>NC_047665.1:38871954-39471954 GCF_011762505.2 Arvicanthis niloticus | reverse complement strand
CTCAGACTAGACTGTATTCAGTTGTGTGCCAAGGGTGTCCCACAAAAATTTCCCCAAAACCCAGCAAGAAAAAGGGACCCTTTGCTAAGAAAAAGGGTAGAGCTCTGAAAACTGATATCAGGGCTCCATTAGCAATGACAACACCCACACAACTCATTGAACATGAAGACACTAAGCTGGTATCTACATGGTGACTTCACTCCT
The DNA here is from genome assembly GCF_011762505.2 of Arvicanthis niloticus. Lineage (NCBI taxonomy): Eukaryota > Metazoa > Chordata > Mammalia > Rodentia > Muridae > Arvicanthis > Arvicanthis niloticus. Next base: position 39,471,750 of record NC_047665.1, on the reverse strand, counting down.
ACTTTAAACTGATGTAGAAGGGTACTCCGGCAGGCTTCAGAAACAGAAACATGGATGCCAACTCAATCACAAAACCTTTGACCTTAAATTGGTCCTGAATGAAAAAATATGCCAGGGCACAGGTAGGACAGAAGTTATGGGACTAGCCAACCAATGTCTGATTTTACTTAAGGCCCCACTCTATGAGAAGGAACTTATACCCAAAACTGCTTGCATAAGCAAAAATCAGAGACTAGAGAGCCCACAGACCTAGGGCAAAATCAAACATAAAACTGGTTTTATAAAATATGCCAATAAAGTGAATTTTCATGATACTCTTCTATGCTCATAGATCAATGTGTTATCCAGTCTTCATCAGAAAAGCTTCCTCCAACAGCAGATAGGAATAGATATAGAGACCCACAGTCAAATTTAGGCAGAAAGAAGTCTATCTGGGAAGTCTACATCAAATCCTACACTCATAGCACAGGGGATCTTTTGGAAGAAGAGGCAAAAATTGTAAGAAGATAGAGGACAGCCAGAGAACAAGGCCCTGTGAATCAACTAAGCAAGAAGCATGTGAGCTCACAGAGACTGAAGCAGCAAGCACAGGGCCTGAATGAGTATACAGAGATCCTCTGGAGATGTGGGAAGCTCAGGACACAGAACTTGGTTAGTTGTTCATTTTCTCACCTCACATCCTTCTTTTCAAAATAATTAAACCCTAATTAATCTGGAAATAACTTCTGAGCAAAACAGATGCTGAAACTATGGGAGAGAGGGAAGCAGTACTTCAGGGACTGAGGCCCTATAGTGGCCTTCCTTCCCCCTGATACTGAGACAACATGAAACCTGAAGTCTGCAGTACCTGATGGCAGCCAAGATCCCCACAGATATAGACAGTACAAATATGCCCTGGCAAGTGTCATCTTCCTAGAGCTGCTCCAGAGTCTGACTGCACCACAGAGTTCTAGGTGAAAACATGGAGGTAAGATCTTAGATCCCTTCATCATATGTCATTCATTGATGTTGAAATCTCTCTCTCTCTCTCTCTCTCTCTCTCTCTCTCTCTCTCTCTCTCTCTCACTAAGCCAGACAGGAGTTGAGAGGCTTTGTGAGCCTTGGGTCCTTCACTGTCCTCATCCTGACAAGTCTGTTCCTTTCCCAGAAAGATCAATAGAGTGAGTTCCTAGAGATATGGAAATGGGACAGAAATGCTGAGGCATTGCTGTTCATCCTCAGGCCACTTCAGCAGAAGGAATCAATTATTAAAAGAGAAGAGGATAGTCTCATATATGATTTAAAGTTAGGAAAAAGGAAGAGATAACTAAAAAATAAGGGTTGCCTAGGAAAGGAAGCATTAGACAAACAAAAAATTAGTATTTGCCATTGGAGTGAGTTGATTGCAGAGGGATTTTTACAGATTCCAATCATTGACTGAACATTTAATTTTCATTTTAAATCTGTTAATGAATGTTGATGTGCTTGGTATTAATGTCTGGAGCATCATTCATTGTGCTCAGATATTTAGAACAGTATTGTGGTTTCCAGTATGCAGTAGAGAAGCAGATGAAAGGCAGCAACTGATTTTTTAGATTCATGAAGCCACCTGGAAATAAACCTGGAGGAAAACACAGGTTCACAAATAACAGGTGTGAGCTCACGTGGTTGCAACCTGGTGATTACAAAAGTTTGTCACTCTATCTTTTGATGATTCAGCTTTAATTTCTGGGCCATATCTGAAAAGATTATTCAATTTACTTGACACTAAGGACTACCTTAAAAAAAATATATATATAGCAAACCATTGTATAGAGTGAAATCACAGAATTGTCAATGTAAAAATGTTTAAAGTCTTAGGATGTAGAAATTGAAATTATAAAGCTTTGAAGCCAGATGCAATTCTAGAAATTGTTTTACTACTCAAGATACAGATAATAAAGAAGTATTGAACAAAAGAGAGATGTGGAGGTAAAGTTACTAACTCTAAGAGAAGTTACAGGTGTTGAGCAGCAGGGTTTCCCAGTGTCTGTGTGTGATGTTAGGAAGGCAGACAGGTTCAGCATGAGCCTCAGATTTTGGAAATTGGCTGGAAAAAACATGAAGAAATTTTGTTTGGGAAAATTTGGAGTTAAACTTAACTATGCTGAGACAAGGGTAATGCATAAATGCAGACACACACACACACACACACACACACACACACACACACACACAAACACACTTGACCAAGTCTGTTTTGCTAGTGTACAGCTATGAAATTAAAATCTCCTTTTAAAAGTTTACATTTCCACCAGTTACCAAACACCTGTCAGCATACAATAACACAGAGTCCACAGGAAGAGGGGCGGGAGTTTCTGATACCTCTTCTGCAACATACATCCATCACTGCCTCTTGAACACCAGGAAATGCTATTATGCAAAATGTGTTGTTCAGATCCATGTCTATCATTACTGATGCTTTCTTTAAAATATATTTCCCCCCTGTATACAGGAAGAAATGGTTTTGAAGTTTATTAAGAAAATAATTTTTCTCTTCATCACTGTGCTTGGCATTCTGGGAAACTTGTCAGTTTCTCCTAATTATATGTTTAGTTGGTGGGGAAGCTCTGAGAAGAAACCCATACATCTTATTCTCATCCACTTGATTTTTACAAACATTCTAATTCTTCTTACAAAAGGATTGCCAAAGACTATTGTAGTTTTTGGTTTGAGAAACTTCTTAGATAACTTAGGTTGTAAGATCATTGTTTACCTGGAGAGGGTGGCCCGTGGCCTCTCCATCTGCACCAGCAGTCTCCTCACTGTGGTCCAGGCCATCATCATCAGTCCCAGAGTATCTGGGTGGAGGAGACTCAGGCCAAAGTCTGCATGGCACATCCTTCCATTCTTCTCATTCTTTTGGATACTCAATGGTTTAATATGTGTGAACCTAATTCATTCCTCTACAAATACAAGACTGAATGTATCACAGCTTAAAACTGATGACAACTATTGTTATTTTATGTTACCAAGTCAGAAAATGAAATGGATTTTTCTTCCTCTCATGGCCCTGAGAGATGGAGTGTTTCAGAGTGCCATGGGAGGGGCCAGTGGCTACATGGTGTTTCTTCTCCACAAGCATCACCAGCATGTCCTCTACCTTCAGAATTCCAAGCTTCTCTACAGAACTCCCCCTGAGTTGAGAGCTGCTCAAAGTGTCCTCCTTCTGATGCTCTGTTTTGTTTTCTTCTACTGGACAGACTGTGCCTTTTCTCTGTTTTTAAGTCTCTCTTCAAGGGACAATACCTTTACGGTAAATACTCGAGATTTTCTGACCCTTGGTTATGCAACTTTTAGCCCCCTGGTGCTGATTCACAGGGATGGGCTTCAGGTTGAATGTTGGCATGCTCAGATGGAGAAACTGAGAAAATGTGTGTCTCATTTATATGTTCAACATGTGAGTAAAAGTTCTCTGTTCTGCAATATTGTGGGCAAGACAAAATGTCACACAGCAGTTTAGGTATGTATTTTTCTCAAACAATAATCTTGGTGACTGAAGCCTTGCACTGAGTATAATCTTAACAAATTACAATGATTTACAAATTTCATTCTCCACTGGCTACTCTTTTTACAGGATATTATTTTTTAACATTTTGATTTTTGTATTAATTTACTGTATGAATAGTTTGCCTACATGAATAGTTTGACTGTGTACCATTTGCATGCCTGAGGCCTATAGAGGCTGGAAGATAACATCAAATTCCCTGTGATAAACTGGATTTGATAGATGGTTCTGAAGCAATATGTGTTTGCTGTGAATTTGAACCTGGGTTCCCTGGATGTCCAGCAATGTCTCTGAGCACCTGAGACATCTATCTAGCATTGAAAAAATCATTTTAACTGGGCTTTGTAAAATGTGTTTTGCTACCAGCATGATGGGAAGCATGCAGATGAAGTTCACAAATTTTATCAAAATTCATACTGAGGTAATTATGTTAGTCTAAATTTTTTTCTTTTACCTTACGTTATTCTTGCTACATGTTAGTACCATGGGACTATCTTAGGCTACTTCAAAGTGTCTGTAAGTTTCTGTAACTATTCATCCATAGATAATAGTTTTCAAGACTGTGAAAGAATGACATGTGCAGTACATTTAGTCAATAGGATCTCAATTCACCAGTCACAGTGCTTAAATGCCCTGAAACATTTCACTGGTGTTATATATTTGAAGGTTATCTGTAGAAATGACGGCTGAAGATATGGGATAAACTAGATAACAAGCACACAGGAAAGTTCTATTTTATATCTCTTTGTAGTTTCTAGGTTGATTTTAAAATGTGCATTTGTCTTTTTCAAAATGAATCAATAAGTGTGACCGAAGCCAAGCAGGGCTTGTGTGCAGCTGCCCTTTGTTACTGCCAGGTGTTCTGCACAGCACCGTGCAGCTCTGTGTCACCAAAGAACAGCAAAAGGATCAGCCTCTACATTCAGTTCAATAAAGGATTCAGTGCTTAATTTCTTATATTGGATCCATTCGTTGTTATTGAAATGATTCTCATAATTTGATGGACAAATGATAAAAATATTGACATAATTATTGAACATGATATTGTAGTATAGTTAGTGGTAGGGGTATGCTTTATGTTTTAAAAATTATCTGTCATGTCAGACTAGAACCCTTATAAATATTGTGGGTTCATCATCAATGTACTTTTCAACATGAATAGGCATTTATTTTTGCATGTCTGCACAGTATATATACAGAAATTTTAAGTAAGTGATGTGTATTATATTGTGTTATTAAAATAGCTTATTTTTATATTTCTTCTTATTTATATGTATATGTCTGTGTGAATGTATGCCACATTTGTACAGGTGCTCACATAGGCCTGAAGAGAGTTTTAGGACCCAAGGAACTAGAGCTACAAGCTGCCTTGCGTCCTATTATGTGGGTGTGGGGTAGGAAAATAGAGTTCTCTGCAAGAGGGGCAGGTCTTTTACCATCCATCCATCCATCTTCTTGTCTTTCTGATGTAAATGTGACTTGTCTGTATGTAACATCTATTGTTCATGTTATTCTCATTGCTCTTATGTTAAAGCCCTTTTCTAAGTGTTTGACATAAAGGACCAGACAAATCAATACCTAAGTCAGTCTGCAATTTGATTCAAAAGGAAGTGATGTAAGAACACACAGAAGGAATGAAAAAAGATGAGTTCAAGCTGAGTGATGGAGAGGTTGTTCAACATTAAGAATAGTCAGGGGGCTGGAGAGATGACTCAGTGAGTAAAATCACCTGCTGACACCCAGACAGCCTGATCTGTCTCTGAAGAAGAAAACTTACTCCCACATGCTGTCCTCTGACCTCCACATGCATGCTGAGATACACACATAGACACCTGGAGGGATATACAAAATAAACTTTAAATTTAATTTTAACAATTAAACACATGGTAGATAGGAAATGTATACTTTTTAATAGAAAATCAAGAAGGATGGTCTAGACTCAGAAGGGTGCATAGAGTTGCTAGTTTATACTTCTCACTGGACATCAGAGAAGACTGGATAAGAGAAAGAAAAACAACAACAACAGCAACACACCAAAATGCCACTAAGTTTCTGCAACTAATGTCCAGTTTCTCCAGACCCATCCTTCTTCACCTACAATTTTACGTTATAAACCTCCTCAGGGACCCACTTGGGCTTGGGATTCAGCATCTAAAGATGTTAAGAGAGCACTTAGGAAAAAGTGAAGAGAATGTATGAACCAGGTGAATACTGTTTTTTGGTTTTTTTTTTTTTTGTGGTGGATCTATATTCTTCAAGAGGAAAGTACAACCATTACACTCAGTGTGTTATACATAAGCTGTTTTTAAAGCATTCCATAACAGGATGTATTCAAAGTAACTGACACACTAAAGCATCTCTCAGATCTTCTCAGTACCAGGGTGCTGATAAGAGCAGACTAACAGAGAGTACAGTACTGAGGTTTCAGGCGAATTGTAGGAGACACATGTGTGACCTGTCGTTGGTACTGAGATATGAAAGTTCATGGCTGGAATCATATCAGGAAGAGATTATCACATGTACCCTTGTCACACTATGAGTGCCAGTGTTACACTTGCTCAGGAGAAGCTGAAAGTCATTCACAGAAAAATTTGGTGAGCAGCAGAGAATACTAAAAGGTGGAAGAGAATAGACTTAGGTCCTCTGGTAAAACTATTTGTGATTTGTAAAAAGGAAGCAAAATGAATGATTTATACTTTAGTCCTCTTTTTAACTCTAAACAGAATGAGAAGACAAAAAATGGATGACATGTGAAAAGTTACACAAATCATGGGATGGTATTTGGATTCTTGTTTTTTATAGTGTGAAATGTTACTGACTGATAAAATAACTGTTTGACTAATCTAAGGAATGTTAGCTTGCCTTTTTGGGAGTCTGAAGAAACAATGCCAAAGTTAAGAGTTAAGTTTCCTTGGGAAAAAGTTCTTAGTGAATAGTCAGTAAAAGCACTTAAGTGTGTGTGGATGTGTGTGTGTGTGTTTTGGGGTTGGGGTAGCATTAATATAATTCCATGTATGAGAATATAGGGAACAAAAATTAATCACCTTCCCACTCATGGCAAGGAGAAATGATACCCACTATACTACCTAAATAAATAATGTGTTTCTTACTGCCAAGGTCAACTCAGATTGGAGACATAAATTTTCCAGGAAAGCAGCCCCATTTGAGCATTATACTTCTTTGAGGAGCTACAGTTTTTGCTAGGTCAATATTTACTTGAAGGATGACTGTGTACAGGATGTAATATGCTGTTTTTTTTTTCTCTAAAAAAATGAATCTTCACAGGTATGATCGATACTTGCTTGTGTTTCTCAAAATGTGAGTCCTAGTTGTGGGGATAAAGATGATTTGGAATGGCATCAACTGGAGAATAATTTTATGTTTTGGACTTAGAAGTTTTAGAGAACATCTTATTTGTGAGACATGTGTAGACTTTCATCATGGGTCCTGAGAATAAGCACATAGATGTTATTCTCATCCACTTGGCTTTTAAAAACATAATCATTATTTATTACATAGGGGTCAGAAATATGACCACGGTTTTTATTTCAGAAACTCCCTAATCGTAAAGTATAATTTATCTAGAAAGGGTGGCCTGTGGCCTCTCCATCTGCACCACCTGTCTCTCAGCATGGTCCAGGATGTCACCATCAGTCCCAGGACAACTCTGGGAAGAAAGCTCTAACCACATACTGCAAGATATATTCTTGCCTTTCTCCTCTTTTGGATCTTTAATTCCCTGATAAGCTCTAACTTGCTGCACTATATCACAGCAGGCAGTAGCATGAACAGGTTTATAGTTGGGATGTTTACTGGGTATTGCTGTATGCTGCCATCCAGGCACACAGTTAAATGGCTGTTTCTTTCTCTCATAGCTCTTCGTGAAGTCAGTTTCCAGGATCTGATGGACTGGAGCAGTGGGTCCATGGCTCTCCATCTGTACAAACATCATGACCATGTTCTCTACCTTCACAGCTCCAGGTCTGCAAACAATTCTAGGCCAGAAATCAGAGCTACCCAGAGGGTTCTCACTCTCATGACCTGTTTTCTCATCTTTTATTTGGCAGATTTTATTTTCTCTTTATATATAGGTTCCACAGTGACAAATGATTTCACAACACCAAATATTGAAGGATTATTAGTATTTAGTTATGCTGTTCTCAACCTCCTTGTCCTGATCATAAGAGATACCTGTATTGCTAAGTCATGCTGTATCCCCTGAGAAATAAGAATTTTTTCACACAACCATATTTATGATATAATGCTATATACACAGAAATGGCGATGCTTTACCATTCTAATGTATCACAATGTGATGTTTTGTATACCCTTGGCCTAGGAAGTGTTACTATTAGGAAGTGTGGCATTGTTGGACTAAGTGTATCACTGTGGGCATGAGCTTAAGACTCTCACCCTAGCTGCTTAGAAATGAATCTTCCACTTACAGCTTTTAGATGAAGATGTAGAACTGTCAGCTCTGACTGTATCATGCCTATTTAGATGCTGTCATGCTCCCACCTTGATGATAATGGACTGAACCTGTAAGCCAGCCCCAATTAAATGTTGTCCTTTATAAGAATTGGATTGCTCATGCTATCTGTTAACAGCAATAAAACCCTAACTAAGACACATAGCAACAAATTTGTTAAGATAATAGATTTAAATTTTTGCAGACAACTGGTGCTAGATAATTGAAGACAGGCTCTAGGAAGTGGTCAGGGATGCTCACTATCCTGCCATTCCACTATTCCTATCATGCAGTTTAGCTTGCTGCATGCTTCATCAGGAAACACAGGAGGGCATGCAGTCACTTGAAATTAGGAGTTTTTTCCATGTGCTAGCGTTTTACTCATGTAAGAATCCCTGGAACTTTTCCTGTCTTTTTATTCCTTCTACTGTATTTTCATGATCACTGATTCCTCTTCTTATTTCAAAGCACTTACTATGTGCAACAGGCTATTCTAAGCCAATGATCAAGTGAACTAGAAGGATTGCAGGAAACATAATTTATCTGAAGGTTGCTTACAAAGTGGAGATGAGCAGGAAGAAAAGCCAATTCATCACAGCTAGTAAATGCTAGGCATTGCTGGGTACCAATCACTTAAGAACAGGTAAGAAAACACTGTATGACAATTCCAAACACATTCAAGACATTGATTGTGGTCAGAAAATAAATAAGAAAACACAGGCAAAATGTCATCTTTCAGAGACTGCCATTTTGGTTTAGAAAATGAGCTCCAATCAGGAGTGACAGTTCTGAGCCATGAGGTCTGTAAATAGCTCAAGAACAGTGTAACACAGTACCTGGCTCCTACATCAATCAGTTCACTCATTAGCTCATACACAGAAAAGGTGGCATTTGCTAGGTTGTCTTGTACCTGTGTCACTGCCATGCTTCCAGGTTTTAGGGCTCCATTCTCAAGATTGCTGTTTAAGTACATGGTATTTGATGTGTTTATAAAAAGATAAAGAGAGGGGTGATATGTTCTATGGAGGTGTGGCGAGGTATGGAGGATGAGGGTACCTCAGTGGGCCCATGCTGAGGCATCCCTTCTCCTTATAGAATAGAGTTTATTCAGAGCATGGGGAGAGGAGTCAAGAGGGTAGTAGGAGGCAGAAAAAGGCAGAGGGGGAGGGGGAGGGGAGAGGAAGGGGGAGAGGGAGAGAGAGAAGTAGAGGCAGGCCATGAGCATGTGGAGAAAGTGGGGAGGGGAATGGGGAGGGAGTGGGAGCAAGAAGGCAAGAGCAAGAGAGGAAGAGAGATAGGATGGGGCAAGCAACCCCTTTTATAATGAGTCAGGCATACCTGGTTGTTGCCAGGTAACTGTGGGGCAGAGCTTAGACAAAATGTTAAAAGTAACCACATGAAGACATAGAGAAAAGGAGCTAGAAGCAGGGACGTGAGGTGTTTGTTGAAGCCCATATACTGCAGCTTTGTCATGTTTTAGGGTATTGCGTCTCTGAGCGCTCCACAGCCTCTGGACCCAGAGGACACAGAGAGTCCAAAAGCACACTAACTACAAGTCTTCCAGTAATCTTTTGCTGCAGAATTTTCAGGGAGGCTGCTGTCTTTGTTGTGTGTGCAGTGCCCTGGTGTCCAAGAGGTGGCAAAGAGCTATCCAAAGCTATACAATAGGTCACTGCCCATCCTACCTGAGGAGAAATGCAGAGATCTCAATAGTCATTGAAGGAGTACCAAAGAGCACCTGGCAGTTGAGCCAAAACAAAAATAAAAAATGGTACCCTGGTGAAGAGTTGAAACTCTCACAAAACAAACAAACAACCCTGCATCAGCTCTTGTGGGCTTTTGAGATACTCATGTGTATTTGAAACATTTTAACAATGTCCAGCTCTGTTAAAGGCATCCTTGTGGAGAAGGGCCATTTTTTCCAGACTGCAAGAATGTTCACAGAACTCCCAGTCTTTATGGAAAGACTGGGTAAAGGACAAGAATGAGGAATCAGTTCCTCAACTGACATTTCTATTCAGATTGTTTATTGCTTTATTTTTTCTTGAATCTTTTAAAATAAAAGATATACGTAATTAAATTTATGTGTATACAGCTTTTTATACATGAACAGGTTAAATATGAGCACTAGACAAAGGAAATTTCATGAAACAAATAAATTCACAGAACTAATTCTTGTGGGAATTTGGGTTCGATTCAGCCATGCTGGTTATCAATATGGATGAGAAGGATAATGATTCTTGCTACTGGGGCTGGAGATATGGTTTAGCAATGAAAAGCACTTGATAATCTGGCAGAAGACTCATGTCGGGTCCCTTGCATCCACATGTTTCTTAACCTCTTGTAACTCTAGTTTTAGAAGATCTTATGGTTTTTTAGAGCCTCCATGCACCAGGCACCCATATGGTGGTACATATACATACACATACATATTATATATATTTACATATATATATTTACATATATATATATATATATATATATATATATATATATATATGAAAAACACTTATAAAAATGTAAAAAAAAAAAAAACCCTAACTCTTTGGTTTGGGAATATGCTAATCCAGGATTAAGAAAGAGTAACTTGGAAACCAACCCAGATACAAAACCTTGACCTACAATGTATTGCCTGGAAAATATGCCAGGGCAATGGTGGCAGGAACTTATGGGAATAGGCAAAATATGTTTGATTTTTCTTAAAGCCATATTTTTTTCACTAGATTTACTAGAGAGTCCCCAGAGCTAGGTTAACACAAAGTAATATTGGTCATTAATTTGCTCACTAGTTGATCAATATTGCCAGATTCCAGATCTGCTAAGAAACTAGTGGGGACAATGTGGGACAATTCTAACCGTGTTAGATCTTAATTTATTACCATGAGAAACTCTGGCAAACAGGCTCTCTCAAATGATGCATGACAGATCTGGAGAGTCGGGTCCAATACAGGGCCTCATGAGCACACTGATGATTAAGTACCTCACTAACAAATTGTTAACACTGAACAGGGATGGTCCAGAAAGTGCCATGACCCAGTGTCCTCCAGGATCCCTGTGCTGAAGACTTTCTCTGGAGTCTTCTATCAGTATACTGTGTGCATCCCATTCAGCAAAGCTGTCCATCAACTCACTATAGTTCCTACAGGAATAGAAATGGAAACACCTGAACAGTTTTTGAGGGAATTCTCTGCAGCTAAGTAACAAACAAGCACCTGGCAGGAAGGAAGCACAGTCCTTCCCAGGTCTCTCCCAGGTCCAGCAGTTAAAAATCTCCAGAGCAAAGCATTAAAAAGGCTGGGCTGTGGGTCTCTGAAATACTGCTCTTTGCTAAGGCAAAGTAGGCTTTTAATAAGGTCTAACTTATTAAAGACCACCTTCAGAGTATTACCAAGTAGATACATGGCTGGGTTGTTTCTCCAAAGAATTCATATCAACAAGATGTATCCAGTCTTTCTTTGGAATGGATAGCATGAACCAGAATGAGAGATCTGTTCTTCATGAAGCATTTCTATCAAGGTTGTATATCATCTCTATTTTCTCGTTCATCTTTAAAAGTAAAAGTGATACATATATAACCTTCAAAAATTTATTTTTAATGCACCGTGTACTGGTTTTTTTTTACAGAAAATAAAACTTAACAAATCCATTTACTCCTAAGCTATTATTTGGTGTGTATTGTGAGAGTACTTGGAGTTCTCTTAGCAAACTTGCAGTGTACACTACAGTAGACACAGTTTTCCCCTTGCTGTGCTCTAGGTTTCTTTAAATAAAGAACGAATAGCAAATGGTTGTCCATGTTTGTATCCCCACAATAGGCTTCAGTAGTTATGTCAGAGAAGTTACCAAGTACTTCCTATTTGCCATAGGCTCTTCCAGGAGCCATGAGCATGAGATCAACAGGAAAAGAGGTGTCAGGAGAATAGTCATTTTAAAGAGAGACATTTGTCTTCTTTATTTAAATATCAGAGTATTGAGATAATAAACTCAAAGAATTAACTTTTGCCAAGGAATCAGGCTCACCTCTGGAAAGGAAAGGCTGAAGCCCTGGCACTGTAAGAAGAGGAACTAGCCTCTCCAGAGAGGCTTCACACAGCTCTGATGACATGCACTTTCCTTATTTTTTTTGGAAGTCATAGTGAATGCAATCATGCAGATATTTGACAAATGATTCTATCCTTTATTCTGGAGTCTTGTATGTTTTCTAGATTACTACTACTCAAAATCTATTTTTTTCAATTCAAAATGTTCATTAGCTTCCTGTCATCAAGAGCAATGTACTTAAGTCCTTACTTAAGATAATGGTGAGAACCGTGTCCTTGAACTACTAGCTAAGTAATCTTCTTTTCTTTATGAAGTTAACTCTCCTCAAGTGGTGTTATAACAAAAGTAGTCTAATAAACACCAGGATGATAGACTTGTTCTCTAGCACATTTCTTTCCCTTTTGTTGGCCATTCTCTATGTTTGTTGATGAAGAAGTTGACAAAAACTTGAATAAATAAAATGTATGTTAAAAATAATAGAGTTGGTAAGAGTTCTGTTTAGAAGAAATGAATGCTCCAGCAATGTAAGGACTTAAATGTGAAAAGAAAATACACAAGTAATATGAATACACCAGAGATTAATAAAAGTGATAATGATGATTATTTTTTGTATCAGAAACCTGAATAATAAAACAGATGCTTTTTTAATTATAATGAATCTGAGAGATGCCCTGTTTTAGAACATTATAGATGGCCCTTTGCATATATGGTATTTTTGTTCCAAGAATGCCACCATCATTGTGCTCAGTACACAAAAACTTGGTGGTTAGTTCTTCATTTTCTTGCCTCTCATCCTTCCTCTCAAAATAATTAAACCCTAATTAACCTGGAAATAACTTCTGAGCAAAACAAATGTAGTAACTGTAGGAGAGAAGGAAGCTGTACTTCAGGGACTGAGGCTTTGTAGTGCTTTCCTTCCCCCTGACACTGTGACAACATGAAACCTGAAGTGAGCTGAACCTGATGGCAGCTAAGAGTCCCACTCACCTTCCCAGAGCTGCTCCAGAGCCTGACTGCACCACAGAGGTCCAGATGAGTACAAGGACATTAGATCTTCATCCCCTCAGCTGTGCCAGAAGAGAGTCATTAAAGTTGAAGTCTCTCTCTAAGCAAGGGAGTAGTTAAGAAGCTCTGTCAGCCTTGAGTTCTCCACTTTCCTTCTAGCCCTGACAGGTCTAGTCCCTGGGTCCAGGAAGATCAAAGGAAACAATTTCTTAAAGATACAGAAATGGGACAGAAGTGCTGAGGAAATGCTGTCAATCCTCTTGCTGGAGTCATGACAGAGCTCTGGGTAGGTCTTTGCCAAAGGTTATCATCTTGCCTTTTTTCTTTCTTTCTTTCTTTCTTTCTTTCTTTCTTTCTTTCTTTCTTTCTTTCTTTCTTTCTTTTTTTAATAAAAAGGTTATCAATATACAGAGAAAATTTAAGAGTGCATCAAAACTTTGAGATAGGGTCTAGAGAGTCAACTCAATGGTTAAGAGCACTTGATACTCTACCACACTCACATTATAACTCACAATCATTTAAATCTATAGTTCTACGGGATCCGATGTCTTCTTATAGCCTTTATAGGCACCAGACATGTGTGTGGTACACAGACTCATGTGTATACAAAACACACATACACATGAAATTTGTGAAACAAGCAAAGACCTTTTGAGACAGGCAGGATAATGCACTTCTGTGCTATCAGCACTAGGGAAATGGATCAGGAAGATTTCATGTTGAAGGCCAACCTGAGTTCCATAGGCCAACCTGCAACCTTGTCAGAGAAACCACAAGAGGAAATGAAAACAAAATACTAGGTTTTCAATCTCCAAATACATATGTATTTGACTCTGACTTATCATTATCATCAGTGATTATAATATTTGTACTTTGCTTTTTTGGTGCATTTCAAATACTGACAAGTGTTGGTTTTGTTTTTTGTTTTTTGTTTTTTTCTTCAGCGTATTGGTGAAAGAACTGATATTGGCACAAGACAAAAGTTCTTAGTTTAAAGGAAATGTATTTGTCCCAGAAGGACAAAGGGCAGGTGATAAGAGACAAAGACAGGAGACAAAAGACCAGAGAAAAGGAGAAGGGAACAAAGAAGAGGGAAGTGGAAAGGGATGTTTGACCTGGAGGGACAAAGATCTGCCTCTGGTTAGAGAGGAGACAGACTTCACCCATAGTCAAATGCCAGTTTATAAAGATAAAAGAAGAAATCCTTTGTTAAAATGAGGTGTTTAATTTTGATTTGGCAGGTTAATTAGAGTGGCAAAGGGTGGAATTGATTGCTGGACTTCAATATTTAGATAGTTGGACCTTGGTAGTCAGCCTCAGTAGGAGGAAGTGGCCAAATAACAGACTGGACCTTGGTGGTTAGCTTTAGGATTGTAATCTAATGTTTTGATTTGTTTGTTTTTTTTTTTTTAAACAAGGAAGGGAGAATAGGGAAAGGACAAAGTCATGTTTGCCATTCTCAGTCTACTAGACCCCTTTCAGATGCTGCATCCTATGCACGTTTATGATGAGCTGGACAGTTTTTTGTTAAAGTTTTCTGATTCTAAAACATAATGTTATAGACACTTGTAAGTAAAATTTAAGGGGACATATAAACAACAAAGGCTAACAGTTGTCATTTCTGTCTTGAAAAATCCTTCTGTGAAGGATTCAAGCTGTGAACATGAAACAGCTCATCTTAATTTTATCCCAATACTATAAGCAACAAAGAGCAATAATCTTATTTTTAATTGGTATGGAAAATATCACTAATGTACCTTGGCTCCTAGGATGATAAAACCCATGTGTTATTCTTGTCTGTGTAAATAGAAACCATGTCTTTTAAGCTAGTTTTCTAAAGCATTTCACAAGAATGAGTTATCTCTACCTCCCTGTGATTCTTCACTTCAGTTAGAAAAAAGAAACCACTTATGAGATGTCCTAGAAGCTGACCTCAAATAGGACTCAGATCTTTAATGTTTGGAGAAAAGAAGAGAGTTAGAAAGATAGGAATTCTTAGACAAACACCCAGCAAACAAATTCAATATTTTCTATCAGGAATAGAAGTTAAAAGATTGTAAGGATTTCTATAGATTTTGACCTCTAAGTAAATATTTAATGATTATTCCAAACCTAGTAATGATTATGGATTTGCTATTAATCTCTGTAGCATGTTTCATTATATGTAGACATATATGATGCTATAATGATTTCTAGGGTACAATAGTAGAAGATACAATTACCCTTTTGTCAGAGGAGAAGTTGAAACGCTGTAATTGACATTTCTAGAGTGAGGAAGCCACTTGGATCCAAACCTGGTAACAAGGCTAGGTTCATTTCGATCACATTTCATCATGGCAAGAAGCATGGCAGTGCCCAGGCTTCTACATCTTGCTCTAAAGATAAACAACAGAAGACTGGCTCCTACATGGCTAGGAGCAGGGTCTCAAAGTCCATCTCTACAGTGACATACTTCCTCCAACAAGATCATACCTACTCCAACAAGGCCACACCTCCTAAGTGTGCCACTCCCTGGGCCAAGCATATTCAAACCACTACATTCCCTTAGTTGCCCTAAGTCATTGGGGTCACAGATGCCCTAAAGTCATCCAGTGGGATCCCAGCTCTCTCCTACCCACTCTCCTAGAAGTACCCAGGGTTCTGCTAGATACTTTTACTAGCTACACGCTGGCAGTTACATGAAATTTTCACCCAGGTGTCTTATTCAAGATAACTTTTTGATGATTCAGCTTTAATTGTAGGGCCTATCTGGAAAGGTTATTCAACTTGACTTGATGAAATTCCTTTAGTAGTGTGGTGAGACAAAATCCTGCCAAAGAAATTTAAGCATATGTTCATTCTTAGATAGTAATACTAATGACTCACAGTCTTGATGAGAGACAGAGAGAGAGAGAGAGAGAGAGAGAGAGAGAGAGAGAGAGAGAGAGAGAGAGAGAGAGAGAACAAAATCTCTTTCTCCAGTGAGGCACCCTGGAGCAGTGGTTTTAACTGCAGATTGTATAACTGCAGTACTGTGATGCTAGGTGGAGGATGTGTGAAGATAAATTTGGTAAAGTTTATCAAAAGAACTAGTGTGTAGCAGGATATTTATTCTGCTACATTGTATTCACAGTGGAGCTTGGTGATTAGGCAGTAGAAGAGGAGGTGGAGCTGGGAGAAGAAGAGAGAGGAAGGGGAAGGGAGAGGGAAAATCACAGATGGGTCGAAAGCTGTAGCAACTTCTATCAAAAGGTTAGATATTGGGTAACAACTCTAATTGTGTGGGCAACTTGTTAATTGATCATTTCTAAATATATAAATCCTTTAGATAATCATTAAGCTTTAAGAGTCTCATTTTTGCTGGGTACTCCAAGGATGGCAGATATTGTCCGCGGTTCAGCTGAGCTTTGTGGGTGCATGAGCTGGCATCTTGTGAGTGTCAGGGCCTTCGCATCTAGTTAGCTGGAGCCCCATTCAGAGCCGAGGAGCAGTGGGAACATCGTGGCTGCCTGGAGACAAGCCTGTTCTGGCGCCAATTTCTTTCTTTCTTTTTTTTTTTTTACTTTTTTTTTTTTATTAGATCTTTCATTTACACTTCAGATACCATCCCGTTTCCCCATTCCCCCCCCCCCTTAGAAAACCCCTATCCCATGCCCCCTTTTCCTTTTTGCATTTATACATTTTTTTTAAGAAATGTTAATCTTAGGCTTTATAAGTTTGGTATTGTTCAATCAGAGGTGTAACCCACTACCCAGCCTAGATATATCAACTATCTTTGACTGGTGGAGATACATGAACATCTGCTTCCCTGTCTCCCCCCTCTATCTCTCTTTCATCACCTAGCTTCTCCTCTCCTTCTTCTTCTCCTCTTCTTACTCCTTTTCTTCCTCTCAGTACTCCTCCCACCTTAGCTCCTCCTACACATCACCCTTCCTGTTAAAAGGAAACTTTTCTCTCAAAATACAATTAGAGCATAATTATGCCTATTTGTACCAGTGAGGTACAAGATAGTCCTAATACCCAGTCCATCCTTTTGTTGACTAACCAGCACCTCTGTCATCTATCCTAACTAAAACACTTAGTTCTGAACCTGGCTTTTTCCTTGGCTTTAGGATGAATGTCAGCTGATGACCATACACTCAGATCTTTTCTCTCAAAGTAAATAGCTATAAGTTTTCAACCCCATCAGAAATCCAGAATGACTGAGTTGACTATAATTGTGGGAAGCACAAAGCATAGCTTCTAAAACTTAGCCAATTTATAGAGACCTCTGAACACCTGGACACTCGATCTACTTCAAAACGTTGGAGCATCTGTTCTTCTGCCTTCTGGCCCAGGATCATGTGACAGACCTTAGTGCTGCAGAATTATTAAGGGCTAATTACTCTGTCTAGGCAGATATAATCAGTCAACTATTCTGCAAGTGTGTCCTTTTCTGGACAGTAATTTGTCTGTAGAAGGAAAGTGGCAATTCTTGCCTAGTGGCTGTCTCATCACAACTGGAGTAACTCCAAGGATGCTCAATTTCTTCTTAGAATTTAACATAGGAAGCTGTCCGGAGCAGACAGGTCTCTAATGAAAATGAACATTAATACTGAAGAACCTCTGGGGGAATCACCATTCCGGACCTCAAACTGTACTACAGAGCAGTAGTGATAAAAACTGGCGCCAATTTCTAAATATCATTTCTACACTAGCTTATTTCTCTTTTTTAATGGAGAATTCTTATTTTAGATCTTTTGCCACAGGTAGACTTGTTATTTGAAAATTTCATCAATGTTATACATTTTAAGGTATGTCCTAAACATAATAATATAAGTACAAAAAGGCTGCCTGAAAGCATCGTAATCATACATATACAGAAAAGAATTCATGTAATTGTGAAAGAATGGTAAAGAATCAAAATGCCTTTCTCTGAAATGACATGTATCATGCAATTTCAGTCAATAGAACCCATTGATACCAGTTACAAATATTAGATACATGAAGATTCTCTGCAGAGATATCGATTGTAGACTCTGTGGTAATCAGATAATGAATGTACAGTATAGTTTCATTTTACATCATTCTATAGTTGCCATGTTGATAAAAGTGTGGATTCCTCTTTTTTCATTATAGATAAATGAAGCTTGAAGCAGGCAAGGCTTGTTTGTAGTTGCCCGTTGTTGGTATCCTGGCTCTGTCTACAACATCCATCTCTCTGTCACCAAAGAACTACAAAAGGATCTGATTCTACCTTAATTGAAAATTTCTCCAATAAGGTCACACAGTAAGATGCTAGGTAGAGAATATGGCTCTAGTTATCAGATACCAGATAAACCAATTCTGAAAAATATGTGCTGAGATTTAATGTATAATCTTTGAACATAACACGCTGGAATTATTACAGACATATTTGTATCTTATTTTAAAATAATATTTCTATCACATTTGGCAAAGACCACTGTAAAAATATGGGTATGTCATGGTTCTATTTTACAATAGTATTTATTTTTTGTTTGGTTGCAAAAAATATTATCAATCAATTTGTATAATAATTTTATGTAGGCTTATGTTTTTCAAACCTACTTTAATAAGGGTTCTTAAATGTTTCGACCTCTCTTATAGCCCACTGACCAAAGGTAGGGGAAGAAGATAGTTAACAGAACAAGGAGGATGTGAACCTGTTTAGAAGTAGTTCTTGGGGTGATTCCAATCTTTGTTGCCAGCAGTTCAGTTTACTAGCAAAACGTCAAATACAAATCATCAGCTACAGCTCAATCCAGAAGAAACCTCAAGGCTCCACTGATTAGTAGGAGTCTGCTGAAGTGACAAGAAGCAGCTAGAACATTTATCTTTTTAATGTTAAATGAATGAAGATCAGGAAAGAAAGCAAGGTGAACCAATGCCAGAGCATCATCTGTAGGCTTAGATTTGGATATTTTCTGTGTAGTCTGTGTGTTGTCTGTCCATTTTATTTGTTGTCTGTCAAGTCTATGCATTGTTCAGTCTTTTTGTGATCAATAATTTAGGTAGTCTTTTTGAAGTTGTTGTGCATACTTATTTTGGAGAAATCAGTAACTGAGACAGTCTGTGAGAATCACCTGAGCTTATTTACTTTGTGAAGATATTTATGTCTCAGCTGATAAGAGAGTTTTCCCTGGTAAGATCTAATATTTATAGGTTTTCTTGGTAACCATATTTTCTCATTCCTTGTAGATACATAAGCATAACCAAATCCCCATCTTAAAACTACTGCAGGTTTCCATTTTAATGTCAATATATTCTTATAGTATATTCATTGGCATAGTTCTTCAGCTTTTTTTGATAACCCAGTGTCTCAGAACTGCTCTTGTTCCCTTTTCACCAATGCTAAGAAAATTTAGAGTTAATAAGGCATTATTTAATCTGTTCTTGGGTTTTTTTCCTCTCCATTTTTGTTTAATAAGCATCTTTTTAAAGGTACAGTTGGCTCTGTCTATAACTGCTTGTCCTGTGGGATTGTGTGATATACCAGTAACACGGTTTATATTGTAGCATGTAAAGAATTGTTTCATTTTATTGGGTACATATGAGGAAGCATTGTTGGTTTTAATTTGTACAGGTATCTCCATAATTGCCATTATTTCCAATAAGTGTGTAATAACACTATCAGTCTATTCAGAACTTGAAGCAGTTGTCTATTGAAACCCTGAGTATGGGTCAATGGTATGGTTTTCCAAATTCTCCAAAATGAGAAACATCCATTTACCAGATGTCATTTCTTTTGGTACCCCTAGGGTGACTATCAGATGGTAACAAAATTTGGTTGTACAGATAACATGTATGGCAGTTTTAAAAATTATTTTTTGGCTTGTTGCAAAGTGATGGAAATTTTATTCTTTAAACCTCTCCCACTAGTATGATGTTTCTTAATGAGATTTTGAGGCTTCTAACACATTTCCTCATAGTAACTGATTAATTTTATCATTTCTTTGAGCTAATGGACCTGGCAAATCTCTATGAGACCAAATATGAGTAATATATAATAGATGGTTTCTAATTCTGATGGTCTATTGCAATGATATAAATAGTTTAATTCCGAGTTATCAGGTACATACTCAGCAGCCTCTAAAAGGAAAACAATTTTTTCTGCATATAAAGAATCAGTAATTATGTTAAGAGATTTAGGATAATCTACTAATACCATAAGGATTTCAAATAACTTTGACTTTTGATGTACTTTTGACCACCTAGTTTATTTTGTTTGATTTATAATCTGCCATACCCATCTTATTTGTATTTGTTTAGAATGTTATTGCCTCTAGAATTAATGATCTCCTTATAATACATGAACGAATCTAATTAGTTCTTTTTATAAACTGTATATGTTTGCTTTTTATATATTTGTTGTTAATTATAACAAGTAGTTACTACAAGCTATTTCAATCTTCATTGATAACCCCAGATGACATAATCTCAGCATTTGTAGGAGATACTACAATTTTGGCTGGATATGTTCCTGACAATTGACATAATCTTATACTACTTTTTATAATTAATTCAGAAATTAAATCCATTCCACAATACTATCTTTTCTTTGCATAAAGATCTCAGTAAGGGTATGAATTGAAGGCAAAATGACCAAAATAAAAGCAAGTTTAAGATCAATTTGATCTACATATGCATCTTAAAAGTTTGTTTTTCAAGAATTAACTCTTTTTCTGCTTCAACTATTAGACATTTTGGACTAAATTTGAATCTCCTTACAATGTTTGAAACAAATTACTTAACTCATATGTACTTAATCCAATTGTAGGCCTCAGCTAGCTAATATCTCCCATTAATTTTTGATAATCATTAAGTGGTTTGAATTGGTCTGTATAGATCTGTACCTTTTGTGGTTCATTTTTAAAATTTATTTTATAACCCAAATAACTAAGTGAATCTCCTCTTTGATTTTTTTTCTGGAGCAATCTGTACTTCCCACCATGGCAGAATTTTTTGTGTTACCTTAAACGTATTTGTCAAAATCAGCCAACAGAATGTCATCTATATAATGATAAATGATAGAATGAGGGAATTGCTTATGAATTATTTCAATGGTTGTTGTATAAAATACTAGTATAAAGTTGGACTATTTAACATTCCTTGTGGAAGTACTATCCAGTGGTATCCCTTTATTAGACGACTATTATTCAGTAGTTACAGAGAAAGCAAACCTTTCCCTATCCTGTTCATGCAAGGATATTGTGAAAAAGCAGTCTTTCAAGTCAATTATTATTATCGACCATGATCTCAGTAACAAAAATTCCATGAGCTGGTAGACTCTTATATATTTTTAGCCTCCAGCCACTCCTTTACCAATAGTTCAAGTGCCTGCAATTTTTCTTTTGTTATCAGCCACTACTTTTGCCATCCTGGTCTGCTTGATTACCCTTCTAGGGGCCAGGCTGTTGGTGTGTCAGTGGTTGCCCCTTTTATAAATTTGGAAATTCAGCCCCTGTAATGGTTTGTGTTTAGACAATGGGCACAGCTTGTGATTGTTCTCAATCACCCATTTCTGTCAGGAGCCATCTAGGAAAGTCTAAAGGCATACAAGTGATGTTTTGGAGGTAGCACATTATATTGCATGGTCTGTGATGAATAATTATAAACTGCAAGGCTTTCAGAAACCTCAACTCAGGATTGATTCTTGCAGATAATATGCCTTTCTTGTCATTATTAAATTAATATAATAATCCTTGGGCATTAGTCTACCCTATTGGGCAGATTTTCTGCAGATAAGTGAAAATGTATTCTCTTGAAGCAATGATGTAGACAAATTGATAATTTCATAATTCCTAGTAATGGTTCTATAGAATTTCTAATATTATACAAGTAAATTTTGAGCCCTCTATAATCCAATGCTGCAATTAAAGCTCTGCAAATCTTCATGTGTCCTTGCACTAAGATAGAAAGCAGGCTTGAGACAAATTTTTGATCAAGGAAAACATTTTTTCTGGACTGGCTGTGTACATTATTGAATAACTAAAGGTTATAAGCTTGGAAAAACAATTTACTGTAGTTGCAAAGACAGAAGATAAAATATTGTCTGGTTTATCTATACAAAACTCCAATACTAAAGAGACATAGGCAGATGATTTGTCTCTTGACAACACCATGGTAATTTATGACACAAAAGTTATTATATCAAATGCTTAATGAACCTGAGCAGTGTCTGTGTTAATCTCCAAAAGACTGTGGCTTCTGGGCTCAAAATAGCTTAGAATCACAAAATGTAAACATCAATAATAAGCAATTTTATTTTTGTAAAATCAAGTTTTGCACCCAGAAAACTCACAGATACTGCTCCCTCCACCTCTGCCACATCACTGCATATCCAGAGAAAACTGGTGCTCAGGCAGGCTCCCCAGAAACACCTATCATATCTCCTCTAATTTCTTCATTTGCTGTCCCCGGAATTGCAGCAATATTAATTTGAGTACTCAATTGTTGTAAAAGATCCCTTCCCAATAAATTTATGGGCATGTCAGCCACATAAAGTCTCAATTACTCTGTTTGCCCTTCTGGTTCCACACAGGTAAAATCCATCAGACATTTTGTCTTATTTATGATAATTTACCAATTTCTATAATTGTGTGTAAACTTTCTGAAGTGGCCAATCTGGATTCCAAGACTTTGGGAAAGTATACTAACACCAGCTCCTGTATCCACCAAACTTTCTGTGTCAACACTATTTATTTGTACCCTTAATTTGTGTCTCGTCTCTGATTATGAATCCTTGTTTGTCAGAATATACATTTTATGATACTCCCCCCAAACCTTGTTTCTTTTAGGGAAGTGGCCATGCCCTTGATGTAAAAAAAAGCACAACAGTTGAGAAACTCTATTACCTGTATCAATTTGCATCTCCTTCTTCACATATGCCATGATTTTTATTTCTGCATTGTCATCATTATTTACTACTATATTTGGATGCACAATAAATCCCTGAGAAGTTAATTCACTTCTGTCCCTATTGTCCCTGCAGGTAAATGACCATAAATACCAGACGTTAACTTGTAACATTCAACTTTTTGTAATAATGTAAAAGGGGTATATGTGGTTAGTTCTAAAGCTGTATTTCCTTCTGCAGCATGTATAAGATCAGAAATGATTAATTTCATTTTTCTTGCTTGCTTCACACCACCTGGCTGATCAAAGGAAAATGACTCCTGTTATTTGCTGTGGGGCCTCAAGCTGACAGGCCCCTCTGTTCCTTTCTTAGTTGTAAGAGATTACGTTGTATGTCTCTCTCTGACAAATTTTAGACCAATGTTTGCCCTTTCCACAATTGCTACAATACCCATGGAAACCTTTGTGAGTTGTAGTAACCATATCCTTATTCTCTTTTATGAATATCATAATACCTGCTCTTTTGAGCTCTGAATCTTCTAGCCTTACAAATATATTGAAAATGATCAAATTCACAATTATAGCTTTGGGCATTTTGATTTTGGGACTTCTAGCTATGACTTGTCCTATGATATTGATGTTATGCTCATAAAGTCCAATACCAGTTGTTTCTGTCTCTTATCTGTTCATCTATAGGGGCCCCTTGTACTTTCAATGGTCTGATTGCTGTCTTACATTCAGTATTTGCATTTTCAAATGCCAAGATTTCTACCAAAGGCTGTGTTGTTTCAGGTTCTGCTATAGCTCTAATTACAGCTGAGCCCAATTATTACAGAACTCTGTATTACTTTAGTAAATGAGGTGCATTTTTCCCCCAAGCTCCTCAATCATATCTCAAACTCTTAAAGCTGCAGCAAGACATTGTTCAATTACAACATCATCAGATCACACTAGTTCTTGTAAGTCAGCATAATCCCCTTCATCAAGCAGCTGGTCTTTAATAACATTTATCCCCCTCACTAAATTACCTTGTTCTATTTTGGGGACTTCATGCCTCCACCATGACAACCAGTAAAAATGTTCACCAGCTTCTAGTACAGCTGACACCAATCCCTTTTCTTCTCATCAACTGAAAGGAGAAGCTTCTCTGATGAAAGTTGAAGCAAACACTGGTCTATGGGTATAACAATATGTCACTCGGAAGCAATTTATTTTTGTTTTCCTTTAGCAGACTAATAGTAAAAAATTTTTTCTGTTAGGCATGTGGCCTATATATAGTCTCAGATATCTGGCCACTTTAGCAGTGTCAGGTATGGGTGTAATCTTATGAAATAGTCCTTAAATGCAAATGAAAAGTGATTGGTTACTTCCATAACATCTGTGTCGCTATTGTAGCTATATCTATTGCAGGCAGGTCACTGTTGTAGAGAGCAGTGTTTGTCACTGCATGATACTGATGATTACCCTTCTCTTTCGGTGATTTGCAGACTGCCTTTAGGCAGTAGAGGTGAAGCTTATAGTTGGGAACCATCTTGACTTCTCTTCTTTGGTGACATACATGTCTCCCTCACCAAGGGCCTTACCATTGAGTTATAGAATACACACAATAGCTTTGCCATTATCCTGTGACATTTGGAAGAAAATCCATAGGGCACCTTTGGTCAATGACTCAAGAAGATGTTATTCATTCTTGGTCCTGGAAGTTTAACTTAGCGGTATAAAATGTCTACTTGGGACATTTCTTCCCGATTACATGCTGACTTACTTCCATTCATATAAATGTATATTTCAGGAAGCTTGTATGGTAGTAGGAGTCTATATGGCTTTCCAAAAGGACTTTACTGTTAGTTGTCCCTCTCTACGTTGTTTCCTTTATCCTTCATTCCCACCTCCCTCTTGTTCCATCCTAGTAACATTGTATTCTAATTCCCTTTCCTTGGTAAATCCCATTCTTTCTCCTGATCCCTCACTAGGAACCTGACATCTGTAGTTATATAGATTAAAGCACATGGAGTGAAAGCTTAAGAGCTAACATTCATGTATAAGAGAAATCATGTATTAATTTCCCTTTTTGGTCCGTGTTATCTCACTCAAAATTATTGTTTCCAGCTCCATCTAATTCTGTGCAATGTCCCTTTTTTAGAGTTGAATAACGTTCCACTCTGTAAACACCGCATTTTCATTATGCATTCATCAGCTGATGGACATTTAGACAGTTTCCAATTTCTGGCTATTATGAGTAGAGCAGCAATGAACACAGATAAGCAAGTGCCTCTTTAGTAACTTGAACTTTGGATATATATTCATGCTTGGGAAACCTGGATCTTAAGGAAAATTGATTCTGAACTTCCTGAAGAAGCTCCACAGTGATCTCTGTAGTGACTCTGTAAGTGTGGACTCACATCAACAGTGAACAATTGTTTCCCTTTATGGGAATCATCACTAACACACATTTTTTTCATTGTTCTTGGTCATTCTGACTGGAGTAAAGTGAAATTACATAGTAATTTTAATTTGCATGTCCACGATGGCTAAGGGTGTTCAACATTTCTTTAAGTGTTTCTCGTCCATTTGTTTTACCTTTTAAGAAGTCTCTATATCAGATCTATATCCCATTTTAAAATTGAGTTATTTGTTTTCTTGATGTCCAGGTTTTTTGTTTGTTTATTTGTATTTATTCTATATATAGTCTACACATTAACCCACTGTTAGAGGTATAATTGGTAAGGACCTTTTGCTACTCTGTAGCTTGCCACTTTGACTGAATGGTAGTGTCCTTTGCTGTAGAGAGCCTTTTAGTTTTATGAGGTTCCATTTATTAATTGTTGGTCTTAAAGTCTGTTCTAATGTGTTTCCTGTTCAGAAAAACTTTTCCTGCGTCATTGATTTGTAAGGCCTTCACGAAGGGAGGACCTCACCCAAGCCTCAGGAATTTGTGGCCACCCAATAACTCACAAGACACCGAACTTGATGCAATCAGCAAAAGGTATATTTCAATCAACATGTTGAGGTCAAGACCCATAGCCCATGCAGGGGCAATGGGGTCTGACCCAGGGGCTTTGGAGACAGAGAGAATTTAAAGCCAAAAACCACAACTCAGGGTGGAAAACACAACCCACGGGGAGTAAAGGAGGGTTATTGGAGAGTACCCGTGGAAAATCCCAGCTCATTGTTCAGTTTGTGACAGGGTCCAAGGAACAGTCATGGGGAACATTTTGTATAGGCTATTCTCAAAGAGCCTATTCGTAATCAACCATCTATCTTGTGGTCAGCCAAGTTCCTGAAACACAGAGCTCATGACCAAGCTGACCTGCACTCTTGGTTCTGCTCAGCCTGCTAGGAGTTTTTGAAAATTTTTAACTCTTTCAGATTCAAACCTATTTTTTGCATTCTCTGCATTATCTTCTATTAGGTTCAATGCATCAGGTCTGATTTTAAGATTCTTTATCATTTGAGTTGAGGTTTTAAAAAACTGTTTATTAGTTCTTTGTGAGCTTCCAATCATGTACCCTCATCTCAGTCATCTTCCCCTTGTACCAATTCTCTATGCTTGCAATCTCCTCTGATACAGATAAAAATTTAATTTTGTTGTGGAAGCTGTAGAGTGTCACAGTGTGTCTTTTTTTTTTTTTCCAGTTGTATTTTTTTTTATTTTTTTTATTTTTTTATTTTTTTTATTTTTTTTAATTAGATCTTTCATTTACACTTCAGATACCATCCCATTTCCCCATTCCCCCCCCCTTAGAAAACCCCTATCCCATGCCCCCTTTTCCTTTTTGCATTTATACATTTTTTTAAGAAATGTTAATCTTAGGCTTTATAAGTTTGGTATTGTTCAATCAGAGGTGTAACCCACTACCCAACCTAGATATATCAACTATCTTTGACTGGTGGAGATACATGAACATCTGCTTCCCTGTCTCCCCCCTCTATCTCTCTTTCATCACCTAGCTTCTCCTCTCCTTCTTCTCCTCTTCTTACTCCTTTTCTTCCTCTCAGTACTCCTCCCACCTTAGCTCCTCCTACACATCACCCTTCCTGTTAAAAGGAAACTTTTCTCTCAAAATACAATTAGAGCATAATTATGCCTATTTGTACCAGTGAGGTACAAGATAGTCCTAATACCCAGTCCATCCTTTTGTTGACTAACCAGCACCTCTGTCATCTATCCTAACTAAAACACTTAGTTCTGAACCTGGCTTTTTCCTTGGCTTTAGGATGAATGTCAGCTGATGACCATACACTCAGATCTTTTCTCTCAAAGTAAATAGCTATAAGTTTTCAACCCCATCAGAAATCCAGAATGACTGAGTTGACTATAATTGTGGGAAGCACAAAGCATAGCTTCTAAAACTTAGCCAATTTATAGAGACCTCTGAACACCTGGACACTCGATCTACTTCAAAACGTTGGAGCATCTGTTCTTCTGCCTTCTGGCCCAGGATCATGTGACAGACCTTAGTGCTGCAGAATTATTAAGGGCTGATTACTCTGTCTAGGCAGATATAATCAGTCGACTATTCTGCAAGTGTGTCCTTTTCTGGACAGTAATTTGTCTGTAGAAGGAAAGTGGCAATTCTTGCCTAGTGGCTGTCTCACCACAACTGGAGTAACTCCAAGGATGCTCAATTTCTTCTTAGAATTTAACATAGGAAGCTGTCCGGAGCAGACAGGTCTCTAATGAAAATGAACATTAATACTGAAATGTTTGTCATGTCAATTCTAAGGATTTCTGATGTTTTGAAAACCAGCTATCCATGTAAGGTAATCTGGACTGTTGCCTGTTAACTCCACTCAGCTATTTCTAAATAAAACATAGAGAACACCCTTATAATAAACTCCAAGTCATGAATTTGCTATAGTCCCTTAACTCACAGGCTGACCATCTCAAATCAGTTAAAAAAGTTAAAGAAGGACTGGGTCTAAGCTTTGTATTCCTAAGTGTGTTATACTGGTACAATGCCTATGAGAGTAACAATATTCATCTCACTCTTATATCACTAAGAAGCTCATGCCAATGAAAACCTTAAAATTTGTAAACAAAGTAAATTGGTGCCATTTAAGAATTTATATCTTCATCTTGATATTAATTATACAGATTTCTACTAATAGGTTATGGCTATGCAATAAACCCTAGCTAATCCTCTCTATTCCGACAAAACCACTACTTTTCCCTAGGGAGACAGCCCAACATTTACCACCTTAGTCCCCATGCCCAGGGAATAGGGGCGCTGACTCATCATTAGCTTCTTCAAGCTGATTATGGGAGTTGAGATATTAGAAGAGGAGTGGGGGGGGAGAGCAAGTTGACAATCCTCTGATGCTGTGTCTTCGCTGCCTCCAGATGGAATTCACGGACCTCAGAGGTTTGAGCAGGTCTTCCCAGCTTGCTTGTTGAGTAGATACACCAAGGCTGATCATTCTGCAATATACAATTCTCAAAACAAATTTTAGTATCAAGATAGTTTTTTTTTAAAAGAGGGCTGACATTTTATTAAGAATGTTGGTTCTAACCGCTTTTCTATTTTTCCCCTCTTTTATTGGATATAATATTTACATTTCAAATTTTATCCCCTTACCATATTTCCCCCACCACCCAGGAACTCCTTATCCCATCCCCCCTCCTCCTGCCTCTATGAAGGTGTTACCCACCTACCCCCAGCCTCCCTCCCCACCCTCAGATTCCCCCCCCTCAGTGCTCAGCCTTCAGGGTACCAATGATCTTGTCTCCCACCTATGCCCAACAGGGCCATCCTCCCCTACATATACAGCTGGAGTCATGTGTCTCTCCCTATGTGCACCTGGGCTGGTGGTTTAGACCCTGGGGAGCTCTGGCTGGTTGGTATTCTTGTTCTCCTCACAGGGCCACCAGCCCGTATGGTTCACGGTTCCCTCAATTTACTCTCTAACTCCTCCATTGGGAACTTTGATCAGATTAATGGATAGCTGTGGGTATCTGTCTCTGGGTATGTCCGACTCTGAGAGACCTCTAAGGAGACAGCCTTATCAGGCTGCTGTCAGCTTTCCCATCCTGACATCCCTATCAGCATCTATTTTTGGTGACTGCCTATGGAATGAATACCCAGACACAATGGTCTCCCTACAACCCCCCCTTATGATTCTGACCCACACTTTGTCTCCATATTTGCTCCCTTGGTTATTTAGTTACTCCTTCTAAGAAAGACCTAGGCATCCTCACTTGTTCTTTCTTCTTCATGAGCTTCGTGTCTTCTGGTAGTTGAATCTTTGTTGTTTCAAACTTTTGGGCTAATCTCCGCTTATCAGTGAGTAAATACCATGTGTGTTCTTTTGTGATTGGGTTACCTCACTCAGGATGATATTTTCTAGATCCATCCATTTACCTAAGAATTTCTCGAATTCATTATTTTTAATAGCTGAGTAATATTCCATTGTGTAAATGTACCACATTTTTTGTATCCATTCCTCTGTTGAAGGGCATCTGGGTTCTTTCCAGCTTCTGGCTATTATAAATAGGGCTGCTATGAACATAGTGGAGCATATGTCTTTGTTATTTGTTGAGGCATTTTCTGGGTATATACCCAGAAGTGGTATAGCTGGGTCCTCAGGTAGTGCTATGTCCAATTTTCTGAGGAACCGCCAGACTGACTTCCAAAGTGGTTGTACCAGCTTGCAACCCCACCAACAATGCAGGAGTGTTCCTCTTTCTTCACATCCTCGCCAGCATCTACTATCACCTGAGTTTTTGATCTTAGCCATTCTGACTGGTGTGAGGTGGTATCTCAGTGTTGTTTTGATTTGCATTTCCCTAATGACTAAGGATGTTGAGCATTTCTTAAGGTGCTTCTCGGCCATTCGAGTTTCCTCAGTTGAGAATTCTTTGTTTAGCTCTGTACCCCATTTTTTAATGGGGTTATTTTGTTGTTTGGCGTCTAATTTCTTGAGTTCTTTGTAAATATTAGATATTAGCCCCCTATCAGATGTAGGATTGGTAATGATCTTTTCCCAATCTGTTGGTTGCCGTTTTGTCTTGTTGACAGTGTCCTTTGCCTTACAGAAGCTTTGCAATTTGATCAGGTCCCATTTGTCGATTCTTGATCTTAGAGCATAAGCCATTGGTGTTCTGTTCAGGAACTTTTCCCCTGTGCCTAGGTATTCGAGGGTCTTCCCCAACTTCTCTTCTAATATTTTCAGTGTACCTGGCTTTATGTGAAGGTCCTTTATCCACTTGGAGTTGAGCTTTGTGCAAGGAGATAAGAATGGATTAATTTGCATTCTTCTACATGTTGACCTCCAGTTGAGCCAGCACCACTTGTTGAAAATGCTGTCCTTTTTCCACTGGATGAATTTAGCTCCCTTGTCAAATATCAAGTGACCATAGGTATGCGGGTTCATTTCTGGGTCTTCCATTCTGTTCCATTGATCGTCCTTTCTGTCTCTGTACCAATACCAAGCAGTTTTTATCACTACTGCTCTGTAGTACAGTTTGAGGTCCTGAATGGTGATTCCCCCAGAGGTTCTTTTAATGTTGAGAATAGTTCTCGCTATCCTAGGTTTTTTGTTTTTCCAAATGAATTTGTAAATTGCTCTTTCCATCTCTATGAAGAATTGATTTGGAATTTTGATGGGTATTGCATTGGATCTGTAGATTGCTTTTGGCAGTATAGCCATTTTTACTAAATTAATCCTGCCAATCCAGGAGCATGGGAGATCTTTCCATCTTCTGAGATGTTCTTCAATTTCTTTCTTGAGAGACTTGAAGTTTTTGTTATACAGATCTTTCACTTGCTTTGTTAGATTCACTCCAAGATAATTTATTTTATTCGTGGCTATTGTGAAGGGTGTCATTTCCCTGATTTCTTTCTCTGCCTGTTTATCCTTTGAGTAGAGGAAGGCTACTGATTTGTTTGAGTTGATTTTATATCCAGCCACATTGCTAAAGTTGTTTATCAGGTTTAGGAGTTCTCTGGTGGAAGTTTTAGGTTCACTTAAGTATACTATCATGTCATCTGCAAATAGTGAAATTTTGACTTCTTCCTTTCCTATCTGTATCCCTTTGACTTCCTTTTGTTGTCTAATTGCTCTAGCTAAGACTTCCAGTACTATATTGAATAGGTAAGGTGAGAGTGGGCAGCCTTGCCTAGTCCCTGATCTTAGTGGGATTGCTTCAAGTTTCTCTCCATTTAGTTTGATGTTGGCTACTGGCTTGCTGTATATTGCTTTTACTATGTTTAGATATGGGCCTTGTATTCCTGATCTTTCCAAGACTTTTAACATGAAGGGATGTTGAATTTTGTCAAATGCTTTCTCAGCATCTAGTGATATGACCATGTGGTTTTTCTCTCTGAATTTATTTATGTAGTGGATTACATTGATGGATTTCCGAATATTGAACCATCCCTGCATTCCTGGGATAAAGCCTACTTGATCTTGATGGATAATTGTTTTGATGTGTTGTTGGATTCGGTTTGCGAGAATTTTATTGAGTATTTTTGCATCAATATTCATAAGAGAGATTGGTCTGTAGTTCTCTTTCTTTGTTGGGTCTTTCTGTGGTTTAGGTATGAGTGTAATGGTAGCTTCATAGAATGAATTGGGTAGTGTTCCTTCTGTTTCTATTCGATGGAATAACTTGAAGAGGATTGGTATTAGGTCTTCCTTGAAGGTCTGAAAGAATTCTGCACTGAAACCATCTGGCCCCGGACATTTTTTGGTGGGAAGATTTTTAATGACTGTGTCTATTTCTTTAGGCGTTATGGGACTGTTTAGGTGGTTTATCTGCTCCTCGTTTAACTTTGGTACCTGGTATCTATCTAGAAAATTGTCCATTTCCTCCAGATTTTCCAATTTTGTTGAGTATAGGCCTTTGTAGTAGGATCTGATAATTTTTTTAATTTCCTCTGTTTCTGTTGTTATGTCTCCCTTTTCAGTTCTGATTTTATTAATTTGAATGCTGTCTCTGCGCCCTTTGGTTAGTCTGGCTAAGGGTTTGTCTATCTTGTTGATTTTCTCAAAGAACCAGCTCCTGGTTTTGTTGATATTTTGTATAGTTCTTTTTGTTTCGACTTGGTTGATTTCAGCCCTGAGTTTGACTATTTCCTGCCGTCTACTCCTCTTGGGTATACTAGCTTCTTTTTGTTCTAATGCTTTCAGGTTTGCTGTCAAGTTGTTGATGTATGCTCTTTCCACTTTCTTTTTGTGAGCACTTAGAGCTATGATTTTTCCTCTTAGTACTGCTTTCAATGAGTCTCACATGTTTTGATATGATGTGTCCTCATTTTCATTTAAATCTAAAAAGTCTTTAATTTCTTTCTTAATTTCTTCCTTGACCAAGTTATCATTGAGTAGAGCATTGTTCAGTTGCCAAGTGTATGTCGGTTTTCTGATGTTTTTGTCCATGTCAAAGACAAGTCTTAATCCATGGTGGTCTGATAAGGTGCTGGGGATTATTTCAATCTTTTTGTATCTGTTGAGGCCTGTTTTGTGACCAATTATATGGTCTATTTTCGAGAAGGTACCATGAGGTGCTGAGAAGAAGGTGTATTCTTTTGTTTTAGGGTGAAATGTTCTATAGATGTCAGTTAAGTCCAATTGGTTCATAACTTCTGTTAGTTTCATTGTGTCTCGATTTAGTTTCTGTTTCCATGATCTGTCCATAGCTGAGAGTGGGGTGTTGAAATCTCCCACTATTATTGTGTAGGGTGCAATGTATGCTTTAAGTTTTAGTAAAGTGTCTTTTATGTATGTGGGTGCCCTTACATTTGGGGCATAGATGTTGAGAATTGCAAGTTCCTCTTGGTACATTTTTCCTTTCATGAATATGAAGTGTCCTTCTTTATCTTTTTTGATTACTTCTGGTTGAAAACTGATTTTATTTGATATTAGAATCGCTACTCCAGCTTGTTTCTTGGGACCATTTGCTTGGTAGATTGTTTTCCAACCTTTTACTCTGAGGTAGTGTCTGTCCTTTCCACAGAGGTGCGTTTCCTGAATGCAGCAAAATGTTGGGTCCTGTTTACATATCCAGTCTGCTAGTCTATGTCTTTTTACTGGAGAATTGAGTCCATTGATATTAAGAGATATTAAGGAAAAACGAGTGTTGTTTCCTGTTATTTTTGTTATTGGCAGTGGAGATATGTTTGTGTAGCTACCTTCTTTTACGGTTTTTGGAAGATTACTTTCCTGCTTTTTCCAGGTTGTAGTTTCCCTCCTTGTGATGGAGTTTTCCACCAATTATCCTTTGAAGTGCTGGGTTTGTGTTGAGATACTGTGTAAATTTGGATTTGTCATGGAATATTTTGGTTTCTCCATCAATAATGATTGACAGTTTTGCTGGGTATAGTAGTCTGGGCTGACATTTATGTTCTTTTAGGGTCTGTATGATATCAGTCCAGGATCTTCTGGCTTTTATGGTCTCTGGTGAGAAGTCTGGTGTAATTCTTATAGGTCTGCCTTTATATGTTACTTTGCCTTTTTCCCTTACTGCTTTTAGTATTTTTTCTTTGTTTTGTACATTTGATGTTTTGACTATTATGTGGCGGGAAGTATTTCTTTTCTGGTCTAAACTATTTGGAGTTCTGTAGGCTTCTTGTATATTTATGGACATCTCTTTCTTTAGGTTAGGGAAGTTTTCCTCTATAATTTTGTTGAGAATATTTACTGGTCCTTTAAGTTGGGAGTCTTCCCCCTCATCTATTCCTATTATCCTTAGGTTTGGCCTTCTCATTGTGTCTTGGATTTCTTGTATATTTTGGGTTAGTAGCTTTTTGTATTTTGCATTTTCTTTGACAGTTGTGTCTATGTTTTCCATGGTATCTTCTGCACATGAGATTCTCTCTTCCATCTCTTGTATTCTGTTGGTAATACTTGTATCTATGACTCCTGATCGTTTTTTTAAGTTTTCTATCTTCAGGGTGTTCTCCCTTTGTGATTTCTTTATCGTTTCTACTTCTGTTTTTAGATCCTGCATGGTTTTGTTTAATTCCTTCTCCTGTTTGGTTGCATTTTCTTGTAATTCCTTAAGGGATTTTTGTGTTTCCTCTCTAAGGGTTTCTATCTGTTCTTTGAGAGTGTTATTTATGTCTTTCTTAAAGTCCTCTATCATCATCATGAGAAGTGATTTTAATTCTGAATCCTGCTTTTCTGGTGTGATGGGGTGTTCAGGGCTTGCTATGATGGGGGAACTGGGTTCTGATGATGCCATGTAACTTTGGTTTCTGTTGCTTACGTTCTTGCGCCTGCCTTTTGCCATCTGGTTAATTCTAGTGCTACCTGTACTTCTGTCTCTGATTGAAGCCTGTCTTTCCAGTTGTCTCGCTTTTGTTTGGTCTTCTAGGAGTCCAGATGTCTTTGTGATTTTTTTCCAGCTGCCCTGATTACAGTGGTATCTCTAGGATGCCTCAGGATATGGTGCCTCCAAGGTAGCAGTCCAGCTAGATGTCTGCTGTTCTGGGTGCAGTGTCTCCTCCTGGATATCTCAGGGTATGTTGTCTGACACTCTGAGTTCAGTTGTTCCTCTGTGGCTCTGGGTTGAGCGGACCTTCCAGTATGTCTCAGGTGGAATCCGGGGTCCACACAACTGCAGACCTGGTAGAGGTCTGGTCTGGGACTCAGACCCTGCAGGCCTCAGACCGGAGGGGGGGCGAGCCGCAGAAGGAGCGTGCTAGTGCTGGCTATGGGTTCTATGGATCCCCCAGAATGTGTCTGGGGGGCTCCTAGGTGCACTCACTCGCAGGCCTCAGACTGCAGGAGGGGCGAGCAGCGGACGGGGCGTGCTAGCGCTGGCTATGGGTTCTATGGATCCCCCAGAATGTGTCTGGGGGGCTCCTGGGTGCACTTACCCGCAGGCCTCAGACTGCAGGAGGGGTGAGCGGCGGACGGGGCGTGCTAGCGCTGGCTATGGGTTCTATGGATCCCCCAGAATGTGTCTGGGGGGCTCCTGGGTGCACTTACCCGCAGGCCTCAGACTGGAGGAGGGGCGAGCGGCGGAAGGGGCGTGCTAGCGCTGGCTATGTGTTCTATGCACAGTGTGTCTTACATATTCCCTATTGTCTATACTTCTTTGCTTGCAAATGTTCATTGCAATGACTTGTTGCTCTGATATGAGGCCTCTGGCTTTTGCTATTCTATCAATGCTGGAACCTCACTGGGACCCCTGGAATATCCTGTTGGTGCCCTGTGTCATAGAGAGCCTATAGTTTTGGATATGTAGAATAAAGCCCTTCATGCACTCCAGCAGTTAACTGATGGGGTAGATGTTGGCGTGGTCCAATTAAAAGCCTTGGATCTGGGTCTGAGATGTATCTGAGCTGGTGAGCACTCTGGATCTCCATCTCTAATGACCTTGAGGCTAGATTACTTGCAACCTCTACAACCAACTCTACTCTGCTTCCTAACTGAAGTGCAGGTGAAGAGAGAAAAAGCAGCTGCAGAACAGATTCCATCTTGCCCTCTCTATCCTTGGGAAATCTTGAGAAAGGCTGCTATTGTTTGCCCCTGGAGGAAACAGAAGGCTGCTGTCTCCTGTCCTTGGAGTGATATGGCCCCCACCTTTGAGCTCTAGGAAAGAGACCACTGAGTATATGCAACAGTCAAAAATAGACATAACAGCTGTGGCCAGCTTATAACAACAAGAAAAAACTGGTCATGATAACAAGGTGAGTTATTCCTTCCCTGGTCAAAGATGTCTCTTTCTAGATGTATGATCTCTGCTGTCTGAACAAACATCAGTTTGAAGATTAACGCTCCTTTATCCATTTACCCAATCACATAATGTCAAGACTTGAAAGTTTCACCTCGCCCATTTTCCTTATATGAGCCCTAAGCCCCTAGACCCAAGGGTCACATTCCTAATTGGTTGTGCAGGAAGAATTGTGGCCCTAGTCTGAACTCAAATAAAAGACTCTTGTGTGCTTGCATCAGAGTTGTGGTTCCTGGTGGTCTTTTGGAGGTTTCTCTAACTGGGCATAATACAGGGCCTGCTCTCCTGTGTGCTGCAGCATGTGAGGTGCAGGGACAGCTCTCCTGCTCTTATGACCCTGTTATGGCCAACTCTCTCCTGCCTCTGGTGGCCAGGACAAAAGGGAGGGGAAGGGATCTTTCCTTTGTTGATACCACCACTCAACAGACAAGAGACATGTCCAGCTGTCCCACACTCCTGCCTTCTGGGCCAGCTCACCCATAACCTCCACATCCCAGTTCACCTCTACTGTGCTGCCCAGATGAGGTGCAGGGACTGCTTTTCCTAGTGCTGCAGCTGGTGAAGGGCTGAGCCAGTTCTCATGCTCTCATGACCCCAGGGCAAGGTCTTCCATGTGCCCAGATGGAGAGGGGAGAGGGGAGGAAGAGGCTGTTTCTCCCTTGTCCATGCCACCACAGGGAGATGAGTGGTAGGACCAGCTCTCCTACACGTGCATCCTTGGAGCTGGCTCACTAATAACTTCCAAAGTGTGTAGGGCCCTCTCCCTGAGTACTGCTGCTAGAGGCCAGGTCATCTCTCTGGCTCCCACATCTCTAGGCCAGCTCTTTCAGGATGCCCAGGTGATGGGTTTTGCACAGTTTTGCACAGCCCTCAGACATCAACATGTCTCCAGTAGCAGCCCAGACAAGGGACATCAGCCAGACTGTTGGTGGTAACAGCCCCTGCAACTGCAAGTCTATGGATCTAGACTTAGTTGCAAGTACCAGCACTGAACTCCACCATGGTCCCAGGTGGCATCACTGGCTACTAACATCAGGCTGCTCCTCACTACACTCGAGTCTCTAGTTCTGCTGTTGTTGTTGCTGCTGCTGCTGTTGCTGCTGCTGCTGCTGCTGCTGCTGCTGCTGCTGCTGCTGCTGCTGCTGCTGAGCCCACAGGCTTCTCTTTCTCTTTCTCTTCTTTCTCTGCGCCTCTTACTTGCTCCTCCTGGTGGCACCCAGAGTTCAGGGGCTCTGACTATAGGTTGTTTTAGAAGTGCTTTCAGGAGTGCTATGCTCCGCTCATGCATTATGGTGCCAGACGGGTCATCTCAAGGATGGTTTGCCCCACACCCCCAGGCCTGGCCAGTGCTGGACTGGTGTTCATCTCGGGCTAGCTCCCTGTCCTGGCCCCATGGTGCCACTCTGGTGATTGTCTTAGGCCCAGTTCTCTCTCATCCAGCCCAAGTTGCTGTCTGTCTTGGACTCACACCTACCCAAGGCTAGGGGTCCAGGCAGGGATTC
This sequence comes from Arvicanthis niloticus, assembly GCF_011762505.2. NCBI lineage: Eukaryota > Metazoa > Chordata > Mammalia > Rodentia > Muridae > Arvicanthis > Arvicanthis niloticus. The sequence goes on along the minus strand of NC_047665.1, from coordinate 39,434,695 downwards.
TACTAGTATCTGACTTGCTTCCCATCCTGGGAGTCCATCAGAGGTTGCCTGGCACTGGAGTGGTGGTTGTCTCATGCTAGCTTCTGGTTTGGGTCCCTGGCACCAGACTGGTGATGGTCTCAGGCTTGCTTCTTTCAACAAATATTGGGTTACTAATCATTCAGATGTCATACATCGTTCAGAACACTGAGCTTAGACATAGTCTCTCTCCTCTCTGCCACCTACTGGTGAACTAGGAGCCACATCTGCAATTTCTTTAGGGACAGGTGGAATTGAAGTTTTGCAGGGCAGTATATATATACGTATATGTATATGTATGTGTGTGTGTGTGTGTGTGTGTGTGTGTGTGTGTGTGTGTATCTGAAACATATATTTTCATTTTTCTACATGCAGCAGTACAGTTAGACTAGCATCATTTGTTGAAGATGTTATCTTATCTCCAGTCTGTATTTTTGGTTTCCTTTTCAAAAAACAGGTGCCCATAGATGTGTAGACTTATGTCTGAGACGTCAGTTCAATTTTATAAATCACCATGTTCGTTTTTACAGCAATACCACTTTCATTTTATAGCTATAGTTCTGCAATATAACTTGAAATTTGGGAAGGTGTTACATCCTTCTGTGTTGATATGTCCTTCTGTGTTTTTATTACTCAGGACTGGTATTTCAAAAATTCATATAAAATTTGAAGATTATTTTTTTCTATTTCTGTGATGAATTGTGTTGCATGTGTTGGGGGTGAGGACTGCACTGAGTCTGTAAACTGGTTTTGGCGAGATGCCCATTGTTCACAATAACGCTCTTCTGCACAGCTATGAGCACAGCAGAGACTTTTCATCTTCTGCTGTCTGCTTCAATTTATTTTTTCAAATGTAACATTTTGTTTACTTACTTAGAGTTATCCGAAGACTTTTTAAAAGGCTATTGTGAAAGGCACTGTTTCTTTTATTTCTTTTTCAGTAGGTTTGTCTTTTATACACAGGAAGGCTGCTAATTTTTGTTTGTTAGTTTTGGATCTGGCTACTTTGCTGAAAGTGTTTGTCAGATGCAAACATTTCCTGGGTAGAATTTTAAGGTTTGTTATGTACTAAATAATTAGAGCTATTGATCTATAATTTTCTTTTTTGTTGGGTCTTTGTGTAATTTTGGCATCAGGGCTATACCAGTTTCATAAAGAGAACTAGGAAGCACACCTGAGAGTTACATCCCGATCTGAAGAGAGTTAGAAATAGGATGGGAGAAAGAAAGAAGGGGAAGGGAGGGAGGGAAGAGAGAGAGAGAGAGAGAGAGAGAGAGAGAGAGAGAGAGAGAGAGAGAGAGAGAGACTCGGCCATGTGTAGGCTTTTGAAACCTCCAAGAGCACCTCTGGTGACATAGTTCCTCCAATGAGGCCCCAATACTGCTTTCCTCTGGTCCCTCCATGATGACTAACCATTCAAATATAAGCTTATGGGGGCCATTCTCATTCAAACCAACACATTACCATTACAGAACAAATATCTAAATTCTATAACCATATATTTTGATCTCCAAATTTGGAAAATCATATTGGTTATCCTGACAATGGCCATTCACAGCATTGTTGGATAGATAGCATTGTTCCTTTCTTATTTCAATCTGTCATATTCTCATCTTATAATTTCAAACATCAGGGGCTAAATTGATGTATTTTGCCTATGTCCTATGCACAGACACTTAGAAATGCATGTCTCTTGCCCATGACACATACAGTAACACTTGAGGAACCTGCTGCTTCAAGTGTTTCAAAAAAGCAGATATTTCAAATTTCATTATGTCTCTGATATTATATCTTTAAAATTTTACTCATTTTATATGCATGTATGTATATATGTCTAGGCATACACATTTGCCATTGTTTGTGAATGTGGAGGCTGGAGGACAATTCCCAGGAACCGGTTCTGACTTTCTCCCATATGGTTCCAGGATGGAAGTTAGGTTGCCAGGCTAGGCAGCAAGTGCTTTCCTTGCTGAGGCATCTCATTGGACCACTACAGTGATTCAGTTTTTCCTGCTGTCTTCTTCTTTGGTGAGCAAAATGACTCCTAAGATTGCCTTTTCCCTTCCAATTTGTGTGTTTTTGTTCCACAGCCTTAATATTTCTTGGGTTATATTTGAACCTCAAATTGATTTTATGCTTTAATATTAAATGTCATTTTAGGCTTTAATATTACATTAAACTGCATATTTTCCCACTTATGTTCCAATAATTGAAGCTGAACCACCCAGAGGTGTCTAAAACAGTCTCTTGTTGAAACACAGTCAAATTATCTCATAGGTATAGCCTAGAGTGTATCTTTGAGATGCTGGGTTGCACTCAACCAAGAGGTCTGAATTTCAATACCTTACATCTAAGGTAAACCTGAATTTGTTCTGTATGTATGGATGCTTTCTAACATGGGTTGCAGGGAGGAGACTAATTTGCTTCTCTGTATTGTCATGGAATTAAGGAAATCTATGAACATGGAATCTGTAGTAACCTTTTTCAGCAAAGAAATTTGATCATGGACTGAAATGAAATCATTCAGATTCTGGTTGTCATGGATACTGCATTGCTTCAGGAGTTCTGCAGCCGCTTTTTAAGTTTTGTCTGGCTTCACTCATATCTTCAACCTTGTTAATAACTGGGTCACTGTTCTTTGTGAGATTAAGTTGATTTTCAAATTCAAGATGGAGCAGGAGTTTACTGTTATTGTTTCATGTTTAAGAGCTCCAACATTACATCTCTCATACATATACATGTATATGTGAGTGTATACATGTATATGTTTATATACATACATACACACATGTATATATACACATATACATGTGTACATAATATAATATATACACATATTTTAAAATAGACATAAAAACAATAGAAATATTAAAGGAAATTTTACTGTGTACCTTATGGTACTAATATCTACCAAGCACAAGTTAGGTACAAGATATGGAATTTTTTGAACTAACATGACTATATGTCCATGAAATTGTCAAAGTTACCCAATTCTTCTTCATGGTTCCAGTTATGATAGTAGTAAAAACAATTTTAAAAAACACAATTACGACCATTTTCTTAGTGCTGGAGAGATGGCTTAGTGGTTAACAGAATTAGATGGTCTTCCTGAGGACCCAGGTTTAATTCACAGCAACCACATTTTGGTTCAGAACAATTTTTCTAATTTCAGTCAGTCACAGGGCATGTAATGCTATCCAGATTCTACAGGCATCAGTAATGGATGTGCTTCACAGACATAATTCAGGAAAACTATGCATACAGTATAGATGAATACCAACATAAAAACCTTAAAAGTTTTTTTTTCAAAAGAGTAGCAAAATGGAAAATAAGGTTTCTATATTACTGTCATTTGCTAAGATTACAGAGTTAATTTTAAAATTTTTTTGTAATAGTTTATTGGGAGCTAAATGTGAACAAACCACAGTCCTCGGAATACAGATTTTGGATATCCTAAACTCCATGTTCCAATATGATAATAATTTATGAAGATTTTATACTAACAGAACAAAGAAGGCCATTAACCAAAGCACTTCTTGAATTCATTAGTGGAAGCATTAAGTAGGGGGCTCAGCTACAGGTATCAAATGCGATCCTACTGTCCTATCATTGAAGTTCCAATAAATTAGTCAGCTTGGCAGTGGCAAGTGTCTCTCCAGTAACTTTGAAGTACTTATAAATATCTAGCAAACAGTAACACTATCAAACACTTGTTAACTGCAACAAGCACTTATGATTTTGAGCTTTGCTGGTTTTGAGAGGATCTCGTTGTATTGCTTGTGTTGTACTTTAACTTGCGATCCTCCTGCATCAATGACCTGAGTGCTGTGATAACAGGCATGAGTCACTATATTTAGGAATCTATGGAGTACAGATGTCTACAAATGGGGAGGTATATCTATGTACACTGCGAATTTATTTAAATCATATTCTTTTTTAAAAAAATCTTTTAAAAAATTTGGATGCCAAGGAACTTTCTCCTGAGTGTCTGTGGTGCTCTACAACTAGTCATACTTGTGCCCAGGTGAAAGAGAAGGATCCACTTACTGGCATATGGCATGATCCCAATCAGGAATTTAATATGGGGAAGAGGGCATGTTTGTGTTTTTTGTTCAGAGTTAATTTATAATTAATTCTCAGTTCAAGATTTGAGTCACCAAGAAAAGAGTCTGAGAATAAATAGATGCTTAACCTTCTTTGTGGGATTTGATCTTACCCACAATACTGAAGAACTGAGAGTTTTCTCCAACACTTATTGAGCAGATAAATGAGAGATATTTTCTCAGTTTTTTTCACTGCACATGCCAAACTCTAGTCAAAAGTCCATCCCTGTGAATCAGCACAAGGGGGCTAAAAGTTGCATAACCAAGGGTCAGAAACTCTTGAATATTTATCATCAAGGAACTGTCTCCTAATGACAGACTTAAAAACAGAGAAAGAGCACAATCTGTCCAGTAGAAGAAAACAAAACACAACATCAGAAGGAGGACACTTTGAGCAGCTCTCAGCTCAGGGGGAGTTCTGTAGAGAAGCTTGGAGTTCTGAAGGTAGAGGACATGCTGGTGATGTTTGTGGAGAAGAAATACCATGTAGCCACTGGCCCCTCCCATGGCACCCTGAAACACTGCATCTCTCAGGACCATGAGAGGAAGAAAAATCCATTTTATTTTCTGACTTGGTAACATAAAATAACAATAGGCTCCGTCACCCCTAAGCTGTGATACATTCAGTCTTGTATTTGTAGAGGAATAGATTAGATTCACACATATTAAACTATTGAGTATCCAAAAGAATGAGAAGAATGGAAGGATGTGCCATGCAGACTTTGGCCTGAGCCTCCTCCACCCAGATGCTCTAGGACTGATGATGCTGGCCTGGACCACAGTGAGGAGACTGCAGCTGCAGATGGAGAGGCCACGGGCCACCCTCTCCAGGTAAAGGAGGATCTTGCAGTCTATGTCACCTAGGAAGTTTCTGAAACCAAAAGCTGCTTTTGTCTTTGGCAATCTTTTTGCAAGAAGAAGTATGATGTTTATAAAAGCCAAGTGGATGAGAATAAGGTGTATGGGTTTTTTCTCAGGTCTTCCCCACCAGCTGAACATATAATTCACAGAAACTGACATGTTCCCCAAAGTGCCAAGCACAGTCATGGAGGGGAAAATAATTTTCTTAATGAACTTTAAAACCATTTTTACTTTCTCGGTTAAATCAATGTATCCAGGATGCACAGACTTTTATACAAAAGCATTAGTAATTCTAGACATGGATATGAACAGCACATCTGCATACTGGCATTTTCTGCTACTCAAGAGGCTGTGGTGGACACATGCAATGTTGCAGGTGAGGTCCCTGAAACTCCCCCCCTTTTTTTTCTGCAGACATTGGGTTGTCGTGTGTGCTTTGAGTTTGTTAAAGTTTTTCAAAACCTAAAGTTTTAAAGGAGATATATTTTAGCATTACACTAGCAAAACTGACTTGTTCAAGTGTGTGTGTGTGTGTGTTTCTGTTAGTCTGTCTGTGTGCCTGAATTATCCTTGTTAACTCTCAGCATAGCTGAATTGCACTCCAAGTGTCTCCAACAAAAATTTCTTCTCTGTTTCTTACTCTATTTTATCATGTTGCCCTTCCAATTCTCAAAGTCTCAGGCTTCCTTTTTATTTTCATTTTGTCATTATAACAATTTCTAGATTTGAATTTGGCTACAAAGCTTTATAACTCCAATTTCTACATCATAATATTTAAATTTTTTATACTGACCATTCTGTGATTTCACTCTATATAAATTTTCACTAGCTATTTTTTAAACATATTCCTCAGTGTCAAGTCAAATTGAATAACCATTCCAGATAGGGACCTGCAGTTAAAGCAGAATTTTCAAAATTATGCTGAAAAAATCTATATTACCCCAGGTGGCAACCAGGGTGGGTGTCTAGCAGAACCCCATGGTGCTTTCTTGGAGAAGGGGTAGCATAGAGCTGTGATTCCAGTGGATGACTGCAGGGCATCTGTGACTCCAGTGAGTGACCTCAGGTCATCTAAGGGAGCAATGAGCAGCTCTGGACGAGGGGACCATGATAAGGTGAACAGGAGAAATATTGGGCTAATGATGTGTTATGTGCTGCCATGAGATGAGTGAAGGTTTTGAGTTATGAGTCCTCAGTGTCAGCTGCAGGCAATACAGTAGCTTGGACCTTATTGTTGTGAACAGGGATTCCAACATCTAAGAGCTCATGCTGGCATTTGACTCTGTGGGGTTTTTGAACAGCACTTATGACACTTGGCTCTCAGCCTGCTTTTCCTCTGAACTGTTTTTTTGTCAGGCAGATTGCATTGTTCTACATCAGTCCCAGGTAAATCTAGAACTTAGACCTCTGCAGGATGTTATTCTTAGTGTTTGGGAGCTCCATTCTCATTTCTCAGGGACTTATGGTAAACTTTGGGCACCTTTTCTAAAATAAGAGGAGTCCAGGTGCTTCAGTGGCTCCATGGATTTATATGTTCTGAGTACTAGAGTACCTCTGTTCTCTGCTCTCCTTCCTGCTAAACTCACAGGATTATTTAAATGTCTGGGTCCTGATGCTCTCACAGGTGACCTACATGACCTTCCCTTTGTTTACAGTTTCGAGTCCAGGTGGCCTCCTCACTCTGGAAATGTCAGTCATTGCCTTTCAACTGCTTCTTTGACAAAGAAGTAAGCATTGCCTGTTTCAGTGCTTCCTAGAGATCACAATACCATCCTAAATATCTGAACTAAATGAAATATGCTCCAGATAGTAATACCAAGCACATCAGCATTCATCTACAGATTTAACATAAAAATTGTTCAGTCAGTGATTGAACTCTGTAAAATCCCTGCTATCAATTCACTTCAGATTCTGATATAAAACATCGACTTATTCTGTTTGTTTAATGCTTGCTCTTCTGGGGATTCCTACATTTCTAGTTCTCTCTTCCCCTTTCTAAACTTCAAATCGTATTTGAGAGCAGGTTCTGATCTTCTAATAGGTGATTATTAAAGTTGACTGTCATAGGACAGGTGACTCATCTTTCACATTGTCTTGGGAACTACTATAGGAAATTAATTTAAAAGACAGGATGTATTTCTGTTTAAACAGCTGGATGATCCTTGTTTGAGTCTAACCTTCAAGAGGCTGAGGTAGGTTACAACCATCCACCCTGGTTTTCTAAAAATGAAACAAGCAAACAAAACAAAATGCTTGCTACCTTTGGCTGCTTAGTGCTGGGATAAAGTTAAGATGAGCTGCTTCAGGATGTACTAGTTCACAGGGTGGGTCTTGTAGAGGATGGTTTCTCAGGATGACTACTGTATTCTTATAGGTTTTATTTCTCCATTCCAGCTAGACATACAATGTGTGTAGTTAAGATGAGTATGTATAATATCACATGATAGAATCAATAAATCTTAAGGATGGATACAGTAGGAAATCCTTTACATTGGGAGTTATGATGTTATTGTAAAAGAAAAAAGTGCCAATATTTGAAGACTGGAAATGCACCAAAGTAAAAAGTACAAACTTTATGAACACTCATGACACTGTTGAAGTCATGATGCTGGCAGATATGGAGGTAAAGAAAAAGGGAGAGTTTTTATTTGTGTTTTGTTTTGCCTTATTATTTCTGAGAAAGACTGCCTATGTAAACCAGGGTAGCTCTAACAGTAATTATATTGCCTCTGACTCTACAGTACTGAAATTATAGGGGCATATTATTGTCTCAAATTTCTGATAGACTTCTGAAAATCTTCTCTATCATCTTGATTTCTTAAAAAAAAATAACTTAGGCAAAGACCCACATAGACCTCTGTCATGACACCAGTCTGAGGATGAATAGCAATCCCTCGGCATTTCTGTCCCATTTCTGTATCTTGAGGAATTCATCTCCCATGATCTGGATTCATGGATCAGCCTTGTCAGGATCAGAAGGAAACTGGAGGACTCAAGAGTCACAGAGCCTCTCAGTTACTCCCTGGCTTAGTCAGAGAGAGATTTCAGCTTTAGCAAATCTCCCCATGGCACAGCTGAGGGGATCTAAGATCTTACCTCCATGTACTCACCTGGACCTCTGTGGTGCAGACAGACTCTGAGGCAGCTCTGGGAAGGTGACACTTGCCAGATCATATTTGTACTGTCTGGTTCTGTGGGCTCTTGGCTGACATCAGGTACTGCAGACTTCACATTTCATGTTGTCACAGTGTCAGAGGCAAGGAAGGCCACTCACTGCAGGGCCTCAGTCCCTGAAGTACAGCTTCCCTCTCTCCCACAGTTACAACATCTGTTTTGCTCAGAAGTTATTTCCAGCTTAATTAAAGTTTAATTATTTTGAGAAGAAGGATGTGAGGTGAGAAAATGAACAACTAACCAAGTTCTGTGTACTGAGCTTTCCACATCTCCTGACTTGTTTTCACTGTCTCAAAGTTCCAGGCTGTGGCCTGGCTGGGGACTGACTTCTGTCACACAGGCCTTAAATTTTCTTCTCAAATCCCTCATTAGACAGGAGTGAAATACGTGATGCTCAGCACCCTGGGATTCTGCTTCCTGAGCAAGTCCCAGACATGAATAAAGACATGTTTAGAGTCTCTTGTCTACGTGTATCTATCAGTAGTGAATGTCTTTACTGTAACTGATTGTTGATTTCTAAAGTTAAATACATTAAATATCATGTGGAACTTGAAATATCAATGCCACCCTAACTTTGACCTTCTTCTAAAAACAATTCTTATAAATACTTCAACAACACTTCTAAAACTTGCGTTCTTCCATATATTTTTCATTCTGGTGCCTAGGAAGCCCTGCCTATCCTGGATGCAAACTAATGTAAATAAATGTGGGAGCAGAGCTGAGGTTCTTGAAGAGAAAGCAGCACTGGCTTGTCTGGGGGATGAGTTTGAGGTCGCTTGTCTCCTCTGTGCCCTGTGTGATGGTGTCTCCATACATGTAAGTGCAGCTGAAACAACATAGAAGCTGAAGATGCTTCTTCTGTGTATGAAAGGGCAGCTGTTGAGGAAAGCAGGATTTCCACCTCTATTGGTTATGGAATCTATGTGCAGAGAAACTTAGCTGTACATTATATATGTAAGGGTAGATAGAACTTGAAAAATCAAATAATTATCTTTGGTCAAATAAGAAGTGCTTTCCCATGCTTGCTTTGTTACTTTGGTGAGAATATTTCTAAATTTTGTCTTTATCTTTGATATATAAAGAAAAATAAAATAGTTTAAAGCTTACAGTGCAGTGACTAGGTTGTTCAATAAAAGAAAAGAAAATATCACAAGGGGAGCCCTTCAAGCAGTTTTCAATCTGGAGGAGTTCTGCAGGAAAACTTTTTTACCAGCAGACAAAGGACATACTGTTGTGTTCATGGAGCAGAAAAACCATGTAGCCCATGGAACAACCACAATTTCCTAAAACAAAGCACCTTTTAGAGCTATAGGAATGAGAACATTTTATTTTATTATTCAGCTTTATGTATTTAGTGTTTTGCCTGCATGTATGTTTATGCAGCACATGTGTGTATTTCCCATAAGGGCAGAATAGGGATTTGAATCTCCTGGAAGTGGAATAATAGATAGTAGTCAGCTCCTATATGGGTGCTGGGTAATAACCCTTAGCCCTCTGAATGAGCAGCAAGTGTTCTTAATCCAGTAACCATATCTCCAGCCTCAATTATAGAGGTTTTAATTACATAGTCTCTGGTTCATGGGGGATGAATTATTTCCCTAATTTACATAACTTTATTTAAATATATATGTATATATCCATATATATCAATACATATGCATGTGTGTGTATGAGTTTCTGTCTTATGTGTCTATGTGTGTATTTGTGTGTGTGTAGGGGATAGGGAGTAGTTGATCACTGATGCCAGAGGTAGACCATTGGAGTGTTTAGAACTTGAGTTGCAGTAGGTTGTGACCTATCTGTCATGGTTGCTAAGAACCAAATTTAGGTTCTCCACAAGAGTAATGAGTACTCTTAACCACTTAACCACTGGTCAACCTCACCAGCACTCTTTTTTTTTCTCTGTGTGTTTTTGAGGGTTATTCTGGAGGGTTTCTTTCTCTTTGATGACTACTATTTAAAAGTTATTTTCTCAGTTCAGAATATATTTGGGTTTCATGCCAGTCAAATTAACATTCTTATTATGTTCTTATACAACCAGTGTTGAGAAACATGACCCTGACCAATGAGCAAAATAAACATATTTTCTTTATAGTTAGCCTGTATCAAGTGTTTAATTATAGTAACTGAAATAGACCAAAAGACATTATGATCACAGGCCTATTATCAAGCACATCCTTGTCCTTTGGTGACTACTCTGTATTTTTGTTGATGAAGAAATGAACACTTATATATTTCACTCTTCAAGTAATTTTTTAACTCTTTAAAGATTTATTTATTTAATGTGTGTGTCTGTGTGCTTGAGTAGGTGATTATAAGGAAGTTAAGAAAAATATAGATTGCTTAGAACCCAGTTAAGAGAAATGAATGCTATAGGAAGTAGGCTATCTTTGATATTTATTCAGTTTTTCATTTGGAGCCTCTGAAATGCTTCCTGTCACAAGGAAGTTGCCTAATAACTATTTGTGGAATGAGTAAATGGTTGATTCAGAGATAAAGTCTTGACCTCAGAAGGAGAGGTTGCTTGACAGTTACAATCCTTCATCTCTGACACTTCTGCTGACTGAGGACCATCTATAAACCTCTAGGATTGCTTTGTATTTAGATTTTTCATCAGCACTAGAAGTTTTGTTTGCTAGACAGTTTTGCTTCTTAAAATAATTCATATTTTTTCCATCCCAGGGAGATTCATGCATCCACATTACAGCCCTCCTTTTTATGTAGCCTCTCTGGGCCTCTGATTAGCAGTTTAATTATCCTTAACAGCTAATATCCCTTTATAACTGACTATGTATCCTGTTTGTTTTTCTGTGTCTGGGCTATCTTAGTCAGGATTATTGTTTTCTAGTTCTATCCATTTGTCTGCAAATCTCATCATCTCATTTTTTTTCCTACCAGCTTGAAAAGGAGGAAGAAGAATTGTAAGAGGCAGTGAAGTCAAGGACACCAAGAAAGAACATGAGGCCCACAGAAATAAGTGGGGCTCATAGGATCTTGTAGAAACTGAAGCAGCAGTCATAGATCCTGCATGGATCCATGGTAAGTCCTCTGCATACACGCTATGGTTGTTTAATGTGGGACATTCAAGGGACTCCTTGCTGTGGCAGTGAGGATGTCTCTGACTCTTGCCTGCTCTTGGGACCCTTTTACTTCTACTGGGTTGCATCAGTTAGCCATCATATAAGGATTTGTGCCTAGTCTTACTGCATCTTTTATGGTAGGTTTGGTTGGTATCACTGGGATGCCTGCTCTTTCCTGAAGGGGAATGGAGGTGGAATGGATTTGTGGATGACAGGATGTAGAAGGGAATAGAAGGAGTGAAGGAGGGGAGGCTGGGGCCAGGATGTACTGCATGAGAGTAGAAAAAAATGTACTTTTGAAAATGTGCATAGATGTATATTTTGCCTACATAAATGTCTGTGCACTACTTGCATGCAGTGCCTGCAGATCCCTGGATCTGGAGTTAGAGACAATAACAGTTAGCTGCTATGTGGATGCTGGAAGAAACACCAGGGTTCTCTGCAAGAGCTACAAGTCTTCTTTACTCCTTAATCATCTCTCTAGCAGTTCTAGCTAGAAGGTCACTTGATAATGTCATTGAATAAGGAGGAAAGATTATCCATGGCAGGAAATTGGAGGTAATTAAACAAGGTTCATATTGCTCTTATGCCAATGTCCACATGGAACAGCCCAGAGAGTGAAGGAGAGATACTAGGAGAAAGTTGTACTAGGGTTCAAGATTACCAAGTAATTTTCTAGAAGAACTTTTACTTTCTCCTGAGCTTTGGAGTCCTCAGGAAAACACACCAGAAACACAGATGTCTTTTTCTATAGAAGAGGAATAAAAATAAGTAAATATATATAGAAGGCAAATTGTTCAATGTCAATACTCTCTACTTAATTCTTTTTCTTATGTACATCTCACTCCATATGTTAAAATGCAATAAGTTATCCACATTCACATTATTATTATAGTGATAATTATTTTTCATTATAGTGGTTTGGAAACAGAGATGAATTAGAACAAATTGGAGCCAGAGATACTGGATTCAAATTTCACCTCTGCACTTTCTATTTGTCTGAGTTGTGTGTGTGTGTGTGTGTGTGTGTGTGTGTGTGTATCTGTGTCTGTGTGTGGTGTGTATATGTGATGCTTAGGTAAATGCAGATTCTCATACATGCTAAATGCAAAATAGGATTGTTTTCTGTTGTCAGTTTTCTCCTAACATGTGGGTTCCAGGCAAAGGTTCAGGTGCCTCTACTTTCAGAGCCTTCTTGCTGGACCTCATGTTCTTTCTTATCCTGAAAAGCTTATTGGAAATTATGTCAAAAATTTAACAGTACTCAATTTATATTAATAAAATAAGATAATGCTGTATAAAATGATAATTCTTAATTATAAGATATACAAATTTGAAATCTTAAAGTGAAATGGATTTTATTTTAAATTATGCCAATTACACCATAACCAACATCACAGGAAGATCTGAAATATGATTGACAAATGTGGATGTGTGATTATAAAACTGTGTATGTCCAATTTGCCTAGTGAAGTTTTGAAGCAACCATTGCCCACTGCAAAGAGAAGATTCTGTTACTAAAACTTATAGCAAGTTTTTAAAACTTATTTTGTAATTTGACATGTGCATCATTGTGCACTTAACAAAACAATAGCTGTAGCCTTCATACTAGGACTATGAACATCCCACCTTTGCCACAGACTTCTGAGCAGGTTTATGGGATCAGATGTGAATTCCATCCTATATATTGGTTTCAAATCCAATCAGAAAGCATCTGCTTGCTTCAAAGTTTTGGTTTCATCAGAACAATAATACTCTGTTCTCTTATTGAACCTGAGATCAATCCTAGAAAAGATTCTAGTGTTTGCAAGATATGTATAGACATTGTCAATTGTGCTGAGGAAAAAAATAAAGATTATATTCTCTCTCAATTGACTTTCGGAAAAAAATTATCAAGTGTAGACTGACTGCAGAGCAACACAGGTTTACTATTTTCTATTTTCTTTTTAACTAGTAGACAGGGACATTAATTGTTACTTTGAGATACAAAATACAAAGGCGTCTGCTCATCATTGTCAGAATATATGACTGCAAGGCATTTTAAAAGATAAGTTTTTTTAAGGAGCACCAGAGAGTCAAGAAATGCTCTAAACACAGTCTTCTGTGTCTGCTGTGAGGATCAGGATGTCCTGGATTAAACTAGTGCCACAATATAACATCTAGAGCTCCTGGAGGATGCTTTTGATTGAAGACCTTCAGGAAGGAGCAAATTCTCCCCTTATACATCATTTTGCCTCCAACCTAATGCTAGAGTCTATGTTTTCTTACCAGAAATGTAAATTTCTGATTTCCACCTGACTTCTCATCACCTACTCTTTACTGTAACACACTAGTGCCTTTCCCTACCACACACCTTTCCTTTCAGTAAGAGAGTCTCATATTTTATTTCAGAATTCTGGAGATACCAGCAAGAGCTGAGTGTTTCCATTCTACCATCTTCCCCAGGATCGATGTTACCCTCATGACCAGTGAAGCCTTTGCTGTCCTAGCATCACACAGAGAGGGAACTCCACCCAGCACACTGAGGAGGAATGGCAGCAGAGGTAGTGTTTTCTTGCAGATTCCCTGCTCTTTTGTATAGATGCTTTCCTGGTATCTGCATTTGGGAAGCAATCAATATTTGATGTTCCTTCAGTAACATGCTAGAGTACATTTAAGAGAATCTAACTAAAGATGGAATAAAGACAAAGAATGTTTTTAGTAAGTAGACAGCTGTATTATTCCTGAGACCTGGCTATCACTGGAGGGTTCCACTGAAGACGTCATGTCAGGGTATGCTGTAAGTAATCATAGCAATTCTGCTTCAAGACGATAAATGGTAGAGACTGGAGAGGATGCACAGTGGTTAAGAGTCATGGCTATACTTGCAGAGGACCTGGGCTAGTTCTCTGCATTCACTATTGACTCACAATCATCTGCAACTTCAATTCTAGGGTATCTGATGCTCTCTTCTGGCCTCTTCAGGCACTGCATACATGTGGTACACTGACAAACATTTGGAGACACACATACACATACACATAAACATAAAATAAATAAATGAGTAGATATTTTAAAGAAGGTAAGAGGTAATGCCATGTAGAGGAAGTAGCTGTATAAGATCACTATGAAAATAGCAAACAAAGGTCATTTTGTAAATCATCTAAGGCTCCTTCAGGACTTCAAGGCCAGTCATGTCCAGTATTGCATAAGAGATACTGGGTCTCATGCAGCAGAACTTAGAGGTCAGCTATGTCATTAAGTGTTGGTCACTGTGAATCTCTGGATTTAAAATGACTGAGGAATCATGTGCATCAAAAGTGTGGCAGTTCAAATGATGACTTTGGGGTGAGCCCAGCAGGAGCATGGACACAAGTGTTCAAGCTTTCTCCTCAACCTTAGCCTGGTTTTCATGTTCTTGGCAGGATTTAATGTGAAAAACAGAGGCTTGTTGAGAATGGGGTGTGTCTAACTATCAGTTTCTCTTCATTGAGTCAAGTACTCACTTATGGACATTACATTGCTCAGAAAGACTATCTTAAAAAGCACAGTTGGGTCTATTGTTAGTGAAGGGACTCTAGACTTGAGCATAGTAAACAGGGGCTCTGGCAGCTCTTTCCCTTCTCCCATATTCTATCTGCCTTGGTAAAAAACCATTAGGTTACAGTCTTAATGCTAGTATTCAAAGTCTATTCTCTTATTCATCCACTTCCTCTTTCTGAGGCTGACCACCCAGGACCACCTATCAAAGTATTCAAAAGTACCCTTTGGTTCACCTAATTGACAAGCTCAATTAAAACAAAACACCTCATCCCAACACTGGGATATTAATCTTTACAAACTGCCATTTGCCTGTGTGCTATATCTCTATCCAAAAGCAGTCTTTTGTCCCTGTGATATAAACACTCTTTCCCCCTCTTCCATACATCTTTTCTCCCATCTCCCTTGTTCCTTTCCCCCCACTTTCCTGCTATGTCCTGTCTTTGTCCATTATCCCTACCCTTTGTTCTTCTAGGACAAAAAACATTCTCTTTGCTGAGAAGTTGGTCTTGGGGTGTTGTGACTCTGAGGCTCCCTACAGTAAGTAAAAATTCAGAGGATGGCTATCTCTGTACTTCATTGTATATGTGGACACTACATGGCCCTTCTAGAATCACTCTACATACTTAAAGCCAAGAACGTAATTATCTATCTATCTATCTATCTATCTATCAATCATCTATCTATTAAGAGATTAGAACCATATGGTCATCATTAAAAATATTCAGAAAAACAGATTGAGACCTTATTAAATACACCAACCTAAAGTACAAACGACTCAACTGGACCCTATAAAGAGGAAGATAGCAAATATTGTGATAGCAGTGGTCTACACCAACCTGTCATTTGACTACTTACTTAGGGACAAACATATTAAGAACTCTTCACTAACACTGGACTTCAGTCAGTTTGGTCACTGCTGCAGCCCTCCAAGCATTCATGTTTGGAGCCCTTGTCTTGCACCTTGCCTCTGCAGCACTTTTGGTCATATATCTTGCCTCTCTACAACTCACTTTAACCCTAAGGTCAGTCATGATCCTGAAGCTCCTCTAGGCTGGCACTTAATTCTTATATTAGTCAGGGCTCTTTAGAGTAACAGCACTTACAGAATCAATGAATCTCTCTCTCTCTCTCTCTCTCTCTCTCTCTCTCTCTCTCTCTCTCTCATATATATATATATATATATATATATATATATATATATATATATATATTCTACTATATAAAGTGAATTTATTAAAATGATATACAGTCTGGAGTACACCTCATCCAACAATGATTGACTGTGAGCAGAAAGTCCAAGAATCTTTTAGTTTCTCAGTCCACAAGGCTGGATGTCTCAGGTAGTCTTGAGTGTATCCTGAAATACCAAAGTAGGCTCTAATTCCAGGAATGAATTGTCTTGGTAGCCAGATTAGAGCAAGCA
The DNA here is from genome assembly GCF_011762505.2 of Arvicanthis niloticus. Lineage (NCBI taxonomy): Eukaryota > Metazoa > Chordata > Mammalia > Rodentia > Muridae > Arvicanthis > Arvicanthis niloticus. The sequence goes on along the minus strand of NC_047665.1, from coordinate 39,418,514 downwards.
GGCAGGAATCAAAGGTTCTTTCTTCCTTCTTATATGCTTTCAGCAGAAAGTGTGGCCCAGATTAAAGGTGGGCTTTTCCAGCTTAAATTATCTGGATTAAAGGTATATTTTGCAATTCCACATGCTATGAAGGAGTTTTCCTCTTTTTCCACATCATCTTTAGCATGTGTGTCACTTGAGTTTTTTATCTTAGCCATTCTGATTGGCAAATGGTGGAAGGTGGGATCTCAGATTCATTTCCATTTATATTTCCCTTATGGCTAGAGATACTGAACATTTCTTTAAGTGCTTCTCAGCCTTTTGAAATTCTTCTGTTGAGAATTCTCTGTTTAGGTCTTTACCCCATGTTTTTTAAAAATTGGGCTATTTGTTTTTTGGTTTAGGTTTTTTTTTTTTTTTACTCTAATTCCTTTTGTTCTTTATATGTTTTGAATATTTGCCTTCTATCACAAGTAGGGTTAGTGAAGTTCTTTTCCATATCTGTAGGTTGCCATTTTTTAGTCCCATTGACAGTGTCCTTTGTCTTACAGAAGCTTTTCAGTTTCATGAAGTCTCATTTATCAATTATTGATCTTAATCATAGAGCCTGAGCCATTGATGTTCTGTTCAGAAAAATTTCCCCTGTGCCAATGTGTTCGATGCTATTTCCCACTTTCTCTTCTATTAGATTCAGTTTGTCTTGTTTTATGTTAAAGTCTTTGATCCACTTGGACTTTAGCTTTGTGCAGTATAATAAATAGTGATCAATTTGCATTCTCTTACATGCAGACTGCCAGTTAGACCAACACATTTGTTGAAGATGCATTCTTTTTCCACTGTATGGTTTTGGCTTCTTTGTCAAAGATCACGTTTGTAGGTGTGTGGGTTTATTTCTGGGTCTTCAATTCTATTCCAGTGATTAACCTGTCTGTTTCAGTACCAATACTGGTGCCTCAGAAAATTGGAAATAGTTCTACCTAAAAGTCCAGCTATACCATTCCTGGGCATATACCCAAAAGATGCGCTACCATGTTCCACTATGTTCATAGCAGCCTGATTTGTGATAGCAAAAAACTGGAAGAAACCCAGATGTCCCTCAATCAAAGAATGGATACAGAAAATACAGTTCATTTATGCAAAGGGAATACTATTCAGCTATTAAAAACAAGGATATAAAAAACCCAAGAAACAAACAAACAAACAAAAACCCCAAAACAACAACAACAACAACAACAACAACAACAACAACAAGAAGGATATCCTGAACTTTGCAGGCAAATGGGTAGAGCTAAAAAATATCATACTGAATGAGGTAGACCAGACCCCAAAGGACATGCACAGCATGTACTCACTGATAAGTGGATACTAGACAAACTACAGAATATCCATAATACACCCCACAGACCCTAAGAAGTTAAACAAGAAGGAAGGCCCAAGTCAGGATGCCTCAATCTCACTAAGAAGGAGGAACAAAATCATCATGGGAGGCAGAGAGAGGGAGAAATATGGGTGAGAGAGTGATTGGGGAAGGAAAAGGGGGAGCAGGACCAGGTATAGGGAGAGACAGGAGAGAATTCTTCACAGGGCCAGAAGAATGAATGGAGATATTCAGCTGTGGGGAGTTGGAGTGAAGGAGTAGGGGATGCTCTAGAAAGTCCCAGAAACCTGGCATGTGGGAGGCTCCAAGGACACAATGTGGGTTAGCCAAAATATCCAACAGTGGGGAGATAGAACCTAAAGAAACCACCTCCATTGGTTATAGAGGGCCCCAGTCGAGGAATGGGGATACTAACATACCTTCAAATTTTTGACCCAGAATCGTTTTTGTCTAAAAGAAATTCAGGGACAAAAATGGAGCAAAGATTGAAGGAATGGCAGACCAGTGACCTACTCAACTTGGGATCCATCCTATGGACAGGTACCAAACCCTGACACTATCACAGATGCTATGATGTTCTTGCAGTGGTCTTCTGATATGCTGTACAAGCAGCTGACTGAGACAAATGTGCATACTCAAAACCAATCATTGGACTGAGGTCCAGTGCCCTTATGAAGGTGTTAGAGGAACTGAAAGGGACGGCAACCCCAAAGGAAGACCAACAGTGTCAACTACCCTAGACCCCTGGGCGATCCCAGACACTAAGCCACCAACCAAAGTGCATACATGGGCAGGCACAGGGCTCCCAGCACACATGTAGCAGAGGATTGTGTTGAGGTTTTGTCTTTTACTATCTATTGTAATGCTAAGTGCAGAAAGCAGGAGGCAGAGGGCAAGACCTGGAGTCTGCATGTAACCCCTGTGACCCTGCCTCCACTTAATTCTGATTGGAAAACAAAGATGCCAACAGCCAATAGGTGGGCAGAAGAGACATAAATGGGGTTTATAAGGAAGAGGAGTACCACAAGGAAGAATGTGCAGGGGAGGAGGAAGGAGAAGCTGCCATGGGTTAAAGGTCAAGAGAGCATGGCCCTGAGTGCTGCCCAATTGGAGCTAAGAGCAGCCCAGATGGAGCATAGTAAATAGTAAGTAATAACTCAGGATTATCGATAGAAAAGTTGATTTTTTGAGAGGATTTTTTATGTATTTACATTTCAAATGTTATCCACTTTCTCAGGTTCACCTCAAGATCACCCCTTTCCCATCCCCTCTCCAAACCACTCACTCCCACTTCACTACCCTTGTATTCCCCTACACTGTGGAATGAAGCCTTTACAGGACCAAGGGCTTCTCCTCCTAGTAATACCAGACAATGACATCCTCTGCCACATATGTGACTGGAGCCATGGGTCCCTCCATGTATACTATTTGGTTGGTGGTTTAGTCTCTGTGAGATCTGGGGAACAGGGAGTCTGGTTGATTGATATTATTGTTCTTCTTATGGACTTCCAAACCTCTTTGGATCCTTCATTCCTTTTTCTAACTCTTCCATTGAGAACACAGTGCTAGGTCCAATGGTTTGTTGCAAACATTTGCCTCTGTATTTGTCAGGCTCTGGCAGATCTTCTCAGGAGACAGCTATAACAGGCTGCTGCAAGCAAGCACTTCTTGGCATCCACAATAGTGTATGGTTTTGGTGTCTGTATATGGGATGGATCCCTAGGTGGGGCAGTCTCTTGATGGCCTCTCCTTTAGTCTTTGCTCCACACTTTTTTCCCATATCTCCTTTAGACAGGAACAATTTTGGGTTAAGAATTTGGAGATGAGTGGGTGGCCCCATCCCCCAATGGGGGGCCTTGCCTAATCTCTGGATATGGTCACTTCAGGTTCTCTCTTCCCTTTGTTGGGGATTTCAGCTAATTTAATCCCCACTGGGTCCTGGGAGACTCTTGCTTTCCTGGCATCTTGGACTTTCTGGTGACTACCCAAAGTTCCCCTTCTCCCATTGCTACACACCTTTGTTCAAATTCCTGACCCTCTGTATATCATCCCAGTCTTCGCTGATTCCTGATCCTGGCCCCATTTTCACCCTCACCCTCTTTTCTTTCTTCCAAGTTTCTCCCACCCTCTACCCCATGTGTATTTTGTTCTCCCTTCTAAGAAGTACTGAAGCATCCACATTTTGGTCTTCCCTCTTCTCGAGTTTCATATAGTCGGTGAATTGTATCTCGGGTAATCTGAACTTTGGAGCTAATATCCACTTATCAGTGAGTACATACCATGTGTGTTCTTTTGTGACTGGGTTACCTCACACTGGATGATATTTTCTAGTTCTATCCATTTGCCTAAGAATTTCATGAAGTCATTGTTTTTAATAGCCGAGTAGTACTCCATTGTGTAAATGTTCCACATTGTCTGTATCCATTTCTCTGTTGAAAGACATCTGGGCTCTTTCCAGCTTCTGGCTATTATAAATAAGGCTGTTATGAACATAGTGGAGCATGTGTCTTTGTTATATGTTGGAGAATCTTCTGGGTATATGCCCAGAAGTGGTATAGCTGGGTCCTCAGGTAATGCTATGTCCAATTTTCTGAGGAACCACCAGATTGATTTCCAGAGTAGTTGTACCAGCTTGCAATACCACCAACAATGGAGGAGTGTTCCTCTTTCTCCAAATCTTAGCCAGCATCTGCTATTACCTTTTTCGATCTTAGCCATTCTGACTGGTGTGAGGTGGAATCTCAGGATTGTTTTGATTTGTTCATTTTCCTGATAACTAAGGATGATGAACATTTCTTTAGGTGCTTCTTAGCCATTTGATATTCGTCAGTTGAAAATTTTTTATTTAGCCCTCTACCTCAATTTTTAATAGGGTTATTTGGTTCTCTGGAGTCTAACATCTTGAGTTCTTTGTATATTTTGGACATTAGCCCTCTATCAGATGCAGAATTGGTAAAAATTTGTTCCCAATCTGTTGGTTGCCATTTTGTCCTATTGACAATGTCCTTTGCTTTACAGAAGCTTTGCAATTTTATGAGGTCCCATTTGTCTATTGTTGATCATAGATCATAAGCCATTGGTGTTCTGTTCAGGAATTTTTTCCCCCGTGCCCATGTGTTCAAGGCTCTTTCCCATTTTCTCTTCTATTAGTTTCAGTCTATCTGGTTTTATGTGGAGGTCCTTGATTCCCTTGAACTTGAGCTTTGTACAAGAAGATAAGAATGAATCAATGTGCATTTTTCTACATGTTGACCACCAGTTGAACCAGCACCATTTGTTAAAAATGCTGTCTTTTTTCCCATTGGATGGTTTTAGCTCTTTTGTCAAAGATTAAGTGACCATAGGTGTGTGGGTTCATTTGTAGGTCTTCAGTGCTATTCCATTAATCTATCTGCCTGTCACTGCACCAATATCATGCAGTTATTATCACTATTACTCTGTAATACAGCTTGAGATCAGGGATGATGATTTTCTGGCAGTTCTTTTATTATTGAGAATAGTTTTCACAATCCTGTATTTTTGACTATTCTATATGAATTTGCAAGTTGCTCTTTCTAACTTTATGAAGAATTCAGTTGGAATTTTGATGAATATTACACTGAATCTGTATATTGCTTTTGGCAAGATGTCCATTTTTACTATACTAATCCTGCCAATCCATGAGCATGGAAGACTTTTTTCATCTTCTGAGATGTTCTTCAATTTCTTTCTTCAGGCAATTGAAGTTCTTGTCATACAACTCTTTCACTTGCTTGGTTAGTGTCACACCAAGGTATTTTCTATTATTTGTGACTATTGTGCAGGGTGTCTTTTCCCTAATTTCTTTTTCAGCCTGTTTATCCTTTGCATAGGGGAAAGTTACTGATTTGTTTGAGTTAATTTTATATCCAGCCACTTTGCTGAAGTCGTTTATCAGGTTTAGGAGTTTTCTGGTGGAATTTTTGGGGTCACTTAAGTATACTATCATATCATCTGCAAATAGTGAAATTTTGACTTCTTCCTTTCCAATTTGTATCCCTTTGACTGCCTTTTGTTGCCTAATTGGTCTAGCTAGGACTTTGAGTACTGTATTGAATAAATAGGGAGAGAGTAGGCAGCCTTGGGTAGTCCTTGATTTTAGTAGGATTGCTTCAACTTTCTCTCCATTTAGTTTGATGTTAGCTACTGGTTTGCTGTATATTGCTTTATTTAATATTTAGGTATGGGCCTTGAATTCCTGATCTTTCCAAGACTTTTATCATGAAATGGTGTTGAATTTTCTCAAATGCTTTCTCAGCATCTAATGAGATGATTATAAGTTTTTTCTTTGAGTTTGTTTATGTAGTGGATTATGTTGATGGATTTCTGTATATTGAACCATCCCTGCATCCCTGAGATGAAGCCTACTTGATCATGGTGAATACTCATCAAAGGAAATATCTACCAAGATGAACTCTCACTTCTGAACATCTGTGCTACAAATGCAAGGGGACCCACATTCATAAAAGAAACTTTACTCAAGCCCAAAGGACACATTGTATGTCACACAATAATAGGGGGAGAGTTCAACACCCTACTCTCATCAACCACAATATCACGGAAACAGGAACTAAATTGAGACACAGTGAAATTGTTATCATTCTGTCTAAACTCCATACCCACAGTTACCTGGCAACAACCAGTTAGGTCTGGCCCACTATAAAAGGAACTGCTTGCCCCTCCTTCCTCTTTTGCACTCTTGATTGTTACGGGCACCTCTTTTGTGTCCCCTTCGCCCGCGAATAAGGACACGGAGGCAGTAATCGGGTATCACTACAGACGAGGCTTTACTTCTTGTAACAGCAAAAGCGGAAAAGACGGAAGAAACCGGAAGAGGCTCCTTAAATACACCCTAGAGTGACGTATTCACTTCTGATTGGCTGTTCGCTCACCACCCAATATTATGCCTCGGGATTGGCAGTGACTAAGGCACACCTATCTGCCTAGCAACTGCGCAGATAATTGTTTACATCTGGAGAAGACACACGGCCAGTGCCATCTTGGAAATGCAAATGTGTAGCCACTGAAACAGCGGCTCACTACACTTGATGACTTGATCTCCTGATCTTTTGCCTTCTTGCTCCCCCTCTGTTCATTCACCCCTTCCTCTTCCCCCTCTCTCCATGTGCTCATGGCCAGCCTCTACCTCTCTCTCTCTCTCTCTCTCTCTCTCTCTCTCTCTCTCTCTCTCTCTGTGTGTGTGTGTGTTTCTCTGTCTGTGCTCTACCTTCTATACCTTCTTAACTCCTCTCTACATGTTCTGAATAAACTCTATTCTATACTATACTGTTGTGTGGCTGGTCCATCATTGGGAAGGGATGTCTTGGCATGGGCCCGCTGAGACATCCCCTTCCCCATACCTCACCACACATCCATAGAACATATTCTATATCTCTTTATTATTATATAAATACATCATTGGTGCCATGACTCAGACTTAGAAACTCTACAGGTTTGCATCCCACCTCAGCTACCACAAGAGATCCACACTCTCTAGCCCAGAACTCGTAAGTAAGCCCCAATCCTCCACTTGTCAGAGTAACCTGATCCTGGTTCTAGGACTTATTCCCTTAGGTGAGACTTTTCCTCTTTCCTTTTGAGACAATTTCTTTCTCATGGCCGAGAACCCCAGGCCAGGCCTGGACAAACTACTCTCTCAGGAGCACCAGCTTTGAGCTTTAGTCCCCAGCCCTCACATGTCTTGCCCATGGGTCAGTCTTTTGCTTCACTTGCTATCAACCCTTAGTGTAGGCCTCTCCCTGTCCTTCCTCATTTGCTGCCTGCTGCATCCACTAGTTCAGTTGGTTTGCCTGAAGAGCAGGGTTTGGCCCCAAGCCCTGCCAGGGACCCTGCTTGTTCCTCCCCTCCCACCCCCCTGCCCCTCCATCTCTTAGCTCTGCTCTGGGTCTGGCCCTACTCCTGTGTCTTTTAAGGGACCCTGTCTAAGACTTGCTTCGCCATCTTCTCTTAATAATTTTTCTTTTTTTAATTAAACCCAGAAGGAAGAATGTTATCATTCTATCTAAACTCCACTCCCACAGTTACCTGGCAATAGCCAGGTAGGCATGACCCTCTATAAAAGGGGTAAGAAATTAGTCTTCTCACAACAAACCTAAAAGAAGAGAACCACACAAACATAATTCAACCTTTAATAACCCAAATAACAGGAAGCAACAATCATTGGTCCTTATGATCTCTCAACATCAATGGACTCAACTCCATAATAAAAAGACATAGATTAACAGACTGGATACCTAAACAAGACCCAGCATTTTACTGAATACAGTAAACAAATGTCAGTGACAAAGACAGCCAGTACCTCAAATAATAGGGTGGAAAAACAATTTCTAAGCAAATACTCCCAAGAAATAAATAGGAGTAGCAATTCTAGTGTCCAATATAATAGACTTTCAACCCAAAGTTATAAAAAAGATGGAGAAGAAAAATACATACTTATCAAAGAAAGAATCTACCAAGATGAACTGTCAATTCTGAACATCTATGCTCCCGATGCTAGGGCACCCACATTTGTAAAAGAAACATTACTGAAGCTCAAAGCACACATTGAGCCTCACACAATAATAGTAAGAGACTTCAACACTCCACTCTCACCAATGGGCAGACTATGTAAACAGAAACTAACCAGAGAAACAATAAAACTAACAGAAGTTGTGAGCCAAATATATTTAACAAATATCTGCAGAACATTTCACCTTAATACAAAAGATTATACCTCCTTATCAGCACCTCATGGTACTTTCTCCAAAATTGACCTTATAATCAGCCAAAAACAAGCCTCAACAGATACTAGAAGATTGAAATAATCTCATTCATCCTATCAGATCAACACAGACTAAGGCTGTTCTTCAATAGCAACAAAAATAACAAAAAGCCCAAATACACATGGAAGCTGAACTACTCAATGATAACTTGGTCACGGAATAAAGAAAGAAAGAAATTAAAGACATTTTAGAATTTAATGAAAATGAAGGCATAACATACCCAAACTTATGGGACACAATGAAAGAATATAAGGAACAAAATGTAAAACAATATCATGGATAAATGCAATCATGGAAACCAAGCCTAGGTGTGCATGTGTGAGTGTGATAAAGTTGAAGTGAGATAAATGCAAATTGAAGTAATGTATGAACACCTTAATTGTGATTGGCTAAAAGGTACCCATGGAAACTGAGCCTAAGTATGTGTGTATGTAAGTGTGATAAGGTAAACACCTTAGTTGTGATTGGCTAAGAGTAGCTTAAATATCCTATTCTGGTCACCACAATTCACTCATTCTTGGAGTCCCAAGGAGATTCCTACATGCTGAGAAATTGAGTCCACTGACCCTGACACTCTTCTCCAAACAGAGGAGCCCACACCCTGGACCAAGCTCCAGCTGAGTCGGAAAGCAGAAGGACACATCTCGAACCATACCTGATGAATCACCATCACATCAGGCTATGACATTGGGCCAGACCGGAGGTTAGCGAAGTGTGTGTGTTTGTCTGTGTGTGTGTCTGTGTGTGAATGAATATGATCCCATTTCTCTGTTTATTGCTATTTTATGAATAAATACCTTGTTATAACCTAACTTCCGAGTCTGAGGCTCTCTTCTTGCCTCTGTCCTCAACCACAATTCACTACAAAGCAGTACTAAGAGGAAAATTCATAGCTCTGAGTGCCTCCAGAAAGAAACTGGGGAGAGTATACACTAGCAGCTTGACAGTACACCTGAAAGATATAGAACAAATAGAAGCAAATACACCCAAGAGGAGTAGATGGCAGAAAATAATCAAACTCAGGGCTGAAATCAACCAAGTAGAAACAGAAAGAACTATACAAAATATCAACAAAACTGGGACCTGGTTCTTTGAGAAAAAACAACAAGATAGATAAACCCTTAGCCAGACTAACCAGAGGGCCCAGAGACAATTTCTAAATTAACAAAATCAGAAACAAAAAGGGAGATGTAACAATAGAAACTAGGGAAATTAAAAAATCATCAGATCCTACTACAAAAGCCTAATTTCAACAAAACTGGAAAATCTGGATAAAAGGGACAATTTTCTAGACAGAAACCAGGTTCCAAAGTTAAATCAGGATCAGATAAACCATGTAAACTGTTCCATAACCCCTAAAAAAATAGAAGCAGTCATTAAAAGTCTCCCAATCAAAAAAAGCCCAGGATCAGATGGGTTTAGTGCAGAATTCTATCAGACCTTCAAAGAAGATCTAATACCAATACTCTTCAAACTACTCCACAAAATAGAAACAGAAGGGACACTACCCAATTCGTTTTATGAATCCACAATTATGCTTATACCTAAACCACACAAAGACCCTACAAAAAAGAGAACTCCAGACCAATTTTCCTCATGAATATTAATGCAAAAATACTCAATAATATTCTTGCAAACTGAATACAAGAACACAGTAAACTGATCGTTCACCAGGAAAGTAGATTCCAATAGCATGGAAAGTAGGCAGCTGCTCAGTTATTGTGCTGCTTAAGGCTTATTAAAAATATAAAGCCTGTGTGTGTGTGTGTGTGTGTGTGTTTTATCCAGGAACTCAGTAACCAAAGGAGGGTTAGAAACCCTGGAGTGGAATTTTAAATACTTTTAACAACAGGACTGCCTTGTGTGGACTCAGTGGGAGAGGATTACCTAATGCTGTAGAGACTTGATGCCCCAGGGAAGGGGTTTGCTCAAGGCTGTGTACCCTCTCAGAGGTGAAGAGGCAAGGGTGAAAAACTCAGAGTGGGGGAGAGTCAGATGATGAGACAACATTTGGGATATAAGTAAATAAATAATAATAAATAAATAAATGTGTGTTTTGCCACCTAAAGATCTGAATTAAAGGTATTTCTTTTCAGCGCTCAAAAGATCTGGATTAAATCCAAATCTTCCCACCTCAATGATCTGGATTTGAAGTAGATCTTTCTACTTCAATTAAACAAAAATTCATCAAGATTATACCCTCTATTTAGGCGATTAGTTAATTCCAGATGTAGTCAATTTGACAACCAAGAACAGCCACCACAATCTCTAATCCTCACTCTCCTTTCTATTTTATTCAAACACTGCTGGGACTCTCATCTGCATCAGCTTTTTCTGACTTTTCTTTCTTTCTTTTTTTTTTTCTTTTACCACATTTTTTTATTAGATATTTTATTTACACTTCAGATGGCATCCCCTATACCCATTCCCCCCCCACCCCCCTTAGGAAACCCCTATCCCATGCCCCCTTTTCCTTTTTGCATTTATACATTTTTTTAAAAATAATGTTAATCATAGGCTTTATAAGTTTGGAATTGTTCAATCAGAGGTGTAACCCACTGACCAACCTAGATATAACGGCTATCTTTGACTGGTGGAGATACATGAATATCTGCCTCCCTGTCTCCCCCCTCTTTCTCTCTTTCATCACCTAGCTTCTCCTCTCCTTCTTCTTCTCCTCTTCTTACTCCTTTTCTTCCTCTCAGTACTACTCCTACCTTAGCTCCTCCTACACATCACCCTTCCTGTTAAAATGAAACTTTTCTCTCAAAATACAATTAGAGCATAATTATGCCAATTTGTACCAGTGAGGTACAGGATAGTCCTAATACCCAGTCCATCCTTTTGTTGACTAACCAGCTCCTCTGTCATCTATTCTAACTAAAACATTTAGTTCCGAACCTGGCTTTAGGATGAATGTCAGCTGATGACCATCCATTCAAATCTTTTCTCTTAAGGTCAATAGCTATATGTTTTCAACCCCATTCTTTCTTTAAGAGCCGTGAACTCTTGGAACCTCTTTAACCCTTTTGTTACCATTCTGAAACACATATGCACATAAAATTATATAAAATTTATAAAACATTATATAATAACTATAATGTATAAATTGTGATCTGAGTGTTAATATTAGTAATTAAGGTTTGATTAAAAAATTCATGCTTCCTAATGGCCAACTATTAAAAGAAATCAGAACTACTTGCTTAATTGCAGCCATCAACATTAAAATCTCTTGTAAATTTATTATTTTAGCATATACTTCATAATTATTTCAACATTTAGAAAAAGATATTGGCAAATTCATCTTTGATAAAAGTGACCTTTGTTTTAAGGCAATCAGGGGTAGGGAAAGTGGTTCAAAGAGCTGGCTTCATTGAACATCCTTTTTATTGCATAAAGAAGTGTCTAAATGGAAACCATGGGCTGATTAATTAGTTGTAGGACTGGGTTAAGTTCATAAGGCAGCTGTATTGATCTCATAGATTTATCAGATGTACAGAAAAATCCACACAGTTTAGCCCCACCCAAACCCTCTATGGAGACCAATTGGCAACTCTGAGTCATAGGGCTCAAGAATGCACATGTGGTCATCTGCATAAGCCACCATGTCTTACCTAAGCATAAATTTAAAACATGCCTTGACTATTACCTCATATAGTGGTATGAATGAGAATGGCTCCCATAGGGACAAATATTTGATTGTACTTTTCCTGGTTGGTGGATTTGTTTAGGAAGGATTAGGAGGTGTGGCCTTGTTGGAAGAAGTGTGCCACTGAAAGTGAGCTTTGAGGTTTTAAAAACCCATACCAGATTCAGCCTCTGTATTTCTTTCTGCTCTGATTGCTGATCAGGGTGTAAACTATCAGCTACTACTCCAGCTCCACGCTCTCTTATAAGTTCCCTTAGTCAGGGTATATCTTCACAACAGTAGAACAGTAAGACAATTTGCAACTGTTTCCTTCACAAAACTCTGAAATGGGGCTATGATTCTTTGCCATTTTAAACAGACAGACCAAAAGACTAATCAAATGATTCTCCTCAAAGCAAGTAGATAAATAAACACCTAATTTCTTTATGTTTCATTAGTACTTGAAGCCAGGTGCCCAGAAAGGATGCATACCTCTACCTCCACAGGCCCAGGGAGATACAACACTATCTTCTTCAATGAATATGAGTCAAAAGAAGAATTCAGAGATATAAGAAAACTGTCCCTGGGTTTTAAAATGTCAAGATCATGGCTTAGCTTTTAGAGCTATTTCCACTCATCTTGAAAGTAAAAGAAACAAACGTAGATTATATGATTTCTAGAGAAAATATCTTTAGACAAAATGGAGAGTAAACCACACCTTTGGTCAAACATGTGATTTTTAAAATTTTATTTGTGCTTATCCTTGAAAGTGTCATTGGATAACTTAATCTCACTGTGCCTGGATTTCCTCAAACAAAATTGGGTATGAAAATAGCAAAATATATGCATGTTTCACACACTTTGAAAATCAAGAGACCTTTTTTGGTACAAGAATACCTTTGTGCTAGGACAGAAGCATCTCTTAAAGGGGAAGCCGTGTGGTCTTGGAACAAATTAAGGAGTCATAAGGCAGACCCTGGATTGGAATGTGCCTCGGTACAGCAACGTCTTATCCTGCTTGGGTGTTCAGTTGGGATATGCTCAGAAGCAGAATATCCAATGTTGTGATGTCCCCAGATAAAAGGAAGGACCTGAAAAAGGAAAGTGTGGCTTACTCTGTTGTGTAAGGGTACTGGCTGGTTTTGTGTGCCAACTTGACACAAGCTGGAGTTATCACAGAGAAAGAAGCTTAAGCTGAGGAAATGCTTCCATGAGATCCAGCTCTAAGGCATTTTCTCAATTAGTGATCAAGGGGGGAGGGCCCATTGTGGGTGGTGCCATCCTTGGGCTGGTAGTCTTGGATTTTATAAGAAAGTAAGCTGGGCAAGCCAGGGGAAGCAAGTCAGTAAGTAACATCCCTCCATGGCCTCTGCATCACCTTCTACTTCCTGACCTGCTTGAGTTCCAGCCCTGACTTTCTTTGGTGATGAACAGCAATGTGGAAGTGTAAGCTGAATAAGCCCTTTCCTCACCAACTTGCTTCTTGATCATGATGTTTGTGCAGGAATAGAAATCCTGACTAAGACAGTAAGTATGTCTCTGATTTGCTGCTTTGGTATTTTAGAAAGGTTAACAGGCAACCAGAGACATGAAGATCACTAGACAAAGAAATATGTTTATATTCTCACAGAACTTTCTTTTGTTAAAATAACTAAACCCCAGAATCCACTCAGCTGCTCAGCTATCAGCCACTTCTTCTACTGCATAGCTATTGGAGAACTGAATTCTAATCTAATAGTCTAGCTAGAAACTTGGAGAGCCAGTCTGCATGTTTGTCTAGTTATCAGCCACCCATCCACATGGCTGATACAGGGCTGACCAGCTTCAGTTCCTGGTAGGAATCCCAGACCCAGTTTATCCTCTAAATAGCCTGTGCTGTACTTAAGGTCGGAGACTGAATAGGATCTTGTGTCCTGGACTTCAGATAACGAACCCCATGTGGCCTACAACTTACCCACCTCCACTTATAGTTGTTGTATCCTATGCCCTGTCCCATAACACCACCCACTCTCACTGTGATCCAAGCCCCTGCCAACCAAGTACAACCTATAGAATCTAGTGGGCCCCCCATAGACTTGTGAACTTGGCCAGAAATTTCTTCTATACTGTAGAAAGTTTTCTTCTAGTTTTTGCCTTAAGTTACACCTGCCCTAGCTGAGCTGAGACAATGCCTGATACCCCATTCACATATCAACACTATGTAGGCCCTAGACTGAAAACTAACACTGTTCAGCTGGCCCACAACCTGACACATGGAGGTAACAACAACCATATATCTAATACCCACTCAACAATGGAGAGAGCAGATATCTATTCCAAGAAACATCATCCATGACCTAAATCCATATGCTCATGTTCCATACAAAAGCATTAACTTGGGTAACTGAGACATGTCGCCTCCAGGAATCAGTGATTAACTATGACACCAGCACTTGGTCATCTTTTATTATAGGTATTACTATACTTGAAAACATTTAGAAATTCATTCCCTTGGGCTCTACAATGTTTCTTTGAAATCAGTTCCTAGCTTTAGCATAAAAGGAGAAGAGAAAAGAACTGGGACAGTCTGAGATACCAGCACGCTGAAGTCACTGCTTACTGTCAGTCCCTGTCTCATTACCCACAGGCTCTGTAATTACAATAATAATGATTTTAGATCACCAAATGTCAGGGAATCAGGGAGAGGGCTGGCCTTGGGGATGGAGATGGGCAGAAGGAGCCCTTTTCCCCTGGTGAAGCCAAATTCCTACAGCAGTATGAGCTGCTATGAACATGGGGACTAAGGAATCATAAACAGGGTCTGGCTGTGCTGGGAGGACACCCACCCTGAGCCCTGCACAGACTGAGCAGGTGAGTGCTGACTTGTAGCTGTGGATTGAGGCTGCCTTTGACTTTGGAAGGAGAGCTGTGAAGTAGGAGGCTCTAGGTAGGAAAAAGGAGGGTCTCAGCCATCTGTCACTGTGCAAAAGGAATCAGGATGTAGAAAGAAAACAGTTTATCACTTCCCACCTGTCATCCAGGACCTGGATTAGGGAATGTTTGCAGAAGTTTGTGGTGCACCATACCAGAACTGCTCGTTATATGGGACAGGCAGGGACAGGACACAGGGGCCTGATGGTATTTCAGTCTGAGTGTGAAGGAAGACTCACTTTCTCCAAAGCCTTACACATCTGACCCTCAACAGAATTAAAAATTTGATCTGAGCTGTGTATCCTATTTCTTATGTTCTTTAGTCTGTTGCAGATGAGTCTCTCTTGCTTTCTGATTCTGATTGCACTTTTTCTGAACTTTATAAACTATAATACAGTGTGTGATTGTACAATATTGGGAGAACATACCTGAAGACAGGTAAGAAGAGAGAAAATGATTTCTATACTAAAACTAATTCAATTTCTTGACACCTCACCGTATGCTTGCTTGGGACAAAGCACCATCCCTAGCTTACAGATGAGAACACTGGACATGCATGAGAAAGCTAAATAACATAATTGATGTGATACATGCAGAAACTGGGGGAGCTGGGTTCGTAGTGGCTGATTGTAAAGAACACTCTTGTGCATACAGAACTTTATACATGAATGTGTGTGTGTGTGTGTGTGTGTATGTGTGTGTGTGTGTGTGTGTGTGTGTGTTTGTATGAGAGGGGGAGTGGGAGAGAGCATGTTGGTATGTGCAGGTACGTGTGTGTGTGTGTGTGTGTGTGTGTGTGTGTGTGTATACTAGAGGTCAATTCCAGGTGTCTGAAGCTCAGTTTCTCCCCTGGCTGGCTAAAGACTTCTAGAGATCTTCCTGTCTCTGCATCCCCAGTGCTAAAATTAAAAGCATGATTTTTATATCTTGCATTTATATCAAGGTTATGGGCATGAAACTTGGGTCCTCAAGCCTGTTATTGAAACATTTTTCAAACTGAGGCATCTTCTCTGCACCTGAACTTTATACTCCTAAAGTTCGTGGACTTCTCAAGCATTTGGTATAGTTGTAACCCACTCCCACATTTCTTTATTCTTTCTTTATTTTTTGTTACAGGAAACCTTGACTTTATTAGATTCATACAGACTAAATTTATTCTTACATGCTTGAGGTGAAAACCTGTGAAAGCTATTAAAATATGCAATTAGCATCTCTGTGTTAGACATGTATTAATAGACATTAAACTTACAGTTCTTTTAGTCGAGGCCTTGCTAAGAAAAGCAAGGACTACTTTGTTATTACAAATTCTAATATTGGTGGCTCTAAGAACAGAGCAGTAACCGAAAACTTCGTCAAATTATAAACTAATTAATACAAAGATATTACAAGTAAAATTAAATCTTAATTTATTAAGGACTTATACATGCACTTCACAAGATTGGTGGAAGCCTGGAAGTCATTTGCCAAATGTGTCACCCAAACTAAGTTGACTTTTTCAAGTTATTCTGTTTTCTTATATCACACAAAAAAGACTCCCTCAAGTGTCTATGCAAGTTGGTTGCCAGCTTTCCTCTGTGTTTAGTGTGAGATTTTGAGAAGAGCCTCATTTAAGAACGTATTCAAACACTATTTTTGAGTATGCATTAGCAGCAATGTAAATCACTGAAACTCTGCAAACAAAAGCAGTTTCTCCGAGGTGTGCTCACTATCTAGGGAGGAGGGAAGCAGATATATAGACAAATAGCCCAGAGGTCAAAGAAAGCTGATATATGAAAGATGGATAGTAGGTAGACCTGACTCATGGTGATGTGGCAAAGATCAACCAGGGTATATGTGTGTAATCCTGTGGCAAGGTAAGCACCAAAGTTATATTTGAGGCAGGGACTGGGCTAAAGGTAATTCAGAAAAAGCTTTGATAAGAAAAGGACAGTAATTATGAAGGAGAAAGTCAGTTAAGGTTGACATGTTTCTGAGTGTTTTGTTAGATGTGAAGCAAATGGAAGAGTTTTCTGCTTCAAACAGATTATATGTGCTGTGTTAAGGGGAGTTTACATGCATGTGTGTACATTTAATCTTGCACATATATATGTGTAAGCAGAGGAGAGACAGCATTGCTATCTGTTTCAGTTGCCCTTGGCCTTAAATATTCAGTTAGGGCCTTTCTCTGAACATAGTGCTCATTGAATCTGCTAGGCTAGAAAGCCAGTGGGTTCCAAGAAACTGCTTCCCTCTACACCAAACCCCTTACCAACCACACTGGGGTTACCACCCTGCACTTCTTTGACCAGCACTTATTTGGGTGCTGGGCATTAGAAATTAGGTCCTAACACTTGTACAGCAATACTTTTATGTAGTGTGCCATATCCCCAGCCTCTAAAGGAGTATCTTAACTTAAACATAATATATAAGAATAAACATTAAACAGGATACAACTGATAAGTTTTTACATATTAATGTTGAATATTAGGGAGAATTTATTCATAAGTTGGTGCATTTCTGACTGAGGAATCATTACACTCAACAAACCTTAAAACATATAATCAGCTGCATGTATCTTTGGTTAGAATTTATAAGGCCAGTGCATGAGCTAGAAAATGTTTCCCTGGTGTTTTGTTTGGAGCAGAATCCTCAGTAGAAACAGACAGGGAGAACAAGGTAGTTGGGAGGAAAATTAAATCACTTTCAATGAGATTGGACACATGTAGAAAATTGATAATGCAACACAAATTTTATTAGAGTTACTGCTACCTTGATGTGAAAGGACTATGTTTTGCTTCCTAATTCCTAAAAAATACTAGCTTTTGTGCCTATTATAGAAAAATTATATAGGAAGTAGAGTATATCATAATATTCTGGGAGAGATGAATCCATTTGGCCAAGAACAATTTTCTGGAGAAGCTGCAAGTGTTTTATTAGTTCGACATCATTTAGTGATGGTTGCATCAGTGGAGAAGAGGATCAGAGATGAAGCAAAAACATAGCCCAGTAGCCTGAGGTCATATTGGGTGACATGAGG
This sequence comes from Arvicanthis niloticus, assembly GCF_011762505.2. Classification (NCBI taxonomy): domain Eukaryota; kingdom Metazoa; phylum Chordata; class Mammalia; order Rodentia; family Muridae; genus Arvicanthis; species Arvicanthis niloticus. Next base: position 39,400,803 of record NC_047665.1, on the reverse strand, counting down.
GAAAAGAAAGGAGCACACTCAGGACTGTGTTGATATGAATACTGACAAAATGATGTCAGTATTTTGTCTGGGAATTTCATGATCATATGGATGTGAGGGATGAATGATCGTCGTGAAAAGCAGGAAACTATCAAGTCTATTCCTGATTATAGCTATTATCATTTTTGTGTAAATAAAAAAAATACAAAGCAAAACAAACAAACAACAATGAAAATCAAGTATCTGGTCAGGAATCATTAAAGAAAGAACTGTATGTGTTTATATCCTTGAAAACATCCCCCCCCCATAGGCATAAACAGAGAAAAATCTTACATATGTTTCTCAAATGACTTTTTCCCAGTGCCATGTGTGAAGTGAAAAGATGAACTTGAATAACATTATCCAGACAATAGCCTTCCTTTCTCTTACTGGACCCGGAATTGTGGGCAATATCATAATGTTTGTGAGACTTGTGTACACTTCTGCCTTCTGGACTGAGAAAAAGCCTATCAACCTTATTCTCATCCACTTGGTATTTTCTAATATGATCATTATTTGTAGCACAGGGATCAGAGATGTAGCCACAGTGTTTTACTTCAGAAACTTTCTAGGACACATTGGATGTAAAGCTGTGGTTTATCTGGCAAGGTTGGCACGAGGCCTTTCTATCTGCACCACCTGTCACCTCAGTATGGTCCAGGCTGTCACCATCGGTCTCAGGACATCCATTTGGAAAAAGCTCAAACCACAGACCTCGTGGCAAGTTCTTACCTATGTCTTCTTCTTTTGGATCCTTAATATTCTGACAAGTTCCAACCTGTTGTACTATATAACAACAAGCAGTAGCATGAACAGATCTGAAGTTACTGGGTACATTGGGTATTGCTATATGCTGCCATCCAGGCAAGTAGTTAAGTGGCTTTTCCTCTTGCTCATGGCTGTTCGTGATCTCATCTTCCAGAGTCTCATGGGCTGGAGCAGTGGATACATTTCTTTTCAACTGTATAAACATCACAAGCATGTCCTCTATCTTCATAGCTGCAGATTTATAAAGAGTTTCAGTCCAGAGATCAAAGCTGCACAAAGTGTTGTCATTCTCATGATCTGTTTTCTTTTCTTTTATTGGGGAGACTTCATTTTCTCTGTTTATACAGGTTCTACGGTGACTCATGATTCCATTATACTAAATATTAAAACATATCTAATACTTGGTTATGCTGTTCTCAGCCCCTTTGTCTTGATAAGCAGAGATGTTCCTGTTGCTAAATCCTAGAGTTTTCACTGAGAAATGCTAGGATTATATTCTTCCCTGAGCTTAAGATACACACTATCATTTATTTCCCTTAATATTTTGGAGACTATGTGGAGGACATGTAGCTTTGCTATATACAACTAGCTGTCCTGGATACCAATTAATAGCCCAGGCCTTGGCCTGGTAATTGATCTGCCTGGGCATTTCCAACATTTTCCACCTCATCATACTTTGCCCTGATATTCTAATATAGCCAAGCATTAAATCAGTTAAGCATTATAATAATTTGCATTAATAAATCAGACTAGTACAAAACCACCTAAGGCTAGTTCAAGGTTTCTAGGAAGGCAGGAAATGGATTTTTACCAACTTCCTATTCCACCATGCTTATCATGTGACTTGTGGCTTCTCATTAGCACTGGGAAAAATGCTGATATCCCCTCAAAAGCCAGAGAAGGAGAACAAGATAGGGTAGGTAGAGGTGAGGACATCATCATTTTCTGGGGTGGCTTGCACAGCAGAGTAGAGTTGATACTGAGACAAGTGATGTAATCACAACTCAGCAGACTTTGCTACCAACTGATTGATGTTGCCAGATTCCATAAGACAATAATGTGGACAATTCTAACCATGTCAGATCTTAATTAATCACCATGGGAAGCTCTGGCAAATAAGCTTTCTCAAATGATGCCATCTCAGGGCTGGACAGCCGTCAGGAGCCAACATAGGACAAGCTAATAAGTAGCAGGTGATCTTCCTGAGATTGTCTGCTTTGGATTAAATTTCCAACACAGATTTTCTCTAATAGGCAAGGCCCAAGAGAAATTCATTTCAGGATAGATTCCTGCTATTAATATGCTTCTCCTGGTATTATTAAGTATATTTAGTAATCACCAGGTATTATCCCACTCTTATAAGAAGATCTCTTCAGAACTACAAGGGTATACTTTCTTGTAGTGATGCTATATAGACAAATAGATGACTTTTTAATTCTTAATGATGATTCTATAAGAGTTCTTAAAATTATGTCAGTATTTTTAAAGCTGTTTTATAGTGGGACTGCTATTAGTTCCTTTCTGACAGTCAAAACTGGAATGAGAACTCTGCCAGTTCCTGAGTGTCACCAGTTAATTGCTTCTGAGCTAGTAAGCAGTTATTCTATTACTCGGAGCATATTCCATAAGATTGTAAAACCATTAACCAAAGGTCCTAAAAGGGGAACTAATGATTTATAATAGGTGGTAGGACAGAAGATAGATTGTTTACTGGATTTATCTATACAAAACTTCACTAATAACTTAGTTATGATTTTTAACTTTCCATGAACCTGTGGAGCTGTGACAGATAATGAGTGATTAATCAGATAATTGCTCCTCATGGACATGCATGTAAACATTCTTTGTTGTAAACTTCTTGTTTATTTTATGATTTGAATTTATGTGTAAACCTGTGCCAAACTTTTTACCATGTGATCATGTATTCTGAAAGATGTAAAAGTGCTGAGGACAAATTTCTCTTTCTTAGCAATTCTCTTTGTTCCCACTTTTCTTAGCATTATTCTCCTTATCTCTCTGTTCTTAGCAGTCCTTATCCTGCTTTTCTTAGATCCCACTTTCCTCTTTTTTCTAGATTCCTTATCCCCCTTTTCTTACAAGCCTGTTTCCTGTTTTTTTCTTAGAGAGCTGTAATAGGAAACTTTTTACAATTTAGAAATAAACACCAAAATCCCTTTTCAAAGTGTTCCTTTTTCTTCCCAAGACTTCTAGCAAGGTAAAAGAGCCACACAATCCTATGAAAATAGAACAAAAGCTACTTTATTTAATCTTCTGCTGTTTTAAAATGAAATGCTAAATAGTATCTCTCCTTATAGAATCTCTGAAGGCAGGCCATAGTGCCTCAGCATATGTGACTCAGAATTGAGGTAGGAAAATGTTTTATTATTTATACAGCAACCCTAAGTTTCGAATAAGACTAAGTCTTACCACTGCCAACAATCACCCCGCTCTGCTGCCTCAAGGAGAACCAAGCAAAAAAGAAGACCCACCTGGGCTGGCCTCTGGCAGAGAGCATGTGTGCTCCAGAAAAGGACCTCACCAGCACACTGATGCTTAAAGACCTCACTAATAGATTGTTAATACTAGAACTTCTACCTCTCAGGATTTGTCACTCACAATGACTGACACTGAACATCTGGTGTTTGTTAAGCCATTTGGCTTGAAATTCCAGGCTCTATCTTTCCTGCTTAGCTATGGGCTAGGAGACCTGGGTACTGAGGATGCACAGAAGATCATCTTGATGCAATCCAAGGAGTGAGGCCTTGTCAATTGGAAGGATATTGGTGTTGTTGAGAACTCACAGAGTTGGGCCCAATAGGACAAAGACAGTCCAGAAAGAGCTATGACCTGGTTTCTTTCAGGATCACTGTGCTCCAGCCTTCCCCTGGAGCCTCTGTCAGTACAGTATATGCATTGCATTGGACAATACTGTCCACCAACTGACTACAGTTCCTACTAGAAGAGAAATGAAAACACCTGAATAGTTCTTGAGGGAACTCTCTGCAGCTGAGTAATGAACAAGAAACTGGCAGGAAAGAACAGTCCTTCCCATGTCTCTCCCAGGTCTAGGAGTTGATATTCTCCAGAGCAAAGCAAGAGAAAGGCCAGGCCATGAGTCTCTGAAATACTGCTCTTAGCTAAGGTTTTAAATATTCTCTAACTAGGTTAAAGACCACCTTCAGAGTATTACCAAGTAGATGCATGGCTAAAAAGGAGAGTTCTTTTTCCAAAGAATTTGTATTTATAGGATATATCTATAGTCTTTCTTATGAGTGAACAGTATGAACCAGAATAAGCAATCTCTTCTTCACCTAGCATCTCTATCCGGATCTGTACATTATTGCACGGGTTTCTTTTTTGTGTTAACATGACACAAGCTAGAGTCATCACAAAGAAAGGAGCCTCAGTTGAGGAAATGCCTCCATGAGATCTAGCTGTAGGACATTTTCTCTATTGGTGATTAATGGAGAAGGGCCAAGCCCACTGTGAGTGGTGCCATCCTGGTGTAGTGGTCCTGAATTTTATAAGAAGGCAGGCTGAGCAAACCAGCAGAAGCAAGCCAGTAAGCAGCACCCCTCCATAGCTTCTGTATCAGCTCCTGTCTCCAGGTTCCTGTTCTACTTGAGTTCCTGTCCTGATTTCTTCCAATGATGGATTATGGTAAGCCAAATGAACCATTTTCTCTCCAACTTGCTTTTTTAGTTATGGCACTATGTTGCAGCAATAGAAACCATAATTAAGACAACTGTCTATATTTTCACATGCATTTTTAAAAGTAAAAGTGATACATCTCTAATCTTCAGTAAATGTACCTTAAACACACATTGTGTAACGGTTCTCATAAGATAAAAAATTAACATATTCATTTATTCCTGAGGTATCAGTTTGTGATGATTATTATGGGGTTCACTTAAATCCTGTAGAAATCCAACAGAACTCTAATACCAGGTCAATGCAGATTAATCAGGGATGTAGAACTGACCCAGAGACTGAACTACAACTCTAAAAAAACACTTTACAGCATATGTGAAGGATGAAACCATGAAGCAAGAAGGAGTTAAGTGGGTTGTAGCACTGTCTAATCATATTTTGACATAAAGTATTGAACAAGGAAGATTCTATCAATCAGGATAAGAGTAGGTTTCTGGGCCTGGGAACATAATCTAAGTTTGACCCTAGTGGCAAGGTAAATAAGTTGTCCTTTAGATGTCTGGACTCAGATAACTGTTTCCTTATAATAGAAGCTATTCAGCTATTGAGAAGTTTTCAGCTTCCCTAGGGTCTGGGACTGTGAATTTAGTTTCTCCTCATGATTAAATGGAGCCTGAAAATGAAGTGGTAGTATTTAAAATGAATTTATTTTTCCAGCAGGTATAGTAAGAGCACTTGAATATTCTCTTAGCAAATTCTAGTGTACACTACTATAGAAACAGTTTTTCTCTTGCTCTGCACTAGGTCTTTTAAAATAAAGAACATGGTTGTCTATGTTTTGATCTCCACAATAGGCTTCAATAATTATGTTAAGTAAGTTACTGGAATACTTCCTACTTGGCCATAGGTTCTCCTAGGAGTCATGAGCATGAGACCAACAGGGAAAGAAGTGTTGGGAGAGCAAATATTTTAAAGAGAAATATTTGTCCCCTCTGTTTAACTATCAGAGTACTGATACAAGAAATTCAAGGAATTAACATTTACCTAGGAGTCAGTCCCACACCTTGGGAGGAGAAAGGCTGAAGCCCTGGCACTGTCACAGGAGGAAATCACCTCCCCACAGAGGCATCATGCAACTCTAATGACATGCACACATTTTTCATGCATTTTCTTTCTTTGTTATAAAACTGTGACATTGCTACAGAGAAGAGGGGAAGGAAGGAGGAGTCTTTCATTCCCTGGTTTAGCCAAACAATAAATAAATCTGTTTTGTCAATTTGCTTCCTAATTTCCTTAAACAAGTAAAGGAAAATTATTTTTTGTTTCAATTTTCATGTCTGTATGTTTTGAATCTGTGTGTGTCTGCTTGCATGTGGGTGGGCACATGTGTATGTGAGGTGGTACACATGCACATTAGTACACATCAGCATGCATAGAAGTAGACGTTAGGAAAAGGCCAAACCTAAGAATAATAGGAGTAGAAGAGGAAGATTCCCAGATCAAAGGCCCAGAAAACATCTTCAACAACATCCTAAAAGAAAACTTCCCTAACATAAAGAAACAGACACCTATAAACATACAAGAAACTTCCAAAACACCAAACAGATTGGACCAGAAAAGAAACCTCCTCCACCCACATAATAATCAAAGCACTAAATGTACAGAACAAAGAAATATTAAAAGCTGCAAGGAAAAAGGCCAAGTAACATATAAAGGCAGACATATAAGAACTTGACTTCTCAACAAAGACTCTAATAGCTAGAAGGGCCTGGGCAGAGGTCTTGCAGACCCTAAGAGCACACAGATGTCAGTACAGACTACTAACTATACCCAGTATAACTTTCAATTGTTATAGATGGAGAAAAAAGATATTTCATGACAAAACCAAATTTAAACAATAACTTTCCATTAACTCAGCCCTCCAGAGAATACTGGAAGGCAAACTCCAACACAATGAGACTAACTACACTCAAGAAAAAATAAAAAATAAATATTTCCACATCATTCAGATCAATAGAAGAGAAACACACACACACACAGAGAGAGAGAGAGAGAGAGAGAGAGAGAGAGAGAGAGAGAGAGAGAGAGAGAGAGAGACAGGCACTATCAATTTCAAAATAACAGGAAGTAGCAATGGTTGGTCCTTAATATTTTTCAGTATCAATGGACTCAATTCCTCAATTAAAAGTCACTGGCTAACAGAATGGATAACATAAACAGAATCCATCATTATACAGTATACAAGAAACACATATCAACAACAAACATAAATATTACCTCAGAGTAAAGGACTGGAAAATGGTTTCTAAGCAAACAGACCCAAGAAACAAGTTGAAGTAGCCATTCTAATATCTAAAAACCTAGACTTTCAACCAAAAAGCATCAAAAAACATGGATGGGTAAGGACACTTCATACTCTTCAAAGGAAAGTTTCAAGAGGACATCTAAAATCTGAACATCTATCTCCAAATTTAATGGCATCCCCAATCATAAAAGAAACATCACTAAATACTAAATCACATATTAAACACCACACATTAATAGTGTGAGACTTCAACACCCTACTCTCAGCAATGGACAGGTCATCAAGACAAAACTAAACAGGAATAATAAACCTTACGTAGGCTATGATTCAAATGGACCTAATATGTATCTACCAAACATTTCACTCAAACACAAAAGAATATATCTTCTTCTCAGAGTCTTAGAGAACCTTCTCCAAAACTGACCATATAATTGGTCACAATGCAAACCTCAACAGACAAAAGATGATTGAAATTACTCTTTGCATCTTCTCAGATCACCATAGATTAAAGAGAGACTTCAACAACAACAGAAAGACTACATACTCATGGAAAGTGAGCAACTCACTACTCAATGATCACTGTGTCAGAAAAGAAATAAAGATAGAAATTAGAGACTTTCTAGAATTCAATGAAAATGAGAGGACAACATGCCCAAACTTATGGGACATAATGAAAGCAGTGCTAAGAGGAAAGTTTATAACACTAAGTGCCTCCATAAAGAAATTGAAGGGTTCTCATGTAATTTGAAACTACACCTGAAAGCTCTAGAAAATAAAAGAAGCAAAAACATTTAAGAGGAGTAGATGTCAGGATATATTCAAACTTCAAGCTGAAATCAATCAATTAGACACAGAGAACAATACAAAGGAAACCAGGAGCTGATTCTTTGAAAAAACAAGTAAGACAGACAGACCCTTAATGAAGCTAACTAAAAGGCAGAGAAACACAGTATCCAAATTAACAAAATTAGAAATGGAATGAAAGAGATAACAACAGATCAGGAGAAAATTAAAACAACCATTAGGTCTTACTTCAAAAGCCTGTACTACACAAAATTGGAAAATCAAAATGAAACTAATGATTTTCTAGATAGATGCCAATTACCAAAGTTAAATCAAGATCACATAAACTATATAGATGGCCTATAACTCCTAAGGAAATAGAAACACTCATTAAAGTCTCACAACCCCCAAAAAGCCAAGGGCCAGATGGTTTTAGGGCAGAAATATACCAGACTTTCAAAGAAGAGCAAAGATTCCTCAGACTAGTCCACAAAAATAGAAACAGAAGGAATATTGCCAAACTGATTCTATGAGTTCACAGTTACCCTGATACCTAAACCACACAAGGACTCAACAGAAAAAGAGGATTTCAGGCCAATTTCCCTTATGAACAGTGATGCAAAAATAATAAAATGCCTGAAAACCAAATCCAAGAACACATTAAAGGCATAATCCATCATGATCAAGTAGGCTTCATTCTAGGGATGGTTCACTATATAATAACCCATCAATGTAATCACAATATAAACAATCTGAAAGAAAAAAAAGACAACACAGGAACATTAGATGCTGAAGAAAAAAAAACATTGACCAAATCCAACTCCCTTTTATGTTAAAAGTCTTGGACAAATCAGGGATAAAAAGCACATGCCTAAACACAATATAGGTAATATACAGCAAGTCAATAGCCAACATTAAATTAAATGTAGAGAAACTTATAGCAATTCCACTAAAATCAGGGACAAGACAAGGCTGCACACTCTCCCCCTATGTATTCAATATAGTATTTTAAGTTCTAGGCAGAGCAATAAGACATCCAAATGAGATTGAGAGGATACAAATTGGAACAATTTGGAAAGAAGTCAAAGTATCACTATTTGCAGATGATATGATAGTATACATGAGTGATCCCAAAATTTCTACCAGAAAATTTCTATGACTGATAAACACATTCAGCAAAGTGGCTGCATACAAAATTAACTCAGAAGATCAGTAGTCCTTCTTTATACAAACAATAATTAGGCTGACAAAGAAGTTAGGAAGACAACATCCTTTAAAATAGCCATAAATAATATAAAATATCTTGGTGTAACTCTAGCCAGGAAAGTGAAAGACCTGTATGACAAGAACTTCTTATTTCTGCAGAAAGAAACTGAGATAGATATCAGAAAGAAACATCATCCATGCTCATGGGTTGATAGGATTAACATAGTGGAAATGGGCATTTTACAAAACAATCTACAGATTCAATGAAATTCCCATCAAAATTCCAATACAATTCTTAAAAATCTTGAAAGAACAATTTGCAATTTCTGTGGAAAAATAAAAAACCCAGGATAGCTAGACAACTCTGAGCAATAAAAGAACTTTGGGAGGTATCAACCATTCCTGACTTCAAGCTATACTACAGAGTAATAGTAATAAAAACTACATGGTGTTGGTATAGAAACCAACAGGTTGATCAATGGAATCGAACTGGAGATCTAGAAATGAAGCACATACCTAAGGATACTTGAATTTTGATAAAGAAACCAAAAGCATACAATGGAAAAGAGAGCACATCTTCCACAAATGGTCTTGGTGTAACTGGCAGTCTGCATGTAGAAGAATGCAAATAGATTCATGTTTATCATCCTGAACAAAACTCAAGTCCAAGAGGATCAAAGACCTCAACATACCACTGGATGCATTAAATCTAGTAGAATAGAAAGTGGGAGATAAAGCAGGGCAGTGGTGACACACGCCTTTAATCCCAGTACTTGGGAGGCAGAGGCAGGAGGATTTCTGAGTTCAAGGACAGCCAGGGCTACACAGAGAAACCCTGTCTCAAAAAACAAAAAACGACAACAAAAAAAGAAAGAAAGAAGGAAAGAAAGAAAGAAAGAAAGAAAGAAAGAAAGAAAGAAAGAGATAGGGAGATAGTCTTTAACTCATTGGTACAGGAGACAACTTCCTGAAGAGAACACCAATGGCTCAGGCACTATGATAAACAATTAATAGATGGGACTTCATGAACCTGAAAAGCTTCTATAAGACAAAGGGTACTGTCAATAGGACAAAACAACTTACAGGTTGGGAAAAGAGCTTCACCAACTCTACATCTGACAGTGGGAATAATATCCAATGTATATAAAGAACTCAAGAATTTAGACACCAGCAACCCCAAAGAGAAGAAACACTTAAAGAAATGTTGAAAGTCCTTAATCATCAGGGAAATATAAATCAAAATGACTCTGAGATTCTATCAATACCTATAAGAATGGCTAACAGCAAGAACTTAAGGGACAGCACATTTTGACAAGGGTATAGAGCAAGGGTAACATTCCTACATTGCTGGTGGGACTGCAAACTTGTACAAGTATTCTGGAAATCAATTTGGGAGTTTCTCATAAAATTAGGAATAATTTTACTTCAAGTCCCAGCTACAACTTCCTGGGCATATACCCAAAAGATGTTCCATCATACCACAAAGACACTTGCTGAATCATGTTTATAGCAGCTTTATTTGTAATACCACAAACTGGAAACCTATATGTTCCTCAACTTAAGAATGGATGAAGTAAATGTGGTTCATTCACACATTGAACACTACATAGTTATTAAAAACAATGACAGTATGAATTTTTCAGGCAAATGGATGGAACTAGAAAACATCATCCTGAGTAAGATAACCCAGATCCAAAAATATATTCATGATATGTACTCATTTGTAAGCAGGTATCAGTCATAAAGTATAGGATAACCGTGCTATATAATCAACAGACCCAGTGAAGCCAATTAACAAAGAAGACTAATGGGAGGATAGTTTTTCTCAGAAGGGGAAATAAAATAGCTATCTGGGGTAGATGGAAGGAGAGAACTGGATTGAAGAAAGGATTGTGAGGAGAGTGGGATGGGGAGACAGGATCAGATGTAGGGATTGTAGAGGAGAGAAAATAGAAATTGGTGGTGGTGGGAGTAATCTCTAGGATGTGGGGAAGTGGTCCCAAGGTGTCTATGGGGGTGACTCTATCCAAGACTCCGCAGTGTGGAGGATATGTCCACTTTCTTTAATCAGGCAGGATTCTCAGTGAAGGGATAAGGACAGCAACCCACCCATACAACCTTTAACCCAAAATGTCTCCTACCTATAAGCTGTGCAGGGATAAAGAGCAGAGATGGATGGAATGGCCAACCAATGACTAGTCCAAACTGAGACCCATCCCACAGGCAAGAACCAATCCCTGAGGCTATTAATGATACTCTGTTATGCTTGCAGGCAGGAGCCTAGCATAGCTGTCCTCTGAGAAGTTTCACCCTGTAGTCAATGGAAAGAGATGTAGAGACCTCACCCCTCAGCCAAACATGTGATGAAGCTTACGAAATCTTATGGAAGAGTTGGGGTAGGGATTGAGGGGCCTGAAGAGGACAAGAATTCCATGGGAAGACCAACAGAGTCAACTAATCTGAATCTTGGGGCCTCCCAGAAAGTGAAGCACCAACCAAAAAGTGAGCATGGGGTGGACCTAGGCAGCTGACACATATGTAGCAGATGTTAAGCTTAGTCTTCATGTGGGCCTCCCAACAACTGGAGTGGGGTCTACCCATGAATGTGTTGGCTGACTGCCTGTGGGTTCCGTCCCCCTAACTGGGCTACCTTGTCTGGCCTAAGTGGGAGAGGAAGCACCTCATCCTGAAGTGACTTGATGTAAGGACTGGGGGTAATGGGGTGATATTTAGAGAGGGATTTCCATTCTCAAAGGAGAAGGGGAAGGATGTATGGGGCAGGATCAGTATGAGGGGGTACAAGGAGGAAAGGGGGAGCTGATATTGAGATGTAAATGAATAAATAAATTAATTAAAATAAATCATGTGACTGCAATCATACAGGTATTTGGCAAATGACTCTATCCTTTATTCTGTGGAGTTTTTGTGGGCTATTCTGCAATCTCATATGTTTTCTAGATTACTACTACTCAAACATCTATTTTCTTTTCAATTCAAAATGTTCATTAGCTTCATGCCACCTAGAGGAATATACTTATTCAAGTCCTCATACAGATAATTGTGAGAGTCATGTCCTTGAACTACAAGCTAAATAATCTTTTTTTCTTTATGAAATTAACTCTTCTCAAATGTTGTCATAACAAATGTAGACTAATAAACACCAGGATTATAGACTTTTTCTCTAGCACATTCCTTTTCTTTTTTTAGATCATTGTCTATATTTGTTGATAAAGAAATTAACAAACACATGGTTAAGTGAAAATTAGTAGGTTAAAAATTAAAGAGAGTTGTTAAGAGTTTTGGTTTAGAAGAAATGAATGTTCCAGCAAGCTAGGGACTAAGACATTAAAAAATACACCAGTAGTATGAATATATCAAATATTAATAAAAATGAAAATAATTGTGATTTCTATCAGAAAGCTACATAATAAAAGAACTTTTAGCCAGCTAGTGGTGGCGCATGCCTTTAATTCCAGCACTTGGGAGGCAGAAGCAGGCAGATTTCTGAGTTCCAGGCCAGCCTGATCTACAGAATGAGTTCCAGGACAGCCAGGGCTATACAGAGAAACCCTGTCTCAAAAACAAACAAACAAACAAACAAACAAACAAACAACCCTTTCTTATAGTGATTCTGAGAGATGCCTGTGGCTCTTTGGCTATGTGGTATTTCTGCTCCAAGAATGCTACCAGTGTGTCCTCTGTCTACAGACAATTAATTCTGTCTACAGAACTCAGCCCAAATGGAAGCTGCATGAAGGTCTCTCTTTCTGATATGTTCTTGTGTTTTACTCAATAAACCAGTCAGAGTACTACAAGCTTTAAACTGTTTTATTGGTTTTTATATTTCAAAGGTAAACAAGATATTTAGAAAATTTCTAAACAAATAAAGACAACAGAGGTTAATCATTGTTACACCAGAGATAATTATTTTATTTTTCAATTTTTATCAACCTTGACATATGTAATGTATAACTAGTTTCTCTGCACTTGGATTCTCCATTCAGTCGAGAGTACAGAAATCCTGGTTTACTCAAAAGCTGTCCTCTCGTATACAGAAGAAGCATTTTCAGCTTTTGTCATGTGTTAGTTGCACCTGGATGTATGGAGACACCATCACACAGGGCACAGAGGGAGACAAGTGATCTTGAACTCATCTCTCAAGATAACTAATAGTGCTTTCTCTTCAAGAACAAAATGACAATTTTATCACTTCTAATCTCAGGCCTGCACATTTATTTACATCACCTTGTATCTGGGATAGGAAGAACTTCCTAGGAACCAGAATGAAAAGTACATAGGACCATTCTTTGATACACACAAATTTTGGAAGTATACTTGATGTTATAATAAGTAAAGATTGCTTTAGAAATAAGGCCAAGATGGGGTTGGGGGTGGTGAGAGGACATTGATATTTAGAGCACAAAAAGATACTTAATGTACAGGAATGAAAAGTCAGATAAAGCAAAGACCTTCACTACTGATAGGCACAGGTTGAATAAGCTTATCCTGGTCCATGGGACTTGTGCAGGAAGCAGAATTCCCAGGGCTGCACATCATTTATTCTACTTCTGTCTAACAAGGAATTTAAGAAAGAGAAGGAAGAGACTTAGTCTGTCTGTAAGAAGCTGGTCCCCTGCCAGTTCAGAATCTGGCACTTTGGGAAGGTGAAAATAAGTCAGGAGATGTGGGAAGCTCAGTACACAGAACTTGGTTAGTTGTTCATTTTCTCACTTCACATCTTTCCTCTCAAAATAATTAACCCCCAATTAAGCTGTAAATAACTTCTGAGCAAAACAGATGCTGTAACTGTGGGAGAGAGGAAAGCTATACGTCAGAGATTGAGGTCCTGTAGTGGCCTTCCTTCCCCCTGACACTGTGACAATATGAAACCTGAAGTCTGCAGACAAAATGGATGCTAAGAGTCCCACAGATCCAAAAAGTACAAATATGACCTGGCAAGTGTCACCTTCCCAGTGCTGTTCCAGAGCCTGTCTGCATCCCAGAGGTCCAGACACTGCTTACACACAGCTGTGTCATGGAGAGATTCATTAAAGCTGAAGTCTTTCTCTGACTAAGCCAGGGAGTTGTTGAGAGGCTCTTTGGGACTTAGGTCCTCCCATTTACTTTTGACTCTGACAAGGCTAGTCCCTGGCTCCAGAAAGATCAAAGGATTTAAGTTCCTGGAAGTACAACATTAATTGTCCCGGTAATATCGAGGTTTTACTTTAGTAGTTCTGCTGTCTTGTTAATCACAGCTGAGTCTTCTGTCCTACCTAACAAGAACAACAGAATCTTAAATCACAATGGCAAATGGCCCTTATAGTCTTTCAACTTTGCTCTGAAAATTGACAAGCCAGGCATCTTCTGCACTGCTCTCAACATTTTTATCATCCAAACTCCTAAGGAACATCCTACAGAGGTCTCAAACTCAATGGCTTTTCTAGTCCAAAGTTTCAAAGTCCTTCCACAATCCTTCCCAAAATATAGCCAGGTCTGTCACAGCAATACTTTACCACACTCAGTACCAAATTGTCTTGGTGATGGTGTTTCGTTAGAGCAATAAACCCTGACTAAGACATCTAATTTTAAAGCTTTTTAAAATTATTATTAAAGGCCTTAAAGTATCTAACATAAAAAACTAGATCAAACAAAACTTTTCTAAGACAATAATTGAAATCTGACTTAAAAGAAAGTGATGTAAGAACCTGGGATGGTGTGAAGAGCAATATGTTCAATCTGAACTACCAGAGATGATTTCTCAGCATTACGAATAGAAAGGACATACATGATCATTGATAAAATGTGAGAAAGGACAGACTGGAATTTGGTAGCTTAAATTGGTGCTATTCTGGACTTTCCTCTGGAAAGTCAGAATTGAATCTAAGTTAAAATGGATTTAAAGTTATCATCTAAAAATAAATGAAACTAAGGAAATATATTAATGCTGTTGTAAATCTAAATGAGTATAAGCAACAGAATTTTAAAATATAGAATTCTTAGTAGTTTTATCAACTGACTTTTATTTCCTTCTCTTGGTAGATTTTGTTGTCAGTAAAATAAGAATATAAATACAACTCCTACAGTAACTTTTGCATGCAAAATATTTCATAACATTTGATGACTGAAAAAAGTTTGAAATTTGGGGTATGAACCTACAAATCTAGCCATTCTGGCACATGTGGATGTGCATACCTGCAATTCCAGGATTGACAGGTTAAAGAAAGAGAGGAAGGGAAGGGTGTAGGATAAAGAAGGAAGAAGAGAAGGAGGAGCTAGGAAGATGACTCTACCAGTAATGTGCCTGCTGTGCATGCATGAGAAACTAGGACCCATGTAAAATAAAACTAGCCAGGCATAGTGACCTATGGAACTCTAGCAGAGTAAAGATAGAGAATGATAGATCCTGGCAGATCACTTACTGGCCAGTCTACCCAATCTATGAACTCTGAGACAGACCCTGTCTCAAAAGTCAAGACGTAGATGTCAGGTGAGACGTCTCATCAGGTAATGGTACTTGCCATGAGGCCTGATGACCTGAGTTCAATCCTTGAAACCCATATAGTGTAAGGAGAGAACTGACTCTCATAAGATCTACTTTGACCTCAATGTGCATGCCATACATACACACAAATGTAATTTTAAAAGTTAAAGACAATGTGGAGAGTCATGGTGGACAATGACACCTGATACCAACCTTCATATTTATGTGGGAGAGAGAGAGAGGGAGAGAGAGAGAGAGGGAGAGGGAGAGAGAGAGAGAGAGAGAGAGAGAGAGAGAGAGAGAGAGAGAGACTTTAGGAGTAAACTAATAAGGTCAATCCTAGGCACATCATAAGTTGCTAAAAAATGAAACAATAAATTAAAATTTTGAAAGTGTTCTGAGAGAACAAGACACTACTTATGAAGAAACATGAATTATCAAATAACACTGGAGTTTTCACAAGCCACTGTGAATTTTATATAGAACTTGCTTGCAATGATCATCTCTCATCTTATGAAACCTCTACTCATATTGGTGGGGCACAGCAACATTTTACACCTCTAAAATCTAGCGTTTGGTGCTGGAGAGTTGTCTCAGTAGTTGAGAGCACTGAATGCTCTTCTAGACTCTGTTTTGATCCCGTGTACCTACATGGCAACTCACAACTGTCTGTAACTCCATTGCCAGGGGTTCTAATGCCCACTTCAGATTCCCACCGACACATGCATGTGGTGCCCAGATATACATACAGATAAGTATTCATACACATAAAATAAAAATAAATTCTAAAAATCAATTTTTTAAAAACTTGTGTCAGTTTAGACTAGAGTCTTATCAAATCTGAAATGTCTAAATCATTTAATTTCTTACCAAAAAGTAGCCTAGAAAATGAGTACAGTTGATTTGTGCAAGAAGGGGAGACTGACTGCCAACAAATATTTTGGCAGCATCTATGAAAGGGAAATTGACTTCATGTTCTTTGCAGGATTTTTGAGTCTGAGCACTGATTCAAAGCTAGGAACTCACTAGTGAACACTTCTAGGGTTCAAATCAGATGAATCTGGATCTGGTGGTTTTCTCCTTATATAAAGCAGGTAGAATCTGTTAGAGTTCTAGGATGCTTGAGTTTTACAGTGATCTGATACCATTATCAGCCTATCAATATAAAACACTCCTCTGCATTGAACTATTCTGTTCACTGTTATTTCCATGACCACAACAACGTTTTCCATGGTGATTAAGTCTCACCACTTGTTCCCTTGAAATCAGATCATCACAATTCCATGGAATTTGATGCCCTCACACAGACGTACATGCAGTCAGAATATCAATATATGATATATGAATTAAAGGCCCAGGAGATACTAAATTTTGTTCAAGGGATCACACTTGAGAAGTGGTTTGAGCCATGGAAATTTGATCTTGTAAAGCTGTGGAACATTGCAATTTCAGTGTACAAAGTGACATTCTGACACACGTACACATGCAAGTACCCTCACATGCAAGCATATTGTGAATCATTAAAAATAAATGGTCAGCATGTTTATGTAGATAGAGTCTTCATTTCTTTAAAAATCCCAGTTATGTTATGTGAATATGTTTTTGTTTTATTCTCAGGTGTGGAATATGAGGCTGCTTCAGTTTGTCCACAGCCCTTAACTATGATTATCCTATGCTCTAGGAGGGATATAATTTTTGCAAGCTGCAGACAGTTCATTCTGAGGACTCTGAAGAGGGTATAAGTGATAGATGCCAGAGAGGGACTGTGGAAGCTGCTGCTCCTGGTTGCTTTTGTCAAATGGTTGTAAACAGAGATGAATTGGATATCCTGATGACAAAGATTGGACTTACCACTAGGAACCTGATGACTTGGTCAGCAGAGTGTAGTCTAAATAGATCTAAGCCTCCTTTCTCCTCTAACTTTTTTCTCTCCTACCTAGTGCTGAGGGGTTGGAAGAGATTAGGGTAGAATAAAGGTGGTAAGGATGGTTGACATAAGAATCTAATAAAATAGCTGAAAATAATACATCAACATGTTTATAACTTCAGTGTCTCTTTCTCTAGTATTAACTAAACTGTGTTTAAACCAGATTCAGAATCTTTGAATCGCTCTTAATTCCCCTCTCCCACATAATTCCAAACTTAAGTTGTTCTTGGGAAGGCTCTACACAGATTATGTGAATTCACTGAAATCAAAGCCTTATGAAGAAATCTGCTAAATATCAAGAGAAGAATGACTTAGTTAATGGAAACTACAAAAATATCTGGAAATAGGATCATTTAAAAATTAAATGTCTAAGCAAGAAACACATGGGGAGGATGATGGAGAGAGTCCAGATAAATAACACAAGGGAGGTCTGAAAAAAAGGGAAAATATTACTTTATAAGCTAACTTAACATAAATATTATTTATCTGCATCTGTGTATATGTATGTGTGCAGAAATACATATCATATATACACATATACATGTGTATTTATGTATATATACGTATAAATACATGCATATATACACATATATGTAGACACACATATATGTATAACAAAGGGGAGAGGGTAAAGAAAAAGAGAGAGTGAAAGAGAGAGAGAGAGAGAGAGAGAGAGAGAGAGAGAGAGAGAGAGAGTAGAGGATAATATTTTTGGAAACTATGTATGAACAAAAATGGTAGTGCTTAGCCAAGGACACTACTCTTTGAGTTATTGGTCAAGGGTATCCAAAGATCTCCAAAATATTATAGGCTATAGCCATTGTCCTTGGTTACTTCCCAGAACTTGAAAGCAAATTCCTATTTATGAAGCTATGACAGACCTTACATACAGGACTAGGATGAATCAAGGTTATATTGACCTGGATGGCCCCTCCTTGAGGGCTAGCTCTAAATAGTATTATAAGATGATGTGTAAGCTGCTAAGGGAGTACAGCAAGCATTAGTTATGATCAACTGTAACACATACAAACCATAATAGTTGGCCTAGCTAGATAACTTTTATGGTCCAATAGTGGAACATATACTTTGGGGTAACCAACAGCTCTTTAATTGTATTTCAGGGCTTCTCAAAAAAAGACTTCCCATGCCTGGCCCTATCAATAAACCTGGCCAAGATTCCATGACTTGATAGAGCATAAACTGTAGAAAAGAAACCTAGTACTGCCATTTTCTTAAAGCAATACAGCTTTCAATTATGTTTCAAGTACTTACAATCACACACACGTGAGTGCAGCTCTTACCCCTATGATGGTTTGAGTGAAATTTATCTCCACAGGCTTATAGGGAGTGGGACTATTTGAAAGAATTAGGACATGTGGCCTTGTTAGAACACAAGTGATCTTGTTGGAGGAAGTATACCACTGAGGGTGGGCTTTGAGGTTTCAGAAACTCAAGCCAGGGCCAGTGATGTACTTCTTGCTGCCTGCTGATCTGCATGTTGCACTTTCAGCTTCCTTTCCAGCACCATGTCTGCCTGTGTGGCCCAATGCTTCCCACCATGAAGTGTAAGCCATCCCCAGCTAAATGTTTTCCTTATAAGAGATGCAGTGGTCATGGCATCACTTCACAGCAATAAAACTCTAAGACACCTCTAATTAAAAAAAAAAAAAAATCATCCTTTGAGGCAGACAGAGGCCCGTACAGAGATTTATAACTGGCCAAAACACGTAGAATAGGTGTCAATGGGCTCCTATCTCCAGTTGTTATATCCTGTACAGCTAAGGGTCAAGGAACTTTGCAGTAAAGGGGCAAATAAATTGTAAATATTAGAGGATCCCACATCCCCTGAAGGTAGCATATTTTAAAGTGACGAGGATATTACACCCATGAAACCTCAAAACTATGGCTGCCCACACAGTGACCACACCAGTAAACATGTCAACCTGGACCAGAGAAAATTTCTCACAAGGCCCCACCGTTAAATCAAGAGTTACAGACAACGAAGGAATGAGCACAAGAAGAGAGAAGTAAAAATTGTGTAAGAACATGTATGGAATTGTCACAAAAAAAAAAAAAAAAAAAGAAACACCATTGTTCAAAAGAGAAAAAAAGGCAAAAAGGAAACATGAAAGTCATACTGAGTGGATGGGAGCAAGAGAAAGACTCAATGGGCTGGGCTGCTCCTAACAGAGCTGTGGGCCCCCATGAGACCCTAGGAGGAAGCTTCTAAAAACTTAAAACATAACTACCTAAAGCAAAATTTAGATCCATAATCAAGTCACAGTGCATCAGTAGCTGATTGCATTACATATGGGAACATCTGGTCATAAAATGACACTCTGGAGTTTGCATGGAGTTGGAACTCAATGGTGTTCTTGGACGATGCTTAGTTGTGCTGAGGACATCTCTGTGTGTTTGTTTGGGCCTGTACGCACATGAA
Organism: Arvicanthis niloticus; assembly: GCF_011762505.2. NCBI lineage: Eukaryota > Metazoa > Chordata > Mammalia > Rodentia > Muridae > Arvicanthis > Arvicanthis niloticus. Next base: position 39,381,224 of record NC_047665.1, on the reverse strand, counting down.
TGGTCACTGGAGTGGAGGGCTGTAGGCTGGAAGTGAAGAATGGATTGGGGATTCACAACACTCACAAACATGGTTCAGAGCTGCCAGCAACATGGGTGCTTCTCCAGGTTCTCAGAAAGCTGCCTCTCGTTTTCCAGACTCTGCAAGAGGCAGTTTGTGCAAAATTAACAAAGTAAAGAGAAAAAAAGCACCAAAAAAAGTGTCACCCCATTTTAGGTGAGGGGACCAGTGTGTTACGCACTGGACCAAGTCAGGATCTAACTGCCTCACTTCCTGAGATATTATTATTGACAGCTACATGTCCCAAGCACTTGTCAGGGCTGGGAGAAGGGTGACACACTCCATCATTAGGGGACAGTTACATGTCCCTAGCACTTCTCGGCTGGGAGGAGGGTGGCATGCTCCTCCTTAGATGCAGTGCTTTCTACCAAGTGACAGTCAAACCATGCTTTGCCTGTACATTTGTTTACTTCCTTCATAGCCTTTTCTTGACTGTGAATGTAGGTGTGTGTCTACAAATAAGGTCCCTCTCTGACCGATACCATTTCAGTATCTGTCCTTCCAAGGCAGTGAGACATCATTAGATGTCCTGCCTCATCCTCAGCTTTCTCCACCCTGCACATATTCACCCATCTGACTTGTCCTCCTCTATCAGATTCTCATCTAGCTACCACCAGAATGAGGAGAACCAAGAACCCTAGCACAGGTGTAGAGAAATGGGAAAGCCTGGTATAGACACTTCAGTTGTTGTTTGCTGTATCATTTCATATATGTCTATAAGTACGATTAAACCCTAATTAATGCTGAGGAGATTCCTGAGGCAAAGTAATGAAGTAATTGTGGAGGGAGAGGAATGGCTATGCTTCAGGGACAGATCCTTTAGAGACATTCTTCTCTGTGACAGCATTGTAACTGTGACAACTGAGGTGCTAGAGACAAGTTAAGACAGTCAAGGCTCTACAACACTAAGGAACAAATGCAGTTTCAGGAGGCGCACCTTCCAGGACAAACTCAGAACCTGACTGCACCACAGATGCCAAGGTGAGTAGACCTGGAGCTCTCTGGTTTACACAAATGCCAAGTGAATTTCCCAAGGAAGCAAAAATGTTAACCTCTTTCATAGTATGTCAGGGAGTCAATAGAGCATTTGAAAGACTTAATACCTTCCCTCTACTGCCTATACCTAAATTTATGTGGCTGAGCCAGAGAGAGAGAGAGAGAGAGAGAGAAAGAGAGAGAGAGATTATTTCCAGCACCTGTCACCCCACCATTGCTTGAGCATCTTTTTCCAAGTCCAAGATTGTGTATCTTTAGAGAGCTCTGAGGTTTTGTCATAAGTCCTCATCATAGGCTTTTTTTGGAAAATAGAAAGATGTCTGAGTTTCTGACCATAACTCAATTTGGTTTTGGCATTAATTTGCACCTGAATCATGGCTCTTTTGCCTGAATTAGTTACATACATTTTTTTCACCTGATGTTTGGTGTATTACAATGTTTAGGATGGACTTTCCCTTTTTATTATTTTCCAAAGTCCCATGTGTATTATGTTTAAATTGAAGGTAGTATTTGTGCATCTACCCCTAACATCTCCCTGTCTCTATGCATATGAATGAGTACACATATGCAAATCAGCTCCACTTGTTAGATGCCTATTTCTTAAGAGCTCTGTTGTCTAAAAGTTGTTCTTTTGAGAATTCTTACTGTTCTGCCAGGCTGTTTGTTTAGTATCATTTGAGGGTAACTCCCTTAAATTCAGCCCAGTACTGTGTTCAAGGAGCTCTAATCTTAAGCTTATTTGAGGCGCCAGAGCCTGGGATGGGTGTGCTTACCTGCCTCTAATGCCATGTGTTGTCTGAATGGTATATCATGCATAGATCTGAAAGCAAAACTTCTAGAACAGTTTGCTGTAGGGTTCCAAAAGCAATTTGGAGAGCAGGGTTGCAGCTCAGAGGTGGGATGTTTGTTGATTGTGTAAAACCTGAGACTGAGCCCCTAGGGCTACAAAAAAAGAAAAGAAACTGAGAAAATTAGGGAAATTCTTGTCCCTCTCCCCTCTGAAATTCTTCAGTTTTATTCTGTGTTAATAAAAAAGTAACTTCATATATATATATATATATATATATATATATATATATATATATCAAGTTAATAATAAATCTGATTCTGGGCTATAGACAGTTGGTAAGTCGAGAGAGCTGGAAAAATAGTAACCACTAGAAAGGCAGGAAAAAAAATAAAACACAAGATAACATTTGGTTAGTACATAGGAGCATCAAGGTACATGGACTGATAAAATATTCATTTTATAGTCCAGATGTTTTTCTTAAATTGGATGTGCTAGTTAATGCTGGTAAACCTCATTACATGAAAGATTTAGGGTTGGGGAAGCCTTTCATAGTGCACTGGTGCAGGCTTTACTCTCCCCATTGGTCAGAACAAACAAAGATCAAAAGGCAGTAATTGATGTACCAGAAGCCAGGGGCTACCTACTAACAAGCAGGCAGGGAGCTGTGTTGCCAGAAACCTTCAGGGCAGAGAATCTGAGACACTTGTTTAATAATGAGAAGGCAATAAAGGCCAGGAGATCAAAAAGGCAAAACAGGATGATTTGTATACTCTCTATCTAAACATACAGAATGCAGGCAAAGTGAGAAATCCTAGGGATAACCTCAGACATTCTGATGTCTTTGATTCCCAAGAAATAGTCCACAGCCTTGCATGACGTCATAACTGAGTGACCTGTAGTAGTTTCCTCTGAGATTGAAACATTCCATGCTGCAAGGAAGCTCTTTAAGCAAAAAAGTAAACAACTACAATAGCTTCAGAAAACCTCTAAAACTGACCAGATCTACTAGGGCCCTCCTAGCCAGAATAGACTAGACAAAACAAGCTGCGGAGTCCTTTTCAGACTCAGCTAAAGTAAAAACAAACAAACAAACAAACAAACAAACAAACAAACAACAAAGAAAACCACTCAGCCATCTCAAGACTAACACCAAACCAACTGCCTGGAAAAAGCTGAGAGTCAGTTTGCACTGATCATGATCAAAACAGTCCATTGCTAACCAGATTGTCACAGAAGCTAAACAGATTTCACTAAAATCATAGTTTGTAACAAATTCATGCAGCAGGTACAGAATCCCACTAAACTTTATATCTGCTGAACACATCTAGCAGTGAGACCCCAATCTTCTTGATACAAGAAATGGTTATTGAGATCCCTAGCTCATGTTTTGTCCTCATTTCAAAACAGCCAGTAACAACACTGAAAGCTTTTTCCTGCTCCAACTAGATAACTCACTCTGAATTGTTCAGGATGCCTTAGCTTTCCCAAGGTTACTCTTTGAGAGCTCACACCTCTGCTAATGACCCTCCCAGACAGTGCAGTGTTCCTCTGGTGTTTGTAGTCTTGATTATTTTGATTTTCAGACTAGAGACTTCTTCCTGGATGCTTGACTTGGGCTTTAACTGTTGAATCCTGTCTGCAAAAGTTAGAAATTTCAACTTAGTACTGTAAGATTCCACTTAATATTTTTAGCAGTGAAATCATACAGTTAGTTTATAGCTTATAAATAAATCTCTTGGAAACTCCATTATAGATTAGCAAAGATTTAAAACTTAGACTCTGAAAACAACTCTGAAAATTTTGGTACTCCAAAGGCAAGATCAAAAGGAAGACTGAACAAAGTATGAGATGCTATGGAAGTTGAGATGTGCCCGAATATGTGAGAGGTCGACATTGAAGCAACAGGGTTTCTCACGTGTCTGTGAGTACTGTAGAGAATGGAGAGAGGAGAAGCTTGTACCCTGGACATTTGTAACTCAATAATGAGGATTTGATAGGGTGAGATGAAACAATGACAGAGATATTCTGGTTGGCAGAATTTGGGTTCTGTTCAGCCATGCAAAGATTGACTATAGATGAAACATAGAGGTTTCCACAAGTATATTGGATTTGCTACTATAAAGAAAATTATATGATAACAATAATAATAATAATAATAATAATAATAATAATAATAATTCACTAGACTGTGTTTTGAGACTTTTAAATACTGGATCCAAGGACAAAATTTGGGACTAGTGCAATAACTTACAGAATCCCACCAATGTAGAAATGAATCCTCAGGGAAAAAAATCTCCACTACTGAACAAGTCTTCATTTTCTTCATATAGCAGGAAAAAAAAATCATGATATGAAATGTGTTTGCAGATGCATATTATTATTACTGGTAAATTGTTTTAAAAGATGGATGCTGGAACTAATTATTCTGACCATAAAGGAAGAAACCAAGAGTTCAAAAGTCAAACCCATCAGGGGAAGAGTCTAAGCTTTCTGAAAGAACTACGTAACATAGCAAGCATATCTGTTTTGTGAGTTTTCTTTGACTGGGGGCAAAGTGCTGGCTTATACTTTTTACTCACATCCACTCACCTCTTACAAATATCATAACGTTCTTTTCAATTTTATAGATGGCATAGGCTGTAATATTGTTATAATTTTTAGAATGTACTTGTTTTTAATGTATATGGTGTTTTGCCTGCATGTACACCAGCTGTCCATAAAACCTAAGGAGATTAGATTATGCACCAGATCATAGAGCTGAAGTACAGATAGTTGTGAGCCATCATGTGGGTGCTGAGAACCAAACCACGTCTCCTGCCACCATAGAACTGTTATTCACATGACCAGTGTAGCTGTAAGCCTTTCTGTTTGCACAGGCACACTCCTCACAGTAGTGCAGGCTATTACCATATCGTCCTGGACCTTCCAGTTTGGGCAGTCTCACAATGAGGTCTGCATGGCATAAATTTTCTCCTGTTCTTCTTTTGTATTCTCAAATTCTGCATCATCCTGAACATCATCAATATTTCATCAGAAATGCCAGAATTAACACAGCAAATTAGTAAAATTAACAGTGTTGAAATTCTTTTCCTCAATATCATAAAATAAATAGCTTTTTCCTCATATTCATAATATTGAGAACTACTGTGCTTTAGTGTGTTTTAAGTTCCTTCTTTAGAAAATAACTTTGTAATATTCAATATATACATATATACATGCACATAAATACACACACACACACACACACACACACACACACACACACACACACAGCTTTTCCAGAGAAGTTTTCTTTGTGTACATTTGGCTGTCCTAGAACTCACTTTGTTGATTATGCTTGCTTAAAACTCAGAGATCGTTCTGCTGCTGCCTCGAGTGCTGCATTTAAAGATATATACCACCACACCCAGCAGTAATATTCAATATTTAAGAAAACTAACTCGTTATTTGGTTATCATCCCTTTCCTGCCGATTCTCAGAAATGAACACATGGTTGAATGCTGGCCTACTCAGGAGGAGGCAGACTTTGCTGAGACTGGGTCAGTCATCTCTTGTTAAGGGAAGTTAGTAACAACTGTGAGTTCTGTCATGCTTTGTGGAAAGGATAAGCATTTGGCAGTAGCTTTAGTTCTCAGGCAGCAGTCTTAGTGACCTGACACAGAGGTAAGAGAAAACTAGGGAGATTACAGAAACCACATTCTCCATCCTGCACCCCTACAAAGTGGATTAATTCTGCTGTTTATGAGGCTGTTCATTCATCACCACAATTCAAGTAGCAGGGACCAGGACCTGGACTTGTAAACTAGCAAATTCTATGTAAATGACTGACATGTTTATCATCTGTCCTTTTATTTCCGTTCTTAGGAATCAATTCAGCTGATACACTTGCTATTTGAAAGTTGCAATATAAAGACTATTACAATGCTGGCTCATTATTTTGTTGATAAAACTAAAGTGCCAGCATTAGAGGATAATTTCTGGCTAATTAAAATATTGGTAACTATCCATTTTCATTAACAGATTTTATGGAATTTATGAAAAACAGTGAGTTTAAAACATTCATAACAAGTGACATACATAGCTCAATTTAAATCAATAGAAAATGAGACAAGAATAATAGATTTATGTGTTTTTGTGACTTTTCTATTGCTGTGATAAAACATTATGACCAAAACCAACTTGGGCAGGAAAGGGTTTGTTTGATCTTACAACTTAAGGCAAGTGATTATACAGGTTAAGTCAGGGCAGGACTCGAGGCAGGAACCTGGACAGAGGAACCGAAACAGGGACCATAGATGAATGCTGTTTACTGGATTCCTCCCTCATGGCCTGCTCAGCCTGCTATCTTATAGCAGCTAGGACCAGCAGCCCAGGGATGGCATTGCATATAGTGAACAGAGTCTTCCCAATCAGTCAATGTGGAAAATGCACCACAGGCTTGCCCACCAGCTAATTTGATTGAGGGAATTTTCTCACCTGAGGTTCCAGCTTCCCAAATAACACTCTGGCTTGTGTCAAGCTGACATAAAACTAGCCAGCACACTGGGGAAGATGGCCCTATGCTCTGAAAGAGAGGTGGCTGAGAAAACCAAAGGGTGCAAAGAAGTAGGCAGTGTTCCTTCAGGGTCTCTGTTTCTGTTCCCACCTCCATGTTCCTGCTTGAGTTCCTGCTCTGTATTCCCTCTGTGTTAGGCTGTGATGTAGATGTGGAAGCAAAACATTTTCCTCCACAAACAGTTTTTGCCAGTGGTTTATCGCGGCAACAGAGAAACAAACTAATGCAGTAGGTTAACCCTAAATTAAGGATGTATATGAAAACCTTATTGAAATCCACTATAAGCGGTTTTGGAAAAGCTACAGTTTATAATTAACTCCAAAGTGATTTGTCCAGAGTTTAAACATAGGATGGCAGGAAGGATCTAGACTTAAACAAAAAAGTAGCAGCCAGTTTTTGTCATTGGTGTGTGTCATTATCAGACACTGTTCCTGGAGAAATGATAATAAAGGTCTACTTGCCCTGGGTAGGAAACCAGGAACAGACCAAACTATAGCTTCCACCAAAGTCCAACTTGGTTAAACAATGAATTGTATTATGGCTCCTTATAGGAATATGGGTGAAGAGTTACTTATAATGCAGAGATGGCTCAAAGGCAACTACATCACTAAAGCCCACTTTAGCAGGAACGGCAGCTCACAAATGCTGAAAACCTGAAATATACTACACATCTGCAAACAACTCAACAGGTTAGAGTGAGGGTGTCTTGTCCAGGTAGCTCACTTGGTCTGAGCCTGTTCTTAGCACCTGGGCTGATCTCTGCATCTTTCACACATCTGGCTTATCTGAAAGTGTCTTTCCCTGGTGGTTCTGTTATAGACATGTTGGTAAGGAGGGAAAGGTCAGTTTCAGTAATTTGCTGAAGCTACTGGGTTATCTACATCAGAAGAATGAGCTGCCCTACAGGATGAAATGTTTTATACTGCCCCCTCCCCCGAAAACATCCTGTTGTTCTACCCCTCTTTTAACATCCTGTGTTAAAGGAAATTCCCTCCAAAAAGGAAGGTTTTAACATTGGAGAATCTGCTACCTCACTGGATGAAAGGGGAAAAGGTAAGAGACTTCTGAAGCTATTGCTCAGGATCATGTTGCCTTTGAAACTGTGACACTGTCCATATTTAGCATTTTTCTGGGAAGGAAATTGTCATGTTGTTTTGGGTCTGAGGCACTCAGACATTCACCATAACCAGAATAAATTTAGTAAGAAGACTGGCCTGGATGAACCAGAAAGTTCTCTGGGTTAGGCCTCAGCTATTGTTAGGCAAGGATTTTAAAGACAAAATCCACAAAGTTATAATTTTGGGGAGCCAGCTTCACTCATACCCTATTTGGCTTCGTACACGCACAGCTTAGATTTGTAGCAGATGTCCAGCAGGTGCCTGAGCCTTTCCAGCAAGCAATCACTTCCTACAAATGCAGAATTTAGGAATTTGCCTGTTAATCTTGTGACCCATCACCTTGTAAGAATAGTGGGGCAGTAAAACATTTTACAGCAATTCAATGGTTTTAAGAATAACCCCAATGCACTGGGAAGTTGTCCATCTTGGGCTAGCTACAGGGTACATTCAAGAGAGGAGTAATTTCCTCATGGTTTACAAGTTAAAAACAAGTCTGTTTTTACTAGCCTTTGGAGGACAGAGAATTATACTCTAAACAAAATGTCCACCATTGGAATGTAAATTTTAGACCTGAAAGACATAAAGAAGTATTTGGTTTTGGAAAGGTAAGTATATTCATTATCATGGAATTTATGTCTAAAATATCATTATCATCTCCCATATCAGTGAAAATAAGAAAATGAAAAAGAAGTAAAGCAAAGAATGCAATTCGATGGTTGCTAGAAAAGAACCATGTACATTTTCATATTTCAGAAATTTCTCATTATTCATAGAGACAATCCATGGAGGTGATGTCAGCCACTCATCTGTGTTCCTCAAAGTGCATTTTGGTAGTTCTCACCTGAGGTTAAAGGATGATTTGGAGTGACCTCATCCAGCAAATAATCTTCCTTTCTCTTATTGGACTTGGGATCTTAGGAAACATCCTTATGTTTGTGAGACATGTGTACATATTTATCATGGGTTCTGAGAAAAAACCTATAGACCTTATCTTCACTCATCTGGTGTTTTCAAATGTAATCATTATTTGTACTTCAGGGGTCAGATATATAGCCACAAAACTTCATTTCAAAAATGTTCTGGGTAATGTGGGCTGTAAAATCGTGGTTTATCTGGGAAGGATGGCCCGTGGCCTCTCCATCTGCACCACCTGTCTCCTCAGCATGTTCCAGGCTGTCACCATCAGTCCCAGAACCTCCTTGTGGAGAAAGTTCAAACCACAGACAGCATGTCAAGTTTTTTCCTGTCTCCTCCTCCTTTGGATTCTTAATGTTCTCATAAGCTCCAACTTGCTTCATCACATCACAGCGGGCAGCAGTTTGAATGGCTCTAGAGCTGGTGTGTATGATGGGTATTGCTATATGCTGCCATCGAGGTATCTAGTTAAATGGCTTTTCCTCTCTCTCATGACTCTTCGTGATGTCATCTTTCAAAGTCTCATGGGCTGGAGCAGTGGATACATGGCTCTCCATCTGTATAAACATCACAAGCGTGTCCTCTATCTTCACAGCTCTAGGTCTGCAAATAATGCCAGCCCAGAAATCCGAGCTACATGGAGTGTTCTCATACTTATGGCCTGTTTTCTCTTCTATTACTTGGGGGATTTCATTTTTTCCTTTTACGTTGGTTCTGTCTTGACTCTTGACTCCATAATACTAAATATTAAAATATTTCTAGTAATTGGCTATGCTGTTCTAAGCCCCTTTGTTCTGCTAATAAAGGATTTCCATCTGTTTAATTTCTGGCATAATCATTGGAGAGTTGAGGAAACAGCTTTCTAAAGCTACCCCTCTAGTAACTAAAGGTTTATCATTTACTTAGATTTTACCCAGAAAAAAAATCTGTTTCCAGCATAATTGCTATTGGTTTTTGAGAGTAGAATGCTGTATTGGGTGCTTGGGAATTGAAGGCTAAGAAATTTGGACAAAATGCTGTGAAAAAAATTAAAAAGGATCACTAGACACCACACAATGTGATCTGAACAAAGACCAGAGAGAAGAGTAAGAAGCAATCCAGGACCTCTTGCAGTGCACATGGAGTGAAATGAGGCATCCTACACCTATATTTACTTAGAACAATAGCAACAAAAGTGATCTGGGGTGGTGGTATATGCCTTTAATTCAAGCACTCATGATTTAGGTGTATTACAGTAATTTCAAAGCTTTCAAAGCTAGCATGTTTTACATACCAAGAAGTTGCAGGCTAGTCAGGGAATAATAATAATAATAATAATAATAATAATAATAATAATAAATGAAAGAAAAAATTCAAAAGGTACTCATGTGATGGCTAATATTACATTTATAGCTAACTTTATGTTTAAAACTTTAAAATCTTTGTTCATAAGAGAACTATAAAGCAAAATTAGACTTCCAAATGATAATGGCTGCTAAGGGTTAATTTAAAAAAACCTGCTGTTTCTGCTTCTATAAATACAATTGCTTGTTTTGCAGGTGAGGACTTTCTGTTGGCAAGGAAACAAAATGTGCCTTTATAAACTCCTGACTGAAGTGGCTGGGCCCTGCATCAGAATCATGGATAGACCTGCTGCTGGCATATGAATAAAAGCCTCCTCTTTGTTGAAGTGTATTCATGGTCAGACTGATAGATCACTGAATGACCCAGACCGAAATTAAGGTTCATTCCAATTCCAGTGGAAACACAAAGGTCTCTTGATAGGAAGTGATGTTGGACAATGTAGGGAGCATCAGGTAGTAGAATAAATGATACACAACATTAAATAATGTGAAGTTTCCTCTGTATTCACAGAAATCAATTTCCAGAAGATAGTTCCATATCTAAAAAGCAAGGAATATAAGCATTGCATAGTTGGTACTGAAGGATAAGGTGAATTTCAGATTTCTAAAGGAGAAAATATGCATGTGGTAACATGAGTTAAATTGGGACCTGGAGAAATGCAAAGAAGCAAGAAAGAATTATAAGCAAAAAACTGAATCAGGCAAGATGCCCCACAGCAGATGAAAATATAAGGAAAATGTATATATACACAATGGAGTTTCATTCAGATGTAAAGAAAATAAAATATTGGCATTCGCAAGAAAATAGGTGATAAGCAAAGTAATCTACATCCAGAAGAATGCTTTTTCTCATATATGAATCCTATATTGTAATTTTTATATTTGTATATCTATGGGGGTCTTGAAATTAGAGACAGGGCATGAGAAGGGAAGAGGTCTTAAGAGAGGGAGAAAGGGGGAGGCTAATAGAACACAAGGCATGAGAGTGAATTAGGTTAGCTGGTAGAAGAAGAAAAGCAGCAAAAAGTGGACAGGAGGGACAGAATGACAGAGAGGGATCAACAAAAAGTATAGAAATGTCATGTCGAAGTTCATTTTTTACAGGGTTCAAAACTATCTGATAACTTGAATGAATAATGTATTGAAAAAAAAACTATTTATATTACCATAGCCTACATGAGCTGGTAGTCTTTATGTCAACTTGACAAAGACTAGAGTCATTTCGAAGATGAAACCTCAATTGAATAAATACCCTGACCATACTTGTCTGTGGTGCACTTTCTAAATTGATGATTGTTGTGGGAGGGCCTCTCTAAGGCTGATGGTCCTGAGTGCTATAAATAGACTGGACAAGTCATGAAGTGCTTATAAGCAGCACTCTTCCATGGCCTCTCTATCAGTTCTGCCTTAAGATCCTGCCTAGACTTCCCTTGGCGATGAACTGTTATTTGCTGGAAATGTAAAATAAACCCTTTCCTCTCCAAGTTACTTTTGGTCATGATGTTTTATCACAGTAATAGAAACCCTAACCAAGACAACACATCCAGAAATATCCCTGGAGATGAACTGACAGAGAATAGGACATGTATATCACAATATAAAATTTAAAATGTAGACCAGACATATTCTTCTGCCCTTCAGGTGGTCCAGCACTATTGCCAGCCAGACATAATGAAAGGAATAAAGCTTGTGCAGAGAAGTGGGTTTGCTGGGTCTCTGTCCCATTGAGTGAGTGTTGGCAGAGGAGGGGAAGAGAATAGGAAAGGGCCTTCTCAGAGATGGTTTTCAGGGTTGCAGCTCCTCTTTATGGGTGGGGAACTGAAACAGCTCTTCTAGATGATACTCAATGAAACAGCTCCCTTAGTCAATATTCCAGTCAAACAGCAACACTCTTTATTCAAGGGTATGTAGTCCTCTGACAGCTACATCTGTCCTTGAGGAAGTACCATAGCCTCCTGGCCTGGGATCCCTCTTCATGCAAATAAAGCATTCCTAGCACCTCAACCCCAAACAATAATGCACAGTCTCCTTGGAAACCCCTATCAGTGAGTGCTTAAGCCTAGAATAGGGAGGGAGTGATCCTTACTCCTCCTGGTCTCAAGATAAAAATTTTCAGGAATTTTAGAGGTTTCTCAACCTCACTCTTCTTTCGGGCCTGTTCTCCCTGGTCCAGTTGCCTCACACAGATGAATCATTTGGAAGAAAAATGTACTTTACCAAAATTGTTGAAAGAAGTATTAAAAACCTGAAACACTGGTGGACCATGACGGTGCATGTTCTTAATTCCAGCACTCATCAGGCAGGGCCAGATGGATGTCTGTAAATTCAAGGCCAGTTTGGCATACTTGTCGAGTGAGAAACAAAATGCAAAACAAAGAACATTTTTTTTTTAATAGGAAGCTTCCTTTTATTGAATAGCTTTAATATTTATACGCAAATGTTACTGCATGCAAAGATATGAAAATAAATTCTGAACCCAAGAAAATTTTGTTCTTAAGACTTCCAAACATTTATTCAGGAAAAAGGCCAACCCGATACATTGGCTTCACCTTGGCATGAAAAAGAAAACACCTCCAAACTTATTTGCTAAAGCCAACACACAAAGATCTGAAGAAGAAATCCTTGCAAAACAAAAACCACTAGCAAACAACACTCAAGAAAGCAAACACAACAGTTACAAATTATGTGTGAGTAAATAAGAACCCCTGTTCTCCACCTTGACAGTCAAGCATGCTCCAACGTGTTTTGTTACTGAAGTGGATTATAGTTGAATAAATCCAATGATATAATTAATCTTTAAAGGCAAAAACACATTTATTTCACGAGAGTCAAAAATGTACTTGACATTTTTTTCTTTTCTTTTTTGTATTTGTCTTTGTTGTTTTTTCTTTTTCTTTTTTTTTTTTCAATTTACTTTACATGTCAATCACAGCTTCTCCCTTCTCTCCTCTCAGTCCGATCCTTACAAATCCCTAGTCCAACCTGCCCCTTTCCTTGAGATAAAGGAACCCCACCCCCTTGGCTATTGCTCCACCCTGGGGCATCTAGTCCCAGCATGACTAGGCACATCCTCTCCTATTGAGGCAGAATCAGGCAGTCCAAGTAGGGGGAAGAGGATTCAAAGGCAGGGAACAGAGACTGAAAGAACCCCCACTCCACTTCTTAGGAGACCCACATGAAGATCAAGCTGTACATTTGCTACAAATGTATAGGGAGTCTAGGTTCAGCTCCTGCATGCCCCTTGGTTGGTGGTCCAGGGTCTGCAAACCCACATGGTCCCAGATTAGTTGACCCTGTAGGTCTTCTTATAGCATTCTTGACCCCTCCAACTTGTTTACTTCTATCCCTTACTCTTCCACAAGACTCCCCAAGCTCTGCCTGATGTTTGTCTGTGGGTCTCTGTTTCTGCCTCCATCTACTGTTGGGTGAGGCCTCTCAGTAGACAGTTATGCCAGGTTCCTGTGTGCAGTTATTGCAGACTATCATTAATAGTGGCTTTCTCACATGGGATGGGTCTCAAGTTGGGGCAGTCATTGGTTGGTTGTTTCTTCAGTCTCTGCTCCATCTTTATCCTTGCACATCTTGTGGCCAAGATAAATTTGGGGCTGAAGATTTTGTGGGTTGGTTGATGTTCTGCTCCCTCCTCTGGAGGTCTTGCCTGGCTACAAGAGGTAGTCACTTCAGTCTCTATATTTCCCTTTGGTAGGAATCTCAGCTAAGGTCACCCCCATAGAGTCCTGGTATTTTCTTTAGTCTCTCTAGTCCCAGGCCTCCACATAGTCACCAGAGATATGCCCCCACCTCCTTACCCCAAACTGATTTCCATTCTTAACTCCCAGACCTCTCCTGCCTAGTGTCTCCCCACTAATATCCAACCCCATTCCCATTTCCTTCCTCACCTACTCTCCTACCCAATTCCTTCTCTCAATCTACCTATTTAGTTACCTTTCTGAGTGAGATTCATATATCCTCCCTTGGGACACCCAGTTTCTTTGGGTCTGCGGATTGTAGCATGGTTGTCCTGCACTTTAAGGTTAATGTTCACATATAAGTGAGTACATACCATACATGTATTTCTGGGTCTGGGTTACCTCACTCAGGATGATATTCTATCCACTTTGCCTGCAAAATCCATGATGTCTTTGTTTTTAATAGATGAATACTATTTCATTATGTAGAAGTATCACATTTTCTTTATCATTCTTCTGTTGAGGGATATCTAGATTGTTTCAAGTTTCTGCTATTATAAATAAAACTGCTATGAAGATATTTCAGCAAGTTTTCCTGTGGAATAGTGGGACATCTTTTGTGTATATGCTCAGGAGTGGTATAGCTGGGTCTGAGGTAGAGCTATTTCCAGTTTTCTTAGAAAACATCAAATTGATTTTCAAAGTGTTTGTACAAGTTTACACTTGCCCCAGCAATGGTGGAGTGTTCCTCTTGCTCCACATCCTGGTCAGTATGTGAGATTACTTGAGTTTTATATCTTAGCCTTTCTGTTCAGTGTAAGATGGAATTTCAGGGTCATTTTGATTTGCATTTCTCATGATTAAGGACATTAAGCATTCATACTTGAATAGTTTTTTATGGGTAGCCATTAAGAAAATAAAACTCTTTGGAAATTCATATCAGGATTTTCACAGCTTGATATGAAGTAACTAGAGTAAAACTGATGATGTACTCCATCCTGACATATGAAACTCATCTACATATTTAAATAAGTTCAGATGTTTACATTGACCTTTACCCTCCCTAGCAGAGAAGGATCTTTGTTGGTGCTGGGTCTGTCACATAAGCCACTTGCACGGTGTTCATCAGTGAGATGTATGGAGGTGGAGACTGGACACAGACATTGGGGTCCCAGGTACTATTTAATGAACAAAGAAGGAAACAATCATTTTGGAAGACTTTGAACCATCATAGGCCTAAATAGATCAAGAAAAAGAACATGATATTGCTTTTTCTGTGCCTATAAAGCAGGTTCCCTTCTGATGCGTGCCTTTGGAATTTAGTGAAAGATAAGAGAGGACTAAAGACACAGAATCTTGCTGCTGTTCCTATCTTAACTGTACACCCTTCTGTTAATTAAATTCAACCCTTCAAGGATTATTTCTATAGTTTGTTACATAAGTAATTAATTTTTAATTAAGTCTGAAACACCCTCTAAAACAAAACTCTGTAGTAATTGTGGAGGGAGAGAGAGTTGTACTTTAGGGACTAAGTTTCTACACAGGGCTTCCTTCTCCACACTGAGAACAGGAAACAAGAACTCTACAAACCCAGAAGCTTCAAATACAGCCCTGCAGTGCTCACCTACCCTGAGGATAACCCAGAGCTTCTCTTCTGCTGCAGCTGTTGCAGTGAGCACACCTGACCACTCTTTGATGTTCCTCCTCAGAGCTGTAACATTTCTCTCAGAAGCACATTTGCTGGTTTATGTTTATGAGGCATAGGGCTTGCTGAGCCTGATCTCCAAAGGTATGTACCACAGGCTGGAAAGATGGCTAAGCACAAGGCTTCCCCACTTAGTGCCTTTGGGGAGCACAGACAGGGAGGATGGTCTTTGCATGTGTTCCTTCTTTTCCTTTGTGGGAGAATAAGAATGATTCAAGAGCTTCTCTGGTTTCTAGGGAAACACAAACCAAAAGCATCAATTTTTCCTAAGCCTCTGCTCTTACCTGTATCATGACTGACAGGATGATCACTTTTCACAAAATCTTCACTGTCTCTTACATAGGGACAAACTTGGCCTTTACCCATTAAGTTCTTAATTCCTCTCTCTCTCTCTCTCTCTCTCTCTCTCTCTCTCTCTCTCTCTCCTTCCTTTCCTTCCTCCCTCTCTCCCTTTCTTTTTCCTTCTGTATGTGTTTAGGTTTTTCTGCACTCATTCTAATCATATATAAGAAAGAAGCATCTCAGTCAGCAGCATCATTATAGACTAAGTTGATGGAAAAAACCCAACACCCATTAATATTGAATTATAGTTCTCTTTTGGGGGGGACAGGTTATAAGATAATATAAACCACTGACTATCAGACTTTGTTTCATGTGGCATCAAGTACTGGTGCCACTTTTATTTGGGAAAACAGTGTCTGAAATGGACACAGTTGCCTGCCTGCGTTACATAGCTCACTGTAAATCATGCCCTTTTAAGTAGTTTTCAGTAATACTTCAAAAGCTACTTAGGAAGGTCACTTCCTTTATCCCTTGCTACTGTTCCAATTGATCAGTCAAAAAAAATAGTTAGATTATTGTAATAGGTATTTCAAAGCTCACCACAAATCTGATTTGTGGCTTTGGGCCCTTGCTAAGATTAAGGTAGAGATCCTGGGAAGAGAGGAAACCCTAGACCTAAATCAGAAAAACAGAGTATTTGTTAATTGCTTGAGGGTTTTGAAGAATATTTTGAACATTCATTCTTTTACAACAGATTTTGAGTTTCTGACTAAATTTTTAGTCAACTTATTTAAATATATTAATTATAGCTGTTCTTATGGATATGCTTGGTGCTTTATTGCACTATGGGCTGTGAATGTCAAATCACAGCATGATTTCTTTAATGCATGGGGATAGACCATAATCTTTCCTTTTGCAGTATAGGAAAGCGAGGCTGAAAGGCAGTACCTGATATACCTACTTGTGAGGCTGCATCATCCCAGACATGGATACAAGCCAATGTTTACACAACGTTCCTGAGAGTAATCTTGAAGAAAACAAAACAAAAAACACAAACAAACAAACCAAAGACAGGCATAGTGGCACACACCTGTAACCTTCATACTTCTGCTCCAGAAGTAAAAGCAGGAGGACCAGGGCTTCCAAGTCTTCTCAATTACAAAGAGTGTTTGAGGCCAGGCCAGCCTCCATTACATGAGACCCTGTTCCAAACCAAACCAACCAAGCAAACATACAAAAAAAAAAAAAACCCAACCCCCATTTCCCCCACAAAAGTGAAAGACGACTGAATGGAAGTGGGACAGGGAAAAGGAGTATGAAGCATCCCAAGTACAACAGCACGAGCCAATCCTGAGTGCTTTTGTTCTGGGGAATTTGTGTAAGAGTTAGTCTTCATGATCAGCCTGATTGACTTAGAATCACTGGGTGCTTCAGTGAGAATTTCCAGTGAGTTTTAACTAAGTGAGAGGACCTGCTTGGATGTGGGAGGATCTGCCTGGATGTGGATAGTAACAATCCATGGTCTAGGGCACAGAATAAATAGGACACGGAAGCTGAGCTTCACTCTCTCAGCTTCCAGTCTGTTGATGAATGTGACCAACTGTCCCACTCTCCAGTTGCCATGCTCTCTGCTGAGCTGGACTAACTTCAAGCTGGGAGATAAAATGAGCCCTTTCCCCCTTCCACTCCCTAATCAGGAGTTTAACTCAGCAATGAGAACTAGTCATGCACCTGTGCAGTTTGATATATATCCTACAGGTGAGAACTGAGGTTGGAGTGGAATTGTGAGTGTGTAAAATCTTATCCATGCCTAAAAGTGTGCAAACTCAAACACAGAACTCTGAAAGATGAAGGCTGGGGAAGGGCTATGGCTGGAAGTAGAGGGAAGTCAGCAATCCCCCAAAGACAGTCATAGAAAAGTAAGATGTAGTGCCCCTCAGCACAGCAGATAGCGGGTCTTCATGATAACAGGAGACCTTTGTCAAGAGCTTGAAGAATGGAGCCTGGAGACTTACAAGAAGGTTAAAGCAGTAGTGACAGTGGTATCCCTAGATGATCAGCCTCACCTAAGACTCTGTGGCAGTGATTACTCTAATTTGATCAGTAAACAATGTGTTGCAGTATTGCACTACATTTCACAAATGTGTTGTCATTGCACATTGATTAAAATTTTGCAAGACATACTATTACTAAAACAGGAAGAAGGAAAGAAAGAGAGAGAGAGAGAGAGAGAGAGAGAGAGAGAGAGAGAGAGAGAGAGAGAGAAAGAAAGAAGGAAAGAAAGAAAGGAAGGAAGGAAGGAAGGAAGGAAGGAAGAAAGAAAGAAAGAAAGAAAGAAAGAAAGAAAGAAAGAAAGAAAGAAAGAAAGAAAAACTGGGACTGATAGAAATCGAAGCACCCTTATTGTATTAACAGGCTGAGAGAACAGACATGGGTAAATCTAGCTGCCCTGACTATGGGGATATGATGACATGGCAGCTGAAGTACCATAATTAGTATGAAGGTTAACACTGCCTTTAGCTTAGAGCCCCAATGCACTGAGTAGGCATTACTAGAGAGTCCAAACTCATAAACTGCATTTATACTATGGCATCACATAACACCTGAGAAGACTTCCTTTTTTTCTTGATCAACAGCAGTTCATTCAGATCTATTCCATGTTCTCTCAGAAGCTGTGAGATCACTCCATGGGAAAACAGCCCTCTCCTGAGCCCTTCTTGACAGCATTCTACGGTTGTTCCAGCATATAGTCAGGCTGCATCCTATCAATGTATGATTTGTTCATATCATAAGCTCACACCCCGCCCTCCCCCCGGGTCTTTAGTTCAACATTATCAGCTGCACCGAAAGTGAAGCACTGTGCAGGTGGGTTTGGTGTTAAGGTATAAGATAACCCTTTGGAACTTTGTAAGCAGTAAAATTAACAAAATAGTTTGAGTTTAAAAGAACCCCTCTGGGTTATAAATATGTATGTGTATGAATCAAAGATACAGTAACTAGAGACAGGACATAAAGCAGGTCTTTGACATATTCATTGAAAAAGAAAAATCACAGTAATAAAACAAAAGGCACTCAGAAGAAAGGTCTTGCTCTGAAAGATGCTAATGTCGATGCAGTAAGTTAGGGTTGTTTTGATTTGTATTGATTTTTGTGTTGCTTTTGAGGTGTTCTAGAGTTTTCTTGGAGTGGGATTCAGGGTCTTGTTATATGATCATGTCTGACCTGAAGCTCACTATGTGAATCCACAGTAATATTCCTGCCTCACCCTTCTTCAAGTTCTGGGATTATACATGTGAACTGCTATTATTGACACATTTTTTTAAAAATTGTCTTTATCCTAAGTGTGCAAGAGGTAGCGAAGCTAAGAAAGGTGCAGGCTTGAGAAACTGACTGATAGGAATGTTAACAATTTTAAATAGAAAATATAAGGTGACATTCAGTTTGGCAAACTTTTGAGTTTATTCTTACACATGCTGAGATGCAAAATACATGGAGTATATCAACATGTGAACACACACTTTAGTTTTGCTAATATGGAAGTCAGGGAAATAAATCTGTCCTGTAATTTCAAATCTTTTTTTTTATATTCTCTCACAGATACCACAGATAAAGTACAAGATGTTCCATAAAGTCAAGGAAAAAGAGTAGAATTCTTTATAAAGAAAAGAAAATCTATTCCATTGCACATCAGGGCTGTCTTTTATATACCAGAAGCAAGCTATGATGTAAAATGTGCTTTACAGGTATAGATCAAATCAGTTACTTTCCTCAAACTCTACTTGCAAGAACCTAAATTTTCTGCCCATGAAGTTAAAAATAGTTTTGAATATTAGTGAAATAACTCTATTTCTTTTTCTAACTGGACTTGGCACTGTAGCAAATATTTCCATTTTTGTGAATTATATCTGTTCTTTTATGGGCTCTGAAAAGAACTCTATACACCTTATTCTCATCCACTTGATGTTGACAAATACTATAGTGCTTTTTTCCAAGGTAATGCCAACGACAATTGCAGCTTTAGGGTTGAGACATTTCCTAGGTGATGTAGGCTGTTACATTATTGTTTTCCTAGAAAGGATGGCCCGGGGCCTGTGCATCTGCACCAGCAGTCTCCTCACAGTGGTCCAGGCTGTTATCATGAGCCCCAGAGTCTCCTGGTGGGGGAGGCTCAGACTAAGATCTGCATGGCATGTGCTTCTCTCTCTGTTCTTCTTTTGGATTCTAAATTCATTGATCAGCATGAACCTCCTTCTTTCCATCAGAGACACAGCTACAGATACCTTACAACTGAGGAAGAATAGCGAATATTGTTATTTCAAAAAAGAAAGTCAAAAAAGAAACAACATTTTTCTCATCCTCATGGTCCTCAGGGATGCAGTGTTCCAGGGTGCCATGGGAGGGGCCAGTGGCTCTATGGTATTTCTTCTCCACAAGCACCACCAGCATGTCCTCTACCTTCAGAACTCCAAGCTTCTCTACAGAACTCCCCCTGAGCTGAGAGCTGCCCATAGTGTCCTCCTTCTGATGCTCTGTTTTGTTTTCTTTTATTGGACAGATTGTGCTGTTTCTTTGTATTTATCTTCCTCTTTGAAGAATGACTCCTTAACAATGCATTTTCAAGAATTTCTGACTATTGGTTATTCGGTTATTAGCCCATTTATACTGATTCACAGAGATGGACATCTGGCTGAATATTGCCATGCTTGTTAACGTTTGAAAAGCCATGTTGCTTTGATCTCTTCTGAAAAGGAAGTTTGAAATGGCTATTAGTATTTTCCAGGATGTGTATATATATGTATATATATATATACATATACATACATATATGTATATATGCTTTTTAATTATATATATACTTTTAATCATATATATATATATATATATATATGTACTTTTCAATCAAGTAAGAAAAGCTTAAGCAGGTAAATATAGGTTCACACTGTACAGTTGGTGGCAAGCAGCCTCTGTCTGATACAAAGATCCTGGGAGGCTAGAGAGACCCAGGAATCTTCTCATTTTCTGTCACCTCATCTTCAACATTTAGTGTCAGGAGCAGCCTTGCTAATGCACTGAAGGCCTAAATTGGCCATGGACCTGAGTCAGCCATGCATGCCTGCTAACACAAAGTCTTGGTCTCTGTGGAAAAACACTGACCCTGGAACAGATAGCTATAGATCTTGTAGACAAGCAGCCTTAATGGAAAACTACCAGCCTGGATAAGGTCTTATGGATAGGTAGCCTTGGTGGAAAGTACCAGCTTAGATAAGAACAAATGAATTATAAACAGAGTCATAGTGACCTGTTCCCTGCTTCTTTACCCAACCAAAACCTTGTTCTGGAAGATATCTGCACTGCCCCTGAGAACACCTACGATCCTGCATCATCCCCTTCCCCACATACTGACTCTATGTGTATATAACCCCTGTGTGAAAAAATTCAAATTGTGGTTTGATCAGACTATAGACAAGCTGCCATTCTTTGTGTCCCCTTTCCTCCAGTTCTCTCTTCCAGGTCTTCCGATCCCAGTTCAATGCCCCATGGGACTGGGGCAATTTAGTGTGACTGCTGTCCATACTGAATACATGGAACTTTTCCCACACCAGACTTCTCTACTGAGCTTCAGGCAGTGAAGATCAGCAAAGCAATATGTCAGTATCTGGGTAATTACTAAAGTGAATCCATTTGACTCATACCATTTCTACAAGCTAATTTTTTAGATACACACGTTCACTGATGAGATGCAATTAAAAAACAGTATACATCATTCCAAACACATTGCCTAAATACCAAAACAAGATATGCATGCGTTAGCTACTTGAAAATACCCAAGGCCTGAGGGTATATTTCAGTGTCAGTGTGACTTTTTCTATGGACAAGGCCCAAGTCAATTTTCAGAACCAAAACCAAGAGAAAAATACAAAACAAAACAAATCCCCAAGTATCCACATTTACAACAGAGTTCTATAGCATTTAGGAATGGTGATGTAGCTCATCAGGAAGATACCACTAAACCTGACAACCTGAGCTTGATTCCAAGGACTCACATGGTAGAAGAAGACTGACTCCTTTAAGATGTCCTCTCAATTCTACATGTGTGCCATGGCACGTGCATGCCCCCTCCTACAATTTCAAAATTTTAATAACTTTAAAGATTTTGGTATGATATTTATAAAGTAATGAATGAGCTCAAACTGTATTGATACGGAATGAAGGGCATTTCAATTTAATAAAATGCAAAGATGATAGAATGTAGTAACATCAATTAAATTTTCTCTTCATCATTTGCGAGAATTAAAAAAACTGTAAGAATTATGCTTGAGAAAAACAAGGTAAACAGAAGTTGAATAACTAGTCTTTTTTTACCTCTCTATCTTTATTTTCAAAAAAATAATGAGGACTCTGAAGAGATGGGTGAGCAGTAAACAGCACATACTGCTCTTGGAAAAGACCCATGTTTGATTCCCAGTATATCAATGGTTCGAAGTAGCTTATCTAGGGGGATCTGACACCTCTGGTTTTTTTGGGTACCTGCACTCATGTAAATAGACACATACATATAACTAAAAACAAAAAACATTTTGGCTATTGAGGGTTTTTTTTTTCCTTTTTGTTTTTTTGAGACATAGTATCATGTAACCTATATTGTTCTCAAACATTTAAGGCATAAATGTTTAAGGCAGAGGCTGGCCTTGAACTTTTGATCTTCTTGCCTCTTACTTTCCAATTGCTGTGATTTGAGGCGTATGTCATTATACCTGGCTCAAATGTCTTTTGATGATTGTGGCGAAGATCTGAGGGATGCAGGAATGGCACTGTCAGTGCTCCTATTGACAGAATAGTATGTCAAACCGGTAAGAGGTGGGGAAGAACTAGGGTAGGTCTTTCAGGAGAGAGAATTCTCCTGCTCTGTTGAGGTACCTGGAAAGAAGAATAGAAGGGCTTCTGGCTCACTGTAAACATTTGGGTGTGGTTTTGTAGATATGTACCGTTTCTAAGAGTCACTGACTATATTTAAGGTACGTGTAGTCTTCTTTAAGATCCAATAACCCCACTAGAATAGCCATGCAAAGGAAATGAAATAGAATGCTAAACACACTTGCACTTCTATGTTTAGTCACAGAAGCATTCACTATTCACATAGACTCAACCTAATTGTCTGTCAGTAGTCAAGGAAAAGATAAGTTGAATGATAGTCTGTAAGATAAGAGAAAGTAGAAAGAAAGGTAGAGCAAAAAGGGGGGTTAGCAGAGGATATTTACAGCACTGTCTGGACCCCCTCTGCCTGCCTAGTTGTCAGGGACAGCCTGAACCCCCTGAGGCCTGTCCTAGGATAGAGCTGGGAACATGGGCAGCCTGCGCTCTGGAAGCTGGAAACCCAGAGTCTAGCCCCAAGCCCTGTTGCAGTCAGGGGCTTCCAGCAACCACCACCTTAACCTTCTTGTCACAAAGCCCAGTCTGTGCCAGCCCCCCCCCCCCCATCCACTCACTCCACTCTTTGAGATCCCCAACAGGCCACTCCCGTAAGGAACTTGCTGGGAAAGAACGTGAAGGAAAGGCTCTGTCTCTCTGGGAGTGGGCCCTGCCTTGAACCAGGCCATGCCATGCTTTCTTTCCCCTGTATTTCTAAGTGGCTGTGCTCATGGGGGAGGAGAAGGGAGAGGGCAGCACCTGGAAGAAATGTTATTCCAAAGGCCCCTCTGAATTTTCTATCACCTTCAGGTCCCAGCAGTGTGGCCCCTGGAACCCTGGCTCTGAGGCAGCGCCTCAGAACGTGTCTTACTGCCATCCACTGCTTCCCTGAGGCTCTCTTGAATGATGAATGCGCCTTCTACACTAGCCAAAGCTCACCTCCAGGACCTACCTGGGTCTTCACCAACACTGTGGCCGTGATGCTTGAATGGCAAGATGCCCTGTGTTTCATTCCAGCTGGCCCTATGGTCCCACAGGACTCCATCGTGACTCCAGCCTTTACTGGGCTTCTGTTCTACTGTACTCACCCCTTCATTTAGGCTTATTTATTGTTGTCCTGCCCATTGGACTGGGAGCCAATGGCCCTTTATCCTTTAATAAAGTTTCCAAAAATTGTTTTTTGGAAAAAAAATAAGAAGACAGAATGATCAAGATTTAAATACTCCTCAAATGCCTTATGCTAGTTAGTTTTAACTTTCAACCTGTTATAACCTACCTTCCACTAGGAAGAATTTCTTGATAAGAAATTATCTAGATCAGATTGTCCCATAGGCATGTCTATAGGGGATTGCTTTTGTTATTGAGGTGTGAAGACCTACTCTGAATGTGGGTGGCATTTCATGTGCTGGGCCCTGGATTGTATAAGAACAGAGAAAATGCCAGGCATGGTGACACATACCTCTAATTCCAGTGCTTAGGAGTCAAAGGCAGGCACATTTCTATAAATTGAAGGGTAAGTCTGCTCTACATAGCTAGTTGTAGGTCAGCTGGGGATACAAAGAGACATGCTACCTCAGACAACAATACCACAAAAGCAGCAGCAGCAACAATACAATAGAGAAAGTTAGTTGAACAGTAAGCAACACATAAGCATACAGGAATTCATATATCCCCCCTTATTCTTGATTGTGGATGTGAGTTCCTGCCTTGACTTTGCCCAAATGATGGACTCTAACTTGGAATTGTAAGTCCCCAAAGCCCTTTCATCCACAAGTTGCTTTCTGTCAGCACATTTCATCACAGAAGCAGAAATGAAACTACTAAAAGCCTCATCTCTTAGTATTGTCCTCACAGATTAGGTTTCAGTCTATGAATTTTGGGAAGACACAAACAATTATGACACAACATCCACTATACCTAAGATTAAGACATTATTCTCAATAAAAGTTCTCTATCAAATAAAACAACACACTCATTCCTTTTCTGATAACCTCTGTTATATTTTATATCTTCAGGAATTGCCTATTTAAAGTACCTTATCATATAATTATGTCCTATAGTGCCAGGCTTATTTCACTTAATATGATGTTTTCATGATTCATCCATGTTGTGGCATATATCAACATGTCATTTTTATAGCTGAATAATATTCTTTAAGTAGTTATATTTATTTTGTCCATTTATGTGTTGGTTTGGAACATTATTTCCACATTTTGTCTTTTGTGGCTAATAATGCTGTGAACATTAGCTTGCATGTATTTGGAACTGTGTAATTGAAATTCTTTTAGATATAGTAATTTTTATATATGAAGGGAATTGTTGCCTCATTTTTAACTAGCTGAGTAACCATGGAACTATTTGCAAGTCACTACAGGTTTCTCTGTGTAACCCTGGCTGCCATGGAACTCACTATGTAGACCATTGTAGAAGTATCATATCCAAAGACCTTCTAGGTCTGTGTGATCCAACTGGAATGACATACCTTTAATCCCTCTGGCTGGAATACAGACACACCTTTAGTACAGACCTTTAATCTCAAACAAGGTTAAGGTTAATTTGTAGAGGGAAGATATTTGAAAGTAACATCTAATTGGTGGAGGGAAGTTCACTGAGTGCAGTTCAGTTGAGTTGAGGCAATGCAGTGAAGTTCAATTCAGTGTAGTCATTTCTGTTTAGTTCGTGGAATTCAGAGTTAGTTTCTTCAAGCAGAGCAACTCACGAGAGGCCAAAGAGAAGCCAATTTGAGCCAGTCAGTTTAGAGAAGAGTTTTGAGCCAGAACAGTTGAGTTCAACCAGCTAGCCAAAGTTTAGAAAGAACTAGAAAGGGTGAGCTTACTCAGCAGTAAGTTTCCAAGATGACAAATTATATCAGGTGAATAAATATTACTTTTACAGTGCAAACTGGTCTTAAACTCACAGAGATCAGCATGACTCTGTTTCCTTGCGTTAAAATTTTGGGATTAAAGGTATGCACCACCATGTCTAGCAGACTGAACTAATCTTAATGTCCTAAAGGATATGTACCATTTTATAAGGGTATTTACCTTAATAGAGGGGAAGAAATAGATCATTGTGACTTTGATTGCATTTTCCCAATGAATAAAAACAATTTAAAAAAATTCATGTGCTTTTTGAACATTTACTTATTTTTCTTACTTGTTGCATCTTAGCCAGCAAGGCTATTCAAATTGACTAAACATTTAGACCTACAACATGCTAGTAATTGTTTCTAAATAGATAAACACAATTTTAATTTTGGGGAGACAGACTGAGACCTCCCTATTGTATCCTTTGCTTGTGAATGCTCATTTGATTTCTCAATTTACTCAATAACTATAGACTTTTCCCATTCTAGCAAAATACCAGCACGAACAGATGTTGGAGTAGGCAAAGTGACACTTGTTGCTAATCCCAGCATGAAAGTAAGAAAATAGCATGTTCTTCTTCTCACTGACCTGTAACACATTGCATTTCACGGGTAATTGACTTAATCAATCACTACCTAGCATCTTACAGGCAACATCAGTATGTGCTTCAAGTTTCTCCGTATGCCTCACACCCATGAAAGCTGTTGAAAGTGACCCTCTTTCCATGCTTTTTCTCCTTCATCTTGTTTGACAGACTAGAGTTCTAAGTTTCCATTTAAAGAAAAAAACTCATGCTGTTAAATATGTGATAATTTCTTTTCTTTCTTTCACATTATATCCCAATCATAGCCCCCTCCCTCCTCTCTTTCCAGTCCCACCCTTACAAATCCTTTCCAACACTACCTCCTCCCCTTTTTGTTAGAGAAGAGGAGCCCCCTTCTGTGCCACCCCACCCTGGGGCATCTAGTCCCAGGAGGTCTAGGTATATTTTTGCCCACTGAGGCCCAACCAGGCAGTCCAAGAAAGGGGAAAGGGGATCAGGAAGGGGATCCAATGGCAGGGAACAAAGATCAAGACAGTTCCTGCTCCATTTTTAGGGGCCCACATGAAGACCAAGCTGCACTTTTGCTACAGATTTGTAGAGGGTCTAGGTCCAGTTTCTGCATACTCCCTGGTTAGTGACCCAGGCTCCGTAACCCCCATGGTCCCAGGTTAGTTGATTCTGTGGATCTTCTTGTGGTGCCCTTGGCCCTTCCAATTTGCTCAGTTCTATTCCTGACTTTTCCATGAGACTCCCTGGGCTCTGCCTGACATTTGGCTGTAGGTCTCTGCATCTGCCTCCTTTTGACTCTGGATGAAAACTCTCAGGAGATAGTTATGCTAGGTTCCTGTCTGCAAACATAGCAGACTATCATCAATAGTGTCAGAGGTTGGCTCTGTCACATGGTTTGGGTCTCAAGCTGAGGACATCATTGTATGACTGTCTCTGTCATCTATCAGTCTCTGCTCCATCTTTATCACTGCACATCTTGTATGCAAGACATATTTTGGGTTGAAGATTTTGTGGGTGGAATGATGTCCCATTTTCTCCTCTAGAAGCCTTGCCTGGCTCCAGGAGAGCCACTTCAGTCTATATATTCCTCTCTGGTAGAAATCTAAGCTAGGGTCACTCCCACAGACTCCCATCCCAGACCTCCAACTAGTCACCAGAGATGCTCCCTATACCTATTTCCATTGTCCCAGCCCTCTCCTGCACCCCCCACACTTGATCACCATACCAAGTCCCCTGCTCCCCTCCTCTCCTACACAGTTCCCTCTCTCCATCCACCTCTGAGGACTTCTTACTTTC
Source organism: Arvicanthis niloticus (assembly GCF_011762505.2). NCBI lineage: Eukaryota > Metazoa > Chordata > Mammalia > Rodentia > Muridae > Arvicanthis > Arvicanthis niloticus. The sequence goes on along the minus strand of NC_047665.1, from coordinate 39,354,146 downwards.
CCCCACTGAGTAAGATTCAAGCATCCTCCTTTTAGACCTCCTTTTTTTAACCCATTCTTTTGATCTGTGTTAGCATGATAGCATGGTTGTTCTGCACTTTATGGCTAATGTTCACTTACTAGTGGGTACATATATGTATTTCTGGCTCTGGATTACCTCACTCAGGATAATATTCTCAAGTTCCATTGATTTGCCTGCAAAATTTATGGTGTCTTTGTTTTAAATAAATGAATAGTATTCCATTGAGTAAATGTACCACATTTTATTTATTCATTCTTCAGTTGAGGGATATCTAATTTGTTTCCACTTTCTGACTATTACAAATAAAGCACTATGAACATAGTTGAGCAGTTTTGCTATGTTATAGTGGGGCATCCTTTGTGTATATGCCAAAGAGTTCTATAGCTGGGTCTTGAGGTAGAACTGTTGCCAATTTTCTGAGAAAGTACAAAGTACAATTTTCTGAGAAAGTACAAAATATGTCTTGCATATTTTGATTTTCAAAGTGGTTGTACAAGTTTGCACTCCCACCAGCAATGGAGGATTATTCTGTTTTCTCCACATCCTTGCAGACATGTGCTATCACTTGAGGTTTTTATGTTATCTAGTGTGATGAGTGTAAGATGAAATCTCAGAGTTGTTTTGTTTTACATTTCCCTGATGACTAAAGACTTTGAAATTTTCTTTAAGTGCTTCTCAGCTATTCAAAATTTTTTGGTTAAGAATTCTCTGTTTAACTCTGTACCCCATTTTTAATTGGGTTATTTGGATTGTTGGTGTCTAATTTTTGAGTTCTTTATTAATTTTAGATAGTAGCTCTCTGTCAGATATAAAATGGTGAAGATTCTTTCCAAATCTGTAGGCTGCCATTTTGTCTTATTGACGGTGTCCTTTGCCTTGCAGAAGTTTGTCAGTTTGACAGGGTCCCATTCATCATTTGTTGATCTTACAGCCTGAGCCGCCGTTGGTGTTCTGTTCAGAATTTTGTCTCCTGTATCAATGCATTCAAGACTGTTACCCACTTTCTATTCTAGTAGATTTGGTATATCCAGTTTTATGTTGAGGTTTTTGATTCACTTGGATTTGAGTTTCATGTAGAGTCATAGATATAGATCTATTTGCATTCTTCTACATGCAGACTGTCTGTTAGATCAGCATCATTTGTTAAAGATGCTTTTTTCTATTGTGTGATTTTGAATTCTTTGTAAAATATTAAGTGTCTGTAGGTGTGTAAGTTTATTTCAAGGTCAGTGATTCAATTCCATCAATCAATCTGTTTGCTTCTATACAATTAACATGCAGTTTTTATTATAATTGCACTATAATTCAGCTTGAGATCAGAGATGGTGATGCCTCCAGAAGTTCTTTCATTGTTCAGGAGCTATCTTGTTTTGCTTTGTTTTGTTTGTTTGTTTGTTTTAATATATGAAGAAAAGCATTGTTCTTTAAAGGTCTGTAAATAATGTGTCAGAAGAATTTTGGTGGGAATTGCATTGAATCTGTGGATTGCTTTTGGTAAGATGGCCATTTTCTCTATGTTAATCCTACTTATTCATGAGCATGGAAGATCTTTCCATCTTCTGATATCTTCCTCAATTTTTTTCTTCAGAGACAAGATGTTCTTGTAATTTAGGTCTTTCACTTGCATGAATTTTATATTATTTGTGGCAATTGTAAAGAGTCTTGTCTCACTAATTTTTTCTCAGACCATTTTTCATTTCTATAAAGGAGGGCTACTGATTTCTTTGAGTTAATATGCCTTGACTTCTTCCTTTCCAATTTGTATCCCCTTGATCTCCTTTAGTTGTCTTATTGCTTTAGGTTGAACTTCAAGTACTATATTGAATACATAGGGAGCCTTGTCTTGTCCCTTTTTTTAGTGGAAATGCATTAAGTTACTCTTCATTTAGCTTGATGTTGGCTATTGGCTTGCTGTATATTGCTTTGATTATGTTTAGGTATGTGCCTTGTATACCTGATATCTCTAATACTTTTAATATGAAGGGGTGTTGGATTTTGTCAAAGGTTTTCAGCATCTAATGAGATGATCGTGTGACTTTTTTCTTTTTCTTTTATTTTTTTTTGTTTATGTGGTTGATTATGGTGATGAATTTTCATATATTAAACCATCCCTGCATCCCTGGGATGAAGCCTACTTGTTAATGGTGAATGATATTTTTTATTGAATATTTTATTTACTTACAGTACAGATGTCATTTCCCCTCCCTAGAACCCCCTATCCTATACCCCTTCTTCCTTTATGCGTTTATACCATTTTGATTACAGGCATGTAATAAGGTCAGTTCTAGGTCAATACAATGCAAATAGTCTAGGAACAAGCAATATAATAAACACAAAAAGTCATAGAATATGCAAGGCATTAAACCCAGTTACGTGAACAGTCTCATGATCACTGTTTCTAAAGGCTTATCAGGATGACCAAAGTATCTGAGCCTACTTCCCTATCGTAGGCCAAAGTCATTTTCATGTCTGAAGCCTATTTCCTTGTTCAGCCGCAGTACATGGCTTAAGCCTGAAAATGGAGCCCCAGACAAAGTTATTAAATTAACAAACTGGCAAACCAAGGACGGGTACGATTCTGCACAAACCCTTACCAACCTAAGACAGAAGTGCATTACCTTTGATAATGCATATTCCATGATGGGTAAGGAAGGCATTCTTGTCAGAATGACCTAACACAAGTTCAGTCTTGTTAATGAAATAAAAAAGGGGGAGAGGTGGAGAGCCTTTAGGGCTGCTTGGCAAGAAGCCAACATGGCCCAAGGACAAGGAAAGGTGCTGCTTGACAGGAATATGACATTGGCCAAGGACAAGGAAGTAGGCTTCAAGCAGGAATCTGACATTAGACTAGAACAAAGAAGTAATTTCAGGTAGGAGTCTAAATCATAGGCTACAACAAAGAAGAAATCTCAGGCAGGAATCTAAATATTAGGCCAGAAAAAAGAATGAATGATTTTTTTTATGTGTTCAATTTGCAAGTATTTTATTGAGTATTTTTGCATCATTTTTCATAAAAGAAATTGGTCTGAAATTCTCTTTCTTTGTAGAGTCTTTGTTTGGTTTAGCTATTAGGGTGACTATGGCCTAATAAGATGAGTTTGGCAGTTTTCTTTCTGTTTCTACTTTGTGAAATACTTTGAGGAGAATTAATATTAGCTCTTCTTTGAAAGTCTTGTAGGATACTTCACTAAAACCAGTTGCTACTGGGCTTTTTTGGTTGGGAGACTTTTGATGACTGTGGCTGCTTCTATTTCTCTAGAAATTATAGTACTGCCTAAATAGTTTACCTGATCTTGATTTAACTTTGACAAGTGATATCTGTCTAGAAAATCATACATATCATCAAGAATTTCCAATTTTGTGGAGTACAGATTTTTATAATAAGACATGATTCTTTGAATTTCCTCTTTGTTATGTCTTCCTTTCATTTCCAATTCTGTTTGTTTGGATACTGTCTCTCTGCTTTTAGTTAGTTTGTCTACTTTTTTTTTATTTTCTCAAAGAACCACCTCATGTTTTCCTTGATTTTTTGTATTGTTTTTTTTGTTTGGTTGGTTTTTGCTAATTGATTAGATTCAGCTCTGAGTTTCATTATTTCCTGCCATCTATTCCTCTTAGATGTGTTTGTTTCCTCCTCCTCCTCCTCCTCCTCCTCCTCCTCCTCCTCCTCCTCCCCCTCCCCCTCCCCCTCCCCCTCCTCCTCCTCCTCCTCCTCCTCCTCCTCCTCCTCCTCCTCCTCCTTCTCCTCTTCTAGAGCTTTCAGGTATACTTTTACATTGCTGGTATGAGAACTCTCTCATTTCTTTGTGGAGGCAATTAGTGTTATGAACTTTCCTCTTAGCACTGTTTTTTGTCCCATAATTTAGAATTTGCTCTGCCTCCATTTTCATTGAATTATAAAAATAGTCTTTTATTTGTTTCTTTACTTCTTCCTTGAACCTGAGATCATTAAGTAAAGAGTTGTTGAATTTCTGTGATTTTATAGGCTTTCTCGTGTTGCTGTTGTTGTTGAAGTTCAGCTTTAATCCATGGTAGTCTAATAGAATACAAGATATTGTTTCAATTTTCTTGTATCTATTGAGGCTTGCTTTGTGACTGACTATATGGTCAACTTTTCAGAATGTTCCATGAAGTGCTAAGAAGATATATTCTTTTGATTTTGGTGAAATTGTCTGTAGATATCTATTAGGTCAGTTTGATTCATAATGTCAGTTAGTTTCATTATTTCTCTCTTTAGTTTTTGTCTGTATGACCTGTCAATTGGTGAGAGTGGGGTGTTAAAGACTTTCACTATTAATGTGTGCGATTTGATGTTCAGTATACACTTTGGCTTTTTTTTTTTTTAAACAAATGTGGATACCCTGGTATTTGTGGCATAAAATTTCAGAATTGAAATATTATCTTGGCAGATTTTTTCCTTTGATGAGTATAAAGTATCCTTTTGATTAATTTTTGTCAAAAATTTATTATTAGATATTAGTATTATTATATCTTAGATATTATATTATTAGATATTAGTATTATTAGATTATATTCTAGCTTGCTTCTTGCACCTATTTGCTGTAAAACATTTTTCCAGTCCTTTACTCTGAAGTGTATTTCTTGTTTACAGCAAAATGATGGATGCTGTTTCATATCCATTCTGTTAGCCTGTGTCTTTTAAATGGTGGACTGAGCTAATTGATGTGTGAGAGATATCATTGACCAGTGATTTTTTTTTTTTAAAAAAAGATTTGTTTGTTTATTTTATGTATATGAATATACACCATTACTTTCTTCAGTTGTACCAGAAGAGGGCAACAGATCCCATTACAGATGGTTGTGAGCCACCATGTGATTGCTGGGAATTAAACTCAGGACCTCTAGAAAAGCAGTCGGTGCTCTTAACTACTAAGCCATCTCTCCAGCCCCTACCAGTGATTCTTAATTCCTGTTATTTTGATGTTTGTAGGGTTAGTTTGTGGATATTTGGGTGTGTTTCCCTAGTTTTGTTTTTGCTGGTATAGAATTAATTATTTCCTGTGTTTTCTTGAGTGTAGTTATCAACCTTGGGTTGGAGTTTTCCTTCTAGTATTTTCTGTAGGACTGGATTTGTGAATAGATATTATTTAAATTTGGTTTGGTCTTAAAATATCTTGTTTTTCCATGTATGCTGATTGAAAGTCTGCTGATTATAATAGTGTAGGTTGGCATCTGCAGTTTTAGAGACTTCGAGATCTCTTTCCAGGCCCTTCTAGGTTTAGAGTCTCTGTAATTCTGTGGATCTACCTTTGTATGTTACCTGGTCTTTTCCCCTTACAACTTTTAACATATTTTTTGTGTTCTGTAGATTTTGTGTTTTGATTATTATGTTGCAAGAGGATTTTCTTTTTTGGTGAAGGTTTTCTGGAAGCTTCTTGTATGTTTATAGGCATCTCTTTTTTTTTTAGGTTGGGAAAGTTTTCTTCCATGATTTTATTGAAAACATTTTCTGGTCCTTGGAGCTGGGACTATTCACCTTCTTCTATTCCCATTATTCTTAGGTTAGGTCTTTTCATGGTATCCTAGGTTTCCTGGATGTTTTGTGTCAGGAATTTTTGAGATTCAGCAGTTTCTTTAACTGATATATCACTTTTTTTTTAAAATCCTGTCTTCTACACCTGAGATTCTTTCTTCCATCTTTCATATTCTGTTGTTGATGCTTGTGCCTATTTTTCTTACTCTATTCCCTGGGTTTTCCATCTCCCGGATTCCCTTAGTTTGTGTTTTCTTTATTGCTTCTATTTTCACTTTCAGGTCTTAAATAGTTTTATTTATCTCCTTCACTGGTTTAGTTGTATTTTCCTATATTTCTTTAAGTTTTTTCTGTATTTACTTACTACTTCTGTAAAAGCAACTATTATATATATGTATAAGATTGGATTTAATGTGATTTTTCTGTGCTTCAATTGTGTTAAGATATCCAGGGCTTGCTGTAGTAGAGTAGCTGTGTCTGAAGGTGTCATATTGCTCTGCCTTTTAAAATTGTATTCTTTCGAGAGAGCCTTTACCCATCTGGTTGTCCCTGGATGGTACTGTTGTAGCAGGAATTGGGGGAGGGGGACTTATCCTCAATGACCCTGGTGTGTCAGGCCTCTATTGTATATCCTTAGACTGGACAATGGAACTGGGGGTGGGCAATGCTAGTCTCCCAGCTGTTGAATGTACCCCTGGGTACACAGCAAAATGGGGATTGTGGGGAGGGGAGCCAGTCAGAGAAGTAGCTGGACAATGGAGGTTCAGGTCAAACAGCAGGCTACTCAGGGCAGCTGATCATGCCCCAGAAGACTTGGCAGACATATGTGACAACTTCTTACTGATGCTTTTGTTGTTCTTAGCCCACATGCTGATTTTTAAAGAGACAAACATCTGGCTGAGTGGTTCTCAGCTAAACATAGAGAAAGACAATGGGAAAAGTGTCTCTTTTATTCATCATATTAATACCTTTGAAAGATATTTATATCAGCTATGCTGCATATGTGGCTAACTTAAGAATTCAATGTTCTTAAATGGTAATCCTGTTCTGCAGCTTTGCGCTGTTCTAGAGATCATATTTAACAATGGCAGCAGACATCCTATTCTGTGTTCTGATGCCCTGATGAAGAAGAGATGTAGAAACTTAAAATTAATAAAAAGCTCTGATTTTGGTTTTAAACTCAAACATTAACTTCCCCCAGGGACACTTCCTGAAAAAAAGCACATTCCAAAGACTCAAACAGAAATTCCAGGAAGAAAGACCCAAGATAGGAGTTTATTAGCCCTTAACACAGTAAAACCTAGGTAAATAGAAGCTGCTTAAGCTGACCTTCTTTTAAGGATAAGATATCAATTTAAGTTACTTAGCAACCGGGCCTAGAAGTGGAAACTGAGCTTGGGAACAGCTATTAAAGCCAGCCCTTGTAATTATTGATTAAGAGGTAAAACTGCCTTTATGAGTCCCGTGAATATGGTATAAATACTGCTCCCAATTTTGGCTCAGGGTTCTTCTTGTCTTCATATAGCCGGTACCGGCTATTATCAACTCATCAATAAACCTCATGTTATTACAGCAAGTTCTGTCCATGAGTTCTCTGGGGGAGTGCGTTCCTTGGTTTGGATACTTAAATCCAACAGAGAGATATGCCTTTTATTATAATTGTTGCAATAGGAGATATCAAGATAATCCTTCAGCTAGCTTTAGCATTGTTGCTACATTTGATTTTTTTGGTTGTTGATGTTGTTTTGTTTTCCCTATATTTCCCTTTCTAAGGTATACTCCACCAGGTTTACTTGATCTCATTGAAGACTACAATAGGAACAAAACATCTAAGTATTCAATGACATAAGTATTAGCATAAAACATTATTTGCCAAATTGGATACACACACACACACACACACACACACACACAAAAGCTATTCATATGGAATGGCATAGTGTTAATTTTAACCAAGAAGTAAACAATGCTAGAGATATAGGATTCAAAATGGAATAAGATAGACATGTTTGTTTTAACGTGGCATGGTTGTAAACTGGCATCTATCTGCTCCTTGACTTTCAACTGAGCCCCTTGTTGTAGAGCAGGATGAGTGCTCTGTCCTGAATAGCTGTTTTCATGGAGATAGGGCATTATTAGAAATAACTTGAACTCACCGACACATAGGTGGTTGTGTGGAAACACTCCTTGTATTATCTTTACACACGTATACATTTTATCCTCATGTACCTTAGAAATCTTATGTAAAGTCATGTTTCATTTCTGGTATCATTCAGCCTTTTCAGGATGGGGTATTGTTACATTTCTTATTATGAATTTATTTAATTTGAAATGTTTTTTTCTAGTCCTAAAATATGAAAAATATTATACAGTCTACAATGACAAAGAATTTTGGCAAATATAGGAGAATGGGCACTTATCAAAATAATGCTAATGATTGTATTAGGGAATCCTTTTTAATATTTTATGTTCACTTAAGTGCAACATACCTCAGTCAGATGAGTCCTCACAATACAACTGTATAGTAAATCATCTGTCACTAGCTTGTAGTTGGGAACTATGAGCTTGAAGCCATCTAATGTACATAGAAATAGAGCAACCCAGTATTCAGAATCCATAATGTCTCATTACAAAATGTTAACTCTCATGAATCTTGAACTGTATCTTTGACCAACGGAGTGATAATCCTTAGGTGTCAGGAATATGTGAGCCTCTCCTGATTACTTGCTTAAGAAAACTATGAGTGATTTAAGAAAGTAATATTTTATTTTTATCTATATTGGTGTTTTACCTGGGTATGTATTTGTATAAGGATGTTGGAACCTCTGGAACAGAGTGTAGAAGTGAGCTGTCATGTGAGTGGAATTGAATCTGTGTCCTGTGGAAGAGCAGCCAATGCTCTTAACCACTGAACTATCTCTCCAATCTTTCAATATATTTTTGTCCTGCTTTTCCAGAGGTGAAAAGCTTACTCAATATTGTCAACTATAAAATTAGTGTCTCTCTCCAACAGTCAACTGATTCAATATAACTGTGTAATTTTTATAGTCTAGGTACAAAACTGTTCAAGGAAGGACAGACACTTTCCTTAATCTAAGATCTATAATTGATTTCTCATAGAAGAGAAAAAGATGAATATGAAAAGTAACTCAGAAATTACCATGTCAATAAAGATGTACCAAGATAAAATTGACATTAATTTACTTATGAATGGTACATGTCATTTACTAGAGCATTATAAGCCTGAGGATTTACTGCAGCAGTGACAAAGAGACAATGAAGGCCCTACTGAATGTCATTCAGAAGAGTTTGTCTCCTGGCCATTCAGATGAACAAAATCAGTCAAATGACTCTCCAAATTGGTTTCTGTCTTTATCTCTGACATTAGTATTGAGTCTTACAACCAAGAGACTAACAGTAATTTTTTCATAATATGAGCATTTCCTAGTAAGTGCTGTGTTAAGTAAATTAGATCCCACATCTGCTACAGCATCTTTTCAAGGCTGTATCAATCCTCTGCAACAAGAATATAAAGACACAGGTAACAAGGCTCTTGCGTTCAGAAAGTGCATGAAGTTATTCATAACGGTTGGACAGACAGCAACTTTGAAGGGTGGTGATTGCGCTTATAATCAGATTTAGCTATATAAATACATGCTACATTTGTTTCAGAGTTGCTGAACAAACAAAATCAGTTTGTTTTTTTTTTAAAAATTAAACTGTAGAAGACAAGTTAAGATTGTCTTTTCAAAGGTATATGATTTGTAACATGTGAAGCCAAATGAATAGATTTCTTTATGGCAAATTCATTTTGACTCTAACATGGAAAGGAGAAGAAACAAAAAATAATGATACTGATTATGGCGTAAAACAAAGATCTTCAGGGGATCAGGGAAACTCCTGACTCAGAACAACGTCTGTCAGGCAAGAAAGTCAACACAGAGATAGGAACATCTGCCAGCAGTCAGGATATGGGAAATTCTTGACTCATAAGTCACATTGAAGTAAGACCATCATGAACAATTTAGATGCCTGAAGATACAGAAGATCAATTTGCAGACAGAGTTTTCCACCATAAAATTTCCCTTTTCTCACCATTAGCACCTTCAAACTCCAGATGAAATATTTAAGTTTTATATTTAATATGAAGATATGGTTAAGCGCAATACAGAGATCAAGAGTATATAATCAAAAGGGGTCTAATAAAACACTACAAAGCAGTAAAATAGGGGAAATTAATGCATAGTTAATAATAATAACTACTGATATCAACAGTACTAATAAAGAAACACAAACATATTGGAAAATAGTATCTATCTTTGTATAGCCTCAAGAAACACAACTTGCCTTCTGTTAAATGTCACCTTAGGGTAAAAGAATGAAGGTATTACAAACAAATGGACACAAGAAGCAAGCAGGCATAGGTATTTTAATATTTGACAAAACAGACTTCAAACCAAAACTAATCAGAAGAAGTATCAATGAACCTTACATACTTACTAACGAAAAAATGGGCCAAGAGGATATTACAATTCTAAACATCTATATACTAAACAAAGGCCATTTAAGTTTGTAGAAGAAACACCACTACACTTAAAATTACATATTAATCAACACACAATGACCTTGGAAGCTTTCAGTAGCCCTCTCTCAGTCTTGTAGACAAAAATCACTGGAGTTAAATAACCTCATGAATATAATGGAATTGTCAAGTATCTATAGAACATTCAAAAAACCCACTAAAAATATGCTTTCTTATTAGCAGTGCATGGAACTTTCTCCTATATTAAACACATAATAAGATGCTAAGCATGTATCAACATAAGAAAATTGAAATAACACCGCCTTCTATCCTGCAATGTGGATGAAAGCTATATATTAACAACAGAAACAGCAGAACATATACAAACTAATGGAAACAGGACAACCCATGACTTAATTAATAAAAAATGGGTCAAGACACTAATCAGAAATGAAAACAAATCTTTTAAAAATTGATTAACAATAAAGCCACAACATACCCAAACCTATGAAATCCAATAAAGGTGATTCTAAGAGGCTGGCTCATAGCACTAAGTGCCTACATAAAAGACTTGGAGAGATCTCATAGTTGTAACTTAGTAACACACCTCAAAGCCGTAGAACAACAAAGAGAAACATGGAAATAGAAAAACATTCCTAAAATTTACTCAAACTTATGAAAGATCCCAAGTGTCCCAAATAATATTGATTAAAAAGAATAATTCTGAGGGTGTCATAATATACATCTTCCAACGATAACATAACAACATGTAACAAAAACACCACAAATGGCACAAAGGAAAAAGATGTAGATGAATTAGGTGAAGTAGAGGATCAACATATACACCCACACATTCATCTGATTCTCTACAAAAATGAACAGAAGTGCTTTGGGGGAAAAGATAGTCTCTTCAACAAATACTGTTGAGAAAATTAGAAATCAACATATAAAGAACAAGTCTTGGACTTTATTTCTTATCTGATGTAAAAGGTAGTTCAAGATGACTACATTTAGACCATAGACCTTAATGTGAAACCCCAACCTTTGAGACTACAGGACAGACATGCAGAAAAACACTTGAAGATGTAGACATGGGAAAACATGTTCTGCATAGAACAGTCCTGTGTCGAATCAGAAGGGGCATTGCTTAGATCTCTTTCCCAAGATCTAGCAAAGTCAAAATCTGAAAATATATATGTAAAGAAATGCCAAACTTATATAGAAGCAGTACAATAAAAAGTACATAATTGAGCCTAGGATAACTTCTGAGTCAAATGAAGTAACTGTGGAGGATGGAGATAAAATTGTATATTAGGCACTGAGAATCCACAGAGGGCTTGTTGCTCTCTGACATGGTAACAACGTTAGAATATGAAGTTTTGCTGATCTTTTATAGTGACAGAAAACTCTGCAAGCCCTGAAGATATAAATTGCAAAGCAAACATCACTGGGGTAGAAGAACCGAGCCCAAGGTTTTCTGCTTCTCAGCCATTGTGGGGAGTGAACCTGATAGTTCATTTATTTACTTGCTTATGCCAGTTTCCCTCCGAAGCACAAGTGTTGGTTTCTCTTTGGAAGATCACAGTAATGGAAAGGGTGAACCCAAGGGTCCTCTCTCCTTACCTGAGATGGTAAGATGTGTACCTGGGGACAGAATGCTGGACATTATACTGACAGATGTCCCCAACAGTCTTGAGCATCTGTGCCTATGTTCAGAATCTGTTCTCATCACAGCTCCAGGGTAGCCTTTGCATGAGGCCATCTCAGTGCTTTCTCCAGAAACTTCGTCAAGGTTTCTTAGAGAACTCACTTTTCTTCAGCTTCCACCGTACCCTGTTTTATGATGCTTGCTCCATCATTGTAACTTACAGAACTTATTCAAATGATTTCAGTGAATTTCTGGACTTCAATAGGTCTGATTTTTTTATTGTATTACTTTAACCCATGTAAATTTGACTTAAATGACAAGATTTTTTATTAATCCACCCCTTGGAGTCTCCCTGTGTTCACACTATTATACTATACATGAAAGTAGCAAAATGTTCAAAATGCTGAAAAAAGAAAAAATGGTTTCAAAAGTCAGTGACCTTATAAAAATTTCAGAAAACAGGATGTAAGAGATAAATTCAGGACATAGATCAGAAAGACAGCAATCAATATTAGACATTCAACAAAAAGTTGAGATATTGAAGAGAAGAGAAACAAGCGAAAGGAGAAATAAAGAACTCATCCGGGAGGGGAGTTGACTCTTCTGCATAAAGTCACCACTGCCCTGCTGCTGTGTCCTGGACCCACCTTAAGACTAAACACTGACCCTAGTTCTTGAACATCTTTTCTTCCTGATGTTACTGAGTTTTAAAGTTTTACTTTTTATTAGACACATTTGTTTTATTAACATGTATTTTACCTGTATGTATTTTGCCTGCATATGTGTCTGTGCATCATGGATATGCTTAATGACTGTGGAAGTCAGAAGAGGACATTAGATCTCCTGAAACTGAAGTTACAGATGTTTGGGAACCATCATAGGAGTGCTGAGAATCCAATCCCTCTGCAAAAAGGCTAATTGAACTTTGAAATGTTCAGACAGCAAAAGTTTCAGTTTCTCAGAAGTTTCTCCAAATTCACTTCCTGGCTTTGGGGTAAAATGAAGAGGGAAGTCCCAGGAGCTAGGAAACTCAGGCAGTGTAATTAGGACCAGAAAGGTTTTGGCTCAGCAAATGACAGGGCACCAGGGAGAAGAAAGACCTGACATCCAGGATGGAGATTGCAGAAGGAGTCCTTTCCCCTGGAGAAGCCAAACTTCTGATGGTAACATTCTATTAGCAGTGACAGTTACTGTGAGCCCAGGGCTCAAGGATGATAAACAGGGCCTGGATATGCTGTGAGGACACCTGCCCTGAGCCCTGCACAGACTCTGCAGGTGAGTGTCCCATCATTTCACAGTGGACTGAAGCTGCCTTTCACATTGACAGAGACTCTGTGAGGTAGGGATGGTTAGGGGAGGTGGTTGAAGAGAGGGTCTGGGTTCCTCTGTCGTTGTGAAAGAAGAAAGTGACAAGATCCAGGAAGAAAGCAGTCTCTCATTCCCCACCTGCCCTCCAGAATTCTTTCCATGTCCATGAGGGAGCAGAGTGCAGCTGCGTGTGGTGCACTGAGTCAGAGATGCTCATTACAGCTCAGGCAGGTACAGAGACATGGGCTGACATTTCAGCTTGAGTGTAGGGAAGCTTTTCTTCTCTGCAGTTTCTCCATTTTGTGTGTTTGTCATCACAGGAGCGAGAGGTTCTACTCAACAGTATCATATCAGGATCCCTTTAGCTTTCTCACAATAAGGGGATTTTGCTCTTCTTTTTTGTGGTTTTATTTTTTCTGAAATTTCCCTATCCATGCTCAAATGTAACACTTTGCAGTTCCAGAGAATTGTGGGAGAAACTGACATGACACAAAATTCTAAAACAACAGCTATTAGAGTCTGTTTAACACTGGGCAGACACTGTCCTAAGTACTATGTCCCTGTACTCCACAGACTCCTCACAATACACCTGAATGGCACAAAGCATCTTCCCTACATTAGTGAGTCTTAAAGGGGCCAAGTAAAGCATTTAAAACCAGGCATGTAGCACCTAGGAAAGGCAGAACTGGCAAACAGGACTGCTGGTTGTAAAGCCTGGGCTTGTTGATATTGTAGCTTAGCCTTTCTGAGTTTACTGACTACTCTGTCCCATGCATCTGGGTCTTTCATTTTCCTCCTAGAGTCCATGACCAATTCCTGAAAGAAAATCCCAGATTCATTAATTTTTCACTAAGATTTTATTTCTTATTTTATTTTTGTTTTTTTTTTCCAGACACGGTTTCTCTGTTTAATAGTCCTGCTTGATCCAAAACTTGCTTTGTAGATCAAGTTGGCCTTGAATTCTCAGACACCCAACTGCCTCTGCATACTGAATGCTTGGATTAAAGGTTTACACCACTATGCTTGATTTGCTATTTGCTCTTGCTTTTATGCCAAGAAGTGAGTGTTGAGAAAGGTAATTATATATACATATACATATACATATACATATACATATACATATATATATGTATGTATAGAGAGATTTAATTTGTGATTTAAATTGATGATTTAATATAATATATTATATAAAATATACATTAAATAAGTATAATAAAATACATAGTCATAAATATATAAATCTCCCAATTTACCTAACACAGACATGTGTGTGTGTGTGTGTGTGTGTGTGTGTGTGTGTGTGTGTTTCAATGTAGATGGGACACTCTTTAGGAAATCAAAGGCAATTCCATCATTATAAATTGTGCTACTAGCGTTGCAGAGATAACATAGACTCATTTGAAAAACTCAAATTGTCAACAGATCAATACAGATGGATTTTGATAGGAAAATCCATTGGTTGATTAGTTTTTTGAAGGATAGCCTATGCCCTTTACTAAATTGGTTGAAGCATGGATGCTCCTGTCATTGTACAAGTGGAAAAGTGCACGACACTTAACAGGTATGCCATGGAGATTGAATTGACTTCTCTAGGATACTGAGCTTTGTCAATCTTAAAGAAAGAGCCTAGCTCAAATGGTTCTTCAAATTTTCTTATCAATTCCTTTCTGTGATTAAAATGTAGTTTGAAAACCAAAAGTTTCATTGAGCAACCTATAACCCTTGAGCAGATACTATGTTGATATTTATGTCTTAGGTGTCTAAGACATTCTCATGTTTCAGTGCAGCAAGGGAGCAGACAGAAAGGAAACATAGACTTCTGAGAACAAGAAAAGCCTAACATAGACTTCTGGGGCCAGGGAAAGCTCAGAGATGAGACTTTAGGCACAGTGCTTTGAGGCAAGGCAGTTCAGCAAAGATTAGTGTTGGATATTGCACATTCTCCTGTGGACAGAGAACCACTGGTATTACATGAGGTGTCAAAGAAACTCAGAAATAATTTTGATGAAGTGAGGATACCAAACTGAAATTGAAAAGGCAGTTGTCATTTTAAGCTCTATGTGTTTTGTGAGGGGTGAAACAAATAGAATAGATTTCTAAAGACACATTTTTACTACAATATAGAAAATAAAGAACAGAAAAAAGATAACCATTCATAAAGTGATTACATTCAAGTGTGAGATATTGGGGGGACTAGCAGGCTGAGGGATTTCTGATTGAGAACATCACTAAACTGAATCGACCTTTTCTACAAGGACAGGTTTCCTGGAGTTTTATTGGGGGAAGTGTGCTCAGAAGAAAGAGTAAAAACAAGATAAATAGGTCAAAAAATGAAATTTCCTACATCATGGTTCTATCCATGAATATAGGGAGAACAATTATTTATCCACACTTAGTCCCACCTTAAGCCCTGTGATCTGAACTTTCATACCCTGGTTCAGTCACTAACCTATCTATACTTAATTGATAAAAGGTCCTGGGTGGGAGAATACGATATCATTTCCCCCAAGGAAATGTTCAAGTCCAGATGATCAAGCTCAACTTTATGAGAATCTGAAAGCTTTTTAATAAGTTCAAGATCATTTTTGTGATAGTTGCATATGGGACAGTGAAGAGGATCAGAATAATTGACAAACACAGTCCAGTATCCTGAGGTCATACTGAGTGACATGAGCAAAAAAGTGATGCTATGCTTATTTGTGGAAAAATCATGGTAATAAGAACTTGATGGATGTAGGAGACAAAGAAGGATCTTTTTGTAAGGCAGGAAAACTGAAGTTTATGCCCTGACTGTAGCTATCATCACTTGCATGGGGACAGAAAACAGACAAGCCAGGAAAACCCCTGTGTGGTTACATACTTAAATTGATGCATTTAATCAGAATAGACAGAAAACCCTCATGTGTATCTCTCAAATGATTCTCTCTAGTGCTGTGCTTGAATTCAGAAGATGAACTGGAGTAATATTATCCACACAATAATCTTCCTTTCTCTCATTGGACCTGGAATTATGGGAAATATTCTAATGTTTGCAAGACTTAGGTACACTTCTGCCTTGGATATTGAGAAAAAGCCAGTTGACCTAATTCTCATCCACTTGGCATTTTCTAATATGATCATCATTTGTACAACAGGATTGAAAGAGCTTGCCACGGTGTTTTATTTCAGAAACTTCCTAGGAGATATTGGCTGCAAAGCTATGGTTTATCTGGCAAGGATGGCACGGGGCCTTTCTATCTGCACCACCTGTCTCCTCAGCGTGGTCCAGGCTGTCACCATCAGTCCAAGGACCACCTTTTGGACAAAACTCAAACCACAGACCTCACAGCATGTTCTTCCCTTTCTCTTCCTCTTTTGGATTGTTAATGTTCTCATAAGCTCCAACTTGCTTTCCTACATCAAAGCAGGCAGTGGCTTGAACAGGTCTGTGGCTATAATGTACATTGGCCACTGCTATATGCTCCAATCTAGACATATCATCAAGTGGCTTTTCCTCTCTCTCATGACTCTTCGTGATGTCATCTTTCAGAGTCTCATGGGCTGGAGCAGTGGGTCCATGGCTCTCCATCTGTATAAGCACCACAAGCGTGTCCTCTACCTTTACAGCTCCAGGTTTGCAAACAACTCCCCTCCTGAAATCCGAGCTACATGGAGTATTCTCATTCTTATGACCTGTTTTCTTTTCTTCTATTGGGTAGATTTTATTCTCTCTTTCTACACAGGTTTCACAGTAACCCATGATTCTATTTCACTAAATATTAAAACATTTTTAGAACTTGGTTATGCTAGTTTCAGCCCATATGTTCTGATTAGCAGAAATGTTCGTGTCCCTAATACCTTATATGTTCACTGAGAAGTGTAGAAACCACATTTTATAGCTATTCCCTATGAGCTAAATGAAAATATATCATATACTGCTTTGCTGTCATGAGTTTTAGGAATGGGGGAATTGCTATGTAGCATAGGCTGACCTGGCAACCAGTACATAGCACACAATGGTCTCCATTCAGATACCTCAGCACCCCAAATGCCCACCATCATGCCATTTCCCTAAATGTACAAATGTATCACAACATTAAATTAAATATTATAATAATACACTTCCTTTTCTTAAGAAGTTTGCCATTGCCCAAATCTGTTGACTGGGTCAGGGTTTCTAGGCAGGTGGAAAGTGGATTCTTACCATCTTCCCATTCCATCATCACTATCATGGGTCTTTTTGCTTCTATCACTGGGAATAATATTGAAGGAAACGTTACTGTCAGAAGTCAGAGCTTCACTTTATTTTCTTTCTATGCTGAGTAGGAAAACAAGAAAGGGTACGTGAAGGTGAGGAGGTGACCTTTATCTGAGCTGAGCTTTCATGACAGAGTGAAGACAATTGTGAGGCAAGTGAAGTCACTAGAGCAAGACAAATCTGGTACATAGTTTTTTGACATAGCTAGATGCACCCTCTTGAATTGTGGGCAAGTGGCCTATGAGACTGAGGGCACGTAAGCTATGTGCCTATTGGAACCCATGTGTTACAGCCTTGTAAAGTGTCAGGTCATTGGTAGTGCTGACAGCTCCACAGCTTCAGGCCCTAAAGGACATGGAGAGCTCAGAGAGTGGCCCCAACTCTGAGTCTTCAGGACACTATGCACTGCAGTCATCTCAGGGAGGTTCCTGTCTGCTCTGAGCTGTGTGTGCCACCCATGAAGGGATGCAGGACCATGTAGAACTGTTCACTAAAGCTATCCATCAACTCATTGTAGTTCCTCCCCATGATAGACAGAAAAATCCTAACAGTTCTTACAGGAAGCAGGGTTGAACTGCTCGCTCTGCAGTTGAGCTGTGCCTGGAGGGGAGCCAAGGCTGCCTGAGCTTCTTCCCTGATCCAAGAGTGAAACTCTGTATACTAAAGCAAGAGAGGCCAGGCAGTGAGTCTCTGAAATACTGCTCCTTGCTAAGATAAACTAGGCCTTTAATGTTTTATAATATAAATTAAAGACCACTACTATGTTTAGATTTTATGTTAACATGTCACAAATTTGAATCTCCTGAGTAAGGAACCTCACATAGTTGTTGTGTGTGGGGTTGTGGTGTGCATGGGTCCATTGTTGGGTTGAAATTGTGGGTCCCATGTCTGCCTCCCCCAGGGGGATAGGGCCATGGCTCAGAGAAGCAGAAGCATGGGAAGTTGACTGTGTTCACTCCACCATGCTGGCGCCTGGCAGACATCATGATGTTGAGAAGCCGCAGGACTCCTCACCTGGGGTGGGGAAACATAGCCTGAGGTCTCACAGGATTGGAGCTCTTGAGTAGGAGGTCCCTGTCCAAAAGTCAGCTGGGGACCATTTGGTTCTCAGGCCCTTGGGCTCTCATGCAGCTGAAGAGAATAGGGGGAAAGATGAGGTCTGACTGCATCCTGCAGGGATGAAACTCTTGGTAGCAGCGACTTGCTTGCCTGGGTCTTCATGGCTGGTCATAGAGAGGTCATTGGCTGGAGATTAGGCCGCAGCTCTGTAGTTGAAAAGCTTCTCCAAGATTTCCCACAGTGGGTCCCAAAGAAAAGAGATAGTCCATGGTTTTAAAATGTTTATTGTCATGGCAGAAAATGAATGAAACAATACCCCAGTATTCTCAGGATGAGCCTGAGGTTAAATTCCTTTGGGAAGGAATGCTTAATTGGGTAAGCCCTCTGGATTTTAGGTATCTCATTAATATGAAGATCTATCTATCCATGGCCTGTAGTCATGCCCTCTATCTGTGGAGGAGCTAGTAGAGACATTGTCCTATGTGCCTAAAAGGTGCAGATTAATTGAGATCTTCTGCCTTGTGTCAAAGCCTTGAGTCTGGGATTGTGGCAAAATGTATGCAGTTCCTTACAGGGAAACCTATGGGGTCTCCAACCTGCTGGGTCTTTGGCCATCTCTAGCCAATGTTCAACCAGAAACCATGCTGTCCTTTCACAGTTCTACAGTTGTGTCTTGATTGATGTGGGAAGATCCAACCCAACTGTTGGTGGCCCCTAACAGTAAGAGCCCAGATTAAAAGTGTGTGTCAGAGTGAAGACCATCCTGCCTCAGGCTTGCTCAGTACCAGTACCACTAACTACCAGTCATGCCCCCAGTGAGAGACAGCTATGGAGAGACTACTCCAATTGATGAGGCTCACAATCTCAAGATCTGAGTGAAATATTAGGTTCTTGGCTGTTCCTGAGAACATGTGTGCTTTCGCTTTTTTTTCTATTTTAAACCTGATAGCAAATTCTAGCATTTTATATACATGTATTATATTTTTAGTCTATACTATATATAATTTTTCATCTCTCTGGTTCCACCTACTCTGCATGTCACTTCACTGTGGTCCAGGCTGTCACTGTCAGTCCCAGGACTGAAGAATCTTTTAAGCACCCCTTTGGCCACAGACTGCATAATAAATTCTTGTCTATTTATTTTTTCTTTGGATCTTTAACTCTCAGATGAACTGCAAATGTCTCTATTATATTTTAGAGTCATTAACATGATCATATCTGGAGTTACAATGTAATATGGGTATTGTACTATGCTACTGCTATTGTTTTGTAATTTGTGATTCTGGGAAAAGGCCATAGATTCAGTACAGACTATAACTTATTAAAGCTTCTAGCAGGACAGCAATCTCTGTGCCAAACTTGAGACTGTCATGTGTCCACCGTGGAAGGGTGTCCTGGTTCTTGGGTTGCGGTTTTGGCCATGCCCCCAGAACCCAAGCTCCTGACACAAGGTCTAATCTCCATTTAACCTGCACCCTTCAGTCACACACTCAGGTGGGCTTGAAAAACAGGCCCCAGGCCCTAGAGAGATTTACATACTAATAAGGTACCTGAAGGCCAGAGGGTGGAACCAAATAAGCATTCCTCCACAGCCCCTCCCTCTTCTTCCCCTCCCCATTTAACTCAGGTCAGCCCTGGGTTTTATGGGGTGTGCATCCAGATCCATCCACCATCCATCATGCCAATAAACAGGGTGCATTGGGGCCGCGCTGTGGGTCCAGCTGGAGGAACCCAGGACATTCCCAGCCTCTCTTATAGTTCCCCAAGATGTTCAACAGTGCATCAGTCTTTCAACCATATTTCAATATCCAGCCTTGAACTTGTAGGACCAGATGGTAGGCAAGGGGGCCCCAGTGGCAGGAGAAAAAGCCTGCCAGGCCATTAAGCCTTTGTCTTTGAATTTGTATGTTTGTCATCTTTATTACCTATTTGTTGCCCTTCATCTGTTCTCCTATCCAGGACCTAACTTTCTGTCTTCAGTATCATCCACACAGTATCACCACACACAGTGAGGTGAGGGCTTTTCTCTTCCCTGTCTCTTCTCTCTACTCTCTCTTCTACCCTTTTCTCCTCCTCCTCAACATTTTCTCTCTCTTCTCTCTCTGCTTCTCTTCATAATGTAATCTTTCAGACTTATGGATTTGAGTAGTGAGTCAATGGTACTATATAATGGTATATATGAAGTTCAATAGTACCCGTATAAACATCACAGAGTGTCCTAGCAAACAGCTGCAGTTCAGAAATCAGAACTGCACAGAATGTTCTCATTCTCATAACCCATTTCCTTATTATTTATTGAGTAGATTTTATTTTATTCCTTTACATAAGATTTTTTGGGCATGGCTATGGCCAACATTTTATAATGCTCTTTGATTTTGGTCAAACGGTGGCAATTCCCATAAATTTTAGAAGTTAAATAACTTTTCCCCTAGATTCTTGTGACCCACACCCTATGGAATACCAGTAGTGGCTAGCCCTGCTTACCTCTAACAACAGCCAAATGCAGACCCAAAAAGGTAATTTTCAGTTTCTTTTCCATCTCTGTTCATGAGAAGAATCTAAGAAGGGACAGCACTATGTCCTGTGAGCCAGATCTCTCCTCAGAGAACCTGCATGCTGCTGTCTGTCTCTGGCGTTAATACCACTTACAATAAACTTCTTGCCCTCAAAAGATAATCAACCTGAGTGTCACCCTTGCGCCCTGAACTGAAACAAGTCACTACCTCATACATGCTAAATGTTAAAATATTTCTAAACCTTGGCTCCACTGTTCTCAGCCCCTTTGTCCTGATCAGCGGAGATGTTGGTATTGCTAAATGAGGAGAGGCACACGGACAAATGCATCAGTTACTCTTTATACCCATTCTTTGGTGAACTAAAAGTATATATAGTACACATTGTAGTTTCCTAATATTTTAATATTTCAAATCAGTAAGTCAATCAAGGCTTCTGAAAATAGCTTGCATTTTATTAAGTTTATTAAGTCTAAGACCTGCTCAAGGAGCCTAAATGCTGGAAGGACAGATTCCTACCTCCCTCCCATTCCACTGTGCTGTTGAAGGGTCTTGTGCACTGTGTATTTAGATGCTGATTTTTGTGCCCTTAGATGTAGTAGTTACAGGCCAGACACAGTCATTCTCATGAATATGGAAGAATTTCATGTATCGATGTGATATAAAGAATGCTCCTCGGTTATTTCTGATTGGTTAATAAAAGGCTGAACAGCCAATGACTGGACAGAGGAGATAGAAAGGCTGGACTTCCCATCTCAGCCAAGAGTTCCAGGGAGAAGAGTGAGGTAGAAGGAGTCTATCATGAAGCAGGAGTGGATCCAGAAGAATAACTATGAAGTAAAGGAAGAAGATGGTCACCATGAATTTGGGCATGAGGAGGAGTCACCAAGGGAGTTCTCCAGACAGCTACAGGAGAGCAAGCCTAGAGACAAAATGCAAGTAACTCCAAGCATGTGGCTGAGATGTAGATAGCATAGAGGGTTAGAAAAATCTGCTCAGTTGTTGTGCTTAAAGCCTGATGAATAAATTAATAGGTCTCCATCTCAATTATTTGGAAGCTAACCAGGTGAGGAAAAACTGCACCCTTTCATCCTATACTGTGCCCATAATGTGCTTACTACTGGAAGAAGCATCAAATTTTCCCCTTGTTCTCCAGCCTTCTGCACTGCTTGCAGAATATAGGACTGAGGGTGTCTCCTTTTCTTGTCCCTTAGGCTTAGGAGGAGGTCGTAGGAGGGAGATTCAGGATTATGATATTTAGCTGCCTCCTCCTCTAATTCACATACATCTCCAGGATCCAAAGGCCCTCCTTCCTCCTTTTCAGAGGTGTATGAAGTCTCTGCCAATTCTACAATATAATGGGAGGAGGTGTTTTTGATTTCTAAGCAGTTTGTTTCTTAGCAGTTTGTTTGAACCATAGAAGAATTCTTTTTCCATAACATTTTCTGTACTACAAACAGAATCTGCTGATGATTTTATTTCAGCATGGGATAGTCCTTGTTTTACCACAAACCAGAACATAACTGCATTCTCTGGAACCTGTCTTTCATCCTCTTCATCCTTATGTTCCAGGATCTAGGTTTCCATATCCTTTCCTGCCCTTTTCCATGTTGTCTCATCCAAGGTCCCTTTATTGGGTAACCGAGGGCTCCCAGAATGAACAAAACAGGGAAAATCAATGAGCTGCTGTTTTTCAAAGTGAATTCCCTTTTTAGGCAATAACTTATGAAGAATGTTTCTTTACATAGACTGGATCCAGCGTGACCCAAAAAGAAACTATAAAACTATCACACTATCGCTTCCTACCTATTCTTTCTCAGCACTTTCTTGGCCGAGGGGACCATGGCACCCCAGGTAGGGTCCTTTTAAAAGCAAGAGGGAGAGGACTTACCCAAATATTTCAGTTCAAACCTATTCTTTCTCAGCACTTTCTTGGCCGAGGGGACCGTGGCACCCCAGGTAGGGTCCTTTTAAAAGCAAGAGGGAGAGGACTTACCCAAATATTTCAGTCCTGTCCATGACAAGGACACCATGTAATGCAGGGGGACTGCCCGTAGCAAACAATGAAGGTGACCCCATTGTCAGGAAACTAGAGCTACAAATATAGAAGGAACAACCAAGGATCATCCACATTTATATCCCCTCAATGGGCTTCCATGGTTATCCTGTGAAGGAAGTTCCCCAGCTGTAGAGAGGATCTCTTAAGCATCACCTGTCAATAAAAGCCTATGGCCAATAAACTGAGGCAGGATTAGAATGTGGGACATCCTGCAAAGAGGGAGGGTATTCTGGGATAGAGATAAGTGCTGGGGGAGATTTTTCAGCCAGACATGAAGGAAGTCAGATGTACTGGGACTGAGGGAGAGGTAATGGATCAGGTGGCAAATGTGGACTAGAGTAAATGAGATAATTGAGTTATGAGTTTGTGAGAGTGACCCAAACTTTGTCCCGGGGAATTATTTGTAATAATTCAGTCTCAGTTGTTATTTCACAAACTTGGGCATGGGTAGAAAAGTTCAGTTTACAAATATAGTCTCCACTTAGCAGCATGTTATCCAAGCATAGGGCCTAAGAAACCTCAGAAAGCCAGGGAACAAAGCTGTGAAAGTGAAAGTTGGTGGAAGGTAAGGCACAAGCACTTCCCAGAGCTGGACAAAAGTTCCTAGCCAGGCAGGAGGTTAAATCCCTTTAAAAGAAAGCCAGGAGTACAGCAGAGCTAGGAGGAGCAATGAGGCATATGTGCCATGTTATTCTGAGAGATAGATCCCTGAGCCAGGATCTCATGGAAGGGCAAAAGACAGTTCTAGCCCAGAACCAGCAAGGTCAGCTTACTAGACCAATTGTAAGGGGTCAAAGCCAGAAGCCAACAGCTGGTGTAACATGGTAGCTCAACGGCAGATGCTAGGTGTAGGCAAGTGGAAATGGGAGGGAAAGCTGAAAGGTAAACAAATTTGATAAGATATTTGAGAAATCCTTAAGAAGAGAATTAAAGATTAAAAAAGAAAAATCTTTTCAATGTTAAAAATGGAAAAAATGCAATGGCACAGAGCATCTGGATTCCATATAATTTTGCTATGCTTGTCAGCATGGAAATAATTATTTTTTTCACCAATGACTATAATTTTGTATATCATTTTAAAGAGAGATCAAAAGAAGGCAAACTTAGATAAGGAGAGGACCAAAAGATGGAATGCTAGGTTATAGTCTATAAAATAGAGATTAGAGGATTCTTTAAGTCAGATTACAGAATCTTCAAAAGAATTCAATCTGGAACTTACAGTGACAGAAAAAATAAAAGAGTTCCAGATGAGAAAACTCACCAAGGCTCGAGGGATTACAACTGCAGCCCATAGAGATGCACTACTCTGAGTTAAGAATCCAGATTCTGCTGAATGATGTTACCTTAGAGCCATGCCATTCAATAGATTATGTGTTTCATTTTGTAAATTTTAGAGAATTAAAATATGTATATATGTTAAAACATCATACAGTTGTTTTATTCTCATGATTTCAGTATGCTTTTGCCTTTTAAAAATGCTGATTCTGAAACTGCACATTTATGAGAGGTGATGGATGCTTTATCAATGCTGTTGCAGGTTGAAGCTGATGATGTTTCAACATATGTACCCATTGAGATACAACAAATTTTTAGACATGGCATAAAAGTGTTACATATATATATTACAATTCTATGGGTCAAGCAATTGTAGAGAGATCTAACAGGACTTTGAAGGAAATTCTCTTGGAACAAAATGGAGATATGGAATCTCCAAAAGATAGTTTAAATAATGCTTTATTGACTTTAAAATTTTTAAATGCCAATGAGATAACACAGCTGCTGAAAATCACTCTATATTAGAAAGGACTGCTGAATTATATTAATATAAATACATGATAACCTCAAAATGGAAAGCAGGAAATATATGTTGAGGAAGATAATATGTTCTTATTCTGCCAAAAAAGAAAAGCTGTGGATTCCTTTCAAATTGATATAATTTAGATTTGATAGGGGAACTCCATGAAGATCTTGGCTGCAGACAGGAAGAAATAAATCAAGAAGAATAAATAAATTAAATATATGATGATCTCTCTACATGGAAACAGCTCTCAGACTGGCTGAGATACGAAAATGTTTTCAGCCAGAACTTACACTATGCATAGCCAATAAGTCCTGTTGTCTACTGAGCCCTCAAGGCTTATCATGCCATCTTTTCAAATGGCATAGATGGAAATTTATATTACAGTTTGGTTATACAATCAAAACGATAAAGAAAGACAAATGCCTTACCTGCACAGAGATCAGAGAATCATCTTTAACTAAATTGTACACACTGCATATTCCATGCATATCTTATTGCAGACATGTATATTACCTGTGAGAGTTTATATGATTGCAGACACCAATAAAGTCAATACAGCCCCAACGAGATTCATCCTCAGGGATGCTGAGACATAGTTCAGCATCCTGCTTGATCCTACCTCAAACTGCTTCAATACTGTTTCCACAAAAATTTGTATCTGAGACAACTTCAAAATGGTGAGCTAGATAGCTCATCATCACAGAATGTTCCAGTCAGGACTTCTATTTAGCCATGAACTTTCTCAGACTGCAAAGACTGAATAGTAAATGCTACAGCTAGCTTTCTTAAAACTGACCAGTATCCCAATTTTAATGCCCCCCAAAAGGAAAAATGATGCCCCAAATAAGTAGAAAAGAATTTTAAGAGAGCAACACCCCCATCCCCAAAAAGTGGGATGGATGGTGTTTGTTTTTTGTGTGATGATCATCATTAAAGGGGGCTTGGTTGCCATTTGTTAAATGATCTTGATCAAGGAGGAAACAAAATATAGGAAATTAGACTTAGGGATTTCTTTTTCTTTCTTTCTCTTTCCTCTATCCTTTTTCTCCTATCTAGTGTTAGGGGAAATAGGGGGGAAGACAGATTGAAAAGAACAAAAGGGAGATGGAATATGGAAATAATATAAGAATAATAGGAATGAAGGGTTGATTATTGAATCTACTCTTAAACGAAAGAGGTACTACTAGCCAGAAATTTTACATTGGTATAGATCTTTGTATATTAATAAAAAATTTTGGCTCTATTTCAAGAAACTGTAAGTTAAATAAACTCTATAACATTTTCTTTTTGAACATTGCTGAATCAACGAGGTAATAATGTTGAAATGACTGATTTCTCCAAATCATTAAAAGTTTATAAAAGTGAGAAAAAGAATATTAAGGTTCTATTTGGTTACACTGGTATGGATCTTTGTATACTGATACAAACTTAATGTTATATTTGGTTATGACATACTATGTATCAACATTTTAAAACTATTGTCCTATGTAATTCTTAAAAATGCAATATTTAGTTCTAGTTCTTTTGAAAGCTGCTATTAAAAATTGTTTAGGATAATTAAGAAATGCAAGTTGATAGTTAATCAAACTATGGTCATGTTAAATACTAGTTTAGTTAACTACAGAAAGATGTTTTCTAGGTTGAACAGTAACTGTACTGGCAGGAGGGTAGATATTTTAAAGAGGCACATGTATCCAATACTTTTCACTATCAGAGTATTGATATAATGAACCCAAAGAATGAACCTTGCCAGGAGTCAGTCTCACCCTTGGGGAGGAGAATGGCTGAATCCCTAGCACTGTCAAAGGAG
This sequence comes from Arvicanthis niloticus, assembly GCF_011762505.2. Taxonomy (NCBI): domain Eukaryota; kingdom Metazoa; phylum Chordata; class Mammalia; order Rodentia; family Muridae; genus Arvicanthis; species Arvicanthis niloticus. Next base: position 39,327,674 of record NC_047665.1, on the reverse strand, counting down.
GAACTTTCCTTCTCAGGCTTCACACAGTTCTGATGACATAAGCATCTTTTCTGATTTTAGATCTGTTATAAAATTGTAACCTTGCTACAGAAAATGGGGGAAAGAAGGGAAGAGTCTTTCTCTTTCTGTTTTTTCCAAACATAAATCAAGTCATTTGCTTTGTCAGTTTGTTTCCTAATTTCTTCAAGGAAGGAATGAAATGATTTTCAGTTTCCATTGTGTACAGTTGTGTAGGAGTGGGTAAGTGGGTACACATGTGCACATTTGCAAACATTATGTGTTGAATATATGCACATTTTGTGAGTGGGCTGGCATGGGTATGTGTATGTGTGTGTAGTGCCTGCACACATGTATAAATGGGTGGACACATGTGTGAATGGTGGGCACATGTATGTTAGTAGGTGAGCACATGTGTATGATGGGATAGTCACATGTGTGTGATCAGGTGTGCACATGTGTTTGATTGAGTGGGCACAGGTGTATGAATGGGTGGGTACATGTGTGTGAGTGGACCGATGAGTGTGTGAGGTTGCACACTCACATTTGTGCTCATCTACATTCATGACACTGAGGCTGACATCAAGAATCATCTTCCCTCTTCCACTTTACTGAGTCAGTATCTTCTTTTCTTCTTTCCTTTTTCTCTTTTTCTTTCCTTTTTTATTTCTTTTGGGAGGAATATATAGATTTATCAAGTAGGCCGAGTTTCATAAAAAATAAACACCAATCAACATGAAAGCACATTGAGATATATTTACTTAAAATTTACTTAAAAATCTAAAGTTAACACTGAAAAAGCAAATTATCAATATCTTTACTCAATAAGTATATAAATTTTTAAAAATTTAAGTCATCACCACCAAACACAGAAACATGGGGAGGTATTTGAATACCAAATTCTAAATACAAATATATCAATTTATGTTAGTAGGTGAGCACATGTGTGTGACAGGGTAGTCACATGTGTGTGATTGGGTAGGCATGTGTGTGATCTACCCATCTAACTTTAAGAAAATAAAACAAAACCAAAATACATCAAAATCCTGAAAAAAAAATCAAGAAAACAAAATAAAACCATATCTAAAAAGAAAAACAAACAAGAAAACCCCAGCAAACTCTAACAAAATAAAAGTATACACACACCACCACAACTACCAACAACAGGAGTCCAATTATATGTTGGTCAACTACTTCTGAACAGGAGACCTGTCCTGGAATGATTGATATACCCAGTGTCGCTCTATTAGAAAAAGATGATTTTTTTCTTTTCCAGCAGGTATAATTTAGTTGTTAACTTTTACCCTAGTAATTCGGTTTTTATTCATTAATTTTCTTTAAATATAATGAAATAAAATATAATAAAGTAAAATGAAAATCTATTTCCTCACATGTGGTGAACCCCAACCATAAAATTATTGTATTGCTACTTCATAACTGTAGTTTTGCTACTCTTTGAAGCATAAATATCTTATATTCTCAATATTTAATATGTGGCCCACAAAGGAGTCATGACTCACAGGTTAAGAACAAGAGATTTAGAGGGCCTTGATTCTTAGTCTCCTTCATCTCCTCTGGCTTTTATTGTCTTTCCTACTCCTCTTCCATGGGGTTCTCTGAGCTCTGAGGGGAAGAATTTGATGGAAGCATCCAATTTATGACAAAATGTTCCAAGGTCTCTGACTTTCCATAATGTCTGGCTATGGGTCTCTATATTTGTTCTAGTCTACTGCAAAAAACTTCTGTGTTGATAGATGGTCTAAGAGTACAGGAGACTATATTTAGGAGTCATTTTATCATATTTTTAACAGTATTATTTGAATTTATCCTGGGTCCTTGGGCATTCTTGTTCATCCAAGCAGTGTTGGTATGAAATCAATCTTATACAGTAGACCTTAAGTCATATCAGATATTGGTTGGTTATTCCCACAAGCTTTGTGCTCCCATTGCCCTGGCATATCTTGTAAGCAGGATACCATTGTATATAAGAGGTTTGTGCCTGGCATGGTGTTTATGTTCCTCTTTTAAAAACAAACAAAGCACATCCCTGTACCAAAGACACTAGAAGACTGGGTGAAGTCTCTAGTTAGGCACAATTAAACTTTTTCATCTTTAGTGAGTTGTGCAGATATTATCTTCAGGAAAAGGAATTTGGTGTCCATTTGTGAATAGCAGTTTCGTGTCAACAGCCTGGGTTTTTGGAAATTCACATGGGGCTTCTTTGACCAACAATTCTTATTTTTTTTAATCTACCCTGATATATGTAATCTACAACTTAGTCTCTCTGTACCTGATTTCCCCATTCAATAGATGGTTAAGTAATTTCTAGTTTCCTCAATAGCTGTTCTTTTATACACAAAAGAAACATTTTTAGCTTCTATTGTGTCAGCTGCACCTACATGTATGAAGACACCATCACGCAGGACACATGGCATCACAATGGTGCTTTTACATACAAGAACAAAATGATGACATTATCACTTCTAACCTCAGCCCGGAACTTATTTTCATCATACTGTATTGGGGTAGGAAGAGTCTCCTAGAAACTATGATTAAAACTATGTGGAACGAGCACCCCTGGGCACAATAAGATTTAGAAGTGTTCTTGAAATTTTATAAAAGTTAAGTATTGCTTTTGGAATAAGGCCAAGGATGGCATTTATAGTTCCACTTCCAAATGATATTTAATGTGCAGGAATTATTAAACACTCAGTTATGGCAAAGGCCTTCACTACTGATGAGATACACTCAGGAAGCAGAATCCCAGGATGCTGAGCATCATTTAGTCTACTCCTAACAAACAAGGGATTTGAGAAAGAGAAAGAGGAGACTTGGTTCCTATCCGGGCCACAGGTTGGCACTTTGGCATGGTGAAAATAAGTCAGGACATGTAGGAAGCTCACTACACAGAAATTTGTCTAGTTGTTCATTTTGTTACCTCACAAAATAATTAAACACTAATTAAGCTTGAAACAATGTCTGAGGAAAACAGATGTAATAATTGTGGGAAAGGGGTAAGTTGTACTTCAGGGACTGAGGCCCTGAAGTGCCTTCCCTTCCCCTCACAATGTGATAAACAAGAGCACCACAGATTCAGACAGTATAAATATGACCTGACAAGTGAAACCTTCCCAGAACTGCTCCATGCCTTTCTGTACCACCAAGGACCAGGTGAGTACATGGAGGTAAGATCTTAGATCTCTTCAGTGGTGCCATGGAGAGATGCATTGAAGATGAAGTCTCTATCTGACTAAGGCAGGGGGTAGTTGAGAGGTTCTGTGAGACTTGGGTCTTTCATGTCCTTTCTGGCCCTGATTAGGCTGGTCCAGAAAGCTCAAAAGAGTCGAATTCCTGGAGATATAGAAATGGGACAGAAATGCTGAGGTATTGCTGTTCATCCTCAGAATGGAGTCTTGACTAAGCTCTGGGTATGGCTTTACCTCCTTACCTTTTTTTTTTTAAAGAATAAGTAAGATAGAGAAGATTTTTTGACATCTATCAAAAATTTGAGACAAGCATAATAATACACTCCTATAATATCAGCACTAGAGAGACTGAGGCAAGACAATTGTCTAAGGCTATCCTGGTTTACACAGGGAGACTGTCTCCAAAATAAGTAGACAAAGAAAAAGAAATAAAAAACATTTTTTTAGCCTCCATGCTTGCCAGCATTGTGACTCCAACAGTGTCATTAGTGTTTGTGAAGTTTGCATTTTTTGCTTTTGAGGCATTTCTACTTTTCAAATATTGGAATATGTTATCTTTAACAATAACTTTAAATTCCCAATTTAAAGGTTCTCCTTCTGGATCCATCCTTATAGTTTGTTGATTCTATCAGATATTATAAATACTCATCTCAGCCTCAGACATTGTTTTTCTGGTGGGTGTGTAGATATATGAACACCGTTACCATCACCATCTTGAGAAGTCCTAGCTAAAAAGTCCAAGCTGTAAACTAGTACACCAGAAACAGCTCATGTTAATTTTATCCCAGGACTAAGCAGCAAAGAGCAATAAACTGTTCTTGTTTGTTTGTTTGTTTTTGTTTACTTCTTTTAGTGAGCCAGGATAAATGGATGTACCCTTCCCAAAGCTAGACCCAGATATAGTATCATCCATCTATCAAAACCCAAATCCATATGCCTTTTAAATTAATTTTCTAGCATTTCTAAAGATGATGTAGGAGATGAGTCACCTCTGCTCCTCCACTGACAGTCTACTTCAGTAAAAGGAAAAAATTATTAAGATTAGAAACTGATCTTAAATATGTTTTAAAGGTTGAAAATGAGAAGAGACTACTAAAAAATAATGGATGCCCAGGAAACCAGGCAAAAGAAAAAGATATATATTTCCCATCACGACTTAGGTTGAATTGATAGAAATTTTATAGATTCCAATCACTAACTAAACACTTAATTTTTATTCTAAACATGTTAATGAATGTTGATATGCTTGGTGTTGATGTTTGGAGTATTATTCATTGTGTTCAGATGGTGTCCTGATTGTCAGGATGCAGTAGAGGAAAATCATGCAAGGCAATAATTGATTCTTGGAGTCATAAAGTCTCCTAGACATGAACTTGAAAAAAAATCTCAGGTTCACATGTTATATAAAAGATGATCAGGACATAATCATTTAAATAAACCTGTGAATTTAACAGGAAGAAGAGCAGTGAATAGAGGCACTCCAAGTACTCAGAACATACACACATGGAGACACTGAAGCATCTAAATTACTAGAAAAGTTGCACAAAGATTACCATAAGTCCCTGAACAATGAAAATTGAGCTCCCAAACATGCAGGATAATATACTTTCAAGATCTAAGTTCTAGATTAATCTGACACTTATGGAGGACAAAGCAGCCTGCCTGACAAACAGGTTGGAAAAAGAACAGGAGGAGAAGCAGGCTGTAAAGCAAATTGACATAATTGCTTCTCACAAGGCCACACAGAGGTAAATGCCATCATGACCTCTTTGATGGGAGAGTCCCTGCTCACAACTGTATATCCCAACAAACTGTGCTTTATGCAGCCATATTGAGTCCTCATGACCCATTCACTCTTCTTACAGTAGTACCTAACACCTCATCAATCTATTTCTTCCATCTACATCATCATCCCCCAATTTAGAGCTGCTCTATGCTCCCTTAGGTCACAGGACTCATTTGGGTCACAGATGTCCTAAAGTCATCCACTGGGGTCATAGCTATCTGCTAACTAGTGCCTTGGGAAGCTCAGTTAGACATCCTCCATGGCTGCAAACTTTAAGTTACATGAATTTTCTGGATATCCTTTGATGATTCAGCTAAAACTGCTGGACCCTATCTGGAACAATTATTCAACATACATGACATTGAGGACCACCTTTAAACATACCCAGTAATCATGTGTATAGAGTGAAATCACGAAATGGTCAATATTAAAACATTTTAAATATTAAAATTTAAAAATAGAAGATACAAAGTTAGTAGCCAAGCATGAATCTAAATATTTAGTAATCAAGATTCAAATAAGAAAGAAATATCAAAAATGAGGAGAGGTGTGGAATGTAAAGTTATTAAATCTGAGAGAAGCTGCAGGTGTTGAGCAGCAGAGTTTCCCAGTGTCTGTGTGTGATATAGGGAAAGCAGACAGGTTCAGCATGAGCCTCAGGCTTTGTAAATTGGGTGGAGAAATATGATGAAATAGAATGAAAAATAGGGGAAGATATTTAGGTTGGGGAAACTTGGAAATAAATTGAACTATGCAGAAAGGTAACAAGGATACTGCATGTTTTCATACATACATACATAGATACAGACAGACAGACAGATAGACAGACAGACAGATAAACATACACACAAACTTGAATGAGTCAATTTTGCTGATTTAGAGCTAAAAAATTCCTTTAAAACTTTAGATCTTAGTTACTAAAGATCTGTTAGAGCACACACACACACACACACACACACACACAAACACACACTAACACAGAGTTTCAGGAGCCACATCTGCAACATTACATGTGTCCGCCACTGCCTCTCATACACTGGAAAATGCTATTATACAAAATGTACTGCTCAGATCCATGTCTACCATTACTGATGCTTTTTTTAAAAATGTATTTGCATCCTGTATACAATGAAGGAAGAAATGATTTTGAAGCTTCTTAAAAAATTAACATTTCTCTTCATGACTGTGTTTGGCATTCTGGGGAACATGTCTGTTTCTGTGAATTATATGTTCAGTTGGTGGGGAAGCCCCGAGAAAAAACACATACATCTTATTCTTATCCACTTGATTTTTACAAATATAATAATCCTTCTTGTAAAAGGATTGCCTAAGACAATAGCAGCTTTTGGTTTGAGTAATTTCTTGGATGACATAGGCTGTAAGATCATTGCTTATCTGGAAAGGGTGGCCCGTGGTCTCTCCATCTGCACCAGCAGTCTCCTCACTGTGGTCCAGGCCATCATCATCAGTCCCAGAGCATCTGGCTGGAGGAGGCTCAGGCCAAAGTCTGCATGGCACATCCTTCCATTCTTCCTATTCTTTTGGATATTCAATGCTTTAATAAGTATGAACCTAATCCATTCTACCACAAATAGAAGACTTAATGTATCACAACCTAAAAGTTATATCACTTATTGTTATTTTATACAACCAAGTCAAAATATAAAATGGATTGTTCTCCCTCTCATGGTCCTGAGAGATGCAGTTTTTCAGGGTGCCATGGGAGGGGCCAGTGGCTACATGATATTTCTTCTCCACAAGCATCACCAGCATGTCCTCTACCTTCAGAACTCCAAGCTTCTCTACAGAACTCCCCCTGAGCTGAGAGCTGCCCAAAGTGTCCTCCTTTTGATGCTCTGCTTTGTTTTCTTTTACTGGGCAGATTGTGCTATTTCTCTATTTCTAACTCTCTCTTCAAATAACAATATCTTGATGATAAATACTCGAGAATTTATGACTATTGGTTATGCAACTTTTAGCCCTTTTGTGCTGATTCACAGGGATGGGCTTCTGGTTGAGTGTTGGCATGCTCAGTGGAAGAAACTTAGAAAATGTCTCTCTCATTTATCTTTTTAATAAATGTGAAAGACCCGCCACTTCTGCAATATTGTGGGTAAGACAAAATCCTACACAGCAGTTTGGGCATGCATTTATGCTCAAAAAACAAACAAAACAAAACAAAACAAAACAAAACAAAACAAAAAAAATCTTGGTGACTCAAGCCTTGTACTGGGAGAGATCTTAACAAAGTTCAATGATATAAAAATCTCATTCTTCATTGGCCATTCTTTCTACAGGATTTCATTTTTATTGCTATTTTTATTTCTTTACTTTTTTATACTAATTTACTGTGTATGAATAGTTTGTCTGCATTTATAACTGTTTATGCCTGAGGCCTGTAGAGGCTAGAAAACATCACCAAATACACTGTGACTAACTGGATTTGACAGATAGTCCTGAAATAACATGTAGTTGCTGTGAATAGAACCTAAATTCCTTAGAAGTCCAGCCAGTACTCTTAATAGCTGTGCCATCTCTTAAGTACTGAGAAAATCACTGTAATTAGGATTTGTAAAACTGGTTTTGCTTTTATTATGACTGGAAATATGCAGGTAAATTTTATAAATTTTATCAAAATTCACAATGATATGTGATCATGTTAATCCACAGTTTTTCTTATACGTGACGTTTCATTTGTTAAATATTAGGAACATGGGGCTATTTTATAGTACTTTGAAGTATCTTTAATTATCCATCTATAAAAGAGATTTTGTAGGACTGTGAAAGAATGACATGTGTTGTACACTTAGTCAATAGGAGACCAATGCACCAAGCACAGAGCTTAAATACCCTGAATCACTTCATTGGTATTGTATTCATGAACGTTCTCTGCAGGAATAAAGACTTAAAGATATGGGATAAACTGCATAACAAATATACAGTAATGTTTTATTTTATTCTTGTGTATGCTGACTAAAATATGTGCAATTGCCTTTTCGAAGATGAATCATTAAGTAACTAAAGTAGATGAAGGTCGTTTGCAGCTGCCAGATTCTCTCCACAGCACCATCCAGCTCTTTATCACCAAAGAGCTCTGAAACAATCTGATTCTGTATCCATTTAAAGAAAGTATTCACTACTTGATTTCTTAAATTTGGACCCATAAATATTATTGACATGTTTTAAAGAATTTGATGGATACATTCTGAAACATACTTACTGATATAATCATTGAATACAAGATTGTAGTATGGTTAGAGGTGTATATATGCCTTATTTTGTAAAAAAAAAAAAATCGTCCATCATATCAGACTAAAACTATAAACATAGTGGGTGTATCATGAGTCTAATTTACAATATGAATAGGTATTTATTTTTGCATGTCTGCACAGTATATATAAAACTTTTAAGTTAGTGATGTGTATTGTGCTATGATTTATTAAAGTTTCTTTTTATAATATAAGGTTTATTGTATTCATGTATATTTGCCTGTGTGAGAATATGCCACATTTGTACAGGTGTGCATATGGACCAGAAGAGGATATTAGTTCCTAGGGGATCAAAGTTACAGGCAGTCATGAGTCCTGTTATGTGGCTCTTGTGTAATGAAGCAGGGTTCTCTGCAAGAGTAGTAGGTCTCTTTACCATCTCTTCACCTCCTTGTGTTTCTGATGTAAATGTGACTTGTCTGTAGGTAACATCCATTGCTCATGTTATCCTCATAGCTCTTATGTTAAAGCCCTTTGCTAAGTCTGACATAAAGAACCAGACAAACACTTTCTAAAGTAGTCTGTGTAATTGGATTCAAAATAAAGTGATCTAAAAACATAGAGAGAGTGAAAAAAGATGTGTTTAATCTGGGTGATGGAGAGGTTGTTCAACAATAAGAATAGATAAGAGATTGGAGAGATGACTCAGTGAGTAAAAGCACCTGCTGATACCCAGATAGCCTGATCTGTCTCTGAAGAAGAAAACTGACTTCCACATGCATGCTGAGACCACACATACACATATACACACACATGATCCACACAAAATAAACTTTAAATTTAATTTTAAAAATTGAAAAACATAGTAGATAGAAGTTGTATAACTTTTGATATAGCCTGAACAAAGATGGTCTAGACTCTGAGTGGCACATGGAGTTACTATTGTAAATTTTTCTCTAAAAGTCAGAGAAAATTGTATAAAACAAAATATGGACTATAACAGAAATTAAAAATTTTAATACAGAATGGAAAAAGTCATGAATTGAAATACCCAATGGATAGTGAAATCAGCCTGGAAATGGGACTCTATTATGCCCTTCAGGAAATGCACAAGAGGACTGACAATTGGATTAATAAAAACATCACCTCAAACTTTCTCATTGCTTTCTGGTGACACATCATGTATAGCTAGCATGAACATATAAGACAATATGAATGAAATAAGTCATCTACATGTAGACAGATGCCACATAATTTTAGTATTAGTTGGAATGTAAATACAAAAGAGAATAGAAAATCACAGCAGAACTAGGAAGATCCTTTCCCACATCCTCTTCTACTGAGGCCAGACAAGGTAGGCCAGTTAGGGACAACCTCTTGAAACCAAAATGCTCTATTATTATCTTTAGATGCTAAACCTCAAGCCCAAATGGGTCCTTGAGCTAGTTCATACCATGTAAGTGGAGAAAGATGAATCTGGTGAAACTGAAAATTAGTTACAATAACTTGGTGGCATTTTTGAGTGTTGTTATTGTTGTTGTTGGTGGTGGTGTTTTTGTTGCAGTGATTGTTGTTGCTGCTGCTGCTGCTGCTGTTGCTGTTTTCTTTCTCAATACATGTTCACTTGGAGGCCAGGAATCAAACTTCAAACCTTTATCTTCAGTACCACTGCCCAGCCCCTCAAGGTCCACTCTCCAGGCAATACCCTTGACCAAGCCAGCTCAGTCAGTCAACAAGGTCTCGTGGGAGTGAGGAAGGGAGGGAAGAAAGGAAGGAATGAGGGAGGATTGAAAAGAAAAAGACAAGCAACATTATAACATGACTCCAGACAGTGCTGAGGCTGAAGTGAGTTTATTTTTTTTGCTAGTCTGCTTTTATACCATTTTAGATACTTGCAGAGAATAGGGTCAGTTCTTAGATTAAAGATAAAGTAGCCAAGAAATAAACAAGGCATAAACAGAGTAGTTAAGGAACAAACAAAACAAAAACAAAGGTCCCAGGAACACTGAATTCAGAGTCTTAACAAGACCCATCAAGATATAAAGAACACATTCCTCACCTGTATTCATCTTGAGCTTACTTCCTTGCTCTAGCCCAATGACAAATTCTTGCCTGAGTCTATGTCCTTATCCTTGCCCAATGTTAAATTCCTGCCAAATTCCTAGAAGGCACCCTGAAAGCTTTCCAAAGACCCTCTAATCTATTTGATTTTATTTCAACAAGAGAATATTTTCAACATCTTTGGGTGGTTCAGATTCAACTGTTGAACCATAACACTGGAAAATTCATCTTAACACAATACTGAATCCTGCGAATTCCATAATATTAAAGCATAGAATCAATTTGGGACTCACATAAACCTCAAGAAATTATAAGGCTATCAAATGAAGACACACAAATTAGAAGGGAAAAAGGCAACCCTAGTAGCCATTTAGCTTCCCAAAAGGGAAGACAGCAGGAAAAACTGAATCAGTGTAGTGGTCCAGTGAGGTGGCTCAGCAAGGAAAGCACTTGCTGCCTAGCCTGGCAATCTGACTTCCATCCTAAAACTACATGCTAGAAAGGCAGACCCAATTTCAGCAACTATTCTCCAACTTCAACACACACGCACACCATCAAACATGTTTGTGACAACATATCCACATGGCACCCTGAAACATAGCATCTCTCAGAACCATGAGAGAGAGAAAAAAATACATTTTATTTTTTGACTTTATAGCATAAAATAACAATAGCTGTAGCCATTCTTAAGCTGTGATATAATCAAGGTTGTAGATTTGATTGAAGGGACTAGATTCATACTTACTAAACCATTAAATATTCAAAATAAAACAAAGTATATTATCACAAAGAATTTAGTGAAAAACAGACACAAAGACACACAGTAATACTGATTGTTACTTTTAAAGAATGGTTTTTAAATACCTGTTACTGGTTTCCATAAACAGTTAAGTATCTCCTCTGCCTGAATCTGCAAAGAAGCCTGTTTAGTATGCACTTTAGGTTTCCTAGGAATAATGTGCATGGAGGGAGGGAAATGAGAAAGGAGGGTTTGTAGTCTTATATTTTTAAAAATTTACTTTTAATAAAATTTCTGAAACAGTTTGACCCCTCCTTCTAGCCTACCATCCAAAGGTAGGGGAGAGAAAATGGTAAATAAGACAAGGGGATGTGGTCTTGTTCAGAAGTAGTTCTTTGAGATGATTCTAATCTCTGTATTGTCAGGATACCAGCAGTTCAGTGCAGTAGTGTCAGGATACCAAACACAAATCAGCAGCAGTCCATGATCCAGCAGAAACAGCCAGGCCTCCACCAAATTGGCAGGAGTCAGCAGGAGTGACCAGGACCAGATGGGACATCAGGAGAAATTCTCTGCTGTTGCGGTCCGAGCTGCCTCAAGCTTCTCCAGTCCACGGGTCGGGGCTCAGCAAGAAAGAAAGTGAGGACGGACGTGAAGAATGGAGACCAGACAGAATGTGATTCAATCCCGTTTATTCTTCAATCTCTTTTCCTAGTCCAAGTCCCAAGTCTTGAGTTCCTAGTCCCTAGTTCCTAGTCCCTAGTACCTCCAAGTTCCAAGTGTCTAATCCTAGTTGCCTGTCTCGAGTCTCAAGTGCCTACTCCCTGTGCCTAATACTTAGTAATAATAATAATTTCTTCTGTCTCAAGTATCTACTCCGAGTGCTAGTGTCTAATCCCTTGTTCTTCTTCCAAGTGCCAAATGCCTAATAATCTAATAATAATTTCATCTGTCTGCCTCTTGCCTTTTTATGTCTCACTTCTAAGCCACACCTTTAAGTCGTGCCCTTAGGTCTTGTCTCTAAATCTGATCTCTAAGTCACACTCTAAATCACACCTTTAAGTCTCACACACCGAAGGGAAGATCCTGGGTATCTAAAACAAGATGTTATCAGAGTATGGTCAGCTGTTGTAGGCTATTGTAATCAAGTCTCTTATCAGGGTATATGGCTCAAGGATGATAGCTGCCTACACTCTGCCATGACTCTTTTGTGAAATGAAGATTAGCTAAAACAAAGACACAAGACCAATAAAATGTTGCAAGGCTAGCTATGGGAGCACACCATCACTGTCCATTGACTCCTATTTATACTCTCTCCAAACATCACGTGTCCTCCCATGAGTCTTACCTTAGCAAAGTAACACGTGAGTCTTCATCACTTGACATATCCAGACGCTTCCACTTCAGAAAGTATCAGGATACCTAGTTCATCTGGGTTCAGCTTACAGGGCAGAGTGGAGGTGACCAGTGAGAACAACTAACTCCTGGCAGCAGAGGTGTCTTCTCTGGTCATTACATGGTACTGTATCTAAAAGTGCTAGGGAACCCATAAGGATAAATAAGTACATTTCAAGCACATTAAAGAACATGAGTAATGGTCATAAAATATGCAGGAAAGTACAAAGATAAAATTCTCCTTCAAAGGGTGCTGTGTGTGTTTGCTACTCCAGGTAAGGCTCGAACTCAGAATCTACCCCTCACTTCTGGACATACTGTTATGGAATTACTGCATACCAACAGATGGACCAAGGAAACTCACAAGCCCAGGGAACCTTACCAGCCTTGGGCCCAAATTTAGAGAGTCACAAAACCTTCTTCCCAGGGAGATATAAGCAGTAAACACTTGCTGGAGTTAGAAGACATGTTTTTTGTTTGTTTGTTTGCTTGGTTGGTTGGTTGGTTTTTGGCTTTTGGGTTTTTTTTTTTTCATGAAACATTGCCTCCAAATTGGGCATGGAATGCCAGTATGCCACTTAGTTTCCTGTCAGATTGGCACACACTGGTGTCATCTAAGAAGAGGAACCTGAATTATGAAAATGCCTCCTACAGATTGACCAATAGACAAGTCAGTTTGGAAATTTATTGATTAATGATTGATTTGGGGAGTTGGGTCTGGTCCATATCTACCTGGGCATGTGGTCCTGGTTACATAAAAACAAAACAAAACAAAACGAAAAAAAACCCCAAAACTGCGGGAGCCATGGAGAGCTGAACAGTAATAAGCATTCCTCTGAGGTTTTCTTATGGGAGAGAGGCTGATCAAGTCTTTCTCAGAGGTCCTTGTGAAAGGATAAAGTGAAATTTGGTTTTGTGTCTTTAACTAGGAACAGACTTGGCAGGGCCTGCTGATGCTGGAGCCAGTGCCTAGTGGAAGTCATGGTTGTGATTTCTAGAAAGACAACTTGTGGGGCCACGAAAGGATGGCTTGGATTTTGGTAGAAGCGCTGGCTGGAAATAGTCCTGAGACCCAACAGGTGTCTATGCCTGTGAGGGACAGGCATCTATTTTGCCATGCTCCCAGAATCCAAGTTCCTGACATGTGGCGAAGACCTCCATTTGATGTACGTCATTCAGTCATGTAGGGCAATGAGGCCCCTCCCAAAGAGGTAGAGGGCGTGAGAAACCTAAAGGCCACAGGACATAGCCAATTACATATTTTTCCCCAGACCCTTGTCCCTCCTCCCTCCCTATTTAAGTCAGGTTCGCCCTGACCTAAGTGGGGGAGCATCCAGATTCAACTACCATCTGCCATGAAAATAAAGCCTGTAAAACCCACGGACTTTCACGTGTCTTTTGGGGGCCTGCCTTAGGGGAATCGTGGAAGTCTCAACTACTAAACCATGTCTAATTTCCCGTGGAGAGCTTCTCTGTGTGGCTAGCTCTTCAAAAAAGCTAGCAGCCTCCTTTTAGCCAAGCAAGTAACCAAACAATCCCTTTCCCTCAGGGTGGTTGGTCAGTGCTTTCCTCTCCCTCTCCCTCGTTCCTCTCAGCTGCGGGCCAGCCCCACACTCCCATAGTCTCTGTTCATCCACAGTGCCACAGCGGTGTCTGGGAGCCCTGAATAGAGACCACTAGCCCGCCACAGCTGCTCCACTGCTTCTTTGCCCGGGCACCTGGGTTTGTTCCGTCTGAGTGCTCACCTGAGCACCCCAGAGCCGCCAGGCGGTGGTGGCCCTCTCTCCAGCTTCACTCAAGAGCCCCTGCCCCCACCCTCTGGAACTTCAGACTGAGTGAGAACGCTCTATGCTGGGTGGGGCCCCACTGCTCCCTCTTGGTTCCGCACAGAACCAACTCAGTCAACATTCCTGCACTTCCATCTCTTCAGAGCCGTGGGAATCACAACCACCCAATAAGATTCAAGAACTCACACCCATGCCCATGCATGAGCTATCTCTCCGCATCCCCCCAAAAAACTCAGCTTCCTGGGCTGGGATTATTAGTCCTAGTATACCACTGTGTCTGTAGTATTCTGTGCACTCTTTGCCAACATTGTCTGCAAAATAGAAAATGTCATATGACAAAGACTAGGTGGAGAAATTGCATTATTCAGTCAAAAAATGTTAAATCAGCAAGATAAAACAAGGTATGAGATCTGGGGTACTATAAAAAATATCAATTTACAGTTCAAAGCTTTGAAGAAAAGGAGACTCAAGTCAAAGACAGAAAATATTTTCCACAAAATATTATAGAATAAAACTTCTATAGTATAAGGAAAGAGATGTTTACCAAGGTGTAAGAGAAGTATACAATTCATCAGATATCACAGGAAAATAAATACCCAATGTCATATAATGGTCAAACCCCCAAATATATAGGACATAGAATGTTGCTGGTAATATTTAAGTCAGTGGCACCCAATCTGGCTTGTTCTTAATCAGCCACCATCTTCCCAACTAGACAAGGCCTGTGGTCACAAGCAGTGGCAGCATATTCTCGCCGCCGCTCAGCTCAGGTTGCAGGCTCAGGCAGCCAGAGACACTGGCCTTGCCACCCACGAGATGCCAACGTGGGAGATGGCTCTCTCCACGAGGCTGGGCTGAGCCCAGACCATCCCACCATCCATGCAGTACCTGGTAGAAATGAGACTCTAATGTTTAAAGATTAACCAAAGGCTTTACATGTTTGATAATGCTCAATTAACAAGATGCCCACACAATTGGAAGTGTTAACCAATTAACTAACCTAGACAAAAGTTGTTACCCAGGACTACTCTCAATACATGCGTGGTCATCCACGGCTCCTACATCTCTCCTCCCTTAACTCCTCCTCTTCCTTTTTCTCTTTCTCTCCTCCTCCTCTTTTTACTCCTTCCACCTTAGCTCCTTCCAACTTGCAGGGAAAATTTTCTGCTACAACAGAATAATATTGAAATCTGAAAGACATAAAGGTGAAGTCTTTATAAGTGCAGACCCATTAAATTAGCAACCAACTTTTCTATGAATTTAGACTAGAAAGTTTTGGGCCAATGTTATAGAAATTTTGAAAGAACACAGATGTCGTCCCAGACAATTATACCCAACAAGTCTAACAATCATAACTGGATGATAAAGGAAAGTTTTCCATAACAAAAACAGATTCAATTCATTTATTGTCATGAAGCCAGCCGTACAGATGATTCTAGAAGGAATACTCATGTCTGAAGAGGTGGCCAGTCACACCTGTAGGCTTATATTTTTCAAAACCTACTTTAATAAGGGTAGGTAAATTCTTTAGCCTCCTTTCTAGCCCACCACCTACCAGCAGAGGTAGTGAGAAGGAAAGGTTAATAGGGCAAAGGAGGATGTGAACCTCTTTGAAACTAGTTCTTTGAGGTGAATCCAATCTGTGGTGTGGGATTATCAGCTGTTCAGATGTAGCAAAGACATCTTGTATGCTCAGGTGTGTGTTTGGGATATGCTCAGAAAGTAGAGTGTAGAGTGTTGGACATAACTTATCACGTCCTCCATAGAAAGAAGGACTTGAGAAAGAAAACAGATCTCTTTCTGTATCGAAAGCAGGCCTCTATTCTGATTCATTCATTTAATTTAGAAAGGTAAAGAGATCAGAAACACGGGGATTCTAGACACAGAAGGCTGGTTGTTGTTCACTTTGTCCCTTCATGTGTTTCTATCATATAATGAAAATGTAATTAATCCAGAGGTAGCACTTGAGGTAAACAAATGTTGTAATTGAGGAGGGAAAGGAAAAGTCATCCTTTAGGGACTGAGGTTCCGCAGAGGTCTTCATTCTCCCTGACATGGTGATATGTTAACATCTTGAGGGTACTTTATGGTGACAAGTGCTCTGCAAACACCTAAGGTACAAATGTGACCTGGGAAAGCTCACTTGCCGAAAGACCCAGAGCCTGTCTGCCCCTGATCCCTGTGGTAAGTAATGTTTCAGTTTTATTCATTCAGCATGTGCATGCAATATTTTGCTTAATGGCACATCTTACTCTCTTTGACTAAGCTAAGATGTTGACTAAGCTTCCCACACTAAGGTATAGAAAAGAGATACTGAAACTGATCACCTCCACTCTTCTTCTGACACTTAAAGCTCAGAATAGCTGTGGCCAGTTCCAGGAGACCCGATCCCAGGAAGCACAGTTATGTCAATCCCTGTGTTTAGGGACTGTGGTCATAACAGAGTTTTGAGATGAATCTTTGCATGATGTCCCTCCTTTCTTCTAATAACTAGAACTAAATAGAAGCTTTTCTAATTTCTGTGGAAAGTATCCATTTTTTTTTATAACCTCAAAGTTCACTTTCCTCAAAGCACCAATTTGCTGCTTCTTACAGAGTGTTCGGTTGGTTAGTTTGAATGTTGATTGGATTATATATTCAGGGTGGCAGTTTGCAGCTGCTAGGTGATATCATGACATCCAGAGCAGGACTATTCAGGTAAATTTGCAGGTCTTTTATCCCTGCTTTTCCTCAGTCTATATCATTAGAATGGTGAGGTTATGATTGATGCAGGCTGATTTCAGTTGAGGCTGAGATAGGATCTGACTCTTACATAGATGCTGTGTCCTGAGTTTTTTTCCCCGTGTATGTTTGTACATTTTCCCGGCCTCAGCTTCTACATCATGGTTTCTAACAGTTTCACATTTTGTGTGGGAAGTATAAGGAGTGTGTATGTAGTTTCTGTCCTCTATCTGAGGCTATGTTTTTTACATTTTTAGCTGAAGCTGCCTGGTTTATGTTTAGATTCTTTCTTTTTTCCCATTGATCTACAGCTGGTTTTCTGGGAAGATCTTGTTTTTATTGCTAGTGTAATTTGAAATTAGGCTATGTGATACTTCCAGCTTACCTCATTTATGGTTCCTGTTTGTGGGTTTTTTGTTTTGTTTTGTTTTTCTATATCTCCGTATGCATTTTAGAATATATTTTCTAGCTCTGTAAATAATGTTATGAATCCTAGACTGGCCTCGAATTCACCATTTTCTGGCCTTGGCTCTCTGAGTGCTAGCATTATAGGTGTTCCTTTCACACCTGGGAAGGCATCGGTGTCTTGGCAGGGAGCACAATGAAAATGGAGAGTGGCTGCTGCAGTGACACGGGTCCTGCTGCACCATGAACTTTTGGAGGACTTCCTGTCTGCTGAAGTTCCACCATAGAGGTCTTCTACCTCTGAGATTATGTTGACTTATGTTAGCAATCTGGGTCTAAGGTTCACATGACTTGCTGCTCTCCCTAAAACCAGAAAAACTGTTTTCTTGAAGAAATGTATGTAATAAATACTGGCCCTGAAAGAAAGAGGACAACATTCTGTTTCACATCCTCACAAACATTTTTATAAGACACAAAATTGTTACAGTAAGGCACTATGCTTGAAATCTAAACCCTCTCCCTCTCCCTCTCCCTCTCTCCTTTCCCTCTTCCTCTCCTTGTCCTTCCCCCTCTCCCTGTCTCTCTCCCTTTCCCTGTCTCTCTCCCTTTTCCTTCCCTCCTTTCCTCCCTCCCCCCCTCTCTCATATGTGTGTGTGTTTCTAGATTGCAATTTTTCTCCCTTTTAAATGTGGATCAGGATGGCCCACAATTGTAAGTGGTTAAGGGAGAACTTACTGCTGTAAGTTTGAGGCCAGTCTATTGTAAGAAATAATACAAAACAAAAAGATTGAGACCTCCTATGCAGACTTACTGCAGTGGCACCTGAATTTTCTTCGTAAGAACGCACGAATCTTCTCCAACTTGATTCATTGGTGCTAAACAGAAGAAGGCATCATCTAAACCATACTTTAGAATTTAGAATAGCTAGTGAAAGGAAAGGATAGGTCAAAAAAATTCAGGGGAGAGGATGGGGGAAAGCCTCAAAGAAAAAGCAAATATAGCAGCTTCATGCAATGTCACACTTCTGCCCACCCCCTTTGGCTGGCTAGTGTTGTTTGTTTTAGTTTAATTTAAATATTAATCATGTTTTTGTTCTTTTTTTTTAAGCTGGTACTATAAAAGTGATGTTGATTTTTGTATGTTGAATATATATTCTGTGGTTTTCTGAAGGGTTTTCTGGCATAATCATTATGGTCTTTTAAGTATAGGTTGTCACGTGCAAATAAAAACATCTGTATGTATTCATTTCTTTATTTCTTTCAGTGTCTTTCTCTTGCTTATTACCTAGCTAAGATGCCAAATACTGGATAGAAGAGGGTACAAGGTATAAATGTATAAAAATGCCACACTATACCTATTGTTCTCTACAATTTGTGTATGTTCTTAAGAACAAAACAAATCCATTCATGGATGTCTTTGGCTCATTCAGCTGTATCTAGTGGGTCTTATCTAAAAAGGTTTATATTTGACTGGGTGTTGAGGAACTAGAGAAAACCAGTACATTTTTCTAAGTCGTAGAATCACTGCCATTGTGTCTAGCTATATAGCTTGTCTCTGAGTCAGAACCCTCACTAGTATTAAAATAAAACAATATTTACATATGTATATATATGTAGTTGGCTACAACTGTGGAGAGAGTTACTTTCAGTCTGTCTCTAGATTACTTTACAGTGGTCCTAAATGCTGCAGAAAGTATGAAACAAAGTTAGAAAACATGCCTACTTACATTACATAGCAATTGGACTCAGTTTCCAGAGTTGATATTACTCTGTCTCCTGGAACCAGGGCCCAGGGATTTGGGGGTTGAACACAGCCACTTTCAAAATAGTAGTGCAAGTAGAATTTTGGGCTCACTGAAGATAATATAAAAATATTTTTAAAAAGTTTATTCATTATATGAGTGCTCTATCTGTATATGAACCTGTGTACTAGAAGAGGACATCGAACCCCATTAGAGATGATTGTAATCCACCATATGGTGACTTGGAATTGACCTCAGGTCCTATGGAAGTGCAGGCAGTGCTCATAACCATGGAGTCATCTCTCCATCTCCTAATTTTACAATCTAAATTTATGTGGCTCATTATGCAACTTTAGAATCAGACTTGGTTTTTAATATGAAGCTATAGAAATACTGGGGGCTAAGCATCCAATACACAATAAGAGGGAAGAAACAGAATATTCTACACTCATCAAATTGAAGGACATAGTGGAACACCGTGCATATAATAGGTGCTGTAGGAATCAAAATATGGTTAAATCTGCGAGGCATTCAACATGTTAAAACAACAGAACTTCACAAATATTTGTATATGCCACATGGCTTAGGAAGACAGGCTAATACAATGTTATAGAATGAAACACAAAATGCTTGGCAAAACACTGGATGGGGCCATTGGTGTTAATGCAGCCATGCTGAGTCAGAACATGATGAGATATATCAATATTTGAACAAATAGATTCAATTTTGTAGTATAAGTTAAGTATATAGCTTGGAAATTTAGGCTTTTGTAAACAAGGCTTCATGATAGCATTTGAGTTTACATAGCATAACTTGATAATCTTATCCTCCAGAAATGTAAATTAATTGGACTGATATTTTCTATTACCTATCATGGTTTACTGATGATTTCTTCAAAAAGGTGTTGGTAGGATTAAGTACTCCTGCCTCAGATCTAAGGATGGTTTTGGACCCTGTCAAGGGCACAGTCTTCCTCTGTTTCACTGGACTTGGCACCATGGGGAACAGCTTAGTTTTTGTGAGTTATATGAACATGTTCCAAAGCACCGAGAAGAAACCTATCCACCTCATTCTTGCTCACTTGGCACTTACAAATATCATAATGCTTCTTTCAAAAGGGATGCCAAAGACAATAGAAGCCTTTAATTTTGGAAACTTCTTAAATGACATCAGTTGTAAAGTTGTTGTTTACCTGGCAAGAGTGGCCCGTGGTCTCTCCATCTGCACCAGCAGTCTCCTCACTGTGGTCCAAGCCATCACCATCAGTCCCAGACACTCCATGTGGCAGAGGCTCAACCTAAAGACTCCACAGCACATTCTTTTCTCACTTCTCTGCCTGTGGATACTCAATTCCTTGGTCAGCATGAACTTACCATATTACATTAAAAATGTCAATAGTGTGAACATAACACAGGTTAAGAAAGTTGGCAATTATTGCTATTTTCTGCCAGAAAACTGGATAATAAGATGGATTTTTCTCACTCTCATGGTCCTGAGAGATGCAGTGTTTCAGGGTGCCATGGGAGGGGCCAGCGGCTACATGGTATTTCTTCTCCACAGGCACCACCAGCATGTCCTCTACCTTCTCAACTCCAAGCTTCTCTACAGAACTCCCCCTGAGATAAGAGCTGCCCAGAGTGTCCTTCTTCTGATGATGTGTTTTCTTTTCTTTTATTGGGCAGATTGTTTTATTTCTTTATACTTTACTTTCTCTATAGAGAATTATTCCACAATACTATATGTTCCAGAGTTCCTAACTCTTGGTTATGCAGTTCTCAGCCCCTTCATGCTGATACATAGAGATGGACATGTGATTAAATGTTGTCATACTCAATAAGAGAGATTAGGCATTGAAAAATATCCATTGTTTATTGTGGCATGTAAAGTAGAAAACTTGATAATTTTGTTTTTGTGCATGTAATGCATAATATAAAAATATTTCAAGTACAAAAAGGTAGATTCACACTCACAAATTGGTCGCAGTGCTTAACTAATAATGAGGCAGTGAAAAATTCAAAGCCTCAACTGTCTCTTTCTCCATCTTGGAATCTTTTATGAAATAGTTAATAGTCTCTTGTGTCTATAGAGGATTCTTCATAATCATCATCACTTAATGAAGCACATACAACCATGGAAGCATACCATCAGTGCATGTGAGGGGCAATGTGTAACAATAATAACGAATTCCATTAAATTAAAGTGTTAATAGGTTAATAAGTACAATGAAAATAAATGAATTACATTAAATTTTGAGAAACAAACATCGTAGAAATTCTGCATAATTACTTTTAGGGTCATGCTTTGACCTATACTTTCAGTTCTAGATTCCATCTTGCAGATACAATACGTTTATTTTGTTTCAGTCTTAGTTTGAATGTTTTAGATAGTCTTTATATGTAGTTCTGGCTCACTTAGGATTTACTTTCTGAACATGTTGATCTTAGCCACAGGGCTCCTTCTTCATTTTGCTCTCAAACTGTGTATATTAGACATACAGCAAAAACTTTCACACACTGCAACATTATTTTCAAAATCAAATATATAGTACAGTTCCTTTTGTTTGTTAGTTAAAGACAGCTACAGAGATCATTCTCAGATTTTTTTTCATTGACCATATGAAAGAATGGGTAAATTCAATCTGTTATGTTATGATACCTAAGGTGTGGTTATAATTCATTTAAAAATCTAGGCTGTTCTGGTTAGTCAACAAAATGATGGACTGGGTATTAGGACTATCTTGTACCTCACTGGTACAATTAGGAATAAGTATGCTCTAACTGTATTTTGAGAGAAAAGTTTTACTTTAACAGGAAGAGTGATATGTAGGAGGAGCTAAGTAGGAAGGAGTATTGAGAGGAAGAGATGGAGTAAGGAGAGAAGATGAAGGAGAAGAGAAGCTAGGTGATGAGAGAGAGAAAGAGAGAGGGGGCATGGAGGCAGATGTTCACAGGTCTCCACCAGTCAAAGATAGTTTTTATATCTAGGTTGGGTATTGGGTTATGCTTCCGAATGAGCATTACCAAACTTATAAATCCTCTGATTAACATTTAAAAAAAATTGTATAAAAGCAAAAAGGAAAGGGGGGGCATGGGACAGGGGTTTTCTAGGGAGGGGAAATGGGGAAAGTGGATGGCATCTTAAATGTAAATAAAATAAAATAAGGAAAAAAATGGGAAAAAAATCTAGGCTGACTAATTCTTTTCAAAGTATAATAAGAATATTTAATTGCATGTTACCCACAATGTGATCCATGGAAAAAGTATAAAAGAAAGGAAAGCATACTTGCTTCATTTGAGAGACCATAAGGCAATGGAAGCATATGAAGATGAATTTCATAGTTTCCTCCTGGTGTTCACTGTTATTTATCTATTTACATGAAATTTGTAAATAAACAAAATATTGACAAAATGTAAAATAAATTTGTGCCTCTTTTTGAGGAATTGTTTTTGCCTCAAGTTTTCTGTTGTTACAGTCTCTCTCTCAGGAACCTAGAAAACATCCTGGATACCAATTAAATAATAATTTTATTTTTATATTTCTTAAATAGAACTCAAATATATTTGTGTAGAATACATAGTTTTGAGAATAAGTTATTTGATCAAGTCTACTTGAAAGATTTTCGGTGCTTTTACTGATTTCACACATTTAAGAGTTGAATTGGAATTGGTGTAGAAACTTATACTCCTTGTTTCTCTCTTCCCTTACTCTATGAACTTGGGTCTTTCACTTCTCTATTGAACAACTATTAATGTTTCTTTGTTTTAATTTGGTTGTGCAATGTCAAGAATTTCTTAGCTCTCTGCTGGTGCAGATTGCCAGTTTGTCTGCTCCTCTAAAGACCCCATAGTCTGAAGAGATCCTCCCAAACACTCAGCAGCTGGGAACCCCAATGAGCTTAGCAGACTCAGAATCTATCAGTCCCTCCCCCCAACACCTCTCCCAAATTCCACTCCCCTTCTTGTCTGCTCCTTCTGCTGGAGCAGATTACCAGCTTGTCTGAACCTCTGAAGACACAACAGTCTGAAGGCCTCCCAGGAGTTTTGATGCACACAGGGCAACTGACCCTACAGTCTGAAGGCCTCCCAGGAGAACAGAACAGCTACATGCAAGGCAACAGTTTGACTGCTCCTCTGAAGACACAATAGTCTGAAGGCCTTCAAGGAGATCTGATGTAAACAGTGCAACAGATCACCAACTTGTCTACCCCTCTGAAAACTCACAGTTTAAGGCCTCCCAGGAGAGCTGCTGCAGCCAGGGCAGTAGGTCACCACCATACATGCCCATCTGAAGACCCCCAAATCTGAAGGCCTCAAAGGGGTCTGCTACAGCCAGGGCCACAGGCCTGCCAGGAGACTAACAGCAACCCAGGGACATAGGAGGCAGGTTTCAGGCAGAGACACCCATACCTGCTAACACCAGAGATAACCAGATGGTGAGAGGAAAGTGCAAGACCATAAGCAACAGAGGCCATACACTTTGGCATCATCAGAACTCAGTTCTCCCATCACAGGAAGCCCTGGATACACCAATATATCTGAAAAATCAAGAAGCTTACCTAAAATTTTATTTCATGAAGATAAAAGAGTCCTTTTATAAATAGGATATAAATAGCTCACTGAAAGAAATACAAGAAATCAGGTAAGCAGGTAGAAGCCCTTAAAGAGGAAACAAATAAATCCCTTAAGGAGATACATGAAAACACAATCAAACAGGCAAAGGAATTGGACAAATCAGTTCAAGATCTAAAAGTGGAAGTATAAACAATAGAGAAAACACAAATAGAGGTAACCCTTGAATTGGAGAACCTAGGAAAGAGGTCAGAAATTACAGATATAAGCATCACCAACAGAATATAAGAGACAGAAGAATTCCTTAGAAGATATTGACACAATTGTCAAAGAAAATTCAATACATAAAAAACTCCTAACCCAAAACTTTCAGGAAGTCCAAGACACAATGAAAAGACCAAATCTAAGAATAATTGGAATAGAGGAGAACAAAGATTCCTAGATCAAAGGACTTGAAAAAAATCTTCAAAATCACAGAAGAAAACTTCAACCAAAATGGCCATAAATGGACAAGAAGCCTATAGAACACCAAAAAGATTGGACTAGAAAAGAAAATCCTCTAGTCACATAATAACCAAAACACTAAATCCACAGGACAAAGAAAGAATATTAAAAACTGTAAGGGAAAAACGCCAAGTAACATATAAAGGCAGACCTATCAGAATTATACCAGACTTCTCAACAAAATACTAAAAGCCAGAAGAACCTGAAGAGAGCTCATACAGACCCTAAGAGAACACAAATATCAGCCAAGGCTACTACCCCCCCCCGAAAAAAAGAAAACCTACCTCTCAATCAACATAAAGGGAGAAACCAAAATATTCCAGGACAAAACCAAATTTAAACATCTACCAATCCAGCCATACAGAGGATTCTAGAAGGAAAACATCAACACAAGGAGGGTACCTACACTCAAGGAAAACCAAGAAATTAATCATCTCACAATAACCCCCCTCAAAAAAAAGAACCACACAAACATAATTCCAACTCTAACAACAAAAATAACAGGAACCAGCAATCATTGGTCCTTAATATCTCTCAATATCAATGGATTCAATTTTCCAATAAAAAGACATAGACTAACAGACTGGATATGTAAACGGGACCCAGAATTTTTCTGCATACAGGAGACACACCTGAGTGACAAAGACATCCACTACTTCAGACTAAAAGGCCTAAAAACAATTGTCCAAGGAAATGGTCACAAGAAACCAGCTGAAGTAGCCATTCTAATATTTAATAAAATAGACTTTCAACAAAACATTACCAAAAAAGATGGGGAAGGACAGCTGATACTCATCAAAGGAATATCTACCAAGATAAACTCTCCATCCTGAACATCTAAGGCTCAAATGCAAGGGCACCCACATTTGTAAAAGATACATTACTGAAGTTCAAAGTACATATTGAACCTTATTCAATAATAGTGGGAGAGTTCAAAACCCCACTGGAAACTAAACAGAGACACAGTAAAACTAGCAGAAGGTATGAACCAAGTGGATTTAACAGATATATACAGAACATGTCACCATAAAACCAAATATACCTTCTTCTCAGCACCTCATGGTACCTTCTCTAATATTGACCATATAATCAGTCACAAAACAAACCTCAACAAATATAAGAAGATTAAAATAATCCCATGCACCCTATCAGATCACCATGGAATAAGGGTAGACTTCAATAACAACAAAAACAACAGAAAATCCACATACCATTTAAAACTGAACAACTCTCTTCTCAATGATAACTTGGTCAGAGAAGAAAGAAAGAAAAAAGGAAATAAATAAAGAAAGAAAGAAAGAAAGAGAGAGAGAGAGAGAGAGAGAGAGAGAGAGAGAGAAAGAAATAAAGAAAGAAAGAAAGAAAGAAAGAAGGGAAGGAAGGCAGAAGGAAAGAAACTAAAACTTCTTGAAAATTACTGAAAATGATGACACAGCATAACCAAATTTATGGGACAGAATGAAATCAGTGCTAAGAGAAAAATTTGTAGCACTGAGTGCCTTCATTAAGAAATTTTAGAGATCCTACACTAGCAACTTAACAGCACACCTAAGAGCTCTAGAATAAAAAGAACTAAACACACCCAAGAGGAGTAGAAGGCAGGAAATAGACAAATTAGGGGCTAAAATCAGTCAGTTTGAAACAAAGAGTATGATACAAACAATCAACAAAACCTAAAGCTGGTTCTTTGAGAAAATCAACAAGAAAAATAAACCCTTAGCCAAAGTAATTAAAGGGCACAGATGCTGTATGCAAATTAACCAAATCAGAAATGAAAAGAGACAAAATTACAGAAACTGAGAAAATTTTTAAAAATTATCAGAAGCTTATACTCAATAAAACTGAAAAATCTAGATGAAATGGATGATTTTCTAGACAGACACCATGTACCAAAGATAAATCAAGAGCAGGTAAACTATGTAAACAAGCCCATATTCACCAAGGAAATAGAATCATTTAAAAACTCCCAACCAAAAAAGCCCAGGGCCAGATGGCTTCAGTGCAGAATTCTACTAGATCTTCAAATAAGAGTTAATACCAACACTCATCAAAATATTACATAAAATAAAAACAAAAGGAACTCTACCTAATTCATTCTATGAAATCACAATTACACTGTTACCTAAACCACACAAGGACCCAACCAAAAAAGAGAATTTCAGATCAATCTCACTTCTGAATATCTGTGCAAAAATACTCAATAAAATTCTGGCAAACAGAATCCAAGAATACGTCAAAACCATCATTCACCACGATCAAGTAAGCTTCATCCCAGGGATGCAAGATTGGTTCAATATACAAAAATCCATTAACGTAATCCACTATATAAACAAACTCAAAGAAAAAACCACATGATCATCTCCTTAGATGCAGAAAAAGCATTTGACAAAATACAATACCTTTTCATGTTAAAAGTATTGGAGAGATCAGGAGATCAAGGTTCATACCCAAACATAATAAAAGCAATTTACTGCAAACCAATAACCAATATAAAATTAAATGGGGACATACTTGAAGCAATCCACTAAAATTGGGGACAAGACAAGGATGCCCACTCTCCCCATATCTATTCAATACAGTACTCGTAGTGCTAGCTAGAACAATAAGACAACAAAAAGACATCAAAGGAATACAAATTGGCAAAGAATAAATAAAGGTATCACTCTGTGCAGATGATATGATAGTATATATCAGCAACCCCAAAAATTCTACCAGAAAACTTCTCCAGCTGATAAACAACTTGAACAAAGGGGCCGGATATAAAATTAACTGAAATAAATCAGTAGCCTTCTTTTATACAAATGATAAACAGGCTGAGAAAGAAATTAGGGAAACAACTCCTTTCACAATAGCCACAAATATTATAAAATATCTTGGAGTAATTCTAAACAAACAAGTGAAAGACCTGTATAACAATAACTTCAAGTTTTTCAAGAAAGAAATCAAAGATCTCAGAAAATGGAGAGATCTCTTATGCTCATGGATTGACAGAATTAATATAGTAAAAATGGCTATCTTACTAAGGGCAACCTGCAGATTCAGTGCAATCCCCATCAAAATCCCAACACAATTCTTCAAAGACATGGAAAGAGCATTTCTCAAATTCATCTGGAAAGGCAAAACCCCCAGAATAGTGAAAACAATTCCTAACAATAAGAGAATGGCTGGGGGAATAACCATCACTGACCTCAAGCTTTACTACAGAGCAATAGTGATTAAAAACTGCATGGTATTGGTACAGGGACAGACATATTGATCAAAGGAATAGAATTGAAGACTCAAAAATAAAACCACACACTTATGGACACTTGATCTTTCACAAAGAAGCCAAAAATATACAATTGAAAGAAGAAAGCATCTTCAACAACTGGTGCTGGTCTAACTGGGTGTCAATATGCAGAAAAATGAAAATAGAGCCATATTTGTCACCCTGCACAAAGCTCAAGTCCAAGTGGATCAATGATCTCAACATAAAACCACATACACTCAATCCAATAGAAGAGAAAGTGGGAAAGAGCCTTGAACTCATTGGCACAGGAGGACATTTCCTAATCAGAACTCCAATGGCTCATGCACTAAGATCAAGAATTGATAAATGAGACCTCATAAAACTGGAAAGCTTTCGTGAGGGAAAGAACATAATCAATAAGACAAATCAGCAACCTATAGATTGAGAAAAATTCTTCACTAACCCCCACATCTGATAGAGGGCTAATATCCAAAGTATAGAAAGAACTCAAGAAGCTAACCACCAAAAGCCCAAACAACCCAATCAAAAAATGGGGTATAGAACTAAATGGAAAATTCACAACAAAGGAATCTCAAATGGCCGAGAAGCACCTAAAGCAATGTTGAAAGTCCTTAGTGATCAGAGAAATGCAAATCAAAACGACTCTGAGATTTTACCTTACACCAATCAGAATGGTTAAGATCAAAACTTCAGGTGACAACACATGTTGGTGAGGATGTGAAGAAAGAGGAACACTCCTCCATTGCTGGTGCGATTTCAAACTGGTGAAACCACTCTGGAAATCAATCTGAATGTTCCTCTGAAAGCTGGAAATAGATCTACCTGAAGACCCATCAATACCACTCTTGGAAATATACCTAAAAGATGCCCTACCATGCCACAGGAGCACGTTTTCCTCTATGTTCATAGCGGCCTTATTTGTGATAGCCAGACACTATCTGATCCAGATGTCCCAGAACAGAAGAATGGATACAGAAAATGTGGTTCAACTACACAAGGGAATACTATTTAGCTATTAAGAATGAGGATATCCTGAGTTTTGCAGGCAAATGAATGAAACTAAAAAAAATCATCCTGAGTGAGGTAACGCAGACCCAAAAGGACATGCATGGTATGTATTCACTAACAAGTGGGTATTAGCCAAAGGAAAGAAAGAAAGAAAGAAAGAAAGAAAGAAAGAAAGAAAGAAAGAAAGGAAGGAAGGAAGGAAGGAAGGAAGAAAAGAAAAGAAAAGAAAAGAAAAGAAAAGAAAAGAAAAGAAAAGAAAAGAAAAGAAAAGAAAAGAAAAGAAAAGAAAACCCAAGATACAGTCTACAGAACTCAGCAAGTAGAAAGGCCCAAGTGAGGATGCCTCAGTCCTACTTGGTAGGGAGAAAAAAATCAATCACAAGGGGAGGGAGGAAGGGACCTGAGATGGAAAGTAGAGGGGGTGAGGGGAGATGGGATCTTGATCTGGAATTGGGTGAGGGAAAAAGACTGGAGCTGGGAGGGCCAGCAGAAAGAATGGAAACAGGCAACCTTGGGAGGTAGGAAGTTGGGTGGACCTTCCAGAATGCACCAGAGACCTGGGAGGTGAAAGACTCTCAGAAATCAAAGGGAAGGACTTTAGATTAAATGCCTGACAGTAGGGAGAGGGAACTTACAGAGCTCACCTTGAGCAGGAAGACAGGGCATCAAATGAGGGAGGGGCTTGCCATCCCATAGTCAAAACTCTGGCCCATAATTGTTCCTGTCTGAAAAAAACTACAGAGATGGAAATGGAGAGAAGCCAGAGGAAAAGAAGGTCCAGTGACAGACCCAAAGTGGAATCCAGCTCAAGGGGTAGTCCCAAGGCCTAATACTATTACTGAAGGTATGGAATGCTCACAAAAAACGGGACCTATCATGACCGCACTCTGGAAGACCCAACAAGCATCTGAAAGAGTCACATGCAGATATTTGCACCCAACCCATGGACAGAATCTGCTGACCCCTGTGGCTGAATTAGGGAAAGGCTGAAAGAAGCTGAGGAGGAGAGTGATCATGTAGGAGGACCAGCAGTCTCAATTAATCTGGACCCCAGGATCTCTGAAACACC
Source organism: Arvicanthis niloticus (assembly GCF_011762505.2). Lineage (NCBI taxonomy): Eukaryota > Metazoa > Chordata > Mammalia > Rodentia > Muridae > Arvicanthis > Arvicanthis niloticus. The sequence continues at coordinate 39,298,228 of NC_047665.1, read as the reverse complement.
GGACCACCAAAAAGGCAGCATGCTCCAGCTGATATGAGGCCCCCACCACATGTACACCAGAGGACTGCCGAGTCTGTGTTCAATCAGAGATGATGCACTGAACTCTCAAGAGACTGGATGCCCCAAGGGAGTTTAGAGGTTAGGTGGGGGTTGGAGGTGGAAATATCCTCTTGAAGGCAGAGGATGGGGAAGAGGTATGGGATGTGGAACAGTTGGCGGGTGAATGGTGGTAGGGCAGAAATAAAGTCTGGAGTGTAAATAAATAAATAAATAAATAGACATCAGGGACCCACTGTCAAGGACAACACCCACTTAACTCATTGAACATAGACATATTGAGCTGGTGCCTATATAGAATCTTTACCCTTATGTTCTAAACTCTTTGTGTAGGAAGGTACTCTTATAGGTTCTGAAAGAGAGGCATGGATATCAACCCAATCACAAAAACTTTTACCTACAATTTGTTCTACCTAAAAAATATAACAAGGCAGTAGTGACACAGAACTTACAAAAAAAAGCCAACCAATGTCTGATGATACTTAAGACTACAATCCCACAAGAAGGTATCCATACTCAACACTGCTTGGGTGAGCACGACCAGAGACTAGATTGCTCACAGGCCTAAGGTAAAACCAAATAGTACTGTTCTTTTCTTAAGTATCAATAAAATGACTCCCAATGATATTCTTCTGTACTCATAGATCAGTGTGTCATCCACTTGTCAACAGATAGAACTCCACCCAGCAGGAAATAAGAACAAATGTAGAGACCCACCATGTACTATTAAGAAAAAGAGTCTATACAGGAGGTCTCTGTTAAACTCTTCCTCTGAGAACACAGGGAATCTTTTGGAAGAGGAGGCAGAAAGATAGTAAGAGGCAGAGATGATGAAGATCACCAAGAGAACAAGACCGTCTGAATCAACTAAGCAAAGCACATGTGAGCTCACAGAGACTGAAGCAGCAAGCACAGGGCCTAAATGAATACACAGGAGGTCTTCTGGGGATGTGGGAAGCTCAGTACACAGAACTTGGTTAGTTGTTCATTTTTTCACTTCATATCATTACTCTCAAAAATAATTAAACATTAATTAAGCTTGAAATAACTTCTGAACAAAACAGATACTGTAACTGTGGGAGAAAGGGAAGCTGTACTTCAGGGACTGAGGCCCTGCAGTGGCCTTCCTTCCCCCTGATACTGTGACAACATGAAACCTGAAGTCTGCAGTACTTGTTGGCAAGAGCCCCACAGATCCAGACAGTACAAATATGACCTGGCAAGTGCCACCTTCCCGTAGCTACTCCAGAGCCTGTCTGCACCACACGGGTCCAGGTGAGTACATGGAGGTAAGATCTTAGATCCCCTCAGCTGTGCCATGGAGAGATTCATTAAAGCTAAAGTCTTTCTCTGACTAACCCAGGAAGTAGTTAAGAGGCTCTGTGAGCCTTGGGTCCTCCACTTTCCTTCTGACCCTGACAAGGTTGGTCCCTTGATCCAGAAAAATCAAAGGAGATGAGTTCTTGGAGATACAGAAATGGTACAGAAATACTGAGGCATTGCTGTCGATCCTCAGGCTGGAGTCAGCACAGACCTCTGGGTGGGCCATTGTCTAACATTTCTGTCACTTTTTTTTTTTCAAAAATCAGTTAGATGGAGAAGATATGTATCAAAATTTTGAGAAAAATCTTAAGGATACACTCTTGTAACATCAACCCTAGAGAGACTGAGCTAAGAAAGTTGTTCAAAGCTAGCCTGGCTAACATAGGAAGATTCTTTCTCTGAACAAACAAGACAAAAGAAAAACAAACCAGCATTGTGACTCACTTGTGTTTGTAAAATTTGAATATGTTGTTTTTGATGCATTTCTACCTTTCAAATATTTGCACATTTTCTATAATACTAACTTTGAATTCGTAATTTAAAGTTTTTTCTTTTGTATCTATTATTATAATCTCTTGATTTTACCAAATAACATTATACATACTAATCTCCACTTCAGTCATTGTATGTCTGGTACCTGTGCAGAAGTGTAAGCCGTTAGAGAACAGTTGCCTTTACCATCTTGAGAATTCTTGCTATAGAAGGTCCAAGCTATGAACTAGTACATCCTGAAACAGCTCATCTTAATTTTATCTGAGTGCCAAGTAAACAATAAACTTTTAATTTTGTTTGCTTCTTTTTAACGAACCAGGATAGAAGAATGTAACCTTCCCTAGGCCTGAGGACTAGACCCAGACATGTTATCTTCCATCTATCTGGATACAAGTTCATCCCATCTTTTAAAATTATTTTCTAGCACTCCTGAAGACAATGTGGGAGATGAATCACCTCTGTCCCTCAGCTGACAGGCCACTTCAGTAGCAGGAATTGATTACTAAAAGATTAGAAGCTGATCTCAAATATGATTTAAAGTTTGGTAAAGGGAAGAGATGACTGTAAAAGAAAGAATGCTCGGAAAAGCAAGCATTACACAAACGAAACCATTAAAACTTTCCATCATAGCTAGGAGGTAATTGATGGCAAGGATTTTTACAGATTCAAATTATTAAATAAACATTAAATTTTAATTCTAAATATGTTAATGAATGCTGCTGATGAGCTTGAAATTAATGTTTGAAGCACTATTCACTGTGTTCAGATTTTTAGGATGATGTTCTGATTTCCAGGATGCAGTAGAGGAGCAGACAAAAGGTGATAACTGATTTTCAGAGTCATGAAGCCACAAGGACAAAAACCTGGTGTGTGTGTGTGTGTGTGGGGGGGGGGAACAGGTTTACATAATCCAAGTGTGAGATCACCAGGATAGAGACATTTAAATAATCCTGTGAGTTTAAAGGGGAGGGAATGGCGGGGGTGGGGTGGGGGGTGGGGGAGGAACAGAGGCATTCCAAGTACTCAGAACATACAAACCCATGGAGACACTGAAGCATTCAAATTGTTCTTATTTTAGAAAAGGTGCCCAAAGCTTACCGTAAATCCTGAGAAATGAGAATGGAGCTCCCAAACACAAAGAAAAAAAATCTTGTCAAGTTCTAAGTCCTGGAATCTCTATGGACTGATGTAGAAAAAAGCAACCTGCCTGACAAACAGGTTGGAAAAGAAACAGAAGCAGGCTGTAAAACAAACTGACATAACTGCTGCCCACAGACCTCACAGAGGCAAATGCCACCATGAACTCTTAGATGGGAAAGTCTCTGCTCACAACTTTATACCCCAACAAACTGCTGTATGCAGCCATATTGAGAACTCATAACTCATTCACTCTTCTCACAGTAGTACCTAACAGCTCATCAATCTACTTCTTCCATCTACATCATCATCCCCTGGTCCAAAGCTGCTCCATGCTCCGCTAGGTGTCCTGAGGGCACTCATTTGGGTCACAGATGTCCTAAAGTCATACACTGGCATCACAGCTCTGCTAACCACTGTCTTAGCAAGCAATCCAGAGCTCAGCTAGACACCCTTGAGTACAACCTGGTGGTTACATACAATTTTCAGGATATCTTTTGATGAGTCAGTTTTAACTGCTGGGCCCTACATGAAAACATTATTCAATTTGACTTAACATTAAGGACTACCTTTAAAAAATTACCTAGCAAATATTTGTGTGGAATAAAATCACAGAAGAGTCAATATAAAAACTTTTAAAATATTAAGATATAGAAAGTGAACATACAAAATTATGAGCCAATGCAAATCTATGCATTTTATGCTAATCAAGATGCAAATAAGAAAGGAATATTGAACAAAGGAAGACATATACTTGGAAGGTAAAGTTACTAAGTCTGAGACATGTTGCAGGTGTTAGCCAGCAGGGTTTCCCAGGGTCTTTCTGTGATGTAGGGAAGACAGACAGGTTCAGGATAAGCCTCGGGCTTTGGGAATTGGGTGGACAAATATGATAAAATAGAATGAGAAACAGAGGAAGAAATTGTAGCTTGGGAAGCTTGGAGTTCAATTCAACAGTGATGAGAGGTTAAAAGGATAATGCATGCAGAAAGACAGACAGACAGACAGACAGACAGATACACACACACACACACACACACACACACACAATTGAACAAGCCAATTTTGCTGAAAATAAAAATCTCATTTAAAACTTTAGATTTGAGTATCAGTTGCCAGACACCTGTCTGAGCACACCCAATAACAGAGTCCACAGGAAAAGGGAAGTTTCAGGAACCACATCTGCAACATTACATGTGTCCGCCACTGCCTCTCATACACTGGAAAATGCTGTTATACAAAATGTACTGCTCAGATCCATGTCTACCATTACTGATGCTTTCTTTAAAATGTATTTGCATCCTGTATACAAGGAAGGAAGAAATGATTTTGAAGCTTCTTAAGAAACTAACATTTCTCTTCATGACTGTGTTTGGCATTCTGGGGAACATTTCTGTTTCTGTGAATTATATGTTCAGTTGGTGGGGAAGCCCTGAGAAAAAAACCATACATCTTATTCTTATCCACTTGATTTTTACAAATATAATAATCCTTCTTGTAAAAGGATTGCCTAAGACAATAGCAGCTTTTGGTTTGAGAAACTTCCTGGATGACATAGGATGTAAGATTATTGTTTACCTGGAGAGGGTGGCCCGGGGCCTCTCCATCTGCACCAGCAGTCTCCTCACTGTGGTCCAGGCCATCATCATCAGTCCCAGAGCATCTGGCTGGAGGAGGCTCAGACCAAAGTCTGCATGGCACATTTTTTTATTCTTCCTATTTTTTTGGATACTCAATGCTTTAATAAGTGTGAACCTAATCAATTCCACTACAAACACAAGACTGAATGTCTCACAGCTTAAGAGTGATGACAACTATTGTTATTTTATGCTACCAATTCAGAAAATAAAATGGATTGTTCTCCCTCTCATGGTCCTGAGAGATGCAGTGTTTCAGGGTGCCATGGGAGGGGCCAGTGGCTACATGGTATTTCTTCTCCACAAGCATCACCAGCATATCCTCTACCTTCAGAACTCCAAGCTTCTCTACAGAACTCCCCCTGAGCTGAGAGCTGCACAAAGTGTCCTCCTTCTGATGTTGTGTTTTGTTTTATTCTATTGGACCGATTGTGCCTTTTCTCTGTTTCTAACTCTCTCTTCAGAGGTCAATAACTTGATGGTAAATACTCGAGATTTTCTGACCCTTGGGTATGCAACTTTTAGCCCTTTTGTGCTGATTCACAGGGATGGGCTTCTGGTTGAATGTTGGCATATTTAATAGGAAACATTGGGAAACTGTCTCATTTATATTTTCAACAAGTTAGGAAAGAAACTTAGCCCTGCAATATCGTGAGTAAGACAAAATCCTATAGTTTAGGCATGTATTTCTTCTCAAACAATAATCTTGGTGACTTAAGACTTGCACTGAGAGTAATCTAAGCAAATTAAATAATATATACACTTAATTTTCTATTGACCACTCTTTTTACAGGACTTTGTTTTTAACATTTCTACCTTTGTATTAATTAACTGTGTATGAATAGTTTGACTGCATTTATGACTGTGTAGATGTGCATGCATGGGCCTTTAGAAGCCAGAAGAGATCATTAAACACCCCAGGGCTAACTGGGTTTGACACATGGTTCTGAACTAATGTGTCATTGCTGTGAATTGAAATTGGAAAGTCTAGCCAATGCTCTTCTCAGTTGAGTCATCTCTTAAGCACTGAGGAAATCATTTTATCTAGACTTTGTAACACTGGTTTTGCTCTTACCACGAGTAGAACAATGTAGATAAAGTTCATCAATTTTATGAAATTTCATACTGATATAATCATTTTAGTCCAAAATTTTCCTTTTACCTGATGTTTTACATGCTGTACCATTGGGCTATGTTAAGCTATTTCAAAGTTTATTTGAAGTTTATATGTAGAAATGATTTGACAAAATTGTGAGTGAATGATATGTACCATTCAGTCAGTCAATAGAAACCCAGTGTACCAGTCATAGAACTTACATTTCCTGAGTCTTTTTATTGGTGTTATGTTCATGAAGGTTCTCTGCAGAAATAAAGATTGCAAATATGGGATAAACTAGATAACCAATACACAGTAAAGTTTCATCTTATCTCTGTCTCTATAGTTTCTATGTTGATTAAAAAGTGTAGAAATATCTTTATGATTATGATGAATCAATTAGTGACCGAAGCCTACTGATTCTTGTTAGCAGCTTCATTAATCCCAGGTGCTCCCACAGTGCTATCCACCTCCTCCTTATCAAAGAGCTGCTAAAGGCCCTAACTCTACATTCATTGCAATGAAGCACTCACCACTAATTTTTTAAATTGGATCCATACAATGTTATTTTGTGGTTCTAAAAATCTGAAGAGCAGGTTTTGAAAAATAGTTATTGATATAATCATTGAACATGAAATTGTAGTATGGTTAGAGGTAGGTAGACACCTAATGTTCATAAAAATTGTCTGTCATATCAGACTAGACCACATGTAAACATTGTGGATGCATCCTGGATATATGTTACAATATGAATATGTATTTATTTTTGCATGCCCACATAGGATATACAAAAATTCCAAGTAAGTGATGTGTATTATATTGTGCTATAGATTATTAAATAGCTTGAATTTCTAATATGTTTATTTTTATTTATGTGTATGTTTCTCTGTGAGTATATTCCACATATGTAATGGTGTCCATACAGGCCTGAAGAGGGTATTGGATCCAAGGTAACTAGAGCTAAAGGCAGTCTTAAGTCCCATGAAGTGTATGATGGATAAGGATCCAGAGTTCTCTGCAAGAGGAACAAGTCATTTAACCACCCATCTAGTTTCTTGTCTCTCTAAAGTATATGTGATTTGTTTGTAGATAATGTACATTGCTAATGTTATTCTTACAGCTCTTATGTTAAAGCTATTTTCTAAGTACCTGACATAAAAAAAAAACCCACACAAATCAACCTTCTAAATCAGTCTGTGTAATTTGACTCTAAAGGGTGTGATATAAGAACATGGAAAAGAAGGAAAGAAAGATGTGTTTAATCTGAGTGATGGAGAAGGTTGTTCAACATTAAGAATCGACAAGGGGTTGGAGAGATGACTTGGAGTAAAATCACCCGCGGGCACCCAGACAGCCTGATCTGTCTCTGAAGAAAAAAACTGACTCAAAAATGCTGTGCATGCTCACACATACACAAGAACACACAAAATAAACTTTAAATTAACTTTAAAAATGTTAAATGGTAAATAGAATATGTATAACTTTTGATACAGCATGAACAAGGATGGTCTAGAATCTGAATGGTACATAGATTTGCTATTTTATATTTCTCTCTAAAAGTCAGAGAATATTGGATAAAATGAGACAAAATCTTGATTGGAACATAAATTAAAAACTTTAATACAGGATGGGAATCATATTGAAATACATAAAGCACAGTGAAGGTTACCTATAAATGGGACTCAATTATCCTCTTCATGAAATACTCAAGAGATTTGGCAATTGGAAAGTATAAACACCATCTCAAACCTTATAATTTCTTTATGCTGGACATTTTGTGTGTCACTAGCATGGGCCTATAGGACATTACACTAACTGAAATAAGTCAACTACATTTAGACAAATACCACATGATTTATAGGTACAATGTAGATACAAAAGACACTAGAGTCTCCAATGTGTGGAATGCACCCTACAGCCCTCAGAAACTACCACTATTTGTGAATCCTGCTTTTGCCTGAATCCTCATATAATCAGAAATATAAATTGCTCTGGCCATACTGAGCTTGAGAAACTTCATCCTAAAATTTTCCTTGTCATGAGGTTTTCCTAGGAAGACATTTAACAACATCTGATTACCCCAAATAGGGTAAAAAGTGTACATAGTTCTATCCATTTGTCTGAAAATCTCATGGTGTCTTTGTATTTAATAGTTGAGTAGCATTCCATTGTGTAGAACTATATTTTCTTGATCCACTCTTCAGTTGAAGGGCGTCTAGGTTGTTTCTAGTTTCTGGCTATTACAAATAAAGCTGCTATGAACAAGTGTCCTTGTGGCAGGGTGGAGCATCTTTGGGGTATACGCCCAGGAGTGGTAAAGTTGGGTCTTGAGGTAGAACTAGTCTTAATTTTTTGAGAAACCACCAGACTTTTCCAGATTTCTCCAGAGCTGTTTGCACTCCCACAAGCAATGGAGTAATATTCCTCTTACTCTACATGCCTGCTGGCATGTCCTGTCACTTGAATTTTTAAGTTTAACCATTCTGATGGGTGTAAGGTGGAATCTCAGAGTCATTTGGTTTTCATTTCCCTAATAACTAAGGACTTTGAACATTTGTTTAAGTTCTTCTTGACCATTAGCGATTCCTCTGCTGAGAATTCTCTTTAGCTCTGTGCACCATTTTTAATTGGATTATTTGGTTTGTTGATGTCTAACTTCTTGATTTTCTTATAGTTGAGCATATGTAGTCTGAAGTAATCATCTCCTGTAGTCAGGCAGGACTCCCAGTGTAGGGATAAGAACACCAATCCACTCACAAAACCTTATACCTAATATTTGCCCTACATACATGAAGGGCAGGAATGAGGATGTCACAGAGACTGAGGGAATGTCCAACCAATATCTGACCTGACCTGAGATCCATCCTATGGCCAAAAATCAACCCATAACACTATTAATGATAATTTGTTATACTCCTGTAAACAGGAACTTAGCATAACTGTCCTCTGAGAGATTCCACCTAACAACTGACAGAAACACAGGGAGTAATGCGAAGCCAAACATTAGACCAAGCTCTAGAAATCTTGTGGAAGAATTGGGGGAAGGATTGAGGAACCCTGAGGGGATAGGGATTCCACAAGACCAACAGAGTTAACAAATTTGTACACTTGGGGGCCCCCAGAAACTGAACCACCAACCAAGGAGCATCCAAATGTTAGACATTGTCCCATCATGCACACACACCACACACACACACACACACACACACACACACACACACGTAGCATATCTGCAGCATGGTCTTCATGTGAGTCTTTCAACAACTGGAGCGAAGACTTACTCTGACTTTGCTGCCTGCCTGCGGATCCTGCCCCCTTAATCAAGCTGTATTCACTGACCTCAGATGCAGAGAATTTTTATTAGTTTTGTGGTGACTTGAGGTGCCAAGATTCATTTTGTAATACAAACTGTTGCGACCTGAGCTACTCCACATTGGGGGGCCAAAATGTCTCAGACTGTTCTGTCAATGTTGGAACCCGCACTGCCAGAAACCTTGGGGGCTAAATTGTTAGAGCCCACACTGCCCCAGGCTGCTCTGGTCCACGGGTTGGGGTTCAGCTAGAAAGAGAGAGAGTAAGGACAGACTCGAGGAATGGAGACCAGACAGAGTGTGATTCAATCCTGTTTATTCTTCAGTCTCTCTTCCTAGTCCAAGTCCCAAGTCTTGAGTTCCTAGTTCCTAGTCCCTAGTGCCTCCAAGTTACAAGTTACTTCTTCCAAGTGCTAAGTGCCTAGTGTCTAATAATAGTTGCCTGTCTCAAGTCTCAAGTGCCTACTCCAAGTGCCTAATACTTAATAATTTCTTCTGTGTGCCTCTGCCTTTTATATGTCTCACTTCTAAGCCACACCTTTAAGTCATGCCTTTGAGTCATGCCCTTAGGTCTTGTCTCTAAATCTGATCTCTAAGTCACGCCCTTAAGTCACACACCTTTAAGTCTCACACACCCAAAGGAAAATCCTGGGTATCTAAAACAAGATGTTATTAGAGTGTGCTCAGCTGTTATAGGCTATTGTAATCAAGTCTCTTGTCAGGGAATATGGTTCAAGATGGCTGCAAGGATGATAGCCGCCTTCTGTCGGCTCCTCACAACAAACAATACCAGGTATCTCTTAAATTCTTGCCCAAACTATTTTATGTCCAAGGGTTTTCCACAGAACAACAATTGTTGCTGAGACATAGCCAATAATTTGGACAAAAACTGTGAAGATCTGAAAGACCCTTGTTTTCCAGTTCTTGCCAAGTAATTGCCACTTGTGTGAATATACCAGAAGAAAGGAGCTTCCTGTGCCACATGTCCTCTTAGGTACAGAGGGCTGACCTGTGAAACTGCCACTAATTCCTGTAGAGGGAATGTCTGCCAACATGGAGTCACCTGCCATAATGATCCTGAGCATCTTGTCTGTATCTGCTCTGCTCTTAATGCTGGAAGGTTCTGTGAGACAGATCACAATGAGTATGCTTCCAACCCTTACCACAATGGGGATGTGTGCCAAGATAAAAGTAATGGCTACTCCTGTCATTAATAGCTAATCCTGCCAGTGCTGTGTGCCTGGACATAAAGGTAGGCATTGTGTCTTGGAAGTGGATGAAATATATATATATATATATATATATATATATATATATATATATATATATATATATATATATAGAGAGAGAGAGAGAGAGAGAGAGAGAGAGAGAGATAATAGAGATAAAGATGATAGAGATAGAGATAGAGAGAGATGATATAGATATAGACTGTTCTTGTGTAAACTGTGAGTTGGAAATTAATGAATGTGGATCCCAGCCTGACACATGGTGCCATTGTCAGGATCCTCTTGGGGCTTTTGTGACTATGTACCTAGATTCCTTGGAGACCACTGTGAACTCAAATTTAATGAATGTACCAGTCAACCACATTTCCATGAAGGTATATGTGTGGATGAAGGAAACAGCTACTACTATGACTGCACAAGTAGTGGATTCACCGCGCAGTTTGATACCTCATTATTAGTCAAAGCCTTGCTATAATGATATAACATATAAAGACACTGTTGACATCTATATTTATCATGGCTGGCCTGGATACAGAGGTGCCCTGTGTGAGACAGAGATAAATGAATGCAGTGGCAAGCCCTACCAATTTGGGGGGGGGTGTGTATGTGCTAAACTGTCCTTAGAGGATGAATAGGGACACACTGTAGACCTGACCCTGACTTCTTCCTCCAACTATCTTGGATCCTCAGACTGTTTGTGACTGTGACTGTTAGCCTGGATTCACAGACAGAAGCCTAGCAAAACTGTCTTCTGAGAAGCCCCCCACCAACAACTGACTGAAACAGATATATAGACCCACAGCAAAATATTAGGCCAATCTCAGGAAGTCTTATGACAGAGTTGGGGGAAGGGTTGAGAAACACAAAAGTTACTTTTGGGTACTTAGAGACTGAAGTATCAGCCAAAGAGCATACAAAGGCTAGACCTAGCTAACCATTCCCCTACATACATACATATATAGCAGATGCCCAGATTGGATTCCATGAAAGTCCCACAAAAACTAGAACAGAAGCTTACCCTGAATCTATTGCCAGCCTGTGGTTCCTGTTCCTCTAACTGGTGTGCCTTGTCTGGCCTAAGTGAGAGATGATGAGCCTAGTGTTGCAGTGACTTGAGTTGCCAGGGTGGAATGGTAGCCATGGGTTACCTCCCCCTTCTCAGAGGTGAAGAAGAAGGGTGGAGGAAATGGGCTGTCGAGTACTTGGAGGGAGACACTAATCAGATGTAAAGTGAATAAATAAATAAGTGGGAGAAAGTATGCATAGAATAGGTTCAATCCAATTTGAGCCAAATAGAACAGTTAACATGGATCACATGGGCACATAGTTATTCAGAGGAGCATAGAAGACACCAACACAGCTTCATCTAGAAACTCTGGTTCCAACATTGGAGAAAAATCCAAAAAAAAAAAAAAAAAAAAAAAAAAGTAAAAAAAATCCCAACCCTCAATCAAGCTTCCATCTTTTATAAACTTCCCAAGAGAATATGCAGCTACACCAGGAAGAAGTGAAGACTAGAATCTCCATAGCAGCCCACAATAAAACCTTACCTGTCTCATTGCCAGTCTCATAAGTCAAGCTATCTCTCTACCACTAAGCTTATTCCATTGCATGACTATAAGCAAATGTAGTCTGTGGGGCATACAGTCACTCTGCTCATGGTGACCAATGGCCATGTCACTTGAAAGAACTAGATCCACCACAGAAGACTAATAGTCTTCTGTTCATAATTATCTCCATTCCTTGCAGAATGCTCTCTTTAACATCTTTAGATGATGAACCCCAAGCCCAATGGGTTCCTGAGTTGGTTCATACCATTAAAATGTAGTCAGAGAATGATTAGCCTGAGGAAACTGGAAATTAGTTACAGAAACTTGGTGACATTTTGGGTGTTGCTGTTATTGTTCCTGCTGCTACAGTTATTGTTGTTGAGGTTATGCTTGTGGTTGTTGTTTTGCTTTCTCAAGTCACATTCACTTGGAGGTCAGGAACAAAACACCAAGCATCTGACTTCAGCACTACTGTACAGCCCCTCAAGGACCACTCTCCTGGCTATACTTCATGGACTACTTGATTTTGTTTCAACAGGAGAATCTTTTCAGCATCTTGGAGTGGTTCATCTTTAACTTTTGAACCATAACATTGGAAAATTTACCTTAACACAATACTGAGGCCTACAAATGCCATAATATTAAAGCACAGAGTCAATTTGAGACTCACATAAACCTCAGAAAAATTTAAAGTTATGGAACATACAACTTGGAAGGAAAAGGGCAACCATAAAAGTCATTTTACTTACCAAAGGGGAAGACAGCAGGGAAAACTGAATCAATGTAGTGGTCCAATGAGATGGCACAGCAAGGAAAGCACTTGCTGCCTAGCCTGGCAACCTGACTTCCAACCTAAAACCACAGGCTAGAAAAACAGAACAAATTTCAGGAACTGTTCTCCAACTTGAACACATACACACCATCAAACATGTTTGTGACAACATATTCACATGGCACCCTGAAACATAGCATCTCTCAGGACCATGAGAGGGAGAAAAATCCATTTTATTTTTGACTTTCTCACATGAAATAATAAAAATTGTAGCCATGTTTAAGCTGTGACATATTCAGGCTTGTAGGTTTGATGGATGCCAAAGACCAACTTTGATATCCAGGGGGTAACCGAGGCAGGCAGTGAAGTGTGGCATAGGAAATTATGGTCAGTGCTGAGAGCAGCTATTGGAAGTCAAACCTAACATGGAAAGATGGGGATCAGTCCAGATAGCTACTGATGGGGGCTGCTGCCTATGACAGCCAGCAATTACAGAAATATGTCTTTGGGAAAAAAGCTTGATTCACTGGGGCTGGCACTCTCTGCGACCAGCAAAAAACTATGAATTCTTTTAACTCTTAGGGGCCCACAAGAAAAAAATAGAAAGAGAGAAAATTCACACACACACACACCGAGTTGATGAAGCAAAAAGCAGATAACAGTAACTTCATACATATATACATGCAGACATGAATACAGAGAGATAGACAAGCAGACAGATGGACACATATATACATGTTCATACATTGATAGAGTAGAGTAAAGCTCCACCAGAAGGCTCCAAGCATTTCACTATTTCATACATACATATAAATATATAGATATATAGATATAGATAGATACATTAGATATAGATATATTAGATATAGATATGTTAGATATAGAGATAGAGATAGATATAGATAGGTGAGAGAGAGGCACATAGATACATAGCATACTAGCATACTCTAAGCATTTTACATATATATATAATATATATACATATATACACATATACACATAGTTGATGTATGGAACAAGCTCCAATACACACTTTATTTATTCTTTTATAGCTTAAATATTCCAGAAAAATCTTTCAAGCAGTACAATATTACAATACAATTATGTTCTATTCTAGTGAATGACTATGAAAAAAACATACTCCCAGTACCCTTACATGAAATAACAGTATGAATTACAGGTAAAGAAACCCACATAGATTTCTAATTAAGCAACTTGTTATAGATTAATAAAGTGTAAGCAAGCAAGGTAGTTTTCCCAGCCAGTTTCTCTTACTGGCAGGCAGCAATAGGTTGCCCCAAAGAAATGGATAACATACTTTATTATTTATCTTTTAAAGTGATCTTTTAAGAATCTTAAAAAAAATCACAAGTCTAAATTTTTATATAAAAATCAGTCATATCAACTTTAAAACTTCAGAATGCACATATACTCATAGAGCACTGTTGTAGTAATTATTTAAAGAAGCAGCCTCCGGTGAAGCTGACTATCTAAGCTGCGGTGGCTCTGGCTAGCTCAGCCACCATGTTTAGTGGCCAGAGGCCATGTGGGTGCCGCAGCTAGAAATGGCCAGCTAGAAACACCAGCCCTGCCACCCATGAGATGCTAGCATGGGAGATGGCTCTGCCAATATTCCACGCTGTCTTTGCAAGGCTGGGCAGTGCCTGGACTATCCTGCCAACCACATGGGCTCGGTACAGATGAGAGTCTAGTGCTTAGATTATCCAAAGGCTTTATATATTTGGTAATGATCAATAATAAGATACCCTTACAATCAGAGGTGTAACCCAATACTCAACCTAGATATACCAACTACCTTTGACTGCTACAGTCAAATGAACATCAGCCTACATGTCCTCCTCTGTCTTTCTTCATCTCTCTCTTAGCTCCTCCTCCTCTTCCCTTACTCTTCCTCTTCCTCTCCTTACTCCTCCCACTTTAGCTCCTCCTACAGAGCACTTTTTATTAAATTATATCATGAAGCTGAATAAGAAATCAACAACAGTTCAGCATCAGTGAGAGTCAAGTCAGCCAGTACTGCCATTGTTCTTGCTCCCTAACATTAAAAAGCCACTAGTTTAACTATTAAGAGTGTGTCTTTTGGAATTTCAAACTGTTAACTATGATTTTCTACATCAGAGCCAAGAGCAAAAGTATCTTAACCTAGCCTCACTAAAAAATTTAGTTTTTCAAATGCTTTCTAAGGATGGTGGTCACTGCTGACAATCTATGTCTCTAAGTTCTTTCCTAGGGTAGATGGTGATTGGATCATTAATCTGCTCCAGCAGCAATGCCTGAGAGAGATAAAACATCATTATTGTGAGTACAAGAGATACTCCCAGTAAGGGGCTAGAAGCATCTTTAGAGTTGTTATAAAATTCTTAGATTAAAAGGGATGTGAGTGTAACAAGCAGAGCAGAAATTCAAAAACGCATGAAGTCCTCAGAACACATATTTCTCAGGGCCCTGCCTCTCCAAGGTAAACCCATTTTGGCTATGCTAACTAGTGGGCTGCATTCCATGACTCCTAAAGTCATTCGTCATTCTAAAGCTTGAACCTTGGGAAATGGAAGGGATTAGATTTATACTTATAAGTTGGTAACCAAGACTTTATTGCCAAAAGCAATCTATAGATTCAATGCAATCCCCATCAAAATTCCAAATCAATTCTTAATAGAGATAGAAAGTGAAAGAGTTAAAAATCTTTTAAACTTTCCACAGATGGAGTCAAAAGTGCAGATCAGTTTGTTCTGTGCTCGGGCTCCAGGAAATTAGCTATCCACAAGACAAAATAGATAAGATAGGAGTTCAGAGCTGGGAGTTCACCGGGACCAACAGCCCTATAACACCGTATGGCTAGACTTGGTTCAAGATCCACCTCCATGGGTAAAACCATGGATCCAGGGAGGAAAGCCAGGCCCCCAGTCCTGGCCCTCCAAAGTTCAGAGCCAAAACCCAAACCGAAAGCACCGTGGGGGACTGGGTCCTAGGCCCCGCCCGAGACAGAGCCATTGGCTCCATCAAAAATTTATCCCGAAATTGAGGGACCCCCAGAATGGCCGGACCCTTTACCCCCCACATCCCCAGTCCCAGTCCCAGTCCCAGTCTCCCCAACCAGGAAAGAACGAGCCGCCGCCTCGCCCCACCATTGATGACTATATAAAGATAAGAAAACTAGGACTTCAACCTGAGGCCTCTCAAGGGAAAATAGAGACCACAGATGGTAAAATAATTCTTCCACAGAAGGAGTCTCTGTACCAATACCACACAGTTTTTATCACTATTGCTCTGTAGTACAGCTTGAGGTCAGGTATGGTGATTCCCCCAGAAGTTCTTTTATTGTTGAGAATGGTTCTCGCTATCCTGAGTTTTTTGTTATTCCAAATGTATTTGCAACTTACAATAGTGATAAAACTGCGTGGTACTGGTACAGAGACAGGAAGGAAGATCAATGGAATAGCATTGAAGACCCAGAAATGAACCCACACACCTATGGTCACTTGATCTTTGACAAAAGAGCTAAAACTGTCCAGTGGAAAAAGGACAGCATTTTCAACAAATGGTGCTGGTTCAACTGGAGGTCAGCATGTAGAAGAATACAAATTGATCTATTCCTATCTTCTTGTACAAAGGTCAAGTCCAAGTGGATAAAGAACCTTCACATAAAACCAGATACACTGAAACTAATACACTGAAGAGAAAATGGGGAAGAGCTTTGAATACTTAGGCACAAGGGGAACCTTCCTGAACAGAACACCAATGGCTTCTCAACTGAGAAAACTCAAATGGCCAAGAAGCACCTAAAGAAATGTTCAATATCTTTAGTCATCAGGAAAATGCAAATCAAAGAAGCCTGAGATTCCACCTCACACCAGTCAGAATGGCCAAGATCAAAAACTCAGGTGATAGCAGATGCTCACGAGGATGTGGAGAAAGAGGAACACTCCTCCATTGTTGATGGGATTGCAAGCTGGTACAACCACTCTGAAAATCAGTCTGGTAGTTCCTCAGAAAATTGGATATAGAATTACCTGAGGACCCAACTATACCACGCCTGGATATATACCCAGAAGATGTTCCAACATATAACAAGGACACATGCTGCACTATGTTCATAGCAGCCTTATTTATAATAGCCAGAAGCTGGAAAGAACCTAGATACACTTCAACAGATGAATGGATACAGAAAATGTGGTACATTTTCAGCTATTAAAAACAATGAATTCGAGAAATTCTTAGGTAAATGGATGGAACTAGAAAATATCATCCTGAGGTAACCCAATCACAAAAGAACACACATGGCATTTACTCACTGATAAGTGGATGTTAGCCCAAAATCTTGAAATAGCCAAGATTCAACTAACTGACCACATGAAGCTCATGAAGAAGAAAGACCAAGTGTGGATGCCTCTGTCCTTCTTGAAAGGAGTGACTGAATGCTCAAAAGAGCAAATAATGTGACAAAATGTGGGACAGAAAGTCAAGGAGGGGCCATCAGGAGACCACTCTACCTTGATATCTGTGCCATGTGCAGTCACCAAAGATAGATGCCAATATGGATGTCAGGAAGTGCATGCTGACAGGAGCCTGATGCAGCTGTCTCCTGGAAGGTCTGCCAGAGTCTGACATATCCAGAGGTGGATGCTTGCAGCTACCTATTGATCTGATTAAGAGTTCCCAATGGGCCGCTCGCCCCTCCTGCAGTCTGAGGCCTGCGGGTAAGTGCACCCAGGAGCCCCCCAGACACATTCTGGGGGATCCATAGAACCCATAGCCAGCGCTAGCACGCCCCTTCCGCAGCTCGCCCCTCCTGCAGTCTGAGGCCTGCGGGTGAGTGCACCCAGGAGACCCCAGACACATTCTGGGGGATCCATAGAACCCATAGCCAGCGCTAGCATGCTCCTTCTGCTGCTCGCCCCCCCCCTCCGGTCTGAGGCCTGCAGGGTCTGAGTCCCAGACCAGACCTCTACCAGGTCTGCTGTTGTGTGGACCCCGGATTCCACCTGAGACATACTGGAAGGTCCGCTCAACCCAGAGCCACAGAGGAACAACTGAACTCAGAGTGTCAGACAACATACCCTGAGATATCCAAGAGGAGACACTGCACCCAGAACAGCAGACATCTAGCTGGACTGCTACCTTGGAGGCACCATATCCTGAGGCATCCTAGAGATACCACTGTAATCAGGGCAGCTGGAAAAAAATCACAAAGACATCTGGACTCCTAGAAGACCAAACAAAAGCGAGACAACTGGAAAGACAGGCTTCAATCAGAGACAGAAGTACAGGTAGCACTAGAATTAACCAGATGGCAAAAGGCAGGCGCAAGAACGTAAGCAACAGAAACCAAAGTTACATGGCATCATCAGAACCCAGTTCCCCCATCATAGCAAGCCCTGAACACCCCATCACACCAGAAAAGCAGGATTCAGAATTAAAATCACTTCTCATGATGATGATAGAGGACTTTAAGAAAGACATAAATAACACTCTCAAAGAACAGATAGAAACCCTTAGAGAGGAAACATAAAAATCCCTTAAGGAATTACAAGAAAATGCAACCAAACGGGAGAAGGAATTAAACAAAACCATGCAGGATCTAAAAACGGAAGTAGAAACAATAAAGAAATCACAAAGGGAGAACACCCTGGAGATAGAAAACTTAAAAAAACGATCAGGAGTCATAGATACAAGTATTACCAACAGAATACAAGAGATGGAAGAGAGAATCTCATGTGCAGAAGATACCATGGAAAACATTGACACAACTGTCAAAGAAAATGCAAAATACAAAAAGCTACTAACCCAAAATATACAAGAAATCCAAGACACAATGAGAAGGCCAAACCTAAGGATAATAGGAATAGATGAGGGGGAAGACTCCCAACTTAAAGGACCAGTAAATATTCTCAACAAAATTATAGAGGAAAACTTCCCTAACCTAAAGAAAGAGATGTCCATAAATATACAAGAAGCCTACAGAACTCCAAATAGTTTAGACCAGAAAAGAAATACTTCCCGCCACATAATAGTCAAAACATCAAATGTACAAAACAAAGAAAAAATACTAAAAGCAGTAAGGGAAAAAGACAAAGTAACATATAAAGGCAGACCTATAAGAATTACACCAGACTTCTCACCAGAGACCATAAAAGCCAGAAGATCCTGGACTGATATCATACAGACCCTAAAAGAACATAAATGTCAGCCCAGACTACTATACCCAGCAAAACTGTCAATCATTATTGATGGAGAAACCAAAATATTCCATGACAAATCCAAATTTACACAGTATCTCAACACAAACCCAGCACTTCAAAGGATAATTGGTGGAAAACTCCATCACAAGGAGGGAAACTACAACCTGGAAAAAGCAGGAAAGTAATCTTCCAAAAACCGTAAAAGAAGGTAGCTACACAAACATATCTCCACTGCCAATAACAAAAATAACAGGAAACAACACTCATTTTTCCTTAATATCTCTTAATATCAATGGACTCAATTCTCCAGTAAAAAGACATAGACTATCAGACTGGATACGTAAAAAAGACCCAACATTTTGCTGCATTCAGGAAAGGCACCTCTGTGGAAAGGACAGACACTACCTCAGAGTAAAAGGTTGGAAAACAATCTACCAAGCAAATGGTCCCAAGAAACAAGCTGGAGTAGCGATTCTAATATCAAATAAAATCAGTTTTCAACCAGAAGTAATCAAAAAAGATAAAGAAGGACACTTCATATTCATGAAAGGAAAAATGTACCAAGAGGAACTTGCAATTCTCAACATCTATGCCCCAAATGTAAGGGCACCCACATACATAAAAGACACTTTACTAAAACTTAAAGCATACATTGCACCCTACACAATAATAGTGGGAGATTTCAACACCCCACTCTCAGCTATGGACAGATCATGGAAACAGAAACTAAATCGAGACACAATGAAACTAACAGAAGTTATGAACCAATTGGACTTAACTGACATCTATAGAACATTTCATCCTAAAACAAAAGAATACACCTTCTTCTCAGAACCTCATGGTACCTTCTCGAAAATAGACCATATAATTGGTCACAAAACAGGCCTCAACAGATACAAAAAGATTGAAATAATCCCCAGCACCTTATCAGACCACCATGGATTAAGACTTGTCTTTGACATGGACAAAAACATCAGAAAACCGACATACACTTGGCAACTGAACAATGCTCTACTCAATGATAACTTGGTCAAGGAAGAAATTAAAGACTTTTTAGATTTAAATGAAAATGAGGACACATCATATCAAAACATGTGGGACTCATTGAAAGCAGTACTAAGAGGAAAAATCATAGCTCTAAGTGCTCACAAAAAGAAAGTGGAAAGAGCATACATCAACAACTTGACAGCAAACCTGAAAGCATTAGAACAAAAAGAAGCTAGTATACCCAAGAGGAGTAGACGGCAGGAAATAGTCAAACTCAGGGCTGAAATCAACCAGGTCGAAACAAAAAGAACTATACAAAATATTAACAAAACCAGGAGCTGGTTCTTTGAGAAAATCAACAAGATAGACAAACCCTTAGCCAGACTAACCAAAGGGCGCAGAGACAGCATTCAAATTAATAAAATCAGAACTGAAAAGGGAGACATAACAACAGAAACAGAGGAAATTAAAAAAATTATCAGATCCTACTACAAAGGCCTATACTCAACAAAATTGGAAAATCTGGATGAAATGGACAATTTTCTAGATAGATACCAGGTACCAAAGTTAAACGAGGAGCAGATAAACCACCTAAACAGTCCCATAACGCCTAAAGAAATAGACACAGTCATTAAAAATCTTCCCACCAAAAAATGTCCAGGGCCAGATGGTTTCAGTGCAGAATTCTTTCAGACCTTCAAGGAAGACCTAATACCAATCCTCTTGAAGTTATTCCATCGAATAGAAACAGAAGGAACACTACCCAATTCATTCTATGAAGCTACCATTACACTCATACCTAAACCACAGAAAGACCCAACAAAGAAAGAGAACTACAGACCAATCTCTCTTATGAATATTGATGCAAAAATACTCAATAAAATTCTCGCAAACCGAATCCAACAACACATCAAAACAATTATCCATCAAGATCAAGTAGGCTTTATCCCAGGAATGCAGGGATGGTTCAATATTCGGAAATCCATCAATGTAATCCACTACATAAATAAACTCAAAGAGAAAAACCACATGGTCATATCACTAGATGCTGAGAAAGCATTTGACAAAATTCAACATCCCTTCATGTTAAAAGTCTTGGAAAGATCAGGAATACAAGGCCCATATCTAAACATAGTAAAAGCAATATACAGCAAGCCAGTAGCCAACATCAAACTAAATGGAGAGAAACTTGAAGCAATCCCACTAAGATCAGGGACTAGGCAAGGCTGCCCATTCTCACCTTACCTATTCAATATAGTACTGGAAGTCTTAACTAGAGCAATTAGACAACAAAAGGAAGTCAAAGGGATACAGATAGGAAAGGAAGAAGTCAAAATTTCACTATTTGCAGATGATATGATAGTATACTTAAGTGAACCTAAAACTTCCACCAGAGAACTCCTAAACCTGATAAACAACTTTAGCAATGTGGCTGGATATAAAATCAACTCAAACAAATCAGTAGCCTTCCTCTACTCAAAGGATAAACAGGCAGAGAAAGAAATCAGGGAAATGACACCCTTCACAATAGCCACGAATAAAATAAATTATCTTGGAGTGAATCTAACAAAGCAAGTGAAAGATCTGTATAACAAGAACTTCAAGTCTCTCAAGAAAGAAATTGAAGAACATCTCAGAAGATGGAAAGATCTCCCATGCTCCTGGATTGGCAGGATTAATTTACTAAAAATGGCTATACTGCCAAAAGCAATCTACAGATTCAATGCAATACCCATCAAAATTCCAAATCAATTCTTCATAGAGATGGAAAGAGCAATTTACAAATTCATTTGGAAAAACAAAAAACCTAGGATAGCGAGAACTATTCTCAACAATAAAAGAACCTCTGGGGGAATCACCATTCCGGACCTCAAACTGTACTACAGAGCAGTAGTGATAAAAACTGCTTGGTATTGGTACAGAGACAGAAAGGACGATCAATGGAACAGAATGGAAGACCCAGAAATGAACCCGCATACCTATGGTCACTTGATATTTGACAAGGGAGCTAAATTCATCCAGTGGAAAAAGGACAGCATTTTCAACAAGTGGTGCTGGCTCAACTGGAGGTCAACATGTAGAAGAATGCAAATTAATCCATTCTTATCTCCTTGCACAAAGCTCAACTCCAAGTGGATAAAGGACCTTCACATAAAGCCAGGTACACTGAAAATATTAGAAGAGAAGTTGGGGAAGACCCTCGAATACCTAGGCACAGGGGAAAAGTTCCTGAACAGAACACCAATGGCTTATGCTCTAAGATCAAGAATCGACAAATGGGACCTCATCAAATTGCAAAGCTTCTGTAAGGCAAAGGACACTGTCAACAAGACAAAACGGCAACCAACAGATTGGGAAAAGATCATTACCAATCCTACATCTGATAGGGGGCTAATATCTAATATTACAAAGAACTCAAGAAATTAGACGCCAAACAACAAAATAACCCCATTAAAAAATGGGGTACAGAGCTAAACAAAGAATTCTCAACTGAGGAAACTCGAATGGCCGAGAAGCACCTTAAGAAATGCTCAACATCCTTAGTCATCAGGGAAATGCAAATCAAAACAACACTGAGATACCACCTCACACCAGTCAGAATGGCTAAGATCAAAAACTCAGGTGATAGTAGATGCTGGCGAGGATGTGAAGAAAGAGGAACACTCCTGCATTGTTGGTGGGGTTGCAAGCTGGTACAACCACTTTGGAAGTCAGTCTGGCAGTTCCTCAGAAAATTGGACATAGCACTAGGACCCAGCTATACCACTTCTGGGTATATACCCAGAAAATGCCTCAACAAATAACAAAGACATATGCTCCACTATGTTCATAGCAGCCCTATTTATAATAGCCAGAAGCTGGAAAGAACCCAGATGCCCTTCAACAGAGGAATGGATACAAAAAATGTGGTACATTTACACAATGGAATATTACTCAGCTATTAAAAATAATGAATTCGAGAAATTCTTAGGTAAATGGATGGATCTAGAAAATATCATCCTGAGTGAGGTAACCCAATCACAAAAGAACACACATGGTATTTACTCACTGATAAGCGGAGATTAGCCCAAAAGTTTGAAACAACAAAGATTCAACTACCAGACGACACGAAGCTCATGAAGAAGAAAGAACAAGTGAGGATGCCTAGGTCTTTCTTAGAAGGAGTAACTAAATAACCAAGGGAGCAAATATGGAGACAAAGTGTGGGTCAGAATCTGAAGGGGGGGTTGTAGGGAGACCATTGTGTCTGGGTATTCATTCCATAGGCAGTCACCAAAAATAGACGCTGATAGGGATGTCAGGATGGGAAAGCTGACAGCAGCCTGATAAGGCTGTCTCCTTAGAGGTCTCTCAGAGTCGGACATACCCAGAGACAGATACCCACAGCTATCCATTAATCTGATCAAAGTTCCCAATGGAGGAGTTAGAGAGTAAATTGAAGGAACCGTGAACCATAAGGGCTGGTGGCCCTGTGAGGAGAGCAAGAATACCAACCAGCCAGAGCTCCCCAGGGTCCAAACCACCAGCCCAGGAGCACATAGGGAGAGACACATGACTCCAGCTGTATATGTAGGGGAGGATGGCCCTGTTGGGCATAGGTGGGAGACAAGATCATTGGTACCCTGAAGGCTGAGCACTGAGGGGGGGGGATCTGAGGGTGGGGAGGGAGGCTGGGGGTAGGTGGGTAAACACCTTCATAGAGGCAGGAGGAGGAGGGATGGGATAAGGGGTTCCTGGGTGGT
Organism: Arvicanthis niloticus; assembly: GCF_011762505.2. Taxonomy (NCBI): domain Eukaryota; kingdom Metazoa; phylum Chordata; class Mammalia; order Rodentia; family Muridae; genus Arvicanthis; species Arvicanthis niloticus. The sequence continues at coordinate 39,274,694 of NC_047665.1, read as the reverse complement.
GGGGGAAATATGGTAAGGGGATAAAATTTGAAATGTAAATATTATATCCAATAAAAGAGGGGAAAAATAGAAAAGCGGTTAGAACCAACATTCTTAATAAAATGTCAGCCCTCTTTAAAAAAAAAAACTATCTTGATACTAAAATTTGTTTTGAGAATTGTATATTGCAGAATGATCAGCCTTGGTGTATCTACTCAACAAGCAAGCTGGGCAGACCTGCTCAAACCTCTGAGGTCCGTGAATTCCATCTGGAGGCAGCGAAGACACAGCATCAGAGGATTGTCAACTTGCTCTCCCCCCCCCCCCCACTCCTCTTCTAATATCTCAACTCCCATAATCAGCTTGAAGAAGCTAATGATGAGTCAGCGCCCCTATTCCCTGGGCATGGGGACTAAGGTGGTAAATGTTGGGCTGTCTCCCTAGGGAAAAGTAGTGGTTTTGTCGGAATAGAGAGGATTAGCTAGGGTTTATTGCATAGCCATAACCAATTAGTAGAAATCTGTATAATTAATATCAAGATGAAGATATAAATTCTTAAATGGCACCAATTTACTTTGTTTACAAATGTTAAGGTTTTCATTGGCATGAGCTTCTTAGTGATATAAGAGTGAGATGAATATTGTTACTCTCATAGGCATTGTACCAGTATAACACACTTAGGAATACAAAGCTTAGACCCAGTCCTTCTTTAACTTTTTTAACTGATTTGAGATGGTCAGCCTGTGAGTTAAGGGACTATAGCAAATTCATGAATTGGAATTTATTATAAGGGTGTTCTCTATGTTTTATTTAGAAATAGCTGAGTGGAGTTAACAGGCAACAGTCCAGATTACCTTACATGGATAGCTGGTTTTCAAAACATCAGAAATCCTTAGAATTGACATAACAAACATTTCAGTATTAATGTTCATTTTCATTAGAGACCTGTCTGCTCCGGACAGCTTCCTATGTTAAATTCTAAGAAGAAATTGAGCATCCTTGGAGTTACTCCAGTTGTGGTGAGACAGCCACTAGGCAAGAATTGCCACTTTCCTTCTACAGACAAATTACTGTCCAGAAAAGGACACACTTGCAGAATAGTCGACTGATTATATCTGCCTAGACAGAGTAATCAGCCCTTAATAATTCTGCAGCACTAAGGTCTGTCAGATGATCCTGGGCCAGAAGGCAGAAGAACAGATGCTCCAACGTTTTGAAGTAGAGCGAGTGTCCAGGTGTTCAGAAGTCTCTATAAATTGGCTAAGTTTTAGAAGCTATGCTTTGTGCTTCCCACAATTATAGTCAACTCAGTCATTCTGGATTTCTGATGGGGTTGAAAACTTATAGCTATTTACTTTGAGAGAAAAGATCTGAGTGTATGGTCATCAGCTGACATTCATCCTAAAGCCAAGGAAAAAGCCAGGTTCAGAACTAAGTGTTTTAGTTAGGATAGATGACAGAGGTGCTGGTTAGTCAACAAAAGGATGGACTGGGTATTAGGACTATCTTGTACCTCACTGGTACAAATAGGCATAATTATGCTCTAATTGTATTTTGAGAGAAAAGTTTCCTTTTAACAGGAAGGGTGATGTGTAGGAGGAGCTAAGGTGGGAGGAGTACTGAGAGGAAGAAGAGTAAGAAGAGGAGAAGAAGAAGGAGAGGAGAAGCTAGGTGATGAAAGAGAGATAGAGGGAAGCAGATGTTCATGTATCTCCACCAGTCAAAGATAGTTGATATATCTAGGTTGGGTAGTGGGTTACACCTCTGATTGAACAATACCAAACTTATAAAGCCTATGATTAACATTTCTTAAAAAAATGTATAAATGCAAAAAGGAAAAGGGGGCATGGGATAGGGGTTTTCTAAGGGGGGGAATGGGGAAACGGGATGGTATCTGAAGTGTAAATGAAAGATCTAATAAAAAAAAAGATAATAAAGGAGTCTAATTTTTGAAAAAAATTAATCTGATTATGGAAATTATTATTTACATTCTTTTATGTATAAGCATTTAGGGTTTTGGGTGACAATTATTTTTTTGTTTGTAACACTGGTAACTTCAAATTATTCATTTTTGTAAGAAAACCGAAATATATAATATGTAAGTCCTGTTTATTTGTTCTGTTTCCCTCAATGGTAATTCTTTATATAACCAATAGAGTATCAAAATCATAAAAAAAAAAGAGTTCCCAATGAAGAAGTTAGGGGACTGAAGGAGCTGAAAGGGTTGGTGGCCCCAAGAGGAGAGCAACAGTGCCAGCCAACCAGAGCTCCCAGGGTCTAAACCACCAGCCTGGGAGCACAAAGGGAGGCACCCATGACTTCAGCTGTATACTTAGGGGAGGATGGCCTTGTTGGGCATGGGTGGGAGAGGAGATCCCTGCTCCCATGAAGGCTAAACACAGAGTGGGGAGGAATTCGAGGGTGAGGAGGGGGGAGTGGGGGGTAGGGGGGGGCACACCCTGGTGGCGGCAGGAGGGGAATGGGATAGGGGGTTCCTGGGTGGTGAGGGGAATGGGGTGAGGGGATAAAATCTGAAATGTATTTTAAAGAAATTATATATATATATATATTTCAAGAACACTTTAAAAAGATTATCTTTGCATAGATAGTTCAACATATGTAAATCAATAAATGCAATACACCATATAAATTGACTGAGAGACAAAAATCTCATGACCATCTCAGATGCAGAAAAAGTCTTTAACAAAGTCCAATATTCCCTTTATGATAAAAGACTTAGAGAGACCTCAGTATATGATGAGCAATTTACAGCAAACCCACAAAAATCATCATGCTGAATGGAGAGAAACTCAGAACAATTTCACTAAATTTAAGAACAAGACAAGGTTTCTGAACTCACAATGAAAATTCAATACAATACTCGAAATCCTAGCTAGTGTAACAGCACAACTGAGGGAGATCAAGGTTATACAAATAGGAAATGAAGAATTCAATGTATATGATAGGATGTTACACATAAAGGAACATAAAGACTCCACCAGGAAACTAATACAGCTTATAAACACTTTCTATAAACGAACACACAAAAATCAGTAACCTTCCTATATGTAAAAGAAAAATATACAGAGAGAGAAATCAGAGAAACAGTGCCTTTTACAATAGCCTAAGAGATGTCATGGTGTCATGGGATAACTCTAATTCAGTGAAAGACATGTATAATAAAACTTTAAGACATTCTAGAAAGAAACTAAAAAAAAAAAAAAAAAAAAAAAAAAAAACCTCTCCCATACTCTTGGACAGGATTAATATTGTGAAAAATGGGCATTCTGCCAAAATTTATCAGCTTATATTAATCAATTATCAGATTCAATGCAGTTTCTCTCAAAATTCCAATGTGACTCTTCAAAGAAAGTGAAAAATTTTTACCCTTCATATGGAAACACACACACACAAACACACACACACACACACACACACACACACAACATAACAAAACGAAACAGAGTATAACTAAATAATAATAAAAACACTAATGGAAATATCACCACCCCAGACTCCAAGAAGTGTTACAGAGCTATATAATAAAACAACAATGGTATTTGTATACAACAGACATGTCAATCAATAGAATAAAATTTAAGACTCAGAAACATCTATATATTAGTTCACATCTGCTTTTTGATAAAGAAGCCCAAATTACAAACTTAAGAAACTGCAGCATTTTTCAAAAATGGTGTTGGTCAAACTATGGCTGCATGTAGAAGAATGAAAATAGATCCAAACATATCATCCTGCAAAAACTCAACTCCAAATAAGTAGAGGGTCTCAACATAAGATCTGATAGGAGAAAATGAAAAAAAAATGTAGTTTCATACTTATTGGAACAGGAATAGACTTTCTGAATAGATACCCATAGCACAGACATCAAGACTAGCACTTAATAAGCAAAAACTCAGGAACCTAGAAGGCTCTGTATAAAAACAAAAAGACACCATCCTTTAGTCACAGTGCCAAGATACTGAACAGGAAAATATTTACCAATTACATACCTGACTATGGATTAGTATGTAGAATATATAAAAGACTAAAAATAACTCAACATCAAGAAAACAAATAATCAACTTTAAACTTGGGATATAGAACTATACTGAGAGTTCTGAAAAGATGGAAAACAAATGTCTGGGAAACACATAAGGAAATGTTCAATACCTTTGGCCATCATGGAAATTAAAATTAAAATTAATTTAGTATTTGATCTTGCTCCAGTCAGAATGACCAAGATAATAGTGCATGTTGGTGAGGGTGCAGAAGGAAGGAACAGTTAGTCATTGTTGTTAGGAGCCCAAACATATACAGCCACTACAGAAATCACTGTGAAGGTTCCTCAAGAAGCTATAGCCAAACTGCCACATGATCCAGCCATCCCCAAAATGAGTATATACACAAATATACTATATATACTACATAGAGACTTGCTCACCCTTGTTCATTACTTGTCTATTCATGACAGCTAGGAACAGTCTAGATAACTGTTAGCTAATGAATGGATAATGAATATATTTTACATTCGCACAGTGGAATATTATTCAACTGTTAAGAAAAAAAATTTGCCCATAAAGAGATGTAGCTACAATCATTGTAGTTGAGGTAATCCAGATCCAAAAAGACAAATATTACATCTATTCTCTTAATGTGGATGTTAGCTCTTAAGATTTTACTACACATGCTACAATCCATGTACACAAAGAGATTAGGTATCTACTGAGTGACCATGGTGGAGAATAGGGCTTCCTAAGGAAGGGGAATTAGAACATAGTGTTATAAGGAGAATTTAAAAGTGAAATAATAAGGGATGTAGGAGGAAAGGGTAAAGGAGGAATTATAGAAAGGGACAACTAGCACTGAAAGCCATTTGAAAAGCCACAGAGAATCCTGGTACTAAAGACTCTTCCTAACATATGTACACACACATGGAAGGAATTTAAATGGAGTCACAATGTCAAGGTAGAAGCAATGCCCCAACTAGTCATATTATGCAACCAAGTAAACCTCCTGTAATAGGAATGGATTACAATTTATTGAATCATTGAATAAAAGTCCATTGCTATAGACTGAAGTAAAAATTTCTGGTTTCTTTGGAGATTCAATTCTGTCATGTGATGTTTTCCTAAAAACTGAATTATAAAAAATGTTTTTGCTAAAGCAGACACATGGGAGGATGTTTTGCTCAAAACAGTCACATAGTATTTTTTACAAAAGCAGCAAAAAAAAAAAAAAATAGAGGTGAAGTTTTGTTAGTGTGGATGCTTGAGAGAGCATGTGATGTTTAAACAAGAATATAAATATAACCCAACAGACAATGGAAGATTCTGGATGGTATTTGATGCCTTAGCATAGTTTGTTGGTCATCTTTGGGCTTTATTGACAATGGTCTTCACTGAGGGTGCTAGGAGGTATTGGTACATCTTATGATTCTTTGCTTGTCTTCATTTTTCCTGACTTCATAGAAAAGAAAACACACACCAAAAAACTTGTGGTGGGGTTCCAGGGGCTTCTTGTGGATTCCACAGACTATGGCCGATTACCAGAGCCTCGAGGTTTCTTCTGTATAAACCTGACATTAGTGATTCGTAAATGGTGTTTACAAATGGATTGAGCTGATTGTATAAATTAAAAACTGATGATATCCTGACAACACAAATTGTATTTGCACCAAAGAACTATTTCTAAACAGGTCCACATCCTTCTTTGTTCTACTAACCTTTCCATTCCACTACCTCCTGTGGATGACAAGCCAAGAGAGGGTAAAACACCCTTATTTTTAAACTCTTATTAAAAGTATGTTTTAAATAATTTGAGCCTCCAATGGAACATATTTCCAACACTACAAGCTACTGTAAAGTCACTCCACAAGGTCATATGGCTGACAGCAACACTTATGTCATCAGACAAGAAAGGTCAAGCTGGTTCTCAACTAGAAGCTTCACCCCTACTGACTAGCATTCATCATGCTGGAAAGCAATCTGCATGCCACCGTAGGAAAAGAAAGGTGATCATCAATATCATGCAGCTACAAATGCTGAATCTACAACAGTGACTTGCTTGTACTGTGCATTGCTGCAATAGTGACACAATCATTTTGGAGTAACCAACCACAGTTCCTGTGATTGTAAGGTCCACTGCATGAAATAGAATCCATCTGAAACTGCTAACTTAGCCAAGATACTTAGAGTAGATAGGTCATGGGCTTAAAAGAAAACCTGCTACTATAATTCTGCTAAAGAATCATAGCAATAAAATGCTACCACAGCACATACTCGTAGGTCAGTGTATCACTCAATCACATCAGAGTGCTCCCTTCAGTTGATGAAATCATAGCAGAGACCCATAACTAGAAAATGTGCAGAAAGTGAGAGACTTTGAAGTATTTTTTTTTCTAAATGGAATGTTTTCATCTACCCCTCCTCATAGAGTAAGGAATCTCTTTGGAAGTGGAAGTAGAAACATTTCAAGAACGAGACGTGATGGATGACTCCAAGGAAATGGTGTCTTCCAAACACAACAAGAGTTATGAGCATATAAACTCACAACACACAAGAGACATGAAAGATTTTCAGTCAGATAGGGTCCCAGCACTGAGAGCAGGAATTGGTCAAGGGACCTCACCACCAACCAAGATGCTATTTGCAACTGAATAACAGCTGGAAATGGAAGAATCATTTTTTTTCTAAGGAAATGTCACCACACTCCAGAGCTGGACTCATGCCCAGAAAAAGTTATTTGCCACAAAACAAACTTCATGTTTTGTTAATGTTTAGGGATTTGTTTTAATTTATGTTGTCTTAATGTTTTATTGTTTGTTTAATTTTCTTTTCTTCAGGTTTTCATTTATTTTGTTATGAGGGCAAAAAAACAGTGGGAGAATTTAAACTTCCTTGGCTACAAGGCTGTGGAGGATGTGGGAGGTGTCAACAGAACAGAATAATATGATCAAAATTTATTGTATGGTAAATATTAAGTAATAAATGATTTAAAAAGCATAAAAACAAATGAAACACTCAGGATTGACTGTAAAGCATACAGAAGAAATTTAAAGAAGTATAGAGAACACAGTAGATCCCATACTCTCCTGGTGACTGTGTCCTAAACATGACACTGAAGATAGCCCTTGCATTTAGTACTTAATGATATTTAAGTATTAATGAAAATATGCTTGAAAATTACTAAGAAAGAAATCACTTTGGACACCCAGTCTGAGCTCTGCACAGGCTGCATGGGCAAGTGCTGCCATATCATAGGAGATGGGCTGCATTTGACGTGAAAAAAACCTGTGGAGGGCTGATCTGTGGGAGAGAAGGATGAGGCTTCCTTGTCACTCAAAGGTGACAGTGGCAGGGTTCTGAAAGAAGATGGTCTATCATTTACTAAATGCAATCCAGAATTGTCTCACTATTCACAAAGATGGTTTGTGTGGTCACTAGGGGCGAGCTGCTACTTATACAGGACAGGCATGGGTAGCATACAGGGTGCCTGCAGTCCAGCCTGGAGTAGGAAGCTCTTGCTCCCACAGCTTCTGCACTATCTGGGTAATTTTCCATCCTAAGACTGACAACTTTGATCTGGGCTGTGTAACTTCTGGTGACTTCAGTACATGGAGCACTCTTTCTTTATCATAATTTCATTTATTGTAAATTTCTCCTTTTCTAAGCATGCTGTAAAACATGGAGTATGAGAATTGTGTATAAAACAGACATGAGTCTACATACTAACACTAACAACTAATTTTAGGATATGAATCTAGAGCATGCTAAACTTCCCTAGGCACTGTGTATGTCAGTTGCCCAAAATACACCTATATTGCACTAAATATAATTTACACGTGAAAAATCGTTTTTAAAGAAACTATTACTATATTAAAGAAATTACTATAGCTCAGGGTATGTCCATCTTTGAAAACTCTGAGTAAATATTATATCCTTCTACATACTACAGTAGCAATAATAGCATTTTGGTGCTATTCTGGGAAGCAACACATTTAGGCAGCATTTTTATGAGTCTTTACAATTGGGATCTGGCTTGAACTATCCTGAAGAGATTGTGATACTGGGACCAAGGTGACTGCACTGGCTGGTCATCAGTTTCTCTAACTCAGCTCAGATTATTCTTCACAGGATCTGGGAGTTTATTTTGTGTATAGGTCAAGTAAAGTTCAGTTTGGATTCTCATCTTCTTAAAGTCTAGAGATATTCAACAGCAAGTTAAACCAAATATTTCTGTAAATGGAGCTACTAAGATAACTGCTACCATAGCCATGCTCACATGCCTGTGCTGCCTATGTCCTTGACTCACAGAATGAGATCACACTGGTGTAACCAGGGCTCCATGTCAATAGGGAACAGAAGCCACAATGTCTTTCTAGGATATTCACAGCCGTGGTGAAAGGCACTCCTCAGCACCCTCCTTACTTCGTGGGCAGGGTTTACACAGGTCACCAGAAGCATCCCAGTGTCTCTAAAATTCTAGTTAACTTTATACTAAAAGTGTTGTGACTTTTCAACACCATATTTTACAGGTCACCTTTGGTAAACCACCTAGCAGAGCTTTGAGCCATTTCTCCTCTTTGATACTACTTTATTTGTCTCACTCAGTTATTTTCTTTTTAGTTTGAATAAATGGTTTTTTTTTTGTATATTTTATTTATTTACATTTCAGTTGCCATTCCCTTTTCCAATTTCCCCTCCCTAGAAAACCCCTAACCTATTCCCCCTCCTCCTTTTTGCTTTTATACCATTTTAATTACACGCAAGTATTAAAATCAGTTCTAGGATGAGGAGCTAGCAGCAATACAATAGATGCAAATAATCTGGTGTGCACATGGTTTTGCTCTAAGCACTATCTGGGACTCAATTTTTCCTATGTTTTCCATGGCCCTGAAAAACATTCTGAACAGCTACAATACTATTGGCCAGGATCTCATGGGAAAACTGATGTGTTAAAAACTTGATGACAGACTGCTTCTACCTTCACTTGAGGTCACTCAGTATGGCCTGAACTGAGCATTTCTATGTTTGCTAGGCATGCTTTTTCCCTGAATGCCTGACTCCATCTTCCATGATGCTGCACAGGTACACATGTTGAGATGAAGTCAAGGAGGCCAAAGTCTCAAAGGAGCGCAGAGAATTATCTTGAAGGAACCCAGGTGGCATGACTGGTCCATGCAGCTAGTCATTGGGAACCTTGTGACCTGTAGAGCGTCAAACCCAGGAGGTCCTGAAAAGTCCAGAAGCCACCCTGATTATGGGTCCTCAAGATACTGTATTTCAATCAATGCAGGGAGGTTCCCCTCTGCTCTGAGCTGTGTGAGTCCCAACTGTCACTGTACAAAATGGAGGCTCAGGTAAGACCCACAGTTCTCAAACTGCTCCTGAGATCCAGTTCCCCTGCCCCCATCTCATCTCAGCTCTGAAGAAGAAGCCTAGTATGATATCGATTTCCTTTCTTAAGCTATGCACAAGGAATCACAAATGCTTTCTCTTCTAATTTTCCTTGCCTCAACTCATCCCAGTAGCCCAACACCCAGCACCAGAAGACATTCCCTGTGAACACACTATCTGAGCAGGACAGGTAAACAGGCAACACACAGCCATTGCACCCTCCAAAGTCCAAAGAAGAAACAGAAACTGAGGAACAAAATGCAAACATAATTCCAGAAATCAGCACCTAGACCTATAGTAATCCCAATCCCAGACACCTAGACACTACAGTGAAAATATACTTGATAATATCCAGGGAAATATGTCTTCACTAGAACCTATGTCTCTGATCACAGTAGATCTCGAGTATCCCAAGAATGTTGATGCACAAGAAAAAGAACATAAAGCATCTATATAAAGATGATGGAGATACATAAAGAGGAACTGAAGTAATCCAGGAAAATGTACAAAAAGTTGCAGGAAGTGAATAAATCTAATACAAGAATCAAAAAAAAAAAAAAAAACCCTAACAAATGAAGGAAATGAATAAACATGTTCAAGATCTGAAAATGGAAATAAAAATCAATAAAAAAGAACAAACTGAGGGAACTCTGCCAATGAAAAATTTAGAAATTTAAACAAGAAGTGCAGAGGAAAGTTTCGACAATAATATATAAGACATGAAGAGAGAATCTCAGGCGTTAAAGATACAATAGAAGAAAATAATACATTGGTCAAAGAAAATGTTACATCAAAAAAGCTCATGACACAAAATATCAAGGAAATCTAGGACACTAGGAAAAGACTAATTAATAAGACTAAGACTAAGAATAATAAAAGTAGAGGAAGGAGAAGAGTCCCAGCTCAAAGATTCAGAAAATATTTTTTAAAAATCATAGAAGTAAAATTTTCCCAACCTATAGAAGGAGACACCAATAACAGTAGAAGAAGCATACAAACAGTCAAATAGATTGAACTCCAAAGGAACATCCCCTAGGCACATAATCATCAAAACACTAAAAGTACAGGAGAAAGAATGTTAGAAGATGCAAGGGAAGAAGAGCAAGTAGCATATAAAGGCAGACCTAGTAAAATGACTTCCCAATGGAGACTCTAAGAGCCAGAAGGGCTTAGAGAGTTATACTGTACACTCTCAGAAATCAGAGGTGCCTGCCTATATTACATTGCCTTACAAAAATATCAGTTACGATAGATGGAGAAAACAAGACATTTCATGATAATGTAAAATGTACAAAATATGTATCTGAAAATCCAGCACTATAGAGTGTATTAAAAGGAAAACTCCAAACTAAAGAGGTTCACTACACCCATAAAACCAAAGAAAATAATGGTCTCACACCACCAAAATGAAAAGAACAAATACACACACACAGACACACATACACACACACACACAGAAAGACAGACAGACAGACACACACACACACACACACACACACACACACACACACACACACACACATCACCATCACCCAGGCCCAACAACAAAATAATAGGAAACCAAAATCATTGATGATTGGTATCTGTCAATATCAATAGTCTCAATTCTTCAATAAAAAGACTCAGACTAACACAATGGATGAGAAAAACAGGACACATACCAAATACTGCCAGGAGAGAGCTGGTATATCAAGAGTGCTGACACACCTGTGAACACAGGTAAAACCACAGCTTCTACTCCAAGGGACCTGTCCAGAAACCTCAGGACACAGGAACTGAGGAGCAGCCTGGAACAGTATCCTTCTGGTCTCTATCAGAGCTGGAGTTGATCCTGTCTACAGATTCAATGCAATCCCTATCAAAATTTCAATTCAATTTTTCATAGAGTTAGAAAGAGCAATTTGCAAATTCATTTGGAATAACCAAAAATGCAGGATTGTGAAAACTATTCTCAACAATAAAAAAGCTGGTAGAGGAATCACCATTCTTGACCTGAAGCTGTATTACAGAGCAATAGTGATAAAAAAAAACTGCATGTATTGTACAGTGACAGGTGGCAGGAAGATCAATGGAATAGCATTGAAGACCCAGAAATGAACCCACACACCTATGGTCACTTGATCATAAGGGCTAAAACCATCCAGTGGAAAAAGGATAGCATTTCCAACAAATGGTGCTAGTTCAACTGGCTGTCAACATGTAAAAGAATGCACATCGATCTATTCTTTTCTCCTTGTACAAAGCTTAAGTCCAAGTGGATCAAGGACCTCCACATTAAACCAAAAGCTTGGGAGCTAAATTGTCCTGGCTCGTACTGCTGCTCTGGTCTGTGAATCAGGGTTCAACAAGAGAGAGAGTGAGGATGGATGTGACGAATGGAGACCAGAGTGTGATTCAACCATGTTTATTCTCCAGTCTCTCTTCTTCTCTCCTTCCAAGTCCCAAGTTCCTAGTCCAAGTACCAAGTCTTGAGTTCCTAGTACCAAGCCTCTTTCTTCTGTCTGACTCTTGCCTTTTATAAGTCTCACTTCTTAAGTCTCTCTTTAAGCCATACCTTTAAGTGTCACACACTCAAGGGAAAATCCTGGGTATATAAAACAAGATGTTATCAGAGTGTGCTCAGCTGTTGTAGGCTGTTGAAAACAAGTCACTTGTCAGGGTATATGGCTCGAGATGGCTGCAAGGATGATAGTCACCTTCTGTCGGCTCCCCACAATGCCCAAAAGATGCTCCAACATGTAATAAGGACACTTGCTCCACTATGTTCAGAGGAACCATATTTATAATAACCAGAGGCTGGAAACAACCCAGATGTCCCTAAACAGAGGAATGGATACAGAAAATGTAGTACATTTACACAATGGAATACTACTCAGCTGTTAAAACCAATGAAATTCTTAGGCAAATGGATGGAACTTGAAAATATCATCCTGAGTGAAGTAACCCAGTCACAAAAGAATATATTTGGTTTGTTCTCACTGATAAGTGGATATTAGCCCAAAAGCTCATACTACCCAAGATCCAATTCACAGACCATATGAAGCCCAAGAAGAAGGAAGACCAAAGTGTGGATGCTTCAGTGCTTCTTAGAAGGGGGAACAAAATACTCATGGGAGGAAATACAGAGACAACACGCGGAGCAGAGACTGAAGGAAAGGCCATCCAGAGACTGCCCCACCTAGACTGCATCCATCCCATATACAGTCGCCAAACCCGGATGCTATTGTGGATGCCCGGAAGTGCTTGCTAACAGGAGCCTGATATGACTGTCTCCTGAGAAGCTCTGCCAGAGCCTAAGAAATACAGAGGAGGATGTTCACAGTCAACCATTGGGCTGAGTGTGGGGTCCTGGAGGGAGGAGTTGGAGAAAGGACTGAAAGAGCTGAGGGGGTTTGCAGCCCCATGGAGTGAGGAACAGTGTCAACTGGCCAGACTCCCCGCTCCCGGAGCTCCTGGGGAATAGACCACCAACCAAAGTGTACACAAACAAAGTATACAGGCCGCTCTGGCCATGTATGTGGCAGAGAATGGCCTTGTTGGACTTCAGTGGAAGATCTGTCCTTGGTCCTGTAGGGGTTCAATGCCCCAGTGTAGGGGAATGCAGGGCACAAAAAAGGAAGTTGGTGGGTAGGTGGGGGAGCACCCTCCTAGAGGCAGGGGGAGGGAAGATTAGGGGGTTTCCAGAGGGAAGACCTGGAGAGGGGGATACCATTTGAAATGTAAATAAGGAAAATATCCAATAAAAGAAAAAAATGTGAGAAAAAAAAAAGAAAGAAACAGGACCCATCCTTCTGCTGCCTCCAAAAAATTTACCTCATCAACAAGGATAGATGTAACCTCAGAGTAAAAGATGGGGAAAAAAATATTCCTAACAAATGGAATTGGAACCAAGCTGCTGTATCTATTTTAATATCTTTAAAAAATAGAATTTAAAGCGAAATTAATCAAAAGTGATGGGTAAGGACAATACATACTCATCAAAGAAAAAAATCTACCAAAAAAACATTTCAGTTCTTAACATCAATGACTAATACCAAGTGTAGCTACTTTTGTAAAAGAAGCCCTACCACAGCTTAAGTCACACATTGCCCCTCCACACATGTAGTGGTAGACTTCAGTTTCCCACTCTCACCAATAAACCATTCATTCAGACACAAACTAAACAGAGAAATGTTGAAGCTATCAGAAATTATAAATCAAATGGACTGGGCAGATAGTGACAGATGATTTTACCCAACCTTCTTCTCAGCACCTCATAGGAAGTTCTCTAAAACTGACCACATACTGGGACACAAAGCAAGTCTCAACAGTTACAGTAAAATTGAAATGATCCCCTGCATCCTGTCAGACCACCACAGATTAAAGACTGATATCAAAACCAACAGTAACAACAAAAAGCTTAGACACTCATGAAAGTTAATCAACTCTCTATTGAATGAAAAAAATGAGTCAAGACAGGAATAAGAAAAATTAAAGACTTTCCAGAATTTAATGAAAATGTATACACAGCATATTCAAACTTATGGCAGACAATGAAAGTGATAATTCTATGAAAATTCATAGCATTATGTGCATCCATATTAAAAATTTAAGAGATTTTATACTAGCAACTTGACAGTATAGCCAAAATCGCAAAAAGAAAGAAGGGAGGAAAGAAGAAAGGAAGGAAGGAAGGAAGGAAGGAAGGAAGGAAGGAAGGAAGGAAGGAAGGAAGGAAAAGGAAAGTTCAATGACCATCCCTGGTCTGGGTTGCCACCTGAGGCCATATTAATATGTGAGGACTGAAGACAGCTGGCCCTACTCCAGCTGCAGCACCTGCTAGAGTGTGCCTGTATTTCACCTGCTTACCTGAACAGCACAGGAGAGCTGACTGTGGTGTCCTCAGTACAGGTGAGCCAGCCCCCAATGAGTGACCTTTAGAGAACTGATCCTTAGGGCATGAGAAATGGTGACATGGCTCCATCCATCACCTGGACAAAGCAAGAGAGGTGGCTTGGTGGGAGAGGCACGGGAGAGCTGACAGGCTGTACAACCCAGGTCCAGATCCAGCCGACCTACACCAGTATCTACACTATTTACAAACTACAGGAGCACATTAAGGTGCTCATCATGCAGATTGAAAACTGCAGGATTATCTATGACACAGGGTAAAAACAAGATTCCTAAGAGGAGTCCCCAGGAAGTACTAGTGTTGATAGTGTAACAAAGCCAGAGGCCTAGAAGCAGAAAAATGACTCACTGCAATAAATGCTTACAAGTAAAACTGTCTGGGTAACACAGACCCAGAAAGATAAATATGGTTTCCTTATAAGTAAAACAAATTAGCTTTTCCCTGTAGACTTAGTGAGGCAAGAAAAGGAGACAGGTCTAGGAAGCACACATGGATCTCTCTGGGTGGGGCAAATTTAATAGATTTTATGGAGTGGGATGGAGAGATGGGTCAGAATTTAAGAGCACTAGCTGGTCTCCCATGGATCCTGAGCTCAATTCCCAGAAACCCAATGGTGGCTCATAACATCTATAATGACATGTAGTGCCCTCCTCTGGTGTGCAGGTACACAGGCAGTCAGAACACTCTTTACAAAATAAATAAATCTTTAAAAAATATCAAAAGAACAGATTTATAAATGGACTGGGAGCATGAAGTGACAGTCATAAGGGGGTGAGGTTGAGGGGGAGATAGGGTGGAAGAAGAGTGTGGGGAGAGATGGATAGAATGGGAAAGTATTTTGGGGGTAGAAATCCAGAGCAGTGGTAACTTCAGGTAATCCTAATGAGGATTTCTAGTAGATGTAAGGCAGAAAAGAAGTCTATCTGGGAGGTCTCCATCAAATTCCTTCCCTCAGAGCACAGAGGATCTTTTGGAAGAGGAGACAGAAAGACTGTAAGAGCCAGAGAGAGTGGAGAAAATCTGGAGAACAAGGACCTCTGAATCAACTAAGCAAGCCACATATGAGCCAAAAGAAGTTGAAGCAGCAAGCACAGGGCCTGAGTGAGTGTACAGGAGGTCCTCTGGAGATGCGGGAACCTCAGTACACAGAACTTGGTTAGTTGTTTATTTTCTCACCTCACATCCTTCCTCTCAAAATAATTAAACCCTAATTAAGCTGGAAATAACTTCTGAGCAAAACAGATGCTGTAACTATGGGAGAGAGGGAAGCTGTACTTCAAGGACTGAGGCCCTGAAGGGACTTGCTTCCCCCTGACACTGTGACAACATGAAACATGAAGTCTGCAGTACCTGATGGCAGCGAAGAGTCCCACAGATCCGGACAGTACAAATATGACCTGGCAAGTGTCAGTTCCCAGAGCTGCTCCAGAGTTTGTCTGCACCACTGAGGTCCAGGTGAGTACTTGGAGGTAAGATCTTAGATCCCTTCAGCTGTGCCATGGAAAAATTCATTAGAGGTAAAGTCTCTCTGACTAAGCCAGGGTGAGCCTTGGGTCTTCCACTTTCCTCTTATTCTGACAAAGCTGGTCTCTGGGTCCATTAAGAATAAAGGAAATAAGTTCCTGGAGATGCAGAAAAGAGAGAAAAATCTGTCTATCTTAAGGCTGATGTCAGGACAGAGTTCTTGGCGGGCCTTTGCCTAAGGTTACCTCCATATTGTTTTTTGATGGAATCAATAAGATATAAAAGAGTTTTTTATATCAATCAAAAATTAGAGACAAGCATAATGACAAAATCCTGTAAAATCAGGTGGGGCAGTCTCTGGATGGCCTTTCCTCCAGTCTCTGCTCCACACACTTTGTCTCTGTATTCCCACCCTTGAGTGTTTTGTTCCCTCTTCTAAGAAGGACTGAAGCATCTGCACTTTGGTCTTCCTTCTCCTTGTGGTCTATGAATTTTATCTTGAGTATTCTGAGCTGTTGGGCTAATATCCACTTATCAGGGAATACATACTATGTGTGTTCTTTTGTGACCTGGTTACATCACTCAGGATGATATTTTCTTGTTCCATCCATTTGCCTAAAATTTTAATGAAGTCATTGACAAACCAAAATTCTTATATTTTAGCCTTCATGCTTGCCAGTATTGTGACTCCAAACAGTGTCACTAGTTTTGTAAAATTTGTACTTCCTTGCTTTTCATGTATTTCCATGCTTGATATACTGACATGTGTTTTCTTTAGAGTAACGTTGAATTCCCAATTTAAAACTTTTCTTTCTGTATCCATCCTAACATTCTTTGGATTTTATCTCATACAACTATGCATACTTGTCAACTTAGTTACTACAAAACTGCTAGGTATGTACACAGATAAGTCACTAGAGTAACAATTACCATTACCATATTGAGAAGTCCTGCTGTAAGGATCCAGACTGTGAACAAACTACATCCTGAAACAGCTCATCCCACTGCTAGGCAGCAAAGAGCACTAAACTGGATTTGCTTTTGTGTGTTCTTTTCAAAAACCCAGAGTGGATGGTAACCTTCCCAAGGCTTGGAGATTAGACCCCACCCTCTATCACCCATCTATCTAAACACAAGGCCAACCAGTCTTCTAGTATTTCCCATTATGAGTTGGGGTGAGTTGAGAGTAGGGTTTTTTACAGTTGCAATCACTACCTGCACACCTCATTTTTATGTTAAATCTGTTAGCATTGCTGATGTCCTTGATATTAATGTCTGGAACATTATTCACTCTGTTCAGATATTTACGATGATATTGTGATTTCCAAGATGCTGGAGAGGAGCAGACAAAAGGCAATAACTGATATTTAGAATCATGAAACCACATGGACACAAACCTAGGGGGGAAAAACAGGTTCACACATACCAAGAGTGAGATCACCAGGATATAGACATTTAAATAATCTTGTGAGTTTGACAGGAAGGAGAGCATAGAGCAGAGGCATTCCAAGTACTCAGAACACACAAACCCATAGAGACATTGAAGCAATCTAGATTGCTCTTATTCTCGAAAAAGTACACAAAGCTTACTAAAAATATCTAAGATATGAGAATGTAGATCCACAGCCTGAACAATAACTTCATGTCAAGTTCTAAGTTCTGGAATCAGTTGTAGAACAAAGCAGCCTGCCTGACAAACAGGTTGGAAAAGAAACAGGAGGAGAGGCAGGATGTAAAGCAAACTGACATAACTGCTGCCCACAAGACCCCACAAAGTCAAATACTCCCATGACCTCTTAGCTGTAAGAGTCCCTGCTCACAACTGTGTGACCCAACCTACTGCGCTGCATGCAGCCATATTGAGAATCTGTAACTCATAAACTACACTCATCAAGTGGCAGCAGCTAACACCTCATGAGTCCCCTTCTCTCATACCCAGCAGCAGCAGCACTTGGTCCATACATGGCTGCTCTATCCTTCCTTAGGTGTCCTGAGGACATTCCTGGGGATCAGTTGCCCTAAATCTTCCACTTGTGTCACATACCTCTGCTACTCACTATCCCAGAAATCACTCAAGAAATCAGCTAGACGTCCTCCATGGCTGCAGCCTGGTGGTTACATAAGTTTTTCAGGATATCTTTTGGTGATTCAGGTTTAACTGCTGGGCCCTACCTGGAAGGATTATTCCATTTACTTGACATGGAGGACTGCCTAAAAAAAGTACCCAGTAATCATTCATATGGAGTAAAATCACAAAATTCTCAATATAAAAACTTTTGAAATATTAAAATATAGAAATATAAGATACAAACTTAGGAACCAAATGAAAATCTAGACAATGGTGTACTAATCAAGATGCAGACAAAGAATGGAATGTAGAACAAAGGAGGAGAGACATGAAAGGTAAAGTAACTAAATGTGAGATGCTGCAGGTGCTGAGCAACAGGGTTTCCCAGTGTCTGTATGTGATGTGGGGAAGGCAGACAGGTTCAGCATGAGGCTCAGGCTTCAGGAATTGGACAGGGAAACACAATGAGAAACAGAAAAAAAATTGATTGGGGAAACTTGAAGTTTAATTCAACTATACTGAGAATTAAAGAGAATAATGCATAAATGCAGACAGACAGACAGACAGACAGACACACACACACACACACACACACACACACACACATACACAAGCACACACTTGAACACATCAGTTTTACTAGTGTAGACTTATCAAATTAAATTTTCCTTTAAAATTTACATATTAACCAGTTACCAAAACCTGTCAACACACCTTAACCCAGAGTCCACAGGAAGAGAGACAGGAGTTTCTGAGACCTCACCTGCAACATACACCTACCACTGCATCCTAAACACCAGAAAATGCTATTGTCCAAAATGTGCTGTTCAGATCCCTCTCTAACTTTACTGATTTCTTTAAAATGTATTTGCAGCCTGTATACAAGGAAGGAAGAAATGGTTTGGGAGTTACTTAAGAAAACAATTTTTCTCTTCATGACTGTGGTTGGCATTCTGGGAAACATGTCAGTTTCTGTGAATTATATGTTCAGTTGGTGGGGAAGCCTTGAGAAGAAACCCATACATCTTATTCTCATCCACTTGGCTTTTACAAACATTCTATTCCTTCTTCTGAAAGGATTGCCTAAGACAATGGTAGCTTTTGGTTTGAGAAGCTTCCTGGATGACATAGGCTGTAAAATAATTGTTTACCTGCAGAGGGTGGCCCATGGTCTCTCCCTCTGCACCAGCAGTCTCCTCACTGTGGTCCAGGCCATCATCATCAGTCCCAGAGCATCTGGGTGGAGGAGGCTCAGGCCAAAGTCTTTATGGCACATCCTTCTTTTTTTTCTATTCTTTTGGGTAACCAATGCATTGATAAGTGTGAATGTAATCCATTCCATCACAGGTACAGGTCTGAATATATCACATCTTAAAAATAGTGACAACTATTGCTATTTTATGCCAGAAAGTCAGGAAATAAAATGGGTTGTTCTCCCTCTCATGGTCTTAAGAGATGCAGTGTTTCAGGGTGCCATGGGAGGATCCAGTGGCTACATGGTATTTCTTCTCCACAAGCATCACCAGCATGTCCTCTACCTTCAGAACTCCAAATTACAATAGTATAGAATTATCACTCTCCATTGACTACTTTTTAAAAGGGATTTTAAAAACTGTTTTGTATTAATTTACTGTAGGAATAGTTTGCCTGCATTTATAACTATGTAGCATGTGAATGTTTGAGGCCTTTACAGGTTAGAAGAGAGCACCAAATTTTCTGTGAATGACTGAATTTGACAGATGGTTCTGAAGTAATGTGTAGTTGCAGTGAATTGAACCTGAGTTCCCTGAAGTCCAGCTAGTGCTCTTAGTAGCTGAGCCATCTCTCCAGCACTAAAAAAATCACTTAACTAGGACTTGTAAAACTGGCAGTGCTACTACCATGACTTAAAACATTCAGATTAAGTTCATAAATTTTATTAAAACTCATAGTAAGGTAATCATGTATCCCCAACTTTTCTTATCTTTTTACCTTACTTTGTGCTTGCTAAATATTAGTACTGTGGGGCTACTTTAGCCTACTTCAAAGTGTCAGTAATTACCCATCCATAGAATAGATTTTACAAGACTGTGAAAGAATGACATGTACTCTACATTTAATCGAGAGTAGCCCAATGCACCGGTCACAGAGCTTAAATGCCCTGAGAGATTTCATTGGTGTCATATTCCTGAAGGTTCTCTACAGGAATAAAGGTTCTCTACAGATATGGAATAAACTAGAAATCAAATAAACAGTGAACATCCATTTAATATTTGTCTATAGTTCTTATATTGATTTTAAAATGTGTAATTGCCCTTTTCCAAGATGAATTAATGGGTGACTGAAGTTAACATGGGCTTGTTAGCCACTGCCTTTTATTAATGCCCGAGGGCTCTCCACAGCATTATCCAGCTCTTTATCATCAAAGAGTTTCATCTGACTCTACATTCATTTCAATGAAAAATTATTTGCTTACTTTTTTACAAAGGACCAATGCAATGTTATTGAAATAGTTCCAATAATCTGATGGACAAATTATTAAAATATTATTGACATAATCACTGAGAATGATATTTTAGTGTGGTTAGTGGTAGGGATAGCCTTATTTTGAAAAATTAACTGTCATATCAGATAATTTCTCATAAACATTGTGGCTTCATCTAGGATGTACTTTACAATATTAATAGACATGTTCTCTTTGCATTTGCCAAGCATTATCTTTGAGGAGCTACAATTTTTGCTAGGTCAATACTTTGAAGGATGACTGTGTATAGGATGGCAAAAAAAAAGGTCAGAGAAGGGAGGCATTTAAAGTGATATTCAATATCATGGCTTAGAAATTGACTGCTTCCTTTTGTTTGAATGTTCTCATAAAAGGGAACTTAGAGATGGAGGATATAAAGAACCATCTTCTGTGAAGGCGTCAGCATGGTGTTCATGTCTAAATGTCAACATCATCTCCATGTCAGAGGAGGCAGGGTGGGGTCACAAGAACAAAACAAAGATATTTACAAGCAAATAATTCTGTGCATTTTCATAATATGCTAGGGATATTCCCCCTAAACACAGACACCCCACAGGTATGAACCATATCATGTTTACTTGCTTGTGTTTCTCAAAAAGATTGTACTATTTCTGGGCATGAAGATGATTTAAAGTGACCTCAACCAGAGAATAAATTTTATTTCACTTATTGGACTTAGATATTTTAGGGAATATTATCTTATTGGTGAGATATATGTATTCTTTCATCATGAGTCCTGACAATAATCACATAGATCTTATTGTCATCCACTTGGCTTTTGTAAACACAATCATTACTTATTGTAAAGGGGTCAGAAATATGGCTACAATTTTTCTATTACAGAAATTCCCTAGGTAATGATGGTTGTAAAACTATAGTTTATCTAGAAAGCATTACCTGTGGCCTCTCCATTTGCACCACCTGTTTCCTCAGCTTGGTCCAGGCTGTCACCATCAATTCCAGGACCACCCTTTGGAGAAAGCTCAAACCACATACTCCATGGCAATGTTTTTGCCTTTCTCCTTCTCTTTTGGATCATTAATTCCCCGATAAGCTCCAACTTGCTATACTATATCACAGCAGGCAGTAGCATGAACAGGTCTATAGTTGAGATGTTTACTGGGTATTGCTATATGCTGCCATCCAGGCACACAGTTAAGTGGCTGTTTCTCTCTCTCTCTCTCATGGCTCTTTGTGATGTCATTTTCTAGGTTGATGGGCTGGAGCAATAAATTTATGAATCTCCATCTGTACAAACATCATGTTCATGTTCTCTACCTTCACAGCTCCAGGTCTGCAAACAATTCCAGGGCAGATATTGAAGAGACTCAGAGGGTTCGTGCTCTCATGACCTGTTTCCTTCTCTTTTATTGGGCAGACTTTATTTTCTCCTTATACACAGGTTCCACAGTGACACATGATTCCACAATACTAAATATCAAAGCATTTTTAGTACTTAGTTATGTTTGTCTTTAGTACTTAGTTATGTTTGATCATCAGAGATATCTGTGTTGCTTAGCACCACTGTGTCCCCTGAGAAATAAAAATGTAATGCTATATACACAGAAATGGCATTGTTTTTGTATTCTAATGTATCAGAGCAACAAATTTGTTAAAATGATACACTTAATATTTTTCAGACAGCTGGTAATAGTTGAAGTCAGGCTCTAGGAAGTGGGCAGCGATGTTCACTATCCCACCACCCCACACTTCTTATCATGCATCCTTCATAGCAAAATGCAGGAGGGCAAACAGTCACCCTATATTAAATTTTTTCACATTCTGGAGTTTTACTCTTGTAAGAGCCTCCAATTTTTTCCTGGATTCTTGTTCCTTCTACTGCTTTTCCATCATCACTGACTCCTCTACTTATTTTTTTCAGTGTCTTTTTTTTTTATTAGATATTTTATTTACACTTCAGATGCCATCCCCTTTCCCCATTCCCCCCCCTTAGAAAATCCCTATCCCATGTCCCCTTTTACTTTTTGCATTTATACATTTTTTTTAAAAAAATAATGTTAATCATAAGCGTTATAAGTTTGGAATTGTTCAATCAGAGGTGTAACCCACTGACCAACCTAGATATAACAACTATCTTTGGCTGGTGGAGATACATGAATATCTGCCTCCCTGTCTCCCCCCTCTTTCTCTCTTTCATCACCTAGCTTCTCCTCTCTTTCTTCTTCTCCTCTTCTTACTCCTTTTCTTCCTCTCAGTACTCCTCCTACCTTAGCTCCTCCTACACATCACCCTTCCTGTTAAAATGAAACTTTTCTCTCAAAATACAATTAAAGCATAATTATGCCAATTTGTACCAGTGAGGTACAAGATAGTCCTAATACCCCGTCCATCCTTTTGTTGACTAACCAGCACCTCTGTCATCTATCCTAACTAAAACATTTAGTTCTGAACCTGGCTTTAGGATGAATGTCAGCTGACGACCATCCACTCAAATCTTTTCTCTTATGATAAATAGCTATAAGTTTTCAACCCCGTCAGAAATCCAGAATGACTGAGTTAACTATAATTGTGGGAAGTACAAAGCATAGCTTCTAAAACTTAGCCAATTTATAGAGACCTCTGAACACCTGAAAAGCCCCTATACTACCAAACGTTGGAGCATCAAATCTTCAGCCTTCTGGCCCAGAATCATCTGACAGACCTTGGTGATGCAGGATTATTAAGGACTGATAACTCTGTCTAGGCAGATATAATCAGTCGATTATTCTGCATGTGTGTCCTTTTCTGGACAGTAATTTGTCTATAGATGGAGAGAGGCAATTCTTGCCTAGTGGCTGTTACCACACAACTGGAGTAACTCCAAGGATGCTCAATTTCTTCTTAGAATCCATGACAGGAAGCTGTCAGGAGCAGACAGGTCTCTAATCAATATGAACATTAATATATAAATATTTGTAGCATCAGTTCTATGGACTTCTGATGTTTTGAAAACCAACTATCCATGTAAGGTAACCTGGACTGTTGTCTGTTCACTCCTCTCAGCTATTTCTAAATAAAATATGGAAAACACCCTAACAATAAACTCAAAAATATGAATTTGCTATAGTCCATTAACTCATAAGTTAACCGTCCCAAATCAGTTAAAAAGGTTAAAAAAGGGCTGGGTCTAGGCATTGTATTCCTAAATGTGTTATACAGGCACAATGCCCATGAGAATATCAATATTCATCTCAATAATATCAATAAGAAGCTCATACCAATGGAAACCTTAAATTTGAAATCAAAGTAAATTTTGTACCATTTAAGAAATTATAACTTCATCTTGATAATAATTATACAGATTTCTACCAATAGGTTATGGCTATGCAATAAGTCCTAGCTAATCCCCCCCTGTTCCAACAAAACCACTACTTGTCCCTAGAAAGACAGACCATTATTAACCACATTAGTCCCCAAGCTCAGGGAATAGGGGCGCTGACTCTTCTTTAACTTCTTCAAGCTGATTAAGGGCGTTGAGATTTTAGAAGAGGGGTGGGGGGAAGAGTAAGTTGATAAGCCTCTGATGCTGTGTCTTCACTGAATCCAGATGGAATTCCAGGACATCAGAGGTTTGGGCAGGTCTGCTCAGTATGCTTGATGAGTAGATACACCAAGGCTGTGTATTCTGCAATATACAATTCTCAGAACAAGTTTTAGTATCAAGAAAAAAAAATTTCCCACCCTCAGGGGGCTGACATTTTTTTTTTAAAGATGTTGGTTCTGAAGACTTTTTTTCCCGCTTGTTAAAATTGGTTGTAGTATTTACGTTTCAGATTTTATCCCCTTAGCCTACTTCCTCCCACCACCCAGAAACCTCCTATCCCATCCCCCTCCTCATGCTTCTATGAGGCAGTGACCACACCTACCCCCCTCACTATCCTCTCCCAGCCCTCACATTCCCCCCCCCCCACTGTGTGTTCATTTTTTATTATGGAACCAAGAAACTCCTCTCCCACCTATGTCCGACAAGGCCATCCTCCCCTACATATACCTCTGGAGTCTTGGGTCCCTCCCTATGTGTTCCCAGGCTGGTGGTTTAGACCCTGGGGGGCTCTGGTTGTTTGGTATTGTTGCTTTCCACCTGGGGTCAATAACCTTTTCTGCTCCTTCAGTCCTCTCACTAAGTTCTCCATTGGGAAACCCCTGATCATATCAGTGGTTAACTGTGAGCATTGTCCTCTGAGTGTGTTAGTCTTCAGCAGACCTCTAAGAAGACAGCTATATCATGTTCCTCACATTATGCACTTCCAGCCATCCACAACAGTGTTTAGATTAGGTGGCTGTACATGGGGTGAATACCCAGGTGGAATGGTCTCCTGATGGCCCCTCCTTCAGTTTCTGTTCCATGTTTTGTTTCCCTATTTGCTCCCTTGAGCATTTTTGTTTCTCGTTCTAAGTAGAACTGAGGCATCCCCTCTTGGTCTTCCTTCTTCATGAACTTCATGTAGTCTGTGGGTTGAGTCTTCGCTAATCCAAGCTTTTGGGCTAACATCCGTGGAGATATGTTTGTGTAACCCTCTTCTTTTGGGGTTTTTGGAAGATTACTTTTTTGCTTTTTCTAGGTTGTAGTTTCCCTCCTTGTGTTGGAGTTTTCCACCAGTTATTCTTTGAAGTGCTGGATTTATGTTGCGATACTGTGTAAATTTGGATTTGTCATGTAATATTTTGGTTTCTCCATCAATAATGATTGACAGTTTTGCTGGGTATAGTAGTCTGGGCTGGCATTTGTGTTCTCTTAGGGTCTGTATGATGTCGGTCCAGGATCTTCTGGCTTTTATGGTCTCTGGTGAGAAGTCTGGTGTAATTCTTATAGGTCTGCCGTTATATGTTATTTTGCCTTTTTCCCTTACTGCTTTTAGTATTTTTTCTTTGTTTTGTACATTTGATGTTTTGACTATTATATGGCAGGAAGTATTTCTTTTCTGGTCTAAACTATTTGGAGTTCTGTAGGCTTCTTGTATATTTATGGACATCTCTTTCTTTAGGTTAGGGAAGTTTTGCTCTATAATTTTGTTGAGGATATTTACTGGTCCTTTTAGTTGGGAGTCTTCCCCCTCATCTATACCTATTATCCTTAGGTTTGGCCTTCTCATTGTGTCTTGGATTTCTTGTATATTTGGGGTTAGTAGCTTTTTGTATTTTGCATTTTCTTTGACAGTTGTGTCAATGTTTTCCATGGTATCTTCTGCACATGAGACTCTCTCTTCCATCTCTTGTATTCTGTTGGTGATACTTGTGTCTATGACTCCTGATCTTTTTTTTTAGGTTTTCTATCTCCAGGGTATTGTCCCTTTGTGATTTCTTTATTGTTTCTACTTCCATTTTTAGATCCTGCATGGTTCTGTTTAATTCCTTTTCCCGTTTGGTCGCATTTTCTTGCAATTCCTTAAGGGATTTTTGTGTTTCCTCTTTAAGGGTTTCTATCTGTTCTTTGAGAGTGTTATTTATGTCTTTATTAAAGTCCTCTATCATCATCATGAGAAGTGATTTTAATTCTGAATCCTGCTTTTCTGGTGTGATGGGGTGTTCAGGGCTTGCTCTGATGGGGGAACTGGGTTCTGATGATGTCATGTAACTTTGGTTTCTGTTGCTTCCGTTCCTGCGCTTGCCTTTTGCCATCTGGTTAACTCTAGTGCTGTCTGTACTTGCTGTCTCTGGCTGAAGCCTGCCTTTCCAGTTATCTCGCTTGTGTCTGATCTCCTAGGGGTCCAGATGTCTCTGTGATCTTTTCCAGCTGCACTGATTACAGTGGTACCTCTAGGATGCCTCAGGATATGGTGCCTCCAAGGTAGTAGTCCAGCTAGGTGTCTGCTGTTCTGGGTGCAGTGTCTCCTCTAGAATATCTCAGGATATGTTGTCTGAAGCTCTGAGTTCATTTGTTCTTCTGTGGCTCTGGATTGAGTGGACCTTCCAGTATGTCTCAGGTGGAATCCGGGGTCCACACAACAGCAGACCTGGCAGAGGTCTGATCCAGGCCTCAGATCTGAGAACTAGTTTCTAAGACACTGTCCAAGTTAGAGTGCCTGGGATCCCTGCTTCCTCTGGGTTCTTGGAGGTTGGGGACAGAGCTGCCACCCAAGATCTGCTCAGTGCTCTGGCCCAGACCAGAAGGAACCAGTGTTCTGGGCCGGGAGTGACTTCCTGGGTCCTTTTGGTTCCCAGTTACTCCCTGTTTAGGGCGGGCCCTGCTGTCTGCTTACCTAAGATACTGCCTGAGTTCGAGCGCCTGGGATCCCTGCTTCCTCTTGGTTCTTGGATGTTGGGGGCAGAGCTGCCACCCAAGATCTGCTCAGTGCTCTGGCCCAGACCAGAAGGAGACTCCTCTACTTATTTCAAAGCATTTACTATGTGCAATGATCAAGTGAACTGTAAGGATTTCAGGAAGCATACTTTCCTGAAGGTCACTTACAAAGTGGAGATGAGCAGGAAGAGAAACCAATTCACTACAGCTAGTAAGTGCTTGGCATTGCTGGGTACCAATCACTGAGGAACAGGTAAGAATAAACCCTTCCTTCCCCCTGACACTGTGACAACATGAAACCTAAAGTCTGCAGTACCTGATGGCAGCCAAGAGCCCCACAGATCCAGGCAGTACAAATATCACCTGGCAAGTGTCACCTACCCAGAGCTGCCCCAGAGCCTGACTGCACCACAGAGGTCCAGGTGAGTACATGGAGGTAAGATCTTAGATCCCCTCAGTGGTGCCATGGAGAGATTAAAGCTGAAGTCTCTCTCTGATTAAGACAGGGAGTAGATGAGAAGCCCTGTGAGCCTTAGGTCCTACACGCTCCTTCTGACCCTATCAATCCTGATCCCTGGCTCAAGAAAGATCAAAGGAGGGAAGTTCTAGGGGATATAGAAATGGGACCGATATGCTGGGGCTCTGTTGTCTATCTTCAGGTTGGAATCAGAGGAGAGCTCTGGGTGGGTCTTTACCTCCTTTCCTTTATTAGGTAATCAATAAGACATACAAGATTTTCAGATGTCTCATAAATGTGAGACAGTAATGAAATATCTCAAGAATGTCAGCACTACAGAGGCTGAGGCAAAAATATTTGTTTTTCAATGGTTTATAGTGGTAGATTTTTTTCTTAAAAGAAATAAGATAAAAAATACAAAAATACATTTTTAAGTTTCATGTTTGCCAGCATTGTGACCCCAACAGATTCACTAGTGTTTGTAAAGTTTATACTTTTCACTTCTGATGCACTTCCACTTTTCAAGTGTGGGCCCATGTTTTCTTTTACAATAGCTTTATAATTCCTCATTGAAGGTTCTCCTTCTGGATTCATTTTTATAGTCCCTTGATTCTATCACCTAATATTATAAATACTTATCTCAACTTCAGTCATTTTAGGCCTAGTGTATGTGGAGAACTATAAACCACAAAGTGTAGTAGCTATCAAGACCATCTTAAGAATTCCTTCTATAAAGATCCAGGCTGTAAACTAGTACAACCTGAAACAGCTCATCTTAACTTTGCCCCAGAACTAAGCAGCAAAATGCAATAATCTTTTGTTTTGTTTTGTTTTGTTTTGTTTTCTAATTGTTTGCTGGCTTGCTTTTAGAAAATCAGGATAAATGGATACAGCCTACCTCAGATTTGGGAGGTGGGGGTTAAACCCAGTGTGGGAACATCCATCTATCTAAACACAAGTCCATCCTGTCTTTTAAGTTAATTTCCTTTAGCATTTCCCAAATAATGTGGGAGATGAGTCACCTCTCTATCCTGTGACAGTCAACTTCAGTAGAAATGAATGACGTATCAGAGGCCCAGAGGCTGGTCTGAAGAGTGATTTAAAGTTTGGAAACAGATATAGACAACTTGAAATATAGTATATCCTAGTTATGCTAGTATTAAACAAACAGAAAAAAATGTGTTTTCTATCAGGGCTTGGGGTTATCAATTGCAGCAAATTTTATAGACTCCAATCGTAAAGTGAACAACAGTTAATGTTCATTCTAAAAATCAATAATGAAGGCTGGTTACCTTTTCATTAATGTCTGAAGCATACTTTATTGTATTCAGATATTCAGAATGGTATTGTGATTTCTAAAATTCATTGATATAAGTATGAATTTGTTGGACAGCCAGTTGAAAGGCAATAACTGACATTTCTAGTGTCATGCAGCCACCTGGAACAAATCTGGCAACAAAGCTAGGTTCCTACAGGTCACATATGTGATGAGAAGGACACAGACATTTAAGGCAATCCTGTGAGTTTAGCAAGGAGATCAGGAAACAGAGGTGGTCTAAGTACTCAGAACATGCAAACCCATGTAGCCACTGAAACATCCAGATTCCTCTTACTCTAGAAAGTGTACCCAGAGCTTACCAAAATTCCTGAGAAATGAGAATGGCATTTTAAAACATGAATAATAGCATCCTGAAGAGGCCTAAGTCCTGGAATCAGCATGGATTAATGTAGAACAAAGCAGCCTGCCTGACAAAAAGGTTGGAAAAGAAACAGGAGAAGCAGGCTGTAAAGCAAGCTGACATAACTGCTGTTCACAAGGCTCCACAGAGGCAAACGCCACCATAAACTCTTAGTTGGGTGAGTCCCTGCTCACAACTGTATATTCCAATCTAGTGTATGCTACTGTATACAGACATATTGAGGACCCATAACCCCAAAACTTCACTGATCTCAGAGTAGCACCTAACAACTCAATAATCACCTTCTTCTATCCCCCTCATCAGCAACAGCTGGTACAGGGCTGCTCTATGCTCCATTAGATGTGCTGAGGCTGCCTTGGGGTCACAGATGGTCTGAGACAACCAATGGGAGTCCCCTGCTACCCCACTCTCCCAGGAAGCATTCCAGTGTTGTACAGGGCACTGTCCCTGGCTGCAACCTGTTACTTACATGAAGTTTTCACACAAGAGTGTTTTTCAGGACATCTTTTGGTAATTCAGCTTTAACTGGAGGCTTTATCTGGAAAGGTTACACAATTTAACTTGACACTAAGGACTATCTTTAAAATACCTAATAAACATTCATACAGATTGAAATCACATAATGGTCACTATAAAAACATATTAAGACGTAGAAATTGAATTTATAAAGATGTGCTGTTAAATGCAATTCCAGAAATTGTTGTACTATTCAAGATACAAATAAGAAAAAAGTATCAATCAAAGGAGGAGAGATGTGGAGAGAAAGGAACTAAATGTGAGAGATGCTGCAGGTGCTGACCCACAGAGTTTCCCAGTTCCTATATATGATGTGGGGAAGGCAGACAGGTTCAGGGCAAGCCTCGGGATTTGGGAATTGTCTGGAGGAAATATGA
Source organism: Arvicanthis niloticus (assembly GCF_011762505.2). Classification (NCBI taxonomy): domain Eukaryota; kingdom Metazoa; phylum Chordata; class Mammalia; order Rodentia; family Muridae; genus Arvicanthis; species Arvicanthis niloticus. The sequence continues at coordinate 39,245,103 of NC_047665.1, read as the reverse complement.
ATGAATAGAATGAGAATCAGAGAAAGAATTTTTGGTTAGGGGAATTTGGAATACAATTCAACAATGCTGATTGATAACAAGGACAATGCTGATTACAAGGGTAATGCATGCATGCAGACAGACAGACACATGTGCACACACACACACACACACACACACACACATACACACACACACACACAAGCAAACATGAAAGAGTCAATTATAGTACAAATCTCAAAAACATTCATCTTTAAATTTTTACTTTGGATATCAGTTACCAATATCACCTATCAGATCACACAAAATATCCCAGAAGCCACAGGAGACAAGAGAAATTTCAGGAAGGTAATCTGCAACATTACCTGTGTCTATGGCTGCTTTGTGAACTTCAGAAAATGCTATTGCAAAATGTGCTATTCGGATCTATGTCTAGGATTACTGAGGCTTTCTTCAAAAAATATTTGCATCCTGGATACAAGTTTTTCTACCTAGAAAGGAAGAAATGGTTTTGAAGTATATTAAGGAAATTATTTTCCTCTTTATAACTGTGGCTGGCACTCTGGGGAACATGTGTATTTCTGTGAATTATATGTTCGATTGGTGGGGAGGCCCTGAGAAGAAATTTATACACCTTATTCTCATCCACTTGGCTTTTACAAACATCATAATCCTTCTTACAAAGGGATTACCAAAGGCAATAGCAGCATTTGGTTTGAGAAACTTCCTGGATGACATAGGCTGTAAGATCATTGTTTACCTGGCAAGAGTGGCCCGTGGCCTCTCCATCTGCACCAGCAGTCTCCTCACTGTGGTCCAGGCTATCATCATCAGTCCCAGAGCATCTGGGTGGAGGAGGCTCAGACCAAAGTCTGCATGGCACATCCTTCCATTCTTCTCATTCTTTTGGGTGCTCAATGCTTTGATAAGTGTGAATGTAATCCATTCCATCACAGGAACAGGTCTGAATATATCACATCTTAAAAATAGTGACAACTATTGCTATTTTATGCCAGAAAGTCAGGAAATAAAATGGGTTGTTCTCCCTCTCATGGTCCTGAGAGATGCAGTGTTTCAGGGTGGCATGGGAGGGGCCAGTGGCTACATGGTATTTCTTCTCCACAAGCATCACCAGCATGTCCTCTACCTTCAGAACTCCAAGCTTCTCTACAGAACTCCCCCTGAGCTGAGAGCTGCCCAGAGTGTCCTCCTTCTGATGCTCTGTTTTGCTTTCTTCTACTGGGCAGATTGTGCCTTTTCTCTAATTTTAAGTATCTCTTCAAGGGACAATGCATGGATGGTAAATACTCGAGAATTTCTGACCATTGGTTATGCAACTTTTAGCCCTTTTGTGCTGATTCACAGGGATGGGCTTCTGGTTGAATGTTGGCATGCTCAGTGGGAGAAATTGAGAAAATGTCTCTCATTTATATGTTCAATAAGTGTCAAAGAGCTCTCAGTTCTCCAATATCGTGGGTAAGACAAAATCCTGCAAAACAATTTAAGCATGTGATTATTCTCAGACACTCTTCCTGGATGTTCTCTTAATATCTTTAGATACTGAATCCCAAGCCCAAGTGGACCTGCAAGCTGATTCATAGTTTGGAAATATGAATTAAGGAGGATGGCTCTGAGGAAACTGGAAACTAGTTGAAGAAACTAGTTGGGCTTTTATGTCATTGTGTTTTGCTTGTTTGTATTGTCAGTTCACATCTTTCTTTTGAACAGGTAAACCCTAATGACTGCTAGGATAACTTCTGATTATCACTTCAAATGTGATGATCATGAATTAAACATATTCACCACTATGTTTTGGTTAATGGTAGTTATTGTTCTCATTTATTTATTTATTCACTTTACATCTCAATCACTATCCTCCTTGTGATGCCCTGCTCAAAACACAATACTTCCCCCATCATTCCCTCCCCTTCTCTTATGATAGGGTGGAGCTCTACCCAACCCCCATATACTCCCACTCTGGTACATCAAGTCTCTGCAGAGCTAGGCACATCCTCTTCCACTGAGGCTAGAAAAGGCAGCCCAGTTACAGGAAAGAGATCCACAAACTGGAGACAGATTTAGGAACCCCGGCTCCAGTTGTTGGGGGATCCACATGAAGATTGAGCAGCACATATGCTACATACGTGCGAGAAGCCTAGGTCCAGCCTAGGTCCAGCCTAGGTCCAGCCTAGGTCCAGCCTGCACACACTGTTTTGTTGGTGGTTCAGTCTCTGAGACCCTCCAAGAGTCTAGGTTAGTTGATTCTATTGGTCTTCCTGTGGAGTCTCTGCCCTCTTTGGGTCCCACAATCCCTCCTCCAACTCTTCCTCAGGACTCCCTGAGCTCCATCCACTGTTTGTCTGTGGGTCTGCCTCTGTTTCAGTCAGCTGCTAGGTAACTGTCTGTAAACATAACAGAGTACCATTAATAGTGTCAAGGATTGGTTCTTCCCCATGGGATTGGTCTCAAGTTGGGCCAGTTATTGGTTGGACATCCCCTTCATATCTGCCCTAACCCTGTCCCTGCATTTTTTTAAGCCGGAAAAATTTTGGGTCAAAAGTTTTGTGGGAAGGTTGGTTAGACTACCTCTCTATTGGGGCTCCTGTCTGACTACAGGAAGTATACACTTCAGGTTCCATATCTCCAGTGCTAGGAATCTCAACCAAAGTCACTCTCATAGACTCCTGGGAGCTTCCCTCATCCCAGGTCTCTGACACCTTCCAGAGATACACCCTACCCCCACTCTAGCTTGCTGCCTATTTTTATTCTTTCTCCTGGTAAGCTGGCCCACTCTCCTGTCTCTCCTCATACCTGATCCTGAACATCTCCCATTCCCTTTCCTTTTCAGTTCCCTCTTTCCATATGCCTAATAGGACTATTTTATTCCTCCTTCTAAATGAGATGCAAACATTCTTGCTTGGGCTGTTTTACCAAATCTGCCAATTTTTAGCCATTGCAGTTTCTCCCTAGCATAAACAGAAAAATCAAAACAGATCTTGTAGGGAGTGAGGTTGAACTGCTCTCTGTAGCTGAGCACTGTGCCTGGAGAGGAGCCAAGGTTGCCTGAGCTCCTTCCCTGGTCCAAGAGTTAAACTCTCCAGATGAAAGCAAGAGATAGGCCAGGCTGTGGGTCTCTGAAATATTGCTCTTTTCTAAAATTAACTAGATTTCTAATGTTTTATTAAATAGATTAAAAACCACTATTGTGATTAGTTTGTCTGTCAACTTGTCACAAATTAGAATCACCTGAGCGGGGCACCTCACCTGAAGAATTGTTCTGTCTTTATTTATGTGGGAAGACCCATCTGACTGTGGGTGGCATCTAATGATAACAGCCCAGGTTAAAAGTGTGTGTCAGAAGGAAGACCATTCTGCCTCATGCTTGCTTGCTTTCCCTCCTGACTCTGAGCTGATTTGCTCTCCTGTTGCTGGGGCTGATGCCTTTGCTGAGAGTAGAACCAAAGGCTCTCTAGGAAACTTCCAGGCTTCTGGAGCCACACTGGGACTTCTGAGGCACTGTCTGTGGACTACTAGTTATGGCCCCTAGTGAGACAGCTGTGCTGAGATGACTCTGACTGCTGAGGCTTACAGGCTCAAAGGCCTAGTGAAATACTGGGTTCTCAGATGTTCCATGGTGATTTAGTTGGTTTCACTGTATTAAACCTGGCATCAAAGACACCGATATGGATGTCAGGAAGTGCATGCTGACAGGAGCCTGATGCAGATGCCTCCTCGAAGGTCTGGCAGAGTCTGACATATCCAGAGGTGGATGCTCACAGCTACCCATTGATCTGATCAAGGGTTCCCAATTAAGAAGTTAGAGGACTAAAGGAGCTGAAAGGGTTGGTGGCCCCAAGAGGAGAGCAACAGTGCCACCAACCAAAGCTCCCAAGGGTCTAAACTACCAGCCTGGGAGCACGAAGGGAGGCATCCATGACTTCAGCTGTATACTTAGGGGAGGATGGCCTTGTTGGGCATGGGTGGGAGAGGAGATCCCTGGTCCCATGAAGGCTGAACACAGATCGGGGAGGAATTCGAGGGTGGGGAGGGGGGAGTGGGGGGTAGGTGGGGGCACACCCTTGTGGAGACAGGAGGGAGGATGGGATAGGGGGTTCCTGGGTGGTGAGGGGAATGAGGTGAGGGGATAAAATCTGAAATGTATTTTAAAGAAATAAAAAAAAAAGAAAATAAAAAAAATCTGGCATCAAATATACATATATGTTATATTATGTCATTTATTATATATAAAAATCTTTTCAACCTATGGGTTCTGTTCCTCTAGAGAGCCATGACTACAACAGCCACCTTTTCCAGAGTGTTCTGAGGTAGATGCATAGCTGAAGAGGAAAACTGTCTAACCAAAGACTTTGTGAGTGTTAACAGGATGTATTCAGTTTTTCTTTTGGACAGGGAAATGTGGATAAAAATGAGAGGTCAGTGCTCACCTGACACTAACTAAAGCCATTTAATTTTCTATATTGTCTCATGTATTACTAAAAATAAAAGAGATATGTAATTAACTTTAAAACAGATACATTTTAATACAACTCTGAAATCTCACAGATGGTGTAAATTAACACATACATCTCTTTCACTATCATTTGGTGGGAAAAGTGAAATCCCCTGAAGTCTCAGTGAATTCCTAGTGAACACTACAGTGCACGCCACAGCACCATGTGTGCACTACATCCACAGAATTACTCTACCTAAGGGCAACCTTGCACCTGTGACCAACAGCTCACCTACTCCCCACCTCCCTTTTAAGGGGAACACAATTCTGCTCTCTACCTATGTGTGCTCAGTGGGTCAGAGATGTGACTACAGTTTTTTTTTCTTTCAGAAAATCCTAGGAAATATTTGTGAATCATGGTTTACCTAGAAAATGTGTCTCTGAACCACTCTGTTGACTCTTCCTGTCCCCTCATTTTGGTCCAGGAGGTGAACATCAGTCCCAGGACCTCAGTATGCAGAAAGCTTAAGTCAGGCATGACAAGTTCTTGCCACTTTAATCCTCCTTTAGATCTTTACTTTATGACGAGCTTCAAATCTCTCCATATCACAGCAGTCAACAGCCTGAGTAGATCTGGAATTGGAAGGAACTGTGGGTGTTGCTATGTTATTCAGTACTGTCTGTTAGTCTTGATTGTGTTCAATTTCTATTAACTACTGGCGCACTTTAAGAGGTCAGTCCTGCAAAACCAAAGTTGTCTGATCTCCATGACATAGGATAAAAATAGAATGTCTAAGAGAAGCCTCAATCTTGATAGATAGCAAAATCTAGAGACTTCAAACCAACTCATCCCATTAAAACCCAAATCTAAAATCATGTCAGTAAGATAATCCACCATGATCAAGTAGAGATGGTTCATCATAGGAACCATTTGCAAGTAAAAGTGAAAGGATATATTATGTGATATACTGTGACACACTGAAGCTTCTACAGCAATATGGTTTTATTTATTTACTAATTTTTATATTTTGCTTCTTTTTGGTGGAGGGCATTGTAAGGATGAAGGAATGATATGGAGGGACATCAAGATAAATGGGATTAGGGTATATAATGTGAAATTCACAAAGAATCAATGAAAGGCTGAAAAAACATTCAATAAAATACTTAAACTAAATCTACAAAAAGGATAATCTCCATGAAAGTTGACTTTATCCCAGAGTTGCAAAGATGGTTCAACATAGGAAATATGGTCATTGTTATCCACCATGTAAACAAACTGAAAAACAATTACATGATCATCTCATTAAATGCTAGAAAGCCTTTGAAAAATCCAATACCCATTCATGTTAAAAAGTCTTAGAGATGTCAGGGTTACAATGTGCATTACCTAAACATAATAAAAACTAATATACAGAAAGCCAATGGCCAGCATCAAATTAAACAGAGAGAAACATGAAGCAAATTCCACAAACTAAAGGACAAGAATACCCACTCTCTCCACATCTCTTCAATAAACTACTTGAAGTTCTAGCTAGAGCAATAACTAAACAACTAAAGAAGATCAAGGGCATACAAACTAAAAAGGAAGAAGTCAAAGTAACACTATTCATGGATGATATGATCCTATACATAAGCAACCCAAAAAATTCTACCAGAAAACTCTGATGAACATCTTCATGAAAAGTTTGGCTGGATACAAAATTACCTAGAAAAAATCAATATTCTTCCTTTATAAAAACAGTAAACATGCCAAGAAAGAAATTAGAAAAACAAGATGCTATGTAATAACCACAAACAATACATCTTGGTTTAACTCTAGCCAAGCAAGTGAAAGACTTGTATGAAAAAAGCTTCAAATCTCTGAAGAAAAAAAAAAAAACTGTGGAAGGTATCATAAGTTGGAAAGATCTGCCATGCTCATGGATTGAGAAAAAGTGGAAGTGAAAATGGAAGCCAAAAAAGGTTAAGGTTTGAAAAATAGTCTTCAGATTCCCATCAAAATTCCAATACAATTCTTTACAGACCTTGGAAGAACAATTTTCAAATTCATATGAAAAAAATGAATGAACAAGAAGACCTCAGAATAGCTAAAATAATTCTGAACAATAAAAGAACTTCTGGAGGGATTCCCATCCCTGATTTCAAGCTGTACTACAGAGCAGTAGTAATAAAAACTGCATGATATTGGTATAGGAACAGACAGGTTATTCAATGGAATCAAATCAAAGTCCCTAAAATAAACCCTGACACCTATAGATATCTAATTTTTGGCAAGAAGGGAAAACTATACAATAGGAAAAGAAAACATCTTCAACAAATGGTGATGGTATAAATAGATGTCTGCACAAAGCAGAAGGCAAATAGACCTATATTTTTCAGAAAACTTAAGACCAAGTAGGTAAAAGATCTCAACATAAAACTAGATACACTGAACTAGATAGAAGAGAAATTGAAAAATCGCCTTGAATTCATTGACACAAGAGGCAACAGCCTGAACAAAGCACCAATAGCACAGGCACTAATATAAATAATTAATAAATGAGAACTCATGAAACTGAAAAGTTACTGTGATGCAAAGAACACAGTCAAACAAAGCAGAAGCATACAAAATGGGAAAACATTTTTTACCATCTCCACATCCAATAGAAGACTAATATCCTAAATATATAAAGAACTCAAAAATCTAGATATCATAAAACCTAATAATCCAAATTTAAATGAGGTATCGATTTAAACATAAAAGTCTCAATAGGGGAAAGTCAAAAGGCTGAGGCAAGGTTCGACATGCTTAGCCATCAGGTAAAGGCAAATCAAAACTCCTAGTAAGATAGTCCATCTTACTCCTGTCAGAATAGATCATTGACACAAGTGACAACTCATGCCATGTGGGCAAATATCTCAAGCAAGGGGAACTGTCCTTCATTGATGATCAAAGTGCAAATACAGCCACTATGAAAATCAATATGTCAGTTCATCAGAAATTGTTCCTCAGAATCAATCTACCTCAAGAGCTAGCTATAGGATTCTTATGCATATACTCAAAGGCTGCTCCACCATCCCACAAGGACATTTGCTCAACCATCTTCATTGTGGCTTTATTCATAATAGCTAGAAGCTGGACACAACACAGATGTCCCTCAACAGAAAAATGGGTAAAGAAACTGTGGTATAGCCTTCTGCCCCTGGCCCAGATACCGGTGGCTGGAGCAGTCTCTCAGCCGTTCTGCTCCTCTCTGGAAACTGAGTCCAGAGGCACTCTAAGGAGGTCACGGACTAAAGAGCTGCAGAAGTACCTAAGAGAAGTCAAGGACCACAGAGCTGCAGGCATCCTAGAGAGGACATGGCTTGTTGTGGATAGTCCCAGCCTTTTGTTTTCATGGTATTTCCACTCCTGGGAGGGGCTGCAGAGAAGAAGTGAATCTTGTGAACCCTCTGTCCAATTGAATTTGTAAAATAAAGGCTAGAGCCAGTGATTGGGCAGTAGAAGGGGAGGTGGAGAAAAAGGGGAGGAGTCTGAAGAGGAGGAGGGAAAAGAGGAGTTGCCAGGGGAGAGGCGAGGTAGAACAGAGAGGCAGAAGAGTGAGAGGAGCCATTGAAGCTGTTGGTGGAAGTACAATAAGGAAGAGAAGAACATGGCTTAGAAAACCACAGGTTTTAAGGGATCAAATAGCTGGGGAATAGAGTAGTACAATGGTAAATCTGCCCAATATAAGGCTTGCAGTTTATAATCATAAATATTGAGTTGTGTTTTCCTTGACCGGACGTGTTTGGGTCAGAGATTTACCACAACAATGGCCACAGAGCTGCAGTGCAGGGGACACCATATCCTGAAGCATCATAGAGGAGCAACTACATTCAGAGCAGCAAACATCTAGCTGGACTACTACCGTGGAGACACAATATTCTGAAATATCCTAGAGGAGCCACTGCACCTAGAGCAGCTGAAGCTCAGGATCATAGAGTCATCTGGACCCCTGAGGAGTTCTGACACAACCAAAATAACTGGAAAGGCAGACCCCAGTCAGAACCAGCGAGTGCGAGTAGCACTACAGCTAACCAAATGGAGAAAGGCAAGCATAAGAATGTAAACAACAGAAACCAAAGTTACGTGGCATCACCAGAACCCAGTTCCCCCACCATAGCAAGTCCTGAACACCACATCACACCAGAAAAGCAGGACTCAGAATTAAAATCACTTCTCATGATGATGATGGGGGACTTTAAAAAGGACATAAACAACACTCTCAAAGATTTGAGGAGAATGCAGGTAAACAGGTAGAAGCCCTTAAAGAAATGCAAGAAAACACAACCAAACAGATGAAGGAATTACACAAAACCGTCCAGGATCTAAAAATGGAAGTAGAAACAATAAAGAAATCTCAAAAGGAGACTACCCTGCAGATAGAAAACCTAGGCAAAAGATCAGGAGTCATAGACGCAAGCATCACCAACAGAATACAAGAGACAGAAGAGAGAATTTCATGCTCAGAAGATATGATGGAAAACATAGACACAATGGTCAAAGAAAATGTGAAATGTAAAAAGCTCCTAACACAAAACATCCAGGAAATCTAAGACACAATGAGAAGACCAAACCTAAGGATAATAGGTATAGATGAAGGTGAAGACTCCCAACTTAAAGGGCCAGTAAATATCTTCAAAAAAATTATAGAGGAAAACTTTCCTAACCTAAAGAAAGAGATGTCCTTAAATATACAAGAAGCCTACAGAACTCCAAATAGACTAGACCAAAAAAGAAACACCTCCTGTCACATACTAATCAAAACATCAAATATACAAAACAAAGAGAAGATACTAAAAGCTGTAGGCCACCGACCCGACTCGGCTGGTCAAGATGGCGCTGGCTTCTGGGCTTCTGGTATGATCTACCAGTAAACAAGTGCACTGAGCATGTGATCACCCTTGGGCCAACACAGTTTTGGGACCAACCCCTCCCGAGCGGGATATGTTTATGAAGCACTGCAATTCTGACCAATCATGCACCTCCACACACTTTCCCCCTGATTAGGGCTGAGCATATAAGCAGCCCGCTCTGGGTGCCCGGGGGTTCCCTGCTAAATAATGAAGCGCTTCTACAATAAAGGTTGTTGAGAAGGATCCGGTTGTTCTCGTCTTCCTTGCTGGTGGAGTTGGGCAGGACAAGAAACAGTAAGGAAAAAAGGCAAAGTAACATATAAAGGCAGACCTATAAGAATTACACCAGATTTCTCACCAGAGACTATAAAAGCCAGAAGATCCTGGACTGATATCATACAGACCCTAAGAGATAACAAATGCCAGCCCAGGTTACTATACCCAGTAAAACTCTCAATCAATATTGATGGAAAAAACAAAATATACCATGACAAATCCAAATTTACACAATATCTTACCACAAACCCAGCACTTCAAAGGATAATTGGTGGAAAACTCCAACACAAGGAGGGAAACTACAACCTAGAAAAAGCAAGAAAGTAATCTTCCAACAACCCTAAAAGAAGGTAGCTATACAAACATAACTCCACTGGCAATAACAAAAATAACAGGAAACAACATTCATTTTACTTCATATCTCTTAATATCAATAGACTCAATTCTCCAATAAAAAGATATAGACTATCAGATTGTATACATAAACAGGACCCAACATTTTGCTGCATATAGGAAATGTACCTTTGTGAAAAAGACAGACACTACCTCAGAGTAAAAGGTTGGAAAACAATCTTCCAAGCAAATAGCCCCAAGACACAAGCTGGAGTAGCAATTCTAATATCAAATAAAATCATTTTTCAACCAAAAGTAATCAAAAAAGATAAAGAAGGACACTTCCTATTCATCAAAAGAAAAATGTACCAAGAGGAACTTGCAATTCTGCACATCTATGCTCCAAATGCAAGGGCACACACATACATAAAAGAAACTTTACTAAAGCTTAAAGCATACATTACACCTCACACAATAATAGTGGGAGATTTCAACATCCCACTCTCAGCTATGGACAGATCATGGAAACAGAAACTAAACCGAGACACAATGAAACTAACAGAAGTTATGAACCAATTGGACTTAACTGACATCTATAGAACATTTCATCCTAAAACAAAAGAATATACCTTCTTCTCAGCACCTCATGGTATCTTCTCCAAAATAGACCATATAATTGGTCACAAAACAGGCCTCAACAGATACAAAAAGATTGAAATAATCCCTTGTACCTTATCAGACCACCGTGGACTAAGACTCATCTTTGACATGGACAAAAACAATGGAAAGCCCACAAACACGTGGAAACTGAACAATGCTCTACTCAATGATAACTTGGTCAAGGAAGAAATAAAGAAAGAAATTAAAGACTTTTTAGATTTAAATGAGAATGAGGAAACACCATATCAAAATTTGTGGGACTCCATGAAAGCAGTATTACGAGGAAAAAATCATAGCTCTAAGTGCTCACAAAAGAAAATGGGAAGAGCATACATTAATAACTTGACAGCAAACCTGAAAGCATTAGAACAAAAGAAGCTAATATACCCAAGAGGAGTAGACGGCAGGAAATAATCAAACTCAGGGCTGAAATCAACCAAACTGAAACAAAAAGAACTATACAAAATAACAACAAAACCAGGAGCTGGTTCTTTGAGAAAATCAACAAGACAGACAAACTCTTAGCCAGACTAACCAAAGGGCACAGAGACAGTACTCGAATTAATAAAATCAGAACTGAAAAGGGAGACATAACAACAGAAACTGAAGCAATTAAAAAAATCATCAGATCCTACTACAAAGGCCTATACTCAACAAAATTGGAAAATCTGGATGAAATGGACAATTTTCTAGACAGATAACAGGTTAAATGAGGAGCAGATAAACCATCTAAACAGTCTCATAACCTCTAAAGAAATAGAAGCAGTCATTAAAAATCTCCCCACCAAAAAAAAGTCCAGGGCCAGATGGCTTTAGCCCAGAATTCTATCAGACCTTCCAGGAAGACCTAATACCAATTCTCTTCAAACTATTCCACAGAATAGAAACAGAAGGAACACTACCCAATTCGTTCTATGAAGCTACAATTACGCTCATACCTAAGCCTCACAAAGACCCAACAAAGAAAGACAACTACAGACCAATCTCTCTTATAAATATTGATGCAAAAATCCTCAATAAAATTGATGCTCAACATCCTTAGTCATCAGGGAAATGCAAATCAAAACAACACTGAGATACCACCTCACACCAGTCAGAATGGCTAAGATCAAAAACTCAGGTGATAGTAGATGCTGGCGAGGATGCGGAGAAACAGGAACACTCCTCCATTGTTGGTGGGATTGCAAGCTGGTACAACCACTCTGGAAATCAGTCTGGCGGTTCCTCCAAAAACTAGACATAACATTACCTGAGGATCCAGCTATACCACTCCTGGGCATATACCCAGAAGATGCTCCAACATATAATAAGGACATATGCTCCACTATGTTCATAGCATCCTTATTTATAATAGCCAGAAGCTGGAAAGAACCTAGATATCCCTCAACAGAGGAATGGATACAAATTGTGGTACATCTACACAATGGAGTATTACTCAGCTATTAAAAATAATGAATTCGAGAAATTTTTAGGTAAATGGATGGATCTAGAAATTATCATCCTGAGTAAGTTAACCCAATCACAAATGAACACATATGGTATTTACTCACTGTTAAGAGGATGTTAGCCCAAAAGCTTGGAATAGGGAATACTCACTCCTATGAAGACCACATGAAGCTCATGAAGAAGGAAGACCAAGAGGGGATGCCTCAGTTCTACTTAGAACGAGTAACAAAAATACTCAAGGAACCAAATATGGAAACAAAACATGGGACAGAAACTGAAGGAGGGGCCATCAAGAGACCATTCCACCTGGGTATTCATCCCATGTACAGTCACCTAAGCTAGACACTGATGTGGACGGCTGGAGGTGCATGATGTCAAGAATATGATATAGCTGTCTACTTAGGGGTCTGCCAAAGACTAACACATTCAGAAGACAATGCTCACAGCTAACCAGTGATATGATCAAGGGTTTCCCAATGGAGAACTTAGAGAGAAGACTGAAGGAGCAGAAAGGGTTTGTGACCCCAGGAGGAAAGCAACAATACCAAACAACCAGAGCCCCCCAGGGTCTAAACCACCAGCCTGGGGACACATAGGGAGGGACCCATGACTCCAGCAGTATATGTAGGGGAGGATGGCCTTGTCAGGCATAGGTAGGAGAGGAGTTTCTTGCTCCCATAAAAATGAACACAGAGTTGGGGGGTGGAATGTGAGGGTGGGGAGGGGGTAGAGGGGGGTAGGTGCGGGCACTGCCTCATAGAAGCATGAGGAGGGGGGATGGGATAGGAGGTTTCTGGGTGGTAGAAGGAAGTGAGGTAAGGGGATAAAATCTGAAAGGTAAATATAATACACAATTTTAAAAAAGATGAAAAAAGGGGGGAGGACACAAAAAGAGAAAAAAAAGAAAAAGAAAGAAAGAAAAATAGGAGATTTAATAACACAAAGAAAAGGATTTAGAAATTTAGAAGGCAGTTTATGTTAATGGAAACAGCATCACAGAAACTGGAAAATCACACCCTCATAGAAGCACAAGGAGGGGGGATAGGATAAAGGGTTCCTGGGTGGTGGTGGGAATGGAATAAGGGGATAAAATTTGAAATTTAAATATTACAACCAACTTTAAAAAGGGGAAAAAAAAGAAAAGTTGTTAGAACCAACATCTTTAAAAAAATGTCAGCCCTCTAGGAAAAAAAATTTTTTTTTCTTGATACTAAAACTTGTTCTGAGAATTGTATATTACAGAATACACAGCCTTGGTGTATCTACTTGACAAGCATACTGAGCAGACCTGCCCAAACCTCTCTTGTCCTGGAATTCCATCTGGATGCAGTGAAGACACAGTGTCAGAGGCTTATCAATTTACTCTTCCTGCCACCCCTCTTCTAATATCTCAACGCCCGTAATCAGCTTGAAGAAGTTAAAGAAGAATCAGCGCCCCTATTCCCTGGGCTTGGGGACTAATGTGGTTAATAATGGTCTGTCTTTCTAGGGAAAAGTAGTGGTTTTGTTGGAAGAGGGAGGATTAGCTAGGACTTATTGCATAGCCATAACCTATTGGTAGAAATCTGTATAATTAATATCAAGATGAAGTTATAATTTCTTAAATGGTACAAAATTTACTTTGATTTCAAATTTAAGGTTTCCATTGGTATGAGCTTCTTATTGATATAAAAGTGAGATGAATATTGATATTCTCATGGGCATTGTGCCTGTATAACACATTTAGGAATACAAAGCTTGTGGACCAGACCTCTGCCGGGTCTGCTGTTGTGTGGACCCCGGATTCCGCCTGAGACATTCTGGAGGCTCCACAGATCCCAGTCAGCATTAGGTAAGAAGACCCACATACTGCCCTAAGCCCATAGCTGGGTGCTGTGTGCACTCTTAGATTTCAGCAGATACCACCCCACCGCCCCTGCGGAGTAGCACTGCCCTTCCGGCCCTCTCCCGGATCTGAGGCCTGGACCAGACCTCTGCCTGGTCTGGTGTTGTGTGGACCCTGGATTCCGCCTGAGACATACTGGAAGGTCCACTCAACCCAGAGCCACAGAGGAACAACTGAACTCAGAGCTTCAGACAACATATTCTGAGATATCCTAGAGGAGACACTGCACCCAGAACAGCAGACACCTGGCTGAACGGCTACCTTGGAGGCACCAAATCCTGAGGCATCCTAGAGGCACCACTGTAATCAGTACAGCTGGAAAAGATCACAGAGACATCTGGACCCCTAGGAGATCAAACACAAGCGAGATAACTGGAAAGGCAGGCTTCAGCCAGAGACAGCAAGTACAGGCAGCACTAGAGTTAACCAGATGGCAAAAGGCAAGCGCAGGAACGGAAGCAACAGAAACCAAAGTTACATGACATCATCAGAACCCAGTTCCCCCATCAGAGCAAGCCCTGAACACCCCATCACACCAGAAAAGCAGGATTCAGAATTAAAATCACTTCTCATGATGATGATAGAGGACTTTAATAAAGACATAAATAACACTCTCAAAGAACAGATAGAAACCCTTAAAGAGGAAACACAAAAATCCCTTAAGGAATTGCAAGAAAATGCGACCAAACGGGAAAAGGAATTAAACAGAACCATGCAGGATCTAAAAATGGAAGTAGAAACAATAAAGAAATCACAAAGGGGCAATACCCTGGAGATAGAAAACCTAAAAAAAAAAAAAGATCAGGAATCATAGACACAAGTATCACCAACAGAATACAAGAGATGGAAGAGAGAATCTCATGTGCAGAAGATTCCATGGAAAACATTGACACAACTGTCAAAGAAAATGCAAAATACAAAAAGCTACTAACCCCAAATATACAAGAAATCCAAGACACAATGAGAAGGCCAAACCTAAGGATAATAGGTATAGATGAGGGGGAAGACACCCAACTTAAAGGACCAGTAAATATCCTCAACAAAATTATAGAGCAAAACTTCCCTAACCTAAAGAAAGAGATGTCCATAAATATACAAGAAGCCTACAGAACTCCAAATAGTTTAGACCAGAAAAGAAATACTTCCCACCACATAATAGTCAAAACATCAAATGTACAAAACAAAGAAAAAATACTAAAAGCAGTAAGGGAAAAAGGCAAAGTAACATATAAAGGCAGACCTATAAGAATTACACCAGACTTCTCACCAGTGACCATAAAAGCCAGAAGATCCTGGACCGACATCATACAGACCCTAAGAGAACACAAATGCCAGCCAGACTACTATACCCAGCAAAACTCTCAATCATTATTGATGGAGAAACCAAAATATTCCATGACAAATCCAAATTTACACAGTATCTCAACACAAATCCAGTACTTCAAAAGATAATTGATAGAAAACTCCAACACAAGGAGGGAAACTACAACCTAGAAAAAGCAAGAAAGTAATCTTCCAAAAGCCATAAAAGAAGGTAGCTACACAAACATATCTCCACTGCCAATAACAAAAATAACAGGAAACAACATTCATTTTACTTCATATCTCTTAATATCAATGGACTCAATTCTCCAATAAAAAGATATAGACTATCAGATTGTATACATAAACAGGACCCAACATTTTGCTGCATATAGGAAACGTACCTTTGTGAAAAAGACAGACACTACATCAGAGTAAAAGGTTGGAAAACAATCTTCCAAGCAAATGGTCCCAAGAAACAAGCTGGAGTAGCAATTCTAATATCAAATAAAATCATTTTTCAACCAGAAGTAATCAAAAAAGATAAAGAAGGACACTTCATATTCATCGAAGGAAAAATGTACCAAGAGGAACTCACAATTCTGAACATCTATGCCCCAAATGCAAGGGCACCCACATACATAAAAGAAACTTTACTAAAGCTTAAAGCATACATTGCACCCTACACAATAATAGTGGGAGATTTCAACATCCCACTCTCAGCTATGGACAGATCATGGAAACAGAAACTAAACCGAGACACAATGAATCTAACAGAAGTTATGAACCAATTGGACTTAACTGACATCTATAGAACATTTCATCCTAAAACAAAAGAATATACCTTCTTCTCAGCACCTCATGGTATCTTCTCCAAAATAGACCATATAATTGGTCACAAAACAGGCCTCAACAGATACAAAAAGATTGAAATAATCCCTTGTACCTTATCAGACCACCATGGACTAAGACTCGTCTTTGACATGGACAAAAACAACAGAAAGCCCACATACATGTGGAAACTGAACAATGCTCTACTCAATGATAACTTGGTCAAGGAAGAAATAAAGAAAGAAACTAAAGACTTCTTAGATTTAAATGAAAATGAGGACACATCATATCAAAACTTGTGGGACTCACTGAAAGCAGTACTAAGAGGAAAAATCATAGCTCTAAGTGCTCACAAAAAGAAATTAGAAAGAGCATACATTAACAAGTTGACAGCAAACCTGAAAGCGTTAGAACAAAAAGAAGCTAATATACCCAAGAGGAGTAGAAGGCAGGAAATAATCAAACTCAGGGCTGAAATCAACCAAGGTGAAACAAAAAGAACTATACAAAATATCAACAAAACCAGGAGCTGGTTCTTTGAGAAAATCAACAAGATAGACAAACCCATAGCCAGACTAACCAAAGGGCGCAGAGACAGTATTCAAATTAATAAAATCAGGACTGAAAAGGGAGACATAACAACAGAAACAGAGGAAATTCAAAAAATCATCAGATCCTACTACAAAGGCCTATACTCAACAAAATTGGAAAATCTGGAGGAAATGGACAATTTTCTAGATAGATACCAGGTACCAAAGTTAAACGAGGAGCAGATAAACCATCTAAACAGTCATATAACTCCTAAAGAAATAGAAACAGTCATTAAAAATCTTCCCACCAAAAAATGTCTGGGACCAGATGGTTTCAGCGCAGAATTCTTTCAGACATTCAAGGAAGACCTAATACCAATCCTCTTCAAGCTATTCCATCGAATAGAAACAGAAGGAACACTACCCAATTCAATCTATGAAGCTACCATTACACTCATACGTAAACCACAGAAAGACCCCAAAAAGAAAGAGAAATACAGACCAATCTCACTTATGAATATTGATGCAAAAATACTCAATAAAATTCTCACAAACCGAATCCAACAACACATCAAACAATTATCCATCAAGATCAAGTAGGCTTTATCCCAGGAATGCAGGCATGGTTCAATATTCGGAAATCCATCAATGTAATCCACTACATAAATAAATTTAAAGAAAAAAACTACTTGGTCATCTCACTAGACGATGAGAAAGCATTTGACAAAATTCAACATCCCTTCATGTTAAAAGTCTTGGAAAGATCAGGAATTCAAGGCCCATACCTAAACATAGTAAAAGCAATATACAGCAAGCCAATAGCCAACATCAAACTAAATGGAGAGAAACTTGAAGCAATCCCACTAAGATCAGGGACTAGACAAGGCTGCCCACTCTCACCTTACCTATTCAATATAGTACTGGAATTCCTAGCTAGAGCAATTAGACAACAAAAGGAAGACAAAGGGATACAGATAGGAAAGGAAGAAGTCAAAATTTCACTATTTGCAGATGATATGATAGTATACTTAAGTGAACCTAAAACTTCCACCAGAGAACTCCTAAACCTGATAAACAACTTTAGCAAAGTGGCTGGATATAAAATCAACTCAAACAAATCAGTAGCCTTCCTCTATTCAAAGGATAAACGGGCTGAGAAAGAAATTAAGGAAATGACACCCTTCACAATAGCCACAAATAAAATATCTAGGAGTGAACCTAACCAAGCAAGTGAAAGATCTGTAT
This sequence comes from Arvicanthis niloticus, assembly GCF_011762505.2. Lineage (NCBI taxonomy): Eukaryota > Metazoa > Chordata > Mammalia > Rodentia > Muridae > Arvicanthis > Arvicanthis niloticus. The sequence continues at coordinate 39,227,291 of NC_047665.1, read as the reverse complement.
GACAAGAACTTCAAGTCTCTGAAGAAAGAAATTGAAGAAGATCTCAGAAGATGGAAATATCTCCCATGCTCCTGGATTGGCAGGGTTAACTTAGTAAAAATGGCCATCCTGCCAAAAGCAATCTACAGATTCAAGCAATACCCATCAAAATTCCAAATCAATTCTTCATAGAGATAGAAAGAGCAATCTACAAATTCATTTGGAATAACAAAAAACCTAGGATAGAGAGAACTATTCTCAACAATAAAAGAAATTCTGGGGACATCACCATCCCCTGACCTCAAACTGTACTACAGAGCAGTAGTGATAAAAACTGCATGGTATTGGTACAGAGACAGACAAGATCAATGGAATAGAATTGAAGACCCAGAAATGAACCCACACACCTATGGTCACTTGATCTTTGACAAGAGAGCTAACACCATCCAGTGGAAAAAGGACAGCATTTTCAACAAGTGGTGCTGGTTTAACTGGAGGTCAACATGTAGAAAAATTCAAATTAATCCATTCTTATCCCCTTGTACAAAGCTCAACTCCAAGTGGATAAAGGACCTTCACATAAAGCCAGATACATTGAAACTAATAGAAGAGAAGTTGGGGAAGACCCTCGAATACCTAGGCACAGGGGAAAAGTTCCTGAACAGAACACCAATGGCTTATGCTCTAAGATCAAGAACCGACAAACGGGACCTGATCAAATTGCAAAGCTTCTGTAAGGCAAAGGACATTGTCAACAAGACAAAACGGCAACCAACAGATTTGGAGAAGATCATTACCAATCCTACATCTGATAGAGGGCTAATATCGAATATATACAAAGAACTCAAGAAATTAGATGCCAAACAACAAAATAACCCCATTAAAAAATGGGGTACAGAGCTAAACAAAGAATTCTCAACTGAGGAAACTCGAATGGCCGAGAAGCACCTTAAGAAATGCTCAACATCCTTAGTCATCAGGGAAATGCAAATCAAAACAACACTGAGATACCACCTCACACCAGTCAGAATAGCTAAGATCAAAAATTCAGGTGATAGTAGATGCTGGCGAGGATGTGAAGAAAGAGGAACACTCCTTCATTGTTGGTGGGGTTGCAAACTGGTACAACCACTCTGGAAGTCAGTCTGGCGGTTCCTCAGAAAATTGGACATAGCACTACCTGAGGACCCAGCTATACCACTCTTGGGCATATACCCAGAAAATGCCCCAACATATAACAAAGATATATGCTCCACTATGTTCACAGCAGCCTTATTTATAATAACCAAAAGCTGGAAAGAACCCAGATGCCCTTCAACAGAGGAATGGATACAAAAAATGTGGTACATTTACACAATGGAATATTACGCAGCTATTAAAAATAATGAATTTCAGAAATTCTTAGGTAAATGGATGGAACTAGAAAATATCATCCTGAGTGAGGTAACCCAATCACAAAAAGAACACACATGGTATTTACTCACTGATAAACGGAGATTAGCCCAAATTTTGAAACAACAAAGATTTAACTACCAGACGACATGAAGCTCATGAAGAAGAAAGAACAAGTGAGGATGCCTAGGTCTTTCTTAGAAGGAGTAACTAAATACTCAAGGGAGAAAATATGGAGACAAAGTTTGGTACAGAATCTGAAGGAGAGGTTATATGGAGACCATTCCACCTGGGTATTCATTCCATGGGCAGTCACCAAAAATAGACGCTGATATGGATGTCAGGAAGGGAAAGCTGACAGCAGCCTGATAAGGCTGTCTCATTAGGGGTCCCCCAGAGTCTGACATACCCAGAGGCATATACTCACAGCTAACCATTAATCTGATCAAAGGTTCCCAATGGAGAAGTTAGAGAGTAAACTGAAGGAGCCTAAAGGTTGGTGGCCTCATGAAGAGCGCAACAATACCAACCAGCCAGAGCTCCCCAGGGTCTAAACCACCAGCCTAGGTGCACATATGGAGAGCCACATGACTCCAGCTGTATATGTAGGGGAGGATGGCCTTGTTGGGCATAGGTGGGAGATGAGGTCAATGGTACCTTGAAGGCTGAGCACTGAGTGTGGGGGAGTAATCTGAGGGTGGGGAGGGGGACTGGGGGGTATATGGGTAAACACCCTCATAGAACCAAGAGGAGGGGGGATGGGATAAGGGGTTCCTGGGAGGTGGGGGGAATGCGGTAAGGGGATAAAATTTGAAATGTAAATATAATATCCAATAAAAGAGGGGAAAAAAAAGAAAAGTAGTTAGAACCAACATCCTTAATAAAATGTCAGCCCTCTTTTAAAAAAAACTATCTTGATACTAAAAATTTGTTTTGAGAATTGTATATTGCAGAATGATCAGCCTTGGTGTATCTACTCAACAAGCAAGCTGAGCAGACCTGCTCAAACCTCTGAGGTCCGGGAATTCCATCTGGAGGCAGTGAAGACACAGCATCAGAGGCTTATCAATTTGCTCTTCCCCCCACTCCTCTTCTAATATCTCAATGCCCATAGTCAGCTTGAAGAAACTAATGAAGAGTCAGCGCCCCTATTCCTTGGGCTTGGGGACTAAGGTGGTAAATGTTGGGCTGTCTTTCTAGGGAAAAGTAGTGGTTTTGTGGGAATAGAGAGGATTAGCTAGGGTTTATTGCATAGCCATAACCTATTAGTAGAAATCTGTATAATTAGTATCAAGATGAAGATATAAATTCTTAAATGGCACCAATTTACTTTGATTAGAAATTTTAAGGTTTTCATTGGCATGAGCTTCTTAGTGATATAAGAGATGAATATTGTTACCCTCATAGGCATTGTACCAGTATAACACAGTTAGTAATACAAGGCTTAGACCCAGTCCTTCTTTAACTTTTTAAAACTGATTTGAGATGGTCAGCCTGTGAGTTAAGGGACTACAGCAAATTCATTGGTTGGAGTTTATTGTTAGGGTGTTTTCTATGTTTTATTTAGAAATAGCTGAGTGGAGTTAACAGGCAACCGTCCAGATTACCTTACACAGATAGTTGGTTTTCAAAACATCAGAAATCCACAGAATTGACATGACAAACATTTCTGTATTAATGTTCATTTTGATTAGAGACCTGTCTGCTCCTGACAGCTTCATATATTGAATTCTAAGAAGAAATTGAGCATCTTTGGAGTTACTCCAGTTGTGGTGAGACAGCCACTAGACAAGAATTGCCTCTTTCCATCTGCAGACAAATTACTGTCCAGAAAAGGACACACTTGCAGAATAGTCGACTGATTATATCTGCCTAGACAGAGTAATCAGCCCTTAATAATTCTGCAGCACTAAGGTCTGTCAGATGATCCTGGGCCAGAACAGATGCTCCAATGTTATGTAGTAGAGGGAGTGTCCAGGTGTTCAGAGGTCTCTATAAATTGGCTAAGTTTTAGAAGCTATGCTTTGTGCTTTCCACAATTATAGTTAACTCAGTCATTCTGGATTTCTGACAGGGTTGAAAACTTATAGCCTCATAGCCAATTCTGGCTATTTACCTTGAGAGAAAAGATTTGAGTGGATGGTCATTAGCTGACATTCATCCTAAAGCCAAGGAAAAAGCCAGGTTCAGAACTAAGTGTTTTAGTTAGGAGAGACGACAGAGGTTCTGGTTAGTCATCAAAATGATGGACTGGGCATTAGGACTATCTTGTACCTCACTGGTACAATTAGGAATAATTATGCCCTAATTGTATTTTGAGAGAAAAGTTTTATTTTAACAGGAAGGGTGAAGCTAGGTGATGAGAGAGAGAAAGAGATAGAAAGAGGGTGGGGGGCATGGAGGCAGATTTTCACGTGTCTCCACCAGTCAAAGATAGTTTATATATCTAGGTTGGGTGTTGGGTTACACTTCTTATTGAGCATTACCAAACTTATAAAGCCTTTGATTAACATTTAAAAAATGTATAAAAGCAAAAAGGAAAAGGGGGCATGGGATAGGGGCTTTCTAGGGAGGGGAAATGGGGAAAGGGAATGGCATCTGAAATGTAAATAAAATATAAAATTAGAAAAAAGAAACTGTGGTACATTTAAACAATGGAGTAATACTCCACTTTTAATAAAAATGACATCATGAAATTTCCAGGCAATTGGGTATAATGTTAAAAAATCCTGCTGGGTGAGGTAACAGACTCAGAAAAATAAATCTGGTACACATTCACTTACAAGTGCATATTAGCCTTAAAATAAATGAAAACCATGCTACAACCTGTAGACCCAGAGAGCCTAGGAAAAGAGAAATTGTCTGGGAAGGACATGGGATCTCCCTGGGTGGATCAAATAGATTAAACTTTGGGGGTGTATTGAAGAAATTACTCAGAGGTTAAGAACACTGGCTGCTCTTACAGAGGTCTCAAGTTCAATTCTCAGCAAATACGTGATTGTTTATAACCATCTATAATGAGATCTGGTGTCCTCTACTGGCATGCAGAAATACATTGAGGCAGAACACTGTATACAAAATAAATAAATAAATATTTTTTAAAAATTAGATTTTATGGATGTACTGGGAGCATGAAGAATAGATTTTGTGGACGAACAGGCACAAAAGCAAGAGAATCAGGCTGAAGGGGATATGTGGTGGAGGGAGAAAGTGTGGAAAGAGATGGATGAAATTGGGGAGTACTTGGGCTGTAATGTGGAAATCCAGTGCAGTACTAATTTTCTGTGATCTATGATGGTGATCCTAATGATGATCCATAGTAGTGGGGATTATAGAGTCTAGATTGCTCATCTCCTGTAGGTAGGTGAGTCTTCTTGTGGTCAGATTAGGCTGCATTCAGTCAAGGTGTTTGCCAAAGGTGTCCCATAAAAATCCCCAAAGAACACAGGCTCTTGCTAAGATAAAGGGTTGTTTTCTGAAAGTGACATCAGGGCCCTGTTGCCAAGGACAACACATGCACAACTCATTGAACATGGAGACATTGAACTGGTGCCTTAACCCCAACATTCTAAACTCTTTAGTATAAGAAGATACTCTTCCAGGCTTCAGAAAAAAAAATGTGGACAGCACCCCAGCCACAAAATGTTTGGCCTACAATCTTTTTTTGCCTGAAAAATATGCCAAGGCAATGATGACACAGAACTTATGGGAATAGTCAATACAATGTATAGATTGTCTTACTGTCCCACTCCACAACAAGGGACACAACACTGCTTGGGTGACAAAGAACCAGAGACTAACTAGCACACTGACGTAGTATAAAAGCAAACACTACTGATTCTTGTTTTAAGTATCAGTAACTGACTCCTAGCGATATTCTCCTATAGTCATATGTCAGTGTGTTATTTAGGAGTCATCAGAGAGGTTTTCTACAGCAGCAGATGGAAACAAATGCAGAGACACACGGCATGATATTAGGCAGATAGGGAGTCTATCTGGGAAGTCAAATCCCTACCCAGAAAGAAGAGGGGATCTTTTAGAAGAGGAGCAAGAAAGATTGTAAGACCCAGAGGGGATAGAGGATACCAGTGAAACAAGACCCTCTGAACCAACTAACCAAGGTACATATGAGCTCACAGAGACTGAAGCAGCAAGCACAGGGCCTGAGTGAGTATACAGGAGGTCCTCTGGAGATGTGGGAAGCTCAGTACACAGAAACATGATTGTTGTTCATTTTCTCACCTCACATCCTTCCTCTGAAAATAATTAAACCATAATTAAGCTGGAAATAACTTCTGAGCAATAGAGAGGGAAGCTGTACTTCAGGGACAGAGGTCCTGCAGTGGCCTTCCTTCTCCCTGAAACTGTGACAACATGAAACTTGAAGTCTGTGGTACTTGATGGCAGCCAAGAGCCCCAGAGATACAGACAGTACAAATATGACTTGGCGATTGTCACCTTCCCAGAGCTGCTCCAGAGTCTGTCTGCACCACAGAGGTCCAGGTGAGTACATGGAAGTAAGTTCTTAGATCCCCTCAGCTGTGTCATGGAGCTGAACACTCTCTCTCTGACTTAAGCCAGGAGGTAGTTGAGGTGCTCTGTGAGCCTTGGGTTCTCCACTCTCCTTCTGACCCTGACAAAGCTGGTTCATGAGTTCAGAAAGATCAAAGGAGACAAATTCCTAGCGATAAAGAAATGGGACAGATATGATTTGGCATTGCAGTGCATCCTCAGGTTCAAATCAGGACAGAGTGCTGGATGGATCTTTGACTAAGGTTGCTTTATTGTTTCTTCTTAAAATAATCAGTAAGGTAGTAAAGATTTTCAGATGCCTATCATATATTTGAGATCATAATGAATGAAACATTCCATGAATATCAGCACTAGAAAAACAAAGGCAAAATAATTGGTTTTCAGTGGTTTACAGAGGTAAACTGTGTCTCCAAAATAATAAAATTAAAAAATACAAATTATATATATTAGTTTGCCAGTATTGTGACTCCAACAGTTTCTCTGGTGTTTGTAAAGTTTGTACTTTTCACTTCTGATACATTTCCACTTTTCAAGTATGGGCCCATGTTTTCTTTTACAACAGCTTTATCATTCCTCATTTGAAGGTTTTTCATCTGGATTCATTCTTATAGTCTCTTGATTCTATCACCTAATATTATAAATACTTATCTCAACTTCAGTTATTTTAGGCCTGGTGTATGTGGAGAAGTATAAACCACAAAGTATAGCAGCTATCAAGGCCATCTTGAGAATTCCTGCTTTAAAGATCCAGGCTGTAAACTAGTACAACCTGAAACAGCTCATCTTAACATTATCAAAGTGCTAATTGGCAAAAAGCCACAATATTTTATTGGTTTGTTTGATTGTTTGTTGGCTTGCTTTTAAAAAAAATCAGGATGAATGGATATAGTCTATGTCAGGATCTTAGCGCTTAAAGCTATCATGGGAACATCCATCTACCTAAATACAAGTCCATTTTGCTTTATAAATTAATTTTCTATAGTATTCCCAAATAATGTAGGAGATGAGTCACCTCTCTATCCTCTGATAATCTATTTTAGTAGGAATGAACAACTTATTAAAAGTCTCAGCAGGAAGGAAATTAGGGAACAAAGGCATTCTATGTCTCAGAATACAAAAACATATGGAGACACTGAAGCATTTAGATTCCTTTCATTCTAGAAAAGATATCCAAAGATTACTAAAAATATCCAAGATACAAGAATGGAACTCCACAACATGACAATGGCATCTGGTGAAGTCTAAGTCCTAAAATCAGCTCAGACTGATGTAGAACAAAATAGCCTGTCTGACAAACAGGTTGGAAGAAAAACAGGAGGAGAAGCAGGCTGTAAAACAAGCTGACATAACTGCTGCTCACAAGGCCCCACAGAAACAAATGCCACCATGACCTCTTAAATGGGAGTGTCCCTGCTCACAACTGTATACCCCAATCTACTGTGTAGCATGCAGCCATATTGAGACCTTATAACTCATAAACTACACTCATCAAATGGCAGCATATAACACTTCATTAATTCCCTTCCCCTATCCCCCTCATCAGTAGGAAACCACACAGTATGTGGATAACCTGGTGGTTACATAAATTTTTCACATGAGCAGCTTTTCTGGATACCTTCTGGTGATTCAGATTTAACTATGGGGCTTATCTAGAAAGGTTACACAACTTGACACTAAGGATGACTTTTTAATAGTATCTAGTAAACATTCATACAGAGTGAAATCAAACAATGATCAATATTAAAAACCTAACATATTAAGATACAGAAATTGAAGTTATAAAACTTTGAATTCAAATGTCATTCTAGAAATTGTTGACTGTTCAAGATGCACATAAGAAAGGAATACTGAACAAAGGAGTAGAGATGTTGCAGGTTTTGACTAAAATGTCAGTGTGGTCTGTGTGTGGTGAGGAAGGTAGATTCAGCATGAGTCTCAGGCTTTGCAAATTGGATGAGAAAATATGTTAAAAAAGATTTCAACATATATGCATATGCTGAAATTCAATTCAACAATGCACAGAAGTAACAAGGATAATGCATGTATGTTGACAAACAAACACACACAAACACATGAACACACAAGGAAACAAACATGAAGAAGTCAGTTTTGCTACATTAAAGCTAAAAAATAATCTCCTTTAAATTTTAGCTTTGAATACTAAATTTCCAATATCACCTATAAGACTACACAAAATATTCGAAAGACCACAGGAAAACGGAGAAGTTTCAGGGACCTAAGCTGCAATATCACCTGTGTCCATGAGTGTTTGTAAATTCAAGAAAATATTATTATGCAAAATTTGCTGGTCCTATACGTGTCTAGCATTAAGGAGGTTTTCTTCAAAACGTGTTTGCATTCTATATACAAGCTTTTCTACCTAGGAAGTAGAAATGGTTTTGAAGAATATTGAGGAAATTATTTTCCCCTCCATGACTGTGCTTGGCATTCTGGGGAACATGTCTGTTTCTGTGAATTATATGTTCAATTGGTGGGGAAGCCCTGAGAAGAAACCCATACACCTTATTCTCATCCACTTGGCTTTTACAAACATCATAATCCTTCTTACAAAGGGATTGCCAAATACAATAGTAGCATTTGGTTTGAGAAACTTCCTAGATGACATAGGTTGTAAGATAATTGTTTACTTGGCAAGGGTAGCCCGTGGCCTCTCCATCTGCACCAGCAGTCTCCTCACTGTGGTCCAGGCCATCTTCATCAGTCCCAGAGCATCTGGGTGGAGGAGGCTCAGACCAAAGTCTGCATGGCACATCCTTCCATTCTTCCTATTCATTTGGATACTCAATGCTTTAATAAGTGTGAACCTAATCCATTCCATCACAAGTACAGGTCTTATGAATATATCACAGCTTAAGAATAGTGACAACTATTGCTATTTTATGCCAGAAAGTCAGGAAATAAAATGGATTGTTCTCCCTCTCATGGTCCTGAGAGATGCAGTGTTTCAGGGTGCCATGGGAGGGGCCAGTGGCTACATGGTATTTCTTCTCCACAAGCATCACCAGCATGTCCTCTACCTTCAGAACTCCAAGCATCTCTACAGAACTCCCCCTGAGCTGAGAGCTGCTCAAAGTGTCCTCCATCTGATGCTCTGTTTTGTTTTCTTCTACTGGATAGATTGTGCCTTTTCTCTAATTTTAAGTCTCTCCTCAAGGGACAATAACTTGACACCAAATACTCTAGAATTTCTAACCCTTGGTTATGCAACTTTTAGCCCCCTAGTGCTGATTCACAGGGATGGGCTTCTGGTTGAATGTTGGAATGCTCAGTGGGAGAAATTGAGAAAATGTCTCTCTCATTTATATGTCCAATAGGTGTCAAAGAAATCTCAATTCTTCAATACTGTGACTAAGACAAAATCCCACAAAGCAGTTTATGCATGTGATTATTCTCAGTCACTCTTCCTGGTGACTCACAGCCTTGTACTGAAATAAGGACCTTAGCAAATTACACTAATATAGTCACCTCATTCTCTATTTGCCACTCTTGAAGGATATTTAAAATTTTTTTATGTTTAAATGAAGAATTCACCAATTAATTTCTTAAATTTGATCTGTATAATAAGATAATGATATGATTCAAAGAATCTGATGAATACCTTTTGAAAAATATTTTTTGATGTAATCATTGAACATGAAATTGTTAAAGTATGTTTATATACAGTTTATAAACTTTCTCAATCACATCTGACTAGACATTTGGGTGCTGCATGGCTCTACTTTACAGGAAAATAAATATTTGTATTTTGCTTGGTTGTACTGTATACACAGAATATTTAAGTAAATGATGTGTATTATTTTGTGCTATACTCAATTAAATTGCTTGTTTTTCTAATATTTATCTTTTTACTTATATGTATTTATCTGTGTGAATGTACATCACATATGTACAGATGCCCACACAGACCTGAAGAGAGTTTTAGGTCCCATGAAGCTAGAGCTACAAGCTGCCATGTCTATGATGTGGGTGTTGGGTAAGGAAGTAGAGATCTCTACAAGAGGAGCTGGTCTCTTTACCATCCTTTCACCTCCTAGTCTTTCTGCTGTAAATATGACTTGTGTATAGTAACATCCATTGCTCATCTTATTCTTATAGTTTTTATGTTGAAATCCTTTTCTAAGTGTCTAACATAAAGAAGCAGACAAACCAACACCTTCTAAATCAGTCTGTGTAATTTGACTCAAAAGAAAGTGATGCAAGAACATGGAATGAAGAAAGATATATTTAATCTGAAGGATGGAGAAGTTGTTCAACATTAAGAATAGACAGGGAACTTGAGAAATGACTAAGTGAGCAAAATTACCTGCTGAAACCCAGACAGCCTAACCTATTTCTGAAGAAGAAAAATGACTTCCACATGCTGACCTCTGACATCCACATACCTGCTCACACAGACACACACAGGAATGTAGAAAATAAACTTTAATTTTAAAAATTAAAAAATATTGTAGAATTTTGCCATGCACACTGGGAGATTCAGACACTGAGAAATGATCTGGGTGGTCTATGCTGCTACCTGAGGCCTTGGTAAATTCCTGGCCAGGGATGTTGCTGAAGGCTATGTCTGGGTCTGTGGTTCTGCTGGAGCTAATGGTTTTGACAATATCCATGGTCTATGTTACCATCAAAAGCCAGGCAAATGGATTAGAAGACAAAACCGAACCAACAACAAAATATACAGAGTTGATTTTTCAAAACATCAAGACTGGCAAACTCTTAGATAAATTAACCGATAGATAAAAAAGAAAAGATCCAAATTTTAAAAATTATAATTGAAAACAGACATTAAAATAGACCAACAAAATCTGAGGAAGCATAAGGATGTACTATAAATGTCTGAATTTCAAAAAAAAAAAATTACGACATTTAAGAAGTGATTGAATTTCTTGATATTTACAAATTACCCAAATCAAATTAACATCAAATAAACAATTAAACAATTTAAACAGATTTATAAAGCCTAGTCGAATAGAAGTAGTCATTAAAATACTGCTAACAAAAAAAAAAAAGCAGCCTAGAAACACATGAATTCAGAGAAGAATTCTTTCACATTATTAAAGACCAAATACCTCAAAGTATTCTACAAAACAGAAACTAAAGGAATATTTTCTAATTCTTTTGATGAAGCCTGTATTATCCTGATGTTGAATCTACACAAATACATGTTGTGGGGGTCTTCACTGGAGAAGACTGCTCAGATATGATTTTAAGCCAGTAGAAAATTTTTACTAGCTGGACAGTGACTACACTAGAAAGTTGGAATCCACGTGTAGCACTGAGCCTCTTAGGTTAATCTTTTAACCAGAAAAATCATATCTTAGGTTGACATACTTCAGTTAAAAAGAACAGTTAGTCAGAAGTAAAACTACAGATGCCAAAAGGCTTGGGTAGTACATTTTGAGACCTTCCCAGAACCATATGGACATTGATGAAGTAGACCTTTTTTTTTTTAGTTTTGGCAAGTGGTGCTATCTACATGCTGACTTTTACAACCCAGATGGTATTTCTATCATGAACTCAGTTGTGCTAAGATCTGGGGGCCTGTTACAGACATCCAAAAAAGGAAATTATAAACCAATACCTCTTATGAGCATGGAGACAAACATTCTTAATAAAGTTTGCAGATTAAATTCATGAACACTCCAAAAACAATATCCACCGTGATCATATTGGCTTCATTCAAGGGATACACAGATGGGTTAGTGTAACACTTTATTGCTTTAAATTGTTAAATGCAACCTATTACATAAACAAACTGAAAGGCAAAAACCACATAATATCTGATTAGCCTTTGACAAAATCCTACATTCCCTTTTTAATTAAAATCTTGGAGAGACTATAAAGACAAGGGACATATGTTAATATATTAAAAGTGATTTGCAGCAAACACACAGGCAACATCATTCTAAGTGGAGAGAAACTCAAACCAATCTTACTAAAATTGGTAACAAGACTGTTCACTCTCTCCATGATGATTCAATAAAGTACTTAATATTCCATCTAGAATACTATGAGAGCTGAGAAAGATTAAGGGATTACAAAAAGGAAAATAAGAATTCAAAGTATATTTATCCACAGATGACACGGTTTTAATGCATAACAAATCTTATAAATCTACCAGGAGACATCGACAACTGATAAACACTTTTAGTAAAGTAGTAAGATTAAAAAAATAAGACACAAAATAGTAGCCTTCCTATATAAAAAAAGTCAAACATACAGGGAAACAGTATCTTTCACAGTAGACTAAAAAAAATATCTTGAGATAAGTATAAGTAAGGGAAAGATTTGGTTCTTTGCTTTCTTAAAAGCTTTAAGACGCTGTAGAAAAATATTTAATAAGATTGAAAGACTCTCTCATACTCATGAATGTACAGGATTGCTATTGTAAAAAGTGAGCATCCTGCTAAAAGCAAGCTACAGATTCACTGCAATCTCCTTCAAAATCCCAACACAGTTCTTCACAGAATTTTCTTTTAAATCTTCAAATTTATATGAAAATTCAAAATAGACATGAGAGTTTAAACAATCATGATTAATAAAAGAAATGATAGAGGTATCTTTATCCCAAATTTCAAGTTGTATTACAGAGCAATAGTAACTTAAAACATACACACCCATAATGGTTTGGCATAAAAACAGACATGTTAATCAATGGAATCAACTCAAATGTAAGGCTATACATCTAAGAACAACTGATTTTTAACAACAACAAAAAAAGCCAAAAATAAAACTGAAAAAAAGGGAGCACCTTCAACAAAGGATGGTGGTCAAACTTTATGGCTACACGTAGAAGAATAAAAATAGATTTACATTTACTACCTAAAAAAAAAATCATCTCCAAATGGATCAAGGGTCTCACCATAAGACTTGATATATTGACACTGATAGAAGAAAAGGTAAGAAATATTTTCATTGTCATGGAAAAGTCCTTCTTAAACAAAATACAAGTTGCACAGGTATTAAGACTAACAATTAAAAAAATGGATACTCTTGAAGCTAAAAAGCTCTATAGAGTGAAGGCCACAATTATACAGTCAAAGTAGTAATCTACAGAATGGGAAAAGATCTTTGCCAATTATACATCTGACCTTGGGTTAGTATGTAGAATATATAAAGACCTAAAGATAACTGGACATTGAAAAAATAAATGACATCATTTTATGTCATGTTTAGTTGATATCACTGGGATGCTCTTTTCTGAAAAGGAACAGAAGAGCAGTGAATCTGCGGAAGCGGGAAGGTGAAGAAGAGGGACTGGGAGGAGTGGAGGGAAGGGAGGCTGCATTAGGAGGTATTGTATTACAGAAGAATAAAGATTAAAACAATAAAACGAAAAACAAACAACCCAATTTAAAGGGAGGAAAGTATTATATAATCAGTGTTTCTCATTTTTCCTAATGCTGTGACCCTTTAATACAGTTCATTTTGTTGTGATCCCAACTGTAACAATTATTTTATTGCTACTTCACAACTGTAACTCTTGCTAGTATTATGAATGATAACTTAAATATTTTGGGTGATAGAGGTTTGCCAAATGGGCTGCAATACACAGGTTGAGAACTACTGAAATAGCGAGTTCTCAAATGATGAAACACAAATGGATGAGAAACACTTAAGGAAAACTCCCTTAACCAACATGGAACAGCCAATTGAAATTACTTGAGATTTCATCTCACTCCAGTCAAAATGACCAAGAAAGATTAAAAGTTTACCAACATGTGCTGACAAAGATTTTGGGAAAGAGGAACAATTTTTCATTATTAGTGGGTATTCACACATATGCAGCAACTACAGAAATCAGTGTAGATGTTGCTCAATAAGCCAAGAATTAATTTACCTCAAAATCCAGTTCTCATGAGCATGTATATATGCACAAAGAGTCTGCAACTTTTCACAGAAATATTTGTTCATCCATATTCATTGCTACTCTATTCATAATACCCAAAAACAGGAAGTAGCTTAGATGTCCACCAACTGATAAATGAATAACAAGAACATGGTACATTTATTTACAGAGTGGAATATTACTCATCTGTTTAGAAAAATGAAAATTTCAAGTCTTAAAAAATGGAGCTAGAAACAATCACCCTATTTGAGGTGAACCAAATCTAAAAGAACAAATGACACAAGTTTTCTATTATACGTGTATGGTAGCTTTTAAGATTTTACTATATGTGCCACAAGCCATATAACTACAGGGATTAGGCACCTAGGGTTGGATCAGGGGAGAAAATGGGATTTCCCAAAGAAAGGAAGTTAGAATATAGTGTTACAAGGAAATAAAATGATGAAATAATGAGGGAGGTGGGGTGAGAGGTAAAAGAAAACACAGAGGCACAACTAACACTAAAGGCCCTTTGAAAAGCCATACAAAAACCTATTATAGGGTCTTCCTAAATTATGTACATATAAAATAGGAACTTAAGTGGAGTCATCATATAATAGAGAAAACAATGTCATAACTAGTCATTTTATGACACCAAGTAAAACCTCCTGTGCCAGGAATGGGTTATATCATCTTGAGTCATTGACCTAGAGGGCCCCATGGTCCTTCTCAAAACATCACAGGATATTACCATGGCTATTGTTTGCTCTCCACAACCTGGTGCTAAGGCCCTATTGCTGAGGGTACCACATGTCAGCAAACAGAACTCAAGCAGGTTTCCAACCAGAAGCTTCACCCCTACTGACTAGCATTCAAGGATCATGAAAGTAGCCTGCATACCACTAGAGGAAAAAGGTAACCATCAATATCATATAGCTACAAATGCTGCTCCCTACAACAGTGACATGCTTGCAATACATACTTCTGCAATAGTGATACAAATGTCATGGAAGTAACCAACTACTTTTTGTTTTTAAATGAGGCCTCTCCACAAAATTTAACCCATACATGATACTGCTAAAATGGCAAAGTTCTTGAGACTAGATAGGTAATGTGTCTAAGGGAAAATCTACTACAATTATTCTGCTAAAAGAACATAGCAAATAAAATACATCCTAGTGACATATTGCTGTACCCATAGATCAGTGTACTGCTCAACCTTTATCAGAGAATCTTCTTTCAGTTGATGAGCTTACAAAAGAAGTTCACAACTGGACAATGTGCAGAGACTGTGAAGCATTTGATCCTAAATTTCATCAATTTATTTCCCTCAAGGCTCAGTTATATCTGTTCCGAAGAGGAAACAGAAATATGGGAAGAGCCAAAGGTGATAGATTACAGTTTCTTCATACAGCAGGACTGATGCACATATGAATTCAAGGAGATTGAGGAAGCACACACAATACTTATATAGTTTCAAGTTAGATGGGCATCCCATCACTGAAAGAGGAAGGAGACACAATTGTTAGGCAAGAACTTATTTGCAATGAATGTCTGCTGGAAATGGGGCAATCAGTTTACTCCAATGAAATGTCACTAAGTGACACTCTAGGGCAGGTCTCATGCCTAGTTACAGTGTCTAACACAACAGGAAACCATCCATGTCCCTGTTTTGTTTTTGTTTGTGGGCTGTTTTTTTCTTTTAAGTTTTTATTCTTTTCATTATTTTTTCTTTCTGGAGTTTGTTTTGTTTTATTGTTTTGTGTTGGAGAGCACGGGACAGTAAACATAAATTATGTGGGTAGGGTGGAATACAAGATGGGGAAGGTATTAGATGGTGGAAATAACATGAACAAAACATTGTTTGGAAAAATTAAGTAAGAAAAAGAAAATGGATAAGAAAAAATTAAATCCCCAGAAGCCATAGTCTGTTAGTTGTATCTTACACATGACAATGAAGATAGCTCTTGGCTGTATTACTGAATGATATGTTATTATTACTAAATAGTATGCTTGAAAATTATTCAGAGAAGGATCACTTTGAGCTATCAGAGCAGTCCTCAGTTAGGGGGGAAAGAGGAAAGACTGGAGTTGGGACCAAAGGGCCAGAACACCTTGGGCACTGTTCACCACCCTTCTCCTTACCCACCATTCCGTAATTAGGACCCTAAAGTTTCTAGGTTAAGCAAATGACAGAGCACAAGGGAGAAGGCAGAGCTGCCCTCAAGGGTGGAGGGAGAAGAGCATTTCTTTTACCTGACAACGCCAAATTCCTGGTATGGACATCCTGACACCTTGCTTGAGCACAAGGACTTGAGGTTGATAAACAGGGCCTGGCTGTGCTGTGAGGACACTCACCCTGAGCCCTGCACAGACTGCACAGGTGAGTGCTGCCATGTCATGAGGAATGGGGCTGCCTTTGACATTGAAAAAAATCTGTGAAGGGCTAATGTGTGGGAGAGAAGGATGTGGGCTCCCTGTCACTCTTAGAGGGTGCAAGAGTGGAAGGATTCAGGGAGAAGGTGATCTATCATTTACTACATGCAATCCAGAACTGTCTCAGTGTCCACAAGGATAGTGTGTGTGGTCACTAGGAGTGATCTGTTCCTTACACAGGACAAGCAAGGGTAGGACACAGGGCACCTGCAGTGCAACCTGGAGTAGGAAGCTCTTGCTCCCAGGGCTTCTGCACAATATGTGTGATTTTCCATCCCAAAACTGAGAACTTTGATCTGAGCTGTGTAACTTCTGGTGACTTCAGTACATGGAACATTCTTTCTTTATCATGATTTCATTTATTGTGAGTTTACCCTTCCATGGACCAAATGTAAATCATAGCATATAAAAGATTGTAGATAAAGATACATGAGGGTATATATTAACTCTAACAATTAATTTTAGAATATTGATCTTTAAAGCATGCTGGGAACTTCCCTAAGTACTATGTTTGTCAGCTCATTGACAGTCTAAAATATACCTGTATTGAACAAAACATAATTTACATATAAAAATAGTTTTTATAAAAGGGAAATAATATATTCAAAATGATGAATAATATGAATTAGGGAAAACAGAATTTATATTCACATTATGTGTTCACACAACATCTTCTTATGAATCCTGAACTTTCTATTACTAATATTTTGGTATCACTCAAGCTTCTGGAATATGTATAACCCTCCACCACATCATTTGTGACAAATTCCTTTATTAACTGAAATGTCTGGTTTACCATCATGGAAGTAAGACACTTATGAAAGCTAATTAAAATGTACATATGGGGATTGAACTGATGACTCAGTGGTTAAAAACACTTACTGTCCTTGCAGAATTCCCTGATTCAATTTTCAGCACCTACATGACAGCTAGCCATCACCTACAATTCTGGTCCAAAGAATCTCATGCCTACACACAAAAACAGCTAAAATTAAAACAAAATAAAATGAAATATGCATATAAATTTCTCTCTGATGGTTCCTTGAATAGATATAAATGGGTAATTTTTCAGTACAGAAGTGACCCTATTCAGAAAACAAAGCTTCTTTATTGCAATAAATATTATGATATTTCAAAACACCAAGGGGTACATCTTTAAAAATATTCATTACAGAGATAATGCAACTAAAAATTAACTGCAGTGAAAAACAACTTTAAAGATAGTTCATGATATTCAGTGAATCTGTGGGAACTTGGAAATTTTCTTCCCCTGTGCATTCAAGGAAACAGAGAAAATATTAATGAGTGAGTATAACAAACTGGTTTGACTTCCCCAGAGCTTTAAGGAATGAGAGCACCCAAGGCATCTTTTCTTTCAGTTCATCACTGTGATTTCCATAGTATAGCACAGCCAACACTCAGTTAGCAAATAAAAATGAGATCATATGGAACAAAAATTAATCACACCCTCCCATGGGCTATCTACTCTCCTACCTACTTAGTCTGCCAGGGACCAGCCTCAGCTGAGAGTGGGGCCTAGAGAAGGCTGGATACAAGTACAGTGAAATGAAGGAAAGATCAGACATGTGACATCATTTCTTTCATGAGAGATGTGACAGAGAGGAAGCACATCTCTATATGGCTTTTCCTACTATGACAACTTTTGTCTTTTTCAGGATTTATTAAAACATAAAATCATTTCCTCAAAAAATTTTATTCATTGATTGCACAGCTTTTCAAAATACATTTTATTCTAATGTCTTCCTCGGTTACAAAAGAATATAGAAAGAGGATCAGAGCAAGCAAACAGCAATTTTATGAGAACTAAAATTTGACATTATGATGAAATCAGTTTTCTTTAAACTCAATATTTTCTTTTTTAGATTGGTGTCATAATGCTTTGTGGTCACAGAAATGCTAGACAGGATGACTATATTTGAATTTGATTCTGTTTCAATTTAGCATAGTATTAATAAATCAAAAGTTATTTCCACTACCTATTATATGAAACTTGGCTTTCTACAAATGTTCTGTCTCTAACCTGTATTTAATTCTTCCCTTCCTCCCTTTATATTTCTTTTATATTTGGAAAAGGAACACCACCCTTATTCTTTGATTCTAAAATATTGTGCAACTCCTTTGCTTAAGTAAGGGCAGTCTATCATAATGTTCTGGTCTGACAAGACTGTTTAGGAAGGCAGACAATTCACTGAGCCAAGATGCCCTCCTCTGTGTGTCTGTCATGAACCCTTGTTCCAATATGATTCCTACGTTTATTTAAATTCTGTAAAGAACAGAATAGCGTTAAGATTCCTAAATCTGCTTACTTTTGCCTTCAGGAAGATACCAAGGCTTGTCATTAACCTGCATAATCAAAATCTTTCGCTATTTATCCAAGTTCCTTGTTTCTAAGGTTGAACATTATAAACCTAGAAATTCAATTACAGCTTACGAGCATCTAGATTTTCCCTGTTTTTATTCTTTAATAATTCTTCTCAAATCCTCTATCTCATACTTACTAACAATACTCATTAATGATCTAAATGATTATTGAAGTAATAAGTTCTTAGGAAAGACTCAATTTTCTGCATAACTTTTTCCAGAGAACTTTCATAAATTTCATTCTTGTTTATAAATGCTTTTTGTTAACCCAGGTCTTGCTTTCAGAGAGAGGATTTTAACAGCAAGAAACATAAGTATAGCAAAAGGTATTCAGTGACTATCCCCCAAGGGCAGTGAAGGGTCAGTCCGGGTTGTCCGAACACTGGAAGTTTGTGAAACAGCACCTTCAGGACACTTGACATCTCCATTAAACTAGACAGAGAAAAGCTACATGTATTTACCTGGAAAACAACAGTGTTTGTGGAGGCATTACAATTCATTAGCAAAACTATTTTGTGTTAGCTCAGTGTGGGCTTGAGAGATGAACAAGTGCAAGATGACAAAGAGGATCTGAGAAGGAAAGCATCTGATGTCGATATCATGGCTTGTAAACTGAAGGATGCTGTCCATTGTTAGGATGTGCTCATGAGAAAAGGTGTAGAGATGAAGAATATAAAAAACTCTCTTCTATTTTTTACATCATAAAAAACACAGTTTTTTACATCTTAAACTTCCTAGGTGATGTTGGTTTTACAACATAATTTATCTAGAAAGGGTTGCCAGGGGCCTCTCCATCTGCACCACCTGTCTCCTCAGTGTGGTCCAGGCTGGAACTATCAGTCCCAGGACCACCCTTTGGAAAAAGCTCAAACCACAGGCAGCATGGCATGTTCTTGCCTTTCTCCTCTTTTGGATCTTTAATTCCCTGATAAGCTCCAACTTGCTGCACTATATTACAGCAGACAGAAGCATGAACAGGTCTGAAGTTGGGATGTTTACTGGGTATTGCTATATGCTGTCATCCAGACACACATTTAAGTGGCTGTTCCTCTCTCTTATGGCTCTTCGTGATGTCATTTTCCAGGGTTTGATGGGTTGGAGCAGTGGGTCCATGGCTCTCCATTTGTACAAACATCATGTCTGTGTCCTCTACCTTCACAGTTCCAAGTCTGCAAACAATTCCAGGCCTGATATCAGAAATACCCAGATGTTTATAGTCTTAGGGCATATTTCTTTTTCTTTTATTGGGCAGATGTTATTTTCTCCTTCTACACAGGTTCCACAGTGAAACATGACACCATGGTACTAAATATTAATTTTACTACTTAGTAATGCTGGTCTCAGAACTCTTTTTCTGATCATCTGAAACAAACACATTGTTCCTAAGCCCTGCTGTGTCCCCTGAGAAATAAGAATTTCCTTTTCATACCCAGTTTTTTGTGAGCTAAAGCTATAAACACTGGTATTTCTGTCCTTTACCATGCTATTGTATCACGGCAATAAATTGGTTAAGATAATACATGTTTATGTTGGGGTTTTTGTTGTTTTGTGGTTTGGTTGCTTGTTTCTTTTGTTTTGTGTTTTATTAGTTTACTGAGGTTGTTGTTGTTGCTGTTTTTCAGACAGATTGTCCTAGATAGTTGAAGATTGGTTCAGGCTCTAGGATGCTCACACTCCCACCATCCCACCATTCCAATCCTGAGGTTAAGCTTGCTGCATCCTTCATCAGGAAACTCAGGAGGGTATGCAGTCACCTAGTTAGAATTGTATTTTTCCACATGCTGGAGTTTTAGTCTTGTAAGGATCAATAAGCCTTTCCTCTCTTCTTGTTCCTTCTACTGCTCTTCCATCATCACTGACTCCTCTACTTACTTATAAAGCACTTACTGTGTCCCAGAGGCTGTTCTAATCCAATGAGCAAGAAAAAAGTGAAGAAGAAGGATGTCAAAAAACATTGTTTATCTAAAGCCTGCTTGCAAAGTAGAAAGGACCAGGGACAGAAGCTAATTCACTGTCCCTAGTAAGTGCTTGGCATTTCAGGGTCCCAATATCTAAAGAGCAGGTAAGACTAAACCTGAAATGCAAGTACAAACACATCCAAGGTATTGATGTGTAGTCACAAAATAAATAAGAAAACACAGGGGAAATGTCATTTTCAGAGATTGCCATCCTGGTTTAGAAAACGATCTCCAGTTGAGAGTGACACTGCTGAGCCCAGTGCTGGGTGAAAAGCTCGGGAACACTGAACCATAGCAGCTGGCTCCCACTGATATTTACACATTAGGGTGTACACAGAACATGTGGCATTTCAAGTTGATTGTACCCTCTGAATACCAGCCATGCTTGGGCTCCATCCTCCCACTGCTGCTCAGGTGCATGGGGTTCACTGCTGATGTAAGGACTGCCATGATGAGGACCTAGAAAGGAGCTGCATGCTGAAGCCCATGCAGTGTGGCCTTGTCCAGGGACAGGACTTTGCAAGTCTTAAAACTCCACATGCTCTATCCCAGGAGGACAAGAAGGATCCAGAAAGTTTTCTGAGCCCTCATCCTCCAGGCATGCTGCAGGCTTCCCAGGGAGGCTCCTGTGTGCTGTTCACCAAAGTTCTCCATCATCTAACTGCAGCTCCTACCTGAGAAGTGGAAACAATCTCAACAGTCACTGAAGGAGGACCAAACAGAACCTGGCAGGGGAGCCAAGGACTGACTCTCTCTCTCTCTCTCTCTCTCTCTCTCTCTCTCTCTCTCTCTCCCTGTCTTCTCCCTCGTCAAGAGTTGAAATTCTCCCAAGGAATGCATTCAACAGTCATTGTTGTGGATTTCTCAAATAGTGATGTCTCTTTGCTAAATTTTAATAATGTCCAACTAGGTTAAACTCACCTTGGTGAGAAGGACTGTCTCTCCAAAGACCTCCTGAGTGTTCCCACAGCATATCCAATCATTGACATGAGTGGATAGTGGACAAGAATGAGAGCTCTGTACCTCACCTGGCATTCCTATCCAGAGATGTTTATTGTCTATAGTTTTCTTGCATGATTAAAATTAAAATTTTACATAATAAATTTTATTTGTATGTAGTTTTGATAAGCACTACGAAATCCCATGAATAAGCTGTAACTGAGAGGTACTAAATAGGCTAAAGCAACAACATTTTACTTACCTCTCCGGATGAGTTGTAGACATGAACAGGTTAAATGTGAGCACCAGATGAAGGAAATATTATAATCAAAATGTGTGGGAAGGATAGCAATCTTTGCTAGTGGAGCTGTAGAAATGGTTTAGAAGTTATGAATCCTTGTTGTACTGGGCAGTGGTGGTGCAGGCCTTTAATCCCAGCACTTGGGAGGCAGAGGCAGGCGGATTTCTGAGTTCAGGGTCAGCCTGGTCTACAGAGTAAGTTCCAGGACAGCCAGGGCTATACAGAGAAACCCTGTCTTGAAAAACAAACAAATAAACAAAATAAATAAATGTTTGTTCCAGTTTTGTCTTAAAAAAAAAAAAGAAACCTTGTTGCTCTTGCAGATTATTCATCAGTATGCACATGATGGTTAACAACCTCCTGTAACTCTAGTTTCAGAGCTTTTCACACCTTTTCTAGCTTCAATGTGCACTAGGCACCCATATGATGCACAGAGAGAGAGAGAGAGAGAGAGAGAGAGAGAGAGAGAGAGAGAGAGAGAGAGAGAGAGAGAGAGAGAGAGAGAGAGAGAGAGAGGAATTTTTTTTGGTTGGTTGGTAGATTGGTTGGTTGGTTGGTTTTTTTTGTATTATGAATGCTAGTCCTTAGGGAGAAGGATTTTAGGTCAGCTCAAATTGAAATCTTCCATATCTTGTGTCTCAAATGCATGGTAATTTTAGCAATTGGAACTTACTTTCAATGTATGAAAGACAATTAAGTGCAACAGTTATAGCCTATGATAATTTTGAAGACTCTTGAACTTCCATAGCCAGCAATTCCAAAGGAGATTTTTTATGCCTGACACTGGAGTTTTTGCCAGATAAACTTTGGCTCTTGAGAGAACATTATCTCCTCAAGTGGTATTGATACAATCTATATACTATCTATTAGTTAATATGATTCCTTATGTGTGGTGGTTTGAAAAAAATGACCCCCATGGGCCCATAGGGAATGGTAGTATTTGATGTGGTCTAGTTGGAGGGAGTGGTCAATGAGGGCAGGCTTTGAAGTCTCAGATGCTCAAACTACATTCAGTGTGCCAATCACTTCTTCTAGCCTGAGAATCTAGATGTAAAACTCTGAGCCTTCTCTCCACAACCATGTCTGCCTGCATACTCCCATGTTTCCCACCATGACGATAATGGACTAAACCTCTGAACTGTAAGCCAACTCCACTTAAAGTTTTCCTTTATGAAGGTTCCCATGGCCATGGTGTCTCTTCACAGCATTAGAAGCCCTAATTGAGACAGTGTGGATTTTCAAATCTCCTTAGTGTTACTCGTTCATCCACACCCTTCTTGACATCTACATTGACCTCACTCCCTCCAAAATTACACCTCCATTTTCCCATTCAGATCATTATATCCTGCTATTCTTCTCTCAAATACTCCCCCACTCCCCACATATGCCCACAGCCCCTTTTTACTTTCCCTGCTTCTACAGTTATTCTAGGTTGTGGATTCACATCTGAAAATTTGGAGCTTGAAACCACATTTGGACACTAGAAATCATAGGAACACATGAAAGACCAAAAATGCCCAAAATAATATACAGTAAAAAGAATAATTCTGGGGGTGTTACAGTGCGCATTGTCTGATTATAGCATGAAGACATGGTAAAATAACAGCATTGGATGCCACAGTGTCAAAGAGATGTGGACCACTGAGGTGAAGTAGAGGATGAATATGAAAGCACACGCACCCTCAGCCATTTGATTCTCTAGAAGTGTAAGCACAATGCTTTGGAAAAAAGAGTTTTCTCAACAAATACTTCTGGAAAAATTAGAAATCAGCATGTAAAGAATGCATTGGAGACTATTTCTGGTCTTGGGTAAATGGCAGTTCAAAATGAATCACAGACCTTCATGTGAAGCCCCAAATTCTGAGAGTACAGGATAGACACGTAGAGAAAATATCTCAAGATGTAGACATGGATAAATGTGTTCTGCACAAAACACTACTGTACCAAATCACAAGGGCCATAGCTCAGATCTCTATGCCTCCTTCCCAAAATCTACCTAAATCAAAAATATAAAAATATATATGTAAAGAAATGTCCAACTCACATAAAAACAGTACAGTAAAAAGTATATGATTAAGTCTACAATAACTTGTGGACCAAATGAAATAATTGTGGAGGGTGGGTATGAAATTACATATCAGAGACTACGATTCTACAGAATGCTTCTTTCTCCTTGAAATGGTGACAACTTTGGAAATTGAAGTTTTGCTGATATCTTATGGTGGCAGAAACACAAACATTGCCAAGCAAACATCACTGGCTAGAAAAACTCATCCAGAGCATGTATACTCCTCAGCCATTTTGAGAAGTGAACCCAATAGTTCACTGATTCACTTGCATATATTATTTTCCCTCAGAAGCACAAATGTTGGTTTCTCTTTGATTGATCATAGAACTGG
This sequence comes from Arvicanthis niloticus, assembly GCF_011762505.2. Classification (NCBI taxonomy): domain Eukaryota; kingdom Metazoa; phylum Chordata; class Mammalia; order Rodentia; family Muridae; genus Arvicanthis; species Arvicanthis niloticus. The sequence continues at coordinate 39,203,123 of NC_047665.1, read as the reverse complement.
GAAGGGTAAACCCAAAGACCTTCCCTCCTTACCTAAGATGATAGATGTATACCTGGGAACAGAATGCTGGATATTCCACTGACAGATGTCCCCAGCAGTCTTGAGCATCTGTCCCTGTGTTCAGGATCTGCTCTCATCACAGCTCTAGGGTGGTCTTTGCATGAGGCCATCTCAGTGCTTCCTCCAGAAACTTCATGAAGGCTTATTAGAGAACTCACATTTCTTCAGCTTCTACTGTGTCCTGCTTTATGATGCTGGCTGAATCATTGTAGTTACCTGATTGTGGTAACTTTCTGGTCTCCAATGGGTCACCTTCTGATTGTTTTATTGTATTATTTCATCCCATGTGAATTGTATTTAAATCACAATATTGATTATCTCAATCCACCCTGAAAAATATCCATAGCTTCATACATATACTATACATGAAAACAATATGATGTTTGAAATGTAGAAAAAAATGTGTTTTTCAAATTATCAGTGACCCCAAAGAGGATTCAAGAATCAGAATTAAGGACAGGTCAACTTAGAATGTAGATTAAAAAGTCAACAGGGCAGATTAAACATTCACCAAGAAACTATCAAGACTTTGAAAAAAATGAAACAAATAGAAATATTAGAATTGAACCAACTAAAAAGATATGAGGAAATATTTAAAATAATCAAACCAAAGAAAACTATTAGGTATTTAAGTACAGATTGAGAAAACACTACACTAAGCATGCATTACATGCTGAAAACTGTTTCCTCTCCCTCCAAGCCATGAAGACTATGATGGTTTGAATAAGTTTGACTCTCAGACATTCATGTGTTTGAATGCTTGACCTTAAGTAATGGCACTATTAGAAGGTGTGGCCTTATTGGAGACGATGTGACCTTGTTGAAGGAAGTATGTTGCTGTGTACTTGGGCATTAATGTCTGCTATGATCACACTCTGCTCAGTGTGGAATAAGAGCCTCCTCCTGGTTGCCTTTGGATCAAGATGTAGAACTCTCAAGTTCTCCAGCAGATTGTCTGCCTGAACACTGTCATGCTGCCAGCCATGATGATAATGGACTGAACCTCTAAAACAATAAGCCAGGCCCAATAAATTTTTGTTTTATAAGAGTTACCTTGATCATGGTGTCTTTTCTCAGCAACAAAACCCAAACTAAGACAAAGACTTATGCACACATTTCTCTTAGCCACCAGATTCCACTTCCCCTCTGTTGCACTTCAGAAAAAATGCACGCCTCCCAGGGAGATCAACCCAACATGGCATAACAAGTTGTAGTAAAACTAGGCACAAATATGGACTGCGGGCAAATGAAGATGTAAAACATGAAGGATCAGGTGGAGTCATGGAGGAAGAGAGTACTAAGAGAGATTATCGTAACTGGGGACATTTGCAGGATGATATAGAAACCTAGTGCAATGGAAACTCCCTGCAATTCATGAGGGTGACTCTAGGAAAGACTCCTAGTAATCGGATACATAGAACCTAAACCAGTCATCTTCTAGACCAGGCAAGGTTCTTAGCAGTGGAACTGAGACATCAAACCTATTTCTGGGTTATTTCTGGCTAAATAACCCAGAAACCTAGGAAAGAACCAAATGTGAGTGGCAATGTATATATCTATATATCTGTATCTGTATCTGTATCTGTATCTGTATCTGTATCTGTATCTGTATCTGTATCTGTATCTGTATCTGTATCTGTATCTGAATCTGAATCTGAATCTATATCTATATCTATCCTTCCCCCCAGGCCTGAGCAGGCCTGCAAAATCATTTACCACAATAGACCAAGCAACAGTAGGTCCTAGGAGATGCATTGCATTACCAGCCTTGGCACCTTGGAGCCTGCTACCTGAGCTAAGAAGAATGGACTGCCTGCTGAGCTAGCCTTAACACCTTCCGGACTGCTATCTCCTTGCCCTGCCCCTGTGCTGAATGGAGAAGAGACTCTGGGGGGTGGGGCTTCCCCTTTATATGTGAAAGCAAATTATTAAACTTCGGGCCTTGAACAGAATACTTTGTCTTGGCCCCACGTTTCTCTCGCCCTCCATTCCCATTCATTCCCAAGCTTCCTCTCAGGAGAACCCAGTTTCCCATAGCTGCAGGCAGCTACAGATAGATAGATAGATAGATAGATAGATAGATAGATAGATAGATAGATAGATACATACAAACATACATAAGTCAATAACTATGATCAAAATTGAAGACCTAGGAAGTCAATAGTTAAGAGACTTTATGTCCTACACACCATATAAGCTAAATGTGAACTCTGCACACACTGTACAATGTTACTGTGTCTTACACACACACACACACACACACACACACACACACACACACACCTGACTTTAGAGGTAGCTGCTAAATCACATTACCCCTAAGGTTGAAGAAAGATAAAGTAAGAAAATGTGTCTGTACAGCAACCCCAGGCAGTCCAGGGATAACAGTAAGTCTTCAGTAAGAAACACACTGATGCTTCAAAGGGACAAGAGCCTCCTTTTTATGGGAGTGAAAGACCCAGGGCTAAGATGCCAGGGTTTCTCTGGGCAAGATTAGGAGCCCACTTTCTCCCCTGTCATGGATCCACTTCAGCTGACAGAAACACAAATGCTCTTGCAGAGGAGAAAAGGTGTCTCCTAAATAGTAGTTCTCAAACACTACTATTATAGGGCATTCCTTTACATCAGGGAGTAGATAGACCCTGGGAAGGTGTTGCGCGCACCTCCCGTGTCCCCTTTTCACCCGTGGAAGAGAAACACGAGAGGCAGAATTCGGGTATCACCACAGCAAGGCTTTAATCTGTATCAGCAGACGTGAAAGATCGCGGAAGGGCCAAAGACAGGAAGAGGCACAGCTTAAATAGAGTGACGTATTCACTTCTGATTGGCTGTTCACTCATTACCCAATATTACGCCTCGGGCCTCGGGATTGGCCAGTGACTTTGGCGGGCTTTCTGCCTTTGCAGCTGCGCAGTTAATTGTTTACTAGTGGAGAGGACACGATGTCTGCGCCATCTTGGAATGGCGAATTATACCACCGCTAACAGCGGCTTCCTACAGGAAGGGAAAAGAGCTATGGAAGTGGGGAAGTGTGAGCTCTGCAGGGCTGGGTGTGTGGATGCTGAGTTCAGTGCTTTCCCCTTGAGCCTCCTCTACTGTCTTAACAGCAAGTGAGAGCTAGAGACTTCTTTTCCAAAGCTGGTGTTAGAGACCCAGAATTGATGTGTGGTCCATAAAGTAAATTACATGTAACCTTACTTTAATTGATCTGGATAACAACTGAACAATCTGGTCAAGAGAGAGAACCATTTGACAGTAAACATCAAAAAGTGTTAGCTACACACAAGAGAAGATATGAAGAACTCAGGCAGGAGAGGAATTGACTCATCTGCCTAAAGTCCACACTGAGAACAAGAAGCAGATACAACCTCTAAAAATTCCCATTGTTGCTCTGCCCTGGACACCACACCTCATTAGACCAGCCACTGACTTTGGCCCTTGAGTATCTTTTACTCTACATGTTCCTGGGCTCTCTCTGTTTGTTTGTTTGTTTACTTTTAAACATTTATTTTATTATATAAAATCATTTTATCTTATGTGTGTTTTGTCTGCATATCTGTATGTGTACCATGTGTGCTTGATGCTCATAGAGATGATGTGAAGGCATTGGATGCCCTGGAATTGAACATACATGTTTGTGAGCCACCATATTTGAAGCATGTGATTCATCAAACATGGATCTTCTTTAAGAGAGACAATTACTCATGACCACTGAGCCATCTCTCCACCAATATGTCATTGAACTTGGAAGTTTTCAGAGAGCCAATGTTTCAGTTTCAGAGAAGTTTCTCCCAATTCATTTCCTCAGAGGGAAAACTCCCAGGAACCAGGAAACTCAAGTACTGTACTTAGAAGCAGAAAGTTTCTGGCTCAGCAAAGGACAGGGCACCAGGGAGAACACAGACCTGACATCTAGGATGGGGATATACAGAAGGAGTCTGTTCCCTGGAGAAACCAAACTCCTGTTGGTGATATCCTGTCAGCAGTGAAAGTTTTTTTGAGTCCTGGGCTCAAGGATTATAAATAGGGCCTGGCTAAGCTGTAAGGACACACCCACCCTGAGCCCTGCACAGATGCTGCAGGTGAGTGTCCTCATCATGTCACAGTGGACTGAAGCTACCATTCACATGGACAGAGATGCTGTGAGGTAAGGATGGTCAGGGGGTGCTGGAAGAGAGTATCTGGGTTCCTCTGTCACTGTGAAAGACAAAAGTGACGAGATCCAGGAAGAAAGCAGTCTCTCATTTCCCACCTGCCCTCCAGAATTGTTTTCAAGTCCATGAGGGAGCAGAGTGCAGCCCTGTGTGGTGCACTGAGCCAGAGATGCTCATTACAGCTCAGGCAGCTACAGAGACATGGGCTGAAATTTCAGCTTGAGTGTAGGGAAGCTTTCCTTTGCTATTGATCTTCATCTCTCTCATAATAGGGGACTTTGCCCTTCTTTGTTATGGTTTTATTGTTTCTGAAGTTTTTCTCTCCTGATTTAGTACATAACACAGTTTGCAGTTACAGAGAGTAGTGCAGGAAACTGGCATAACAGAAAATCCTAGAGCAATGGCTATTAGAGCATGTTAACACTGGGCAGACACTGTCCTAAGCACTATGTGCCTTTGCTCCACTGAATCCCCACAATACACCTGCATGGTACAAAGTGCCTTCCCTACATTAGTGACTCTTAAAGGGGCCAAATAACATGTTCAAAGTCCAGCATATAGCAATTAGGAAAGGAAGCATTTAACATACAGAATAACTGGTTTGCTGATTTTACAATTCTCTAGTTCACTGATTTCTCTCTCTTGTATCTGGGCCTTGTATTCTGCTCCTAATGTCCATGACTCACTTCGGAAAGAAGATGTTGACTTGATTAATTTCATGCAGATTGCTCTTGTTATTTCTTACCTATTAGAGGAATGAGAGTTGAGAAAACTTATATGTATATATTTATAAATGTATATATGTATATATGCTATTTATACATATGTATATATGTATTATTTATATACATATATACACGTTTATATGCAAATATATGTATATAAATAGTTCTTACCAATTGTCCTTGAATAGGCATGTGTGTGCATGTGTGTGTTTATGAGTGTATGTATATGTGTGTGTATCATTATAAACCTTGCTATCAGCATGTCAGAGATCACATAGGTACAACTAGAATGTATCAAATTATTAGCAGATAAATACAGAGAGACTTTGATAGAAAAATGGAGCATTGTTGGTTAAGTTACTTCAAGGCTAGCCCATGCTTTTTAGTAAAATTCTTGGAAGCTAACAACATTACAAAAGTGAGGAAATTTTAAATACTTACCAACTATGCCATGCAAAGGGAATTGGCTTCTCCAGGATACTGAGCTTTGTTAATCATCAGGAAAGAGCCCAACTCAAATGTTTCTGCAAATTGGTTTGTCAATTCAGATCTGTGATTAAAGTGCAGTTTTAAACCAAGTTTCCTTGAGCAACTTATAATCTTTGAACAGACAGTATGCTAATACTTACATAAAACATACAAACCAGTGTCTCTGAGGCCTGTTTATTGCCCAGTAAAGGAAGGAAGAAAATGAAAGTCAACATGGCCTTCTGAGGGCAGGGAAAGCTTAAGTGATAAAGCTCTAAGCAGGTGCTGTGAGGCATGGGGGATGGGCAAAGATCAGCCCTGGATAATATAGCACATATTCCTGTGAAAATGTAAGCATCAATATCAACATGTCTTTGGGAGTGTTTCAAAGTAAATCAAAACTGATTTTGATGTGGATAAGATGTCAAATTGTGGAGGACAAATAGAAATTAAGGTTGTTGTGTGAAGTTCTATGTGTTTTGTGAGGGGTGATACAAACGGAATAAGCTTCAGCTTCAATACCTCATTTTTTCCCTGCAATAAACAAAGTAAAAAACAAAAGAAAGAAAGAGAGAAGGAAAGAAAGAAAGAAAGAAAGAAAGAAAGAAAGAAAGAAAGAAAGGAAGGAAGGAAGAAAACTAGAGAAAATACCATACCATTCATAAAGTGATTACTTTCCAGTGTGAGGTCTGGCAGGCTGAGGGATTTCTGACTAAAACCATCACTAGACTAAACCATCTTAAGATAATCAGAAAAATATGCCTTTGTTAAGACTCTACAAGAACAGTTTTGCTGGAGTTTTGTTAGGGGAAGTGTTCCCAGAAGAAAGGGTAAAAACAGGATTAATAGAAGTCAAAAGGAAATCACTTTTACTATAACTCCACTCATGAGTACTGGGAACACAGTTTTTACCACAGTTAGTCCCACGTTGAGGCCATTAATCTAGATTTTCAAACCCTGACTAAGTCATTAACCTGTGTATAATTTATGGTCAAGGGGCCTGGGAAGAGGAGACACCATATCATCTCACCTGAGAACCTGACCCACTTGAGAAGCATCAACCTTTTTTTAGTTCAACAATGCTTAAGTGATGGCTGCATTCCAGGCAGTTAAAAGGATTAGGATAAAGCCCAGCACAATGCAGTAGCCTGAGCTCACACTGGATGAGATGAAGGAAGAGGAAGGAGTCTGCCTGGCCAATGCTAAGGACTGTGCTGGTTTAAAATGCCAAACTGATGCCATGCATTAGCTTTTGTCTGGGGAAAGCATAGTCATGTGAACTTGAGGGATGAAGGATCATTGTGAAAGGCAGGAAACTATCAGGCTTATGCCCTGATTATAGCCATCATCACTTCCACTGGGATAGAAAAGAAACCAACCAGAAAAACAAACACTGTGATCTGGCAGCCTCAAGGAAAGAAACACATGCATTTATATCGCTGATACCATTATTTTCATCAGAATTAACAGAAAATCTTACATGTGTTTCGGAGATTTATCCTAGTGTTGTGCATAAAGTCAGAAGATGAATTGGAATAATATCATCCACACAATAATCTTTCTTTCTCTTATTGGACCTGGAATTCTGGGAAATGCCCTAATATTTTTGAAAAATATATACATGCCTGCCTTGAGGACTGAGAAAAAACCTGTAGACCTTATTCTTACCCACTTGGCATTTTCTCATATGATCATTATTTGTAGCACAGGGATGAGAGATGTAGCCACAGTGTTCTATTTCAGAAACTTCCTAGGAGATATTGGCTGTAAAGTTGTAGTTTATTTGGCAAGGATGGCACGGGGCCTTTCCATCTGCACCACCTGTCTCCTCAGTGTGGTCCAGGCTGTCACCATCAGTCCCAGCACCACCCTTTGGACAAAACTCAAACCACAAAGAGCATGCCACGTTCTTCCCTTTATCCTTGTCTTTTGGATTGTCAATGTTCTCATAAGCTCCAACTTGCTCTCCTACATCAAAGCAGGCAGTAGCTTGAACAGGTCTGAGGCTATAATGTACATTGGCCACTGCTATATGCTCCAATCAAGACATATCATCAAGTGGCTTTTCCTCTTTCTCATGACTCTTCGTGATGTCATCTTTCAGAGTCTCATGGGCTGGAGCAGTGGATCCATGGCTCTCCATCTGTATAAGCACCACAAGCGTGTCCTCTACCTTTACAGCTCCAGGTTTGCAAACAACTCCCCTCCAGAAATCAGAGCTACATGGAGTGTTCTCATTCTTATGACCTGTTTTCTTTTCTTCTATTGGGTAGATTTTATTCTCTCTTTCTACACAGGTTTTTCAGTGACACATGATTCTATTTTACTAAATATGAAAACATTTTTAGAACTTGGTTATGCTAGTTTCAGCCCCTATGTTCTGATCAGCAGAGATGTTCGTGTTCCTAATGTCTTGCATGCCCAATAAGAAGTACATCCATATATTCTACTTCTAATCTCTATGAGCTAAAGGTATATACATTATAAATTGCTTTTCCATAATGAATTTTAGATGTGGTGACATAATGTTTGCTGTGCAACATAGGTTGAACTGGCAGTCTGTATGTGACACAAGCTGGTCTTGAGGTAACTCAGCACTCCAAATGCTGGGGTTACAGCATTCCTTACCAAACTGTCATTTGCCTTAATATTCTATTTATCACAATTAAATATTAAATTGAATATTAAATATTATGGTAATAGATTTCCTTTTCTAAAGCACTCTGATACTGCACAATCTAACACCTATTGAGGGTTTCTAGGAAGATGGAAAATGGATTTTTACCATCTTCCTATTCCATCATCTCTGCCATGTGATTTATCCCTTTATTTGCACCTGAAAAATGCTGAAGATAAAGCTTCTGTCAGAAATTACTATTGCGGTTTTTTTCCAAGACAGAGCATAAAAAAAAAAAATAGTTAGGTGATGTCTTAGCGTTTTACTGCTGTGAACAGACACCCAAAACCAAGCCAAGCCTTATAAATGACAGCAGTTAATTAGGGCTGGCTTACAGGTTCAGAGGTTCAGTATGTTATCCTCAAGGCAAAAACATGGCAGCATCCAGGCAAGCATGGTGCAGGCAGAGCTGAGAGGTCTGTCTTCATTTGAAGGCTGTTAGTAGAAGACTGAATTCCAGATAACTAGGGTAAGGATCTTAAATCCACATCCACAGTGACACACCTATTTTAACAAGGTCACACCTCCTAAGAGTGCCACCCCCTGGGCCAAGCATATAAAAACCATCACATTCCACTCTTGGACCCCCAAAGGCTTGTTCAAACACATGAGTCTATGAGGGCCATACCTAAACATAGCATAATAAAAAAGAACATTTAGTTCAACTTCCAAAGTGCCCATAGTCTATACCAGTCTCAACAATGTTAAAAGTCCAACATGTCTTTTGAGATCTATCCAATCACTCAACTGTAATCCCTGCATCAACACAGGCAACCAGCTTGGCAAACTCCAAACTCTGTATTTCCTTGTCTGATGTCAAAGCAGTTTTCAGATCTACAACTCCCTTTTCATCTTTGTTGACTGTAATGAACTTTTTTCTCCTGGTCTTGTTCCACTCCCTGTCAGCAGCTTTCCTCAGCAGATATTTCATGGCTCTGGCATCTTGAACATTTTGGGCTCTCCAAGGCAACTTTGACATTACAACTTCTTATTTCAATATCTGCTATCCACACATGATCTTCTGGGTTCCTCCAAAGGGCTGGCGTCACTTCTCTGCCCTCTGTAAAACTCTAAGCTCAGGCTGATCCACTCCACTGTCACTGCTCTTCTTGGCGATCATCCAGCAGTACTGGCAACTCTAATGCACTGGGGTCTTTTGATGCAACTGGGCTTCACCAATATCCTCTCATAGGTCCTCTTTGTGGTGCCAAGCCTCAACTCCTTTGCATGAATCCCTCAGTTTGGGGCCATCAACTGCAACTGGAGCTGCACTTTTCACCAGTGGCTGTCCATGGCCTCTCACAGTGCCAAGCCTCAACTATTCTTCATGGTGCCTTCATGCCTTCAAACCTAGTACCTCCTGGGTCACTCTTACACATTACCAAGTACAGCTGCTGCAGGAGGTAAAACCTTGTCTATCTCTTATTTGTGCCCTCAGAAAACACTTCCCAGAAGATATCACCTTTGTGATACTGGTCTCTTCTTAATCACAGCTAATTTCTTAGCTCCAGCTAACCCAGCATCAATTGTCCTAGTAGTCTTCTTCTCCTCTTGACTATAAAGCCAGAGCCAAATGGCCAAAGCTACCAAGTTCTGCTGCTTGCAGGAACTGGAACATGGCCCCTTGTTCTATTACATTATCACTAGATTCGTCTTTTCCAACTGCATCACTACCTAAGCTTGGCTGTCCTGGATCTTGCTCTATAGCTTCACCTTGAACTCAGAGATCTGCATTCCTGTCCCCTGGGATTAAAGGTGTGTACCACCATGCCTAGATTTACGATTTTCTCCACCTAGAACTTGCTCTGTCTCAGGCTGGCCTTGAATTCAAAGATCTGCTTGCCTTTATCTCCTGAGATTAAAGGAGTGGACCACCACACCTGGATCTAAATTTAGCTGGGTAGGATCTTGCTCCAAAGTCATTACTCCCTTAATTCAATTTAACACTTCTTGAACATAGAATTCAACTGTTTCACTTCCTGATGCCTCTTTAATACTTGGACCATATGTTTTATATTTTTCCTTTTGCAGCTTGCTATGCTTGTGTAATGTTCTTCAAAAGACTTAACCAGAGAACAATGTCTGTGATGGGTGTTTCTGAGACTTATTTTGTCAATGTAATTGATATGAGTCTCTTCACCTTAGCTTCAGGCAGACTCTTCAGACAGGAGCAAAAAGTAGCCATATTTTTCACTAAAATGTCACAAAAACAGTCTCTAGGCCACATATTGAAATTCTCCACTGAAATCTCTTGGTCCAGGTCTGAACAATTTAAATCACTCTCAGTAGCAAATTCTTCCATATTCCTACTAGGATAGCCCATTAAGCCCCATTTAAAGCATTCAACGGTTTTCCAAATACTAAGTCCCCAAATCTACATTCTTCCAAACAAAAGCATGGTCAGGCCTATCACAGCAATACTCTAGTCTCTAGTACCAACTTTTGTCTTAGGGTTTTACTGCTGTGAACAGACACCATGACCAGGGCAAGTCTTATAAATGACAACAGTTAATTAGGGCTGGCTCAGAGGATCAGTCCATTATCCTCAAGCCAGGAACATGGCAGCATCCAGGCAGGCATGGTGCAGGCAGAGCTGAGAGTTCCATCTTCATCTGAAGGCTGTTAGTGGAAGACTGACTTCCAGACAGCTAGGGTGAGAGTCTTAAGCCCACATCCACAGTGAACACACCTATTCCAACAAGGGTCCACCTCCTAAGAGTTCCACTTTCTGGGCCAAGCATATATAAACCATCACAGGTGCAGATGTGGAAGTGCTCTTCATCTGAGGTGAGCTAGTACTGCAGAGTGAAGATGACAGCGAGACAAGCAAGGCCACCACAGCACAGCAGACTTGGTCAACAACTGTGTGACACTGCTAGATTCCAGAATGAAAAATAACATGTCAATGATGCTGTCCAATTATAACTGGGTTAGAATATATAGTGCTCTGGACTATAAGAAGCTCTGGAAAGTGGCTTCTCTGAAATGATGCTTTTCAGGTTTTGTGTACACTCATGCTGCATCCCAGGGCTCACTGGCACATTGATATATTAAAACCGTGATCAAAGATAATAAACACTGGACCTTCCAATTTTCACTTCTAGTCACTCACAATGGCCTCTACTGAACATCTAGCGGTTTGCTAGGCTTCCTTGCCTTCTTGCACACCTGATCCCATTTTCCCTGATGCTATGCAGAAACACCTTGTTGAGCTGAGGATAAGAAAACCAAAGTAGTGAGGGTGCAGAGAAGATCTGCTTGTTGGAATCTCAGCAGCATGTCCATGAGAAGTGGCAGGACACTGGGAGCCTTGTGAGGTCCACAGCCTCAGGACCAGGAGGACCCCAAAAGTTAAGAAATCATCCTTATTCCAGGTCCTCAAGACACTGCACTGCAGTCATCCCAAAGATGATTCCATTCCCATGAAGCAAATAAAGAAAGAGTAAAGAAGACTTGTCCGCATGTATAGTCCCTTAATGTGCTTCCATGGTTACCATGTCAGGGGAACACCCAGCACTTCCTATTTGTCACAGGCCTCTCCCATCAACCAAACATAGCATAAAAGATATAACAAGACTAAGCACAAACCCTTAGATAAAGGCTTACTGACACAATCCAGTAGAAGGAAAGGGTCCCAAAAGGAGGGAAAAGAATCAGAGACATCCCTACTTTCACTGTGTAGAGTCCCAGAAACATACCAAACTAAACAACCACAGCATGTATGAAGAGGACCTAGCACAAACTCATGCCAAATCTCTGATGGCTGCTTGCGTTTCTGTGAGCTCCTATGAACCCTCCTTGATTCTGTGAGTCTCTTGGTGTCTTTGACCCCTCTGGCTCTTACAATCCTTTCTCCCTCTCTTTAAACTGTTATGAAAAAAATATTATTAAATTTGCAAACAAATGAATGGAACAAGGAAAATCATCCTGGATGAGGTAGGTCACGTCCAGAAAGACAAATATGATATGTATTCAATTATAAATGGATATTAGCTGCTAAGTAAAGGATAATTTAAGTACAATCCATAGACTCAAAGCAACTAAGTAAAGAGGAAGGCTCTCTTGGGAATGCATGCATCTCTCTGGGATGGGAAAATTTTGAACTTTTTAAAGTACACCTGGCTAGCAAATGAAACTTCTAGGGCTGATGCACAATCTGAATACTACATAATCCTAGAGATTTATAGATGGTCCTCCATCAGCAGAAGTGTCAGAGATGAAGGAACGCAACTGTCAAGAAGCCTCTCCTTCTGAGGGCAAGACTTTATCTCTGCACAGTTCACTTACTCATTTCACAGTTATTAGAATCTGCCTTGTGACAGGAAGCTTTTCAGAGGCTCATAATGCAGAACTGAATAAATACCAAAGATAGTCTACCTTCCTGGAGCATTCATTTTTTTTCTAACTGGGTTCTCAGCAGTCTATTTATTTTTTTTAACATCCCTTTAATCACCTACTCAAGCAATTGTGAATTTCTTCATCAACAACAATACAGAGTAGCCATCAAAGGACAAGGAATGTGATAATAACCCTGTGATCATACTGTCTATTAATCTATTTCTCTTACTGTAATTAAACATCTGATACAGGCTAACTGTAAAGAAGGGAGGTTTACTTTGCTTATTGGTCAGGGTCATGTTTCTCAACACTGGCAATAAAAAATCATAAATATATTAATCTGGCTGGCATAAAACCAAAAAATATTCTGAACTGAGAAAAAGGGTTTTGAATAGTGATCATCAAGTAAGTGAAAGAAACTCCAGAATAACCCTCAAAAAGTTACATAGAAAATGAAAGCTCTGGTGAGGTTGCTAAGTAGTTAAGAATGCTCGTTACTCTTGTGGAGAACCTGAGATTGGTTCTTAGCCACATGTCAGATAGCCCAAAACCTCCTGTAACTCAGGTTCTAAGGACTCCAATGGTCTAACTTTGGCATCAATGAGCACCCTTTCCCATCCCCACCCCCTATATACACAAACACACATACAAACACACACATAGACATATAAGACAAAAACTCACAAACACCAGACATACAAAATACACAGGATGGACACACACACACGCACACACACGCACACACTCGAGATGTGTGTGTGTGTGTGTGTGTGTGTGTGTGTGTGTGTAAATAAAGTTATGTTAATGGAAGAAATAATATACACCCACACCCCGAACCCTAGACTATCTAACAAAAAACATCTATAATAGAGGCTGGAGATATGGTTACTGGGTTAAGAGCACTTGCTGCTCATGCAGAGGCTGAAGGTTTGCTACCCAGCACCCATATAGGAGCTGACTGCCATCTGTTATTCCACTTCCAGGAGATCCAAATCCCGATTCTGCCCTTATGGGAAATACACACATGTGCTGCATAAACATACATGCAGGCAAAACACTAAATACATAAAGCTGAATAATAAAGTGAATTTTTCTCATTTTTATGGCTCTTGTTTTAGGAAATTGTGGCTGTGCCATGGGCTATATGCTGTTTCTGCTCCATGAATCCCACAGCATGTGCTGTCTGCTGGTGAACAATTTTCCCTGCAGAACTCCTCCAGAATGGAAACTCCATGAAGAGCTCCCCTTGTGATATTTTCTTTTCTTTTATTGAACAATCTATTCATGGCACTATAAGCTTTAAGTTGTTTTATTTTCCTTTATATTTCAAATATAAAGATGAAATTAAGAAATATTCTAAACAAAATAACAAAGCAAGCAGGGGAAAGCGCTTCTTGTTTGACCAAAGATAATTATTTGACTTTTCAAGTTCTATCTACTCTTACATATATAATGTACAACTAAGTTTCTCTGCACATAAGTTTTATAACCAATAGAAGTTGTGGAAATCCTGCTTTCCTCAACAGCTGCCCTTTCATACACAGAAGAAGCATCTTCAGTTTCTATGTTGTTTCAGCTGCACTTACATGTATGGAGACACCATCACACAGGGCACAGAGGAGACAAGTGACCTCAAACTCATCCCCCAGACAAGCCAGTGCTGCTTTCTCTTCAAGAACCTCAGCTCTGCTCCCACATTTATTTACATTACTTTGCATCCAGGGCAGCAAAGGCTTAGATTGAAAACTATATGAAATGACACATAAATTTTAGAAGCTTTGTTGAAGTTTTATAATAAGTAAGGATTGCTTTTAGAATAAGGTCAATGTTGGAAATAAACAATCAGTTACAGCAAGGACCTTCAATACCGACTGGCACACAGGACCCTAAACTTGCCCTTATCCATGTCTGGGACTTCGTACAAAAGCAGAATGCCAGGGTGCTGAGCATCACTTGTTTCACTCCTGTCTAATGAGGGATTTGAGAAGGAAAAGCAAGGCCTGTGTGACAGAAGTCAGTCCCCAGCCAGGCCACAGCCTGGAACTTTGAGACATGAAAAGAAGTCAGGAGATGAGGGAAGTTCAGTACAAAGTACTTGGTTAGTTGTTCATTTTCTCACCTCACATCCTTACTCTCAAAATAATTAAACCCTAATTAAGCTGGAAATAACTTCTGAGCAAAACATGCTGTAATTGTGGGAGAGAGGGAAGCTGTACTTCAGGGACTGAGGCCCTGCAGTGGCCTTCCTTCCTCCTGACACTGTGACAACATGAAACCTAAAGTCTGCAGTACCTGATGGCAGCCAAGAGCCCCACAGATCCAGGCAGTACAAATATCACCTGGCAAATGTCACCTACCCAGAGCTGCTCCAGAGCCTGTCTGCACCACAGAGGTCCAGGTGAGTACATGAAGGTAAGATCTTAGATCCCCTCAGCTGTGCCATGCAGAGTTTCATTAAAGCTGAAGTCTCTGTGACTAAGCCAGAGAAGAGATGAAAGGCTCTGTGAACCTTGGATCCTCTACTTTCCTTCTGATTCTGACAAGGCTTATCCCTGGGGCCAGAAAGATTAAAGAAGGATTACTATTGCTTTCTGGAAAAGATCTTTGCAACCTTGATACATGTTTTTCTACCTAGGAAGTAAAAATGGTTTTGAAGTTTATTGAGAAAATAGTTTTCCTCTCCAGAATTCTTGTTGGCACTCTGGGAAACTTATCTGTTTCTGTGAATTATATGTCCAATTGGTGGGGAAGCCCTGAGAAGAAACCCATACACCTTACTCTCGTCCACTTAGTTTTTACAAATATCATATTCCTTCTTGTGAAAGGATTGCCAAAGACAATAGCAATTTTTGGTTTGAGAAACTTCCTGGATGACATAGACTGTAAGATCATTGTTTACCTGGAGTGGGTCGCCTGTGGCCTCTCCATCTGCACCAGCAGTCTCCTCACTGTGGTCTAGGCCATCATCATCAGTCCCAGAGCATCTGGGTGGAGCAGACTCAAGCCAAAGTCTCCATGTTACATCCATCCATTCTTCTCATTCTTTTGGATATTCAATACTTTAATAAGTGTGAACCTAATCCATTCCATCAAAAGTATAAACCTGAATATATCACTTGTTTAAAATAGAGAGAACTATTGCTATTTTATTTTACCAAGTCAAAAAACAAAATGGATTTTTTTTTCCTCTCATGGTCCTGAGAGATGCAGTGTTCCAGGGTGCCATGGGAGGGGCCAGTGGCTACATGGTATTTCTTCTCCACAAGCATCACCAGCATGTCCTCTACCTTCAGAACTCCAAGCTTCTCTACAGAACTCCCCCAGAGTTGAGAGCTGTTCAAAGTGTCCTCCATCTGATGCTGTTTTGTTTTCTTCTACTGGTCAGTTTTGCCTTTTCTCTAATTTTAAGTATCTCCTTAGAAGAAAATTCCTTGATAATAAATATTCAAGAGTTTCTAACCCTTGTTTATGCATCTTTTAGCCCCCTTGTGCTGATTCACAGGGATGGGCTTCTGGCTGGATGTTGGCCTGCTCAGTGAGAGAAACTGAGAAAATTTCTCTATCTCCTTAATGAGTATGGAAAAAACTCTCAGTTCTGCAATATTATGGATATAATAAAACTCCACAAAGAATCTTAAGAATCTATTTAATCTCAGACACTTTTCCTCTTGACCCAAGTCTTGAGCCGAGCATTAATTATGAATTAACTCTTTAATATTAGCAAATTACAGTACTATAGAAACATCATTCTCTATTTTGCTACCCTTTTGAAGTGATTTTTAAATTTTCTTATAGTTGTATTCATTTATGGTGTATGGATAGTTTCCTTGCATATGTAGTACACCCATGAATGATGCCTGTACAGTCTGGAAGACACCTCCAAATGCCCTCTGACTGACTGGAGTAAGAGTGATTGTTCTGGACCAAAATGTGGTGGCTGTGAATTGAACCTGAATCCTTTGGAAGACCAGCTAGTGCTTGTAACTACTGAGTCATTTCTCCAGCACTAAGAAAAAGGTCTTAATTGTGTTTTGTTTTTTAATTGGTTTTACTACTACAATGACTGGAAGCATTCACATGAATTTGGTAAATTTAACAATTTCTTGGAGATTTAGTCATCCTAGTTCAAAAAATTCCATATTTTATACCTGACATTCTGCTTTCTAAATATTAATTCCACAAGGTACACAGGAAAGTATCCTTTAATGTCTTCCTATAGTTTCTATGTTTGTGTTTAAATGCATATATATATATATGTGTGTGTGTGTGTGTGTGTGTGTGTGTGTGTACATGTACATGTGTGTATGTGTATATGTACATATGTGTGTATATATATGTATGCATGTATATATAATATACACACGCATACATGTGTGTATGAGAGACATGATGTTGGAGCTCTTAGATGTGAAACAGTAACAGTAAACTCCTGCCCCAACTTGAATCTGAAAATCACCTTAATCTCACAAACATCAGTGACCCAGTTATTAACAAGGTTAAAGATATGAGTGAAGCCAGAGGAAACCTAAACCTTACTGCAGAACTCCTGAAACAATGCAGTATTCATGACAGCCAGGATCTGAGTGATTTTATTTCAATTCACAACCAACTTTCCTGAAAGAGATTACTACAGATACCATGTTCACAAATTTCCCTAATCCCATGACAATACACAACAGCAGATTATTCTACTTCATATAACCTACCTCAGAAACCATACATACATATAGAACAAGCCCAAGCTTCCTTTAGATGTCAGGAATTGAAACTCAGACCTCTTGGATGAGTGTAGTCCAGTGTTTCAAAGGTACTCTCCAGGTTACACCTACTAGATAACTTTCTTTCAACAAGATACTGTTTTAGATATCTTTGGTTGGGTCAGCTTTAATTATTTGACTGTAATTGGAAAAAATGGGTCATTTAGTGTAATATTGAACCCTAAAATGACATTTAATACTTAAGCACAAAATCAATTTGGGGTTCAAATATAACCCAGAAAATATTTAGGCTGTGAAACAAAGATACAGAAAAAGGAAGAGAAAAGGCAACCATAAGAGTCAACTTGCTTACCAAAGGGGAAGACAGCAGGGGAAACTGAATCAATGTAGTGGTCCATTGAGATGACACAGCAAGGAACGCTCTTGCTGCCTAGAGTGGCAACCTGACTTTCATTGAGGAACCATATGGGAGAAAGTCAGAATCAGTTCCTGGGAATTGTACTCCAGCTTCCACATTCACACCACAGCAAATGTGTATGCCCAGACATATACACATACATGCATATGAAATGAGTATAATTTTAAATATATATCAGAGACATAATAAAAATTGAAAGAATTTGTATATCAGATAGGTTACAAACACTACAAAAACAATTAGCCATACAATTTTATTCTTTACATTGGGGTTACTATACAATAAGAGTTTGCCTATCTAGATTACTGTGCCACTGTAGTTGATCTGCCTTTTGTGATCCCTGAGACCAAAAGCTGCAGTTTTTTGGCACTTAGCACCTTATCCTAGAAACATTCAACAATTAAGTAAATAGCTTTTGTTTTGTCTTGTTTTGTTTTGTTTTGTCTGGGACAAAAACTGCTGGGCTCTAACTTATGCCTGCTATTCTGAGGTCACTTAAAAGTTATTAAAGAGTTTATTATTAGGTGTAAAAAAAAGGCTTTCTATAAAAGCTAGCTAAAAAAGTACAAAGAAAACTTCTCTTTTATTTGAGAAAAGGAAAAAAGTTTTATTTTATATTCTAAGTGGAAAAAGACAAAGGGTTCTATTTTAACTCTCTATTATATTTGCCCTCATATCCTTTTGTCCTCAGTATTCATATGTTTTGTAGAGTGTATGATCACATGTTACAAGCTTGTTATAAGTATATACCAAAAATTAAATTGAGGTGAAGGTTTATAATAAAAAATATTTACATACATATTTGTTAAAAGTGATTGTGTGGCTAAACATCCATTACCTGCCTGGCTCCACAGGTTCACTGAGGGTTTAGAACTATAACTGGGTTATCAGTGAAGATTTGTATAGATAAGCCCAGACAATGTTTTATTTTCTATCCTAATACCTACGGTAAATTGTTGGTTCCCTTTTTATTGATCTTTGGCAAATTGTTTTATAACCTCCTAGAAAGTGCCCTAAGTGGAAAAAAGTCTGGTTATTATCTAAGAATAATTAACTGATGTTACTTGAGAGGCTGACAAAATTCTTATTACACTTTTGACTATCAAAAAAGCCTAGTAACAGTCTCGTTATAAAAGAGCTTAATAATCATGAATATAATTTTAAAATTTTTATAAAGATCATCATTAAGACTTAAAAACTCATCTATTTGTTTATATAACATCACCACAAGACAGTACATCTTTGTGGCTCTATGTTTAATAATAATAGCTTGAGATAACAATTTGATATTTTCAGAGAGTGTATAAGTTACATTATAAAAATTTACTTTCAGTGTCCTCAATTTTTTAATGATGGTGTTAATATTTGAGGACTTATATTTAATCAATTATGTTAAGTAGATGTTACCCATTTCTGATTTTAGAAAATTTATGTGTGTGTGTGTGTGTGTGTGTGTGTGTGTGTGTGTGATTTAACACCTTTTCAGGCTTTCTAGTTACAATTACTTAAACAAGAAAATCAAAAGTACAATTAGTTATTGCCTATATTATCTTTTTATCCTTGGTGTTCCATACCATATTAAAATAAACAAACTAACTGCTGCAGTCAGACTTATGAGATGTTTTGTTGACAATTCGGTATTACCCATATTACTGGAATTCCTTGTAATCCTCAAGGACAAGGTATTGTAAAACAGATATTGTGGAACTTTAAAATAGTGTCTTCATGACTCTCTGAGTGTGGGAAAAGCGGCTGCTGACACTTTTGCCCTGGTTTTACTAAGAACTCTAAAAAAATTTGGCTTTTAATACAAAAGAGGGGGAGCTACATCCCCAGAAAGAGTCTCCCAGAAATACTCTTTATCATGCCTTGTTCATTCTCAATCTTCTAAATCTGAAAGCTCATGGCAAACCTGCTGCTGATTGCCATTGACATGCTGAGACCAATAAAAACTATGTCACAGTTATGTGAAAGGACCATCTTACCCTTAAATAGAATGGCCTGGACCCAGTTCTCATGTGGGGCCAAGGATTAATATGCCTGTTTGATACCAAAGAAGGCACAGCTAAATGGCTGCCAGAAAGACTAATGAAATAAATAGATAACCCCACAAAAGCCAGGCCCAATTATAAATAAGACAAATAACAATTGACATCCAGGGAAGAGAAATCTCCCTGAGATTTCCCTTCTTTTTCCTTTCCAGGTAAAAATTAATCACCCGTGGTGTTTGCTATTGGAAGTTCTAATCCTGATGCTGGCTTCCAGACTTACGCTATCCAGACCTTCAATGGGCCAGTGACAAGGACATCAAACATCTAGAGACTGACATCACTAATCTGAAGAAATCCCTCATTTTGCTGTCTGAAGTGATCTCCAAAGAATGCAAAGGACTTTATTGGACTTGATTTACTCTTTTACAATAGAAAAGACCGTGTACATCTCTAGACTGTGTACAGCCCTTAAAGAAGAATGTTGTTTTTACAAAGATAAGACAGAGATTGTTAAAGAGAACATGAAAAAGGTCAAAGAAGGCCTTGAGAAAAGATAGAGAGCATAAGAGAGAAAGGTGAGAGCTGGTAAAAGAATTGGTTTTTAACCTCTTCATGGTTGTCGACCCTACTTCCTACAATTTTGAGACTATTAATTGGGTTACTTCTGCTTATTTCCTTTGGTCCCTGGGCCTTAAATAGGCTTACTAAATTCGTGAAACAACAGATTGATGATTTGGTAGCAAAACCTATTCAGGTACATTATCATAAGTTAGCTATGGAGAACCACGAGACTCAAGCTGAGGCTGTTACTCTATCCAGAGTGTTCCCAAAACACATCTCTGCTCAACCTAAAAGAGGGGACTCCCGCCCCTAGACCAAGCAGAGAGGGGCCACCCAGAACCCCCTCTGACTGGCGATCTGAAATCTTGCTTAGGATGCGAGGCTAAGCACTGCAAGGGAATATACAAATTAAAAATATTTTTCTGGGTTCCCTGAGGGACAAGCCTGACTGCATAGGGGTTGATGTCAAAAATATCCCCTCTCCAGGAAAAAGACATCGGGATGGGTATGGCTCCCATGCTTCACTGAACAACGACAGGAGGACCGGAGCCATTACAATGTTCCCTTTAATTACTGGAGGTCAGGCCTCTATCCCCACCTTTGCAAAATTAGAATCGCCACAGTCCTTTTATACTTAAAGAAGGCGGGAGATGTCAGGGGCATCTCTGTCTATGCACTGAAGGCCTGGAATTCAGCAATAGGCCTAAGTCAGCCTGCTAGCACAAAGTCTTGGGTCTCTGTGGAAAAGACACTGAAACAGATGGCTAGAAGCTATTGTAAACAAACAGATAGTTGCCAGGCTCTAGTCATAGACCTTGTAGATAGGTGACCTTGGGTAGAAAGTACCAACTTAGATTAGGACAAGTGAATCATAGGAGGAGTCATAGTGGCCTGTCCCCTGAACCTTCACCCAGCTGACACACTGTTCTGGAAGATATCTGTACTCCCCCTGAACACCTACGTTCCTGCGTCATCCCCTTCCCCACATCCTGCCTTTTTGTGTATATAACCTGTGTGTGAAAAAGTAAAAATTGCTATCTGATCAGCCTATAGACAGGTTGCTGTTCTTTGTGTCTTTGCCTGCTACACCCCGCTCTCTTTCAGGTGATCTCCCCGGACCCCTGTTTAATGTCCTGCTGGACGGGACATTTTGGCACCCAACGTGGGTTTAATATTTGATATATTAAAACACTTGAATCAACATGTTCCTCAAGTGTTTCTGTATATACCATGGGTAAGAGATATGCATTTCCAAGTGTCTGTACATAGAATATAGGTAAGATGCATTGATTTAGCCCCTTGCATTTGGAATTGCAAGATGAAAATATGACAGAATGAAGTAATAAATGAAAGAAAACCTTAGATGCAATTAGGTTCTATAATCAATGGTGCGAATGACCCTTGTCAGGATAAACAAGGATTCAAATGATATGATTTTCCAAATTTAGATCTCAAAGTATTTGATTATAGAATTTAAATATTTGCTCTGTAATAGTAATGTGGTGGTTTGAATGAGAATGGCCCCCATAGGTTCATCTTTGAATGGTTAGTCATCGAGGAGGGACCAGAGGAAAGCAGTATTAGGAATTGTGGCCTTGTTGGGGGAAGTATGTCAGGGGTGGGCTTCAAGGTTTCAATAGGCTACATGTGACTGAGTTTCTCTCTCTCTCTCTCTCTCTCTCTCTCTCTCTCTCTCTCTCTCCCTCTCTCTCTTTCTCTTTCTCTCTCTTTTTCTCTCAACCAACCAGGATGTAACTCTTAGCTACATTTCTTACTTCTTTTTATGAAACTGGTATAGCCCTGATTATAGATCAATATTCTGATGATTTTGTACATAACAGACCTTAAGATTCTACCAGGAAATGTCTATATCTGATAAACACTTTTGGCAAAATAGCAAGATACAAAACTAACACACAAAAAAATAGTAACATTTTTATATATAAAAGACAAACCTACTGAGGAAAAAATTAGAGAAACAGTACCTTTCACAGTAGCCTTAAACAAAAATCTTAGGATAACTCTAAGTAAGTGAAAGATTTGCAAAAATAAAAACTTTAAGACATTGAAGAAATAAATAGAAGTAGATACCAGAAAATGAAACACCCCCATACTTACTGCTGTGCAAAATTAATATTATGAAAAGTGGGCATCCTAGCAAAACAAGTTTACAGATTCAATGCAACCTTCCTCTCAAATTTCAACACTATTCTTCAAAGAAATCTAAAAGAGACAATTCAACTTCACATGAAAAATTTAAAAAGCTAAAATACCTAGAAGATAATCTGGAGTAATAAAAACACAGAAGGAGTCATCACCTTCCCAGATTTCAAATTGTATCATAGTCCTACAAGTAAGAAAACAAAAGTGATGTTGGCATGAAAATAGACATGGTGATCAATCAAATTGAATTTAAGACTCAGACATATGTCTACACAGTACAACTGTTTTGTGACAAAGAAACCAAAGATAGAAACTGGAGAAACAAAGGAGAGCAGGCCGTTTACCTCTGCAGCACAGTAGGGCTGACCCTGGTTGCAGGGTTTGAGGGTGCACTGACCCCATGGACATGAGAGCAGGAACAAAGTCAGGCTGACCAATTCAGATACCTCTCTGACCCAGATCCAGGGCTTTGAATTGGCCCACCCTAACATCTACCCCACCAGTGAAGTACACGAAGAGGCTGGTTCTACAAATATAAAACTATAGGATCTCCACGACACAGAGCAACAATAGGATATTCAGGGAGTCCCAGCGAAGTTCCAGTGTTGATAAAATAGCAAAAGCAAGAGGCCTCGTACCAGACCAATGAGTTATTGCAATGAACATCTGTAAGCAAAGAAGTGTGGACAAAAGAAAGTACTATGGGACACACTGTCATGTAGGGCTGTGAAAAGATGATTTGGTCTCCCCAGTAGAACACTGGGTTTGAGATAGCTGGAGACCCAACAGGTGACCATGGCCTATGAGAAACATGGCCTGTGAGGGACAGCATGTATCTCCCCATCATCAGCTGATGAATGCATAATGAAAATGTGGTGTTTACAGAGTGGAATGTTATTCAACTGTTTAAAAAACAGAAATTGCACAGAAATTGGTGGAGCTGGAAACAATCATTTTGAGTGCGGTAACCCAGACCAAAAAGGAAAATTAATACATGATTTCTCATATATATATATATAAATATACAATATATATACATATATATACATATATATATATATATATATATATATATATATATGTATATGTATATATATATACAAAGCTCTTAAGCTTTCACGGTATGTACTATAATCTATATAACTTCTGATGTCAGGTGCCTAATAAGGGATCAGGAGAAAGAATGGGATTTACCAAGAAAAGGAAATTAGAGTACAATATTATTGGGAAAGAACAAAAAGGGAGGCAGAAATGAAGGGTAAAAGAAAAAACATAGAAGGTGACAACTAAAAGTAAAGTTGTTTTGGAAAGCCATATAGAATTCTTCTACTATACAAGCTTCCAAAAATACACATGTATATGAAAGAAAGTGAGTCAGCATGTAATGGGGAAGAAATGTTCCAAGTCGACATTTTATGCCACTAAGTAAAACATCCAGGACCAAGAATGGATATTGTAAAAATGTAATTTTAGGTCTCAGCTTGAACTTAAAAATAAAAGATTCTTAAGTTTGAGTTTCAGTTTACATTAAAATATTAGCTGCCCCCAAGGCACATCCCAGGAGGAGCACATTGCAGAGACTCAAACAAATATTCCAGGAAAAAGGGCCCAAGATAAGAGTTTATCAGGCAGATAAGCCCTTAACACAGTACACCTGGGTAAACAGAAGCCACTTAAGCTGACCCTCTTCGTTGTAAAGATAAGGTGCAAATTTGAGTTACCTAGAAACTGGGCCTGGGAATGGCTGTTTGAAATTCTTTATGGTTTAAGAGGTAATTAGCTGTCTGAACTCTGTAAAAATTGTATATAAGCTGCTTTTAGCTACAGCTTGGGGTTCCTCTTACCTGCATGTAAGGGAGCTCCAGCATACTGGGTATCATCCTATCATCAATACACCTTATGTTATTGCATCGAATCTGCTGTCCATGAGTGTTTCTGGGGGAGTACATCCACTGGTTTGGATCTTTAGGTCTAACAATATCATCTTGTTGGGTCATTGACCAAAGGTGGCCTAAGGACTCTCCTCCAAATGTGACAGGATACTGCCAAGGCTATCAATTGTACTATCAGTGGTAAGGTCCTTGCTGAAGGAGCCTTGTATACCATCAAAGGAGAGAAGTCAAGCTGGTTGCCAAGTAGAAGCTTCATGACTCTGATCTAGCACTCACAGTACTTAAAGTTGCTCTGAAAATCACCAGAGGAGAAGGATCCTGAATGGGATGTTTTCATTAACTCCCATCCCTCAAGACTCAGGTATCCATTCATAAGAGTTAAACACAAAGGCTAGAAGACCCAGAAAAGATAAATACTATGAGAAAATACAACAGGATTGTGTGTTCCAAATATAACAGGATTGATGGCCACATGAACCAACACAAATGTAGCAGCACACAAGTCCTACACAACTTCAAGTTGGCCAGGGTCACAGCACTGAGAGAGGAAAGTGGACATGTACTCTCATAACTAAACACAAACTGATTTGCACTTAGCAATGGCTGGAAAGGGGACACTCACTTCTCTCTATCAGAACTCTAGGGCAGGCTTTATGTCCAGGAAATCTTATGTAACACAAAGTGGACTCCATGATTTATTTTGGTTTTTGGGGATTTTGTTCTATTTTGTTTGAGCTTTTCTCTCACTTTGATTTATTCTTCGATTCCTTTGAATTACTTTTTTCTGTTTTTAAGCTTAGGAGGCTTTTTTGTGGTGGAAGATAACACAAAAGAGAAAACATAGAGTAAGGTGTAGAGGGAGGTATGGAGGACATTCAAGGCTATGAGAGAAGGAAACAAATTTATCAAAATGCATTGTACAAAAATTTTTAAGAAAATAGCATCAGAAAAAAAGACACTCAGAACCAACTGTAAAGCACTGAGCAGGTATTCAAAGTAGTGCTGAGAGCACAGTAGATCCACAGTCTCCTCGATACTGTGTCTGAACATGACATTGAAGACAGCCCTTGACAGTAGTACTCGATGATCTGTCATTATTACTAAATAATATGCTTAAAAGTTATTCGGAAAGTGATCACTTTGAATTATCAGAAATTTCTTTCCAAGTAGTGGTTGATTTAATGGGTACATAGAGGAAAAGAAGCCAGACAACAGTTACGTCCAAAGGGCCAGCTCCCCTCAGGTACTGTTCATTACCCTTCTCCTTAGTCACTGACACTGTAATTGGGATCATAAAGTTTATGGGTTCAAGAAATGACAGAGCACCAGGGAGAAGGCAGAGCTGCCTTCAGGGATGGAACAGAAGAGCCTTTTCCCCTGACAAGGCCAAACTCCTGGTAGGGACATCCTGACACCTTGCTTGAGCACAAGGACTTGGGGTTGATAAATAGGGCCTGGCTGTGCTGTGAGGACACCCACTCTGAGCCCTGCACAGACTGCACAGGTGAGTGCTGCCATGTCATGGGGGATGGAGCTGCCTCTGACATTGAAAGAAATCTGTGAAGGGCTGATGTGTAGGAGAGAAGGATGTGGGTTTCCTGTCACTATGAGAGGGGACAGTGGCAGAATTCAGGGAGAAGAATGTCTTCCTATATGCAATCCAGAACTGTCTCCATATCCACAAGGATAGTGTGTTGTCATTGGGGGTGATCTGCTCCTTACACAGGACAGGCAGAGGTAGGACACAGGGTACCTGCAGTGTAGCCTGGAGTAGGAAGGTCTTGCTCCCACAGCTTCTGTGCGATTTTTCCTTTAAAGACTGAGAACTTTGATCTGGGCTGTGCAACTTCTAATTTGGAGTCCAAAATAACAAAGCCTGAGCTGAGAGCTGAGAGTTAATGATTCTTTGGCAGAATGTTTTTAGGGGATGGTCAGGAAAAGCACATAAGTATTAGGATAGGTAGTTTTTAAGATCATCCCACCTGCAGGATGATAGAGAACAGAAATAATTCACACTATCCCACTCAACACAAGTGAACATGCTGCCTGCTACCCATTCTAATTAATCTACGTGTTACTTATTGCCAAGGTCAATTCAGGGTTGGGAACAAAGAAAATCACATGACTTCCTCTGGGAAGCAACCCTGTTTGTGGAAGTATTGCCCTTTTTGAATTAGCTACAGATTTTTTTTTTTTTTTTTTTGTAGTTCAGTGTGCTTCTTAAGAGTTAAGTCTGTACAGAAGTTCGAAGAGGATCTGGGAAGGGAAGCATCGAAGGTGATACATAAATATCATGGCTTGGGAATTGAATGATACCATCCTTTGTATTTCTCATAGAAAACAGTTTAGAAATGTAGCATATAAAGAACTACTTTCTGTGAAGGCTGAGAAGGCATCAGCATAGTGTTCATGTCTCATCATCATCATCATCATCATCATCATCATCATCATCATCATCATCTCCATGTCAGTGGACTAAGAACAGAAGGTCTGAGAGCAAAATCAGGAATCTTTAGCAAACAACTCTGCATTTACATAACAAACTGTTGCTCTCACTACGAAAAACCCATAGGCAGGAACCATGCCATGTTTACTTCCTTGTCTTTCTCAAAAGGATTTTCCTAGCTTTAGCCATGAAGATAATTTGGAGTGACCTCATCCAGAGAATAATTTTCATTTCACTTATTGGACTTGGAGCTTTAGGAAACATCATCTTATTTGTGAGACATATGTATACTTTCATCATGGGTCCTGAGAACAAAAATATAGATGTTATTCTCATCCACTTGGCTTTCGTAAACACAATCATTATTTATTGCATAGGGGTCAGAAATATAGTCACAATTTTTTATATCAGAAACTTCCTAGGTGATGTTGGTTGTAAAACTATAGTTTATCTGGAAAGGGTTGCTCGTGGCCTCTCCATCTGCTCCACCTGTCTTCTCAGCGTGGTCCAGGCTGGCACCATCAGTCCCAGAACCACCCTTTGGAGAAAGCTCAAACCACAGGCAGCACAGCAAGTTCTTGCCTTTCTCCTCCTCTTTTGGATCCTTAATTCCCTGATAAGCTCCAACTTGCTGCACTATATCACAGCAGGCAGTAGCATGAACAGGTCTGAAGTTGGGATGTTTACTGGGTATTGCTATATGCTGCCATCCAGGCACACAGTTAAGTGGCTGTTTCTCATTTTCATGGCTCTTCATGATGTAGTTTTCCAGGGTTTGATGGGTTGGAGCAGTGGGTCTATGGCTCTCCATCTGTACAAACATTACAAGCATGTCCTCTACCTTCACAGCTCTAGGTCTGCAAAAAGTTCTAGGCCAGAAATCCGAGCTACCCAGAGGGTTCTAACTCTTATGACCTGTTTCCTTATCTTTTATTTAGCAGATTTCATTTTCTCCTTGTACACAGGTTCCACGGTAACAAATGATTTCACAATACCAAATATGAAAGCACTGTTAGTACTTAGCTATGCTGGTCTCAGCCCCTTTGTCCTGATTATCTGGGATGTCCATATTCCTAAGACCTGCTGTGTCCCCTGAGATATAAAAAATATCTTTTTACATCCAGTTCTTTATAATCAAATGCTAGTGGAATCACTTTGCCTTGCCTTTCAAATACATCACAAAATAAATTGATGGATAAAATAGATTTTTTCCCATATAGCTGGTGCTAGGTAACTGAAGACTGGTTAATGCTGAGACTCACTATCCCATCACACCATTCGTAACACGTAGTTTACCTTACTGCAATTTTCATATGGAAATACAAGAGGACATACACTTACCCACAATTAGAATTTTATTGTTCTGCATGCTAGATTTTATGCTTATAAGGACCCACACACTTCTCCTGCCTTTGTGTTCCTTCTACTGCTTTGTCATAATCTCTGACTCCACTACTTATTTGCAAAGCACTCGCTACATGCCAGAGGCTGTTCTAAACTAATGAGCAGGTAAAGAAGGATGCCAGGAAGCATCCTTTATCTGAAGGTCTCTTACAAATTGGACATGACCAGGAAGAGAAGCTAATTCACTGCATGTGGTAAGTGTTTGACATTTGAGGGTTCCAAGCACTAAAGAACTGGTAAGAATATACACTGTATGTGAATTCCACACACATTAAAGACATTGACATGTTACTGTGATTGCTAAAGAAACTCTATGCTGAGCATCCATATTATTGCCCAATAGCCATATGTCTCTGACTCCAGCCCCTGAATGATAAGTTCTCAGCTGGCTTTACTCGGGCACCCCAATACAGAAATGTACAACATGACCTTCTATGTCTTATGATACAACTAAACTTCTATTTTGACTTCTGTAACTTGTTTATGCAGAGATCCAAATATTGTTTTGAGTTGCCTTACCCACATACATTAGCAGCACAGACCATACTGTTTGTGTACAGACTGAAGGCCTACTTATGTTTTTTTTTACCTTAAAATGAAAACCTTCCCTATACCCCTCCTTCACAACATGCTTGAAATTATGTTTTAAGGCTGATATCAAGTCAGCAGGTAATCAATAAATCTTTTAATTACAATTGAGACCCCAGATTCATGCCCAGTGATCCAGGATAGTTCCCAGAGAGAACAAGTTCAAGGTGGACTTCATAAGTCCCCAGAAACATAGACTACAACTGCCTGAAATTTGTAAATTGAAAACAAAACCAAATGTGTATCTGAAGCATGGACTGATTTGTGAGTTGTGTTGTTTTGGAGTCCTGGAGTTTGGAGAGACAAAC
Organism: Arvicanthis niloticus; assembly: GCF_011762505.2. Classification (NCBI taxonomy): domain Eukaryota; kingdom Metazoa; phylum Chordata; class Mammalia; order Rodentia; family Muridae; genus Arvicanthis; species Arvicanthis niloticus. Next base: position 39,174,212 of record NC_047665.1, on the reverse strand, counting down.
TTAAGATCAGAACAATTGTAGACCTAGTTTCTGGAACAGAGTTGACACCTATTGTACTTCTGGTTTTGGTGTGTGAATGAAAGTGGCCACCACATATCTGAGGGCATCTGGTCTTCCCTGATTATGCTCTTGTATGGTCTCTTTCTGTTGTCTGTTGTATTTGTCTCCAAGTTTTGTTGCAGAGGTTGGAGTCAGATTGAGAGCACAGTGAATCGCCCCTGAGCTGCTGCTGAAACATTTTCAGGGAGTTCTCAAGGAAGACTGCTCCTCCTGGCTGCCTCCACTCTGGCTCTCCTTTAAGCTTGCTTTATCTCTGTCCTTCTCAGTGGCTTACTGAAGTTCAGGGTATACCAGGCACTTCTCTATGCCCTTCCATTTAGGATCCTTTTCCTCACTCTGCTTCTGAAGGATGTCTTTTTTATCTCCCAGCTAGTGGAGCTCCAGATGTGGCCACCCAGCACCACTGCACTGGGGCAATTGTTTAAGGCTATTCTGCTTTGTTAAAAAGCTGGCTCTGGAGCAGGGATATGAGTCCCTCCTTCTCCAGACCCAAGCATGTTTGTTTAAAATTTTCTTCTAAAATCTCTGTCTTGTCTACCTTAACATTTGTAAGTTTATTAAACAGAGTTTAAAAATCTATAAAGAAAACAAAAACAACCTGACGCTAACATTTTCTGAATTCCTGTAGATGCTTGTCTGTTTTCAAAGTTTTCTACTAAATGGCCTCTAGGTTACAAATACTTACATTATTCTGCAATTGACTGACTTTCTAAGAAAAAGAAAATGCTAAACTTTTCAGGTTGCTTACCTCCATGTGCAGATACGTTAAAAGTAGAAATGAAATAAAATAAAACCCTCTGTTTCAAATTTCTCAGTAATCACTCCAGATCTGCCAGTCTAAAATAATACAAGCCAGACTTGTTAAATCCTAATATTGCTTTAAAAAGAAGATAGTCATAGTCATTTAACTTCATCAAAGTATCCAGTCACCTCTCGAAGCTGATTTGTCTTGAATTGCATGAAACCTGAAGGTTTTCTAAAAAAAAAAAAAATAAAAAATAAAAAAAAAATCTATGGTATACAAGCTAAAATGGAAGAACAAGGCGGGTTAATTTATGCATCAATGGGAAAACTGTTATATATGCAGGGTGAAAGTTACAGATATTGTCTAACATCCCCTAAGGAAAATTTTCTTACAACCAATGGTAAATCTATTTCTTATTGCTATATCTCATGTATTTTACATTTTTAATAAAAATGATTGATATAAAATTAGGATAGTAAATGTATTACAGACCTCTTTGAACTCTTTCCAACTTCACAGTTCTTGTTTAGAAAAAAAAAAAAATCACCCATTCCAAGTCATGGATATTCAACCTCCTGATGAAATGTGAACTTCCTTTCAGGGTCTGTAAGACAATTCAGGGAGGGGTAGGGGGGACCTGTAAAATTCTAAGCAAAAACCTTAGCTTAAATTTTGTAGCAAAGGGTTGGAGAAATTACTCAGCAGTTCAGAGTATTGACTGCTCTTCCAGAGGTCCTGGGTTCAATTCCCAGCAACTACATGGTGGGTCACAACCATCTTCTTATGTGCATGAAGACAGAGTACCCAGGTACATTAAATAAATAAATAAATAAATAAATAAATAAATAAATAAATATTTTAAAATGCAACAAGAATATTAATAGTTAAAAATCTAGATAATTTTAGTTTGCTACCTCATGCTTATATGTAATTTAAAATCAACTTCTGTATTTCTTCTTTAGATCAATTGTTTTTTTAAAGAGCAATTTAACATTGATAAAACTATAAAATCCTAATCTTACTTTTTTAAAAGAAAACCTGGTAAATTCTTATAAACTATTAAAGATAATTGGTCATACAAGCTAATAGTCACCTTATAAATAATCTAATTATTTAATGTGCTCAAAACTGTTTGCAATGATGCTAAATACAAATGTAATTTATTTACATCAACAAGCTTTATTTAGCCTTCTATGTATGTTTTAAGGCTAAGCAAGCAACTAAAAGCAAAGTTTATTTAAAATCAGGTAAACTAAATAAATTAAATGTTGGCTCCCAGACTGAATACAGTAAGATGTTTAATTAAAAAGCTTCCTATGATAGAGAAAACTGTCAGAATCTAGAGGCAGTTCAAATATCTCCTCCAAAGACGACAGGGTACAAACAGCTCCCTCTGGACTGTTGTAACACTAATCACTGGGCAAAGAACAATTTAGTTATCTATGACACTATTTTTATATCAACGCTCAAAAGCTACTTTTGGTTATGCTATGTATCACAGGAACAGAAGTGTAAAACAATAACTAAAACTGAAAAAAACACAAATTTTAAACAATTACAAATATTGATGACTAGGCCTTTGAGAATTGAATCTGGAAACAATATTTACTTGGAAACACTCATGGGACAAATCAGTAGTTTCCTCATGAAACTCTCACACACATGTACCAGGTGCTTGGCTCATGTCTCTCCCCATTAGACTCTCTCTAATCCACTCTCTGATCTCAAAGCATGAACACACAATGTCTAACTAGAAGTCACATTGACTGTCTTTTATCTCTCAGGTATTTACAGTTTTCTTTCTAGTAAGACAGACCTAGAAACATGAAATCCACATTTTTCCTGTAAATTCTTAAATTTATTTTGAAAAATAATTGAAAAGAGATTGTAGTTTCACATAATAAACCTTTAAATTAAAAAGAAATCCAGGAAACCTCATGCAGGCTGTAACTCAGTATATCTGCATCCAAACATATATAAAGAAATTTTTAAAAATCAAAAATAATGAACAAAATCTTAAAAGTGTTCTAGAAGAAACAAGATATTATCTGTAAGGAAACAAAGGAATCACTATGTAGCCTTGGCTGGCTTGGAAGTCACAAAGATCTGCCTTTCAAGTGCTAAGGGTGCCACCATGCTCTGCCAGGTCTTCTAGCTAGAAAAACTCAAAGGACTTTTGAAGAAAGCACAGTGTTAAATTTTTATTGGAGTCTCAGTTCAAATAAATTAAGGGAAATTAGTGTAAATACATAATTGAATAATTGAACAAACACTGTGAGAAAATTAATAAATGTCATATTTCAATAAATAATTAGTATTATTATAGTATTATGGCATTTCCATATTTGCCATTATTTATCATCATTTATTATGTCAAAAGCCACCCAAATGGCTGTCTCCAGGCTCCCTGTGTGCTTCCTCCAATCATGTAAAGACAAACAGTCAACTTTCCCCAATCATCTGGGGACATTATTTTCTCAAGTTTTAGCAGTGAAATCAGAGAACACACTAGGTTTTCTTTAAAATATTCTAGGGTAGTAAGAAGAAAATGAGACAGATAACCTAAAATGTAATCTCAAAGAGGCAACAGATGGATGCTAGGTGTAGACTCTCAGTCCCTTAGGGTAAGATTCTCTTGTGTATACATGCATATTTCATATAACCCATCACTACATAAATGTCTCAAGACACAAGTTAGGAATCTGGAACCAAAAAGAGTTTTGCAGCCCATTCAAATCTTCTGTGACCTGAGAGAACTTGAAGCTCACCCAGTCTTCTGGAAACCAAATGGTAAAACGTTCTTGAGGTCAAAGGTGATAAGCCACCCAAACAGCTGTCCCAATGCTCCCAGTGTCCTTCCTCCAATCGTGAAGACAGTCAACTTTCACCAACCAGCTGAGGATAAATGATTGGTTTACTGAATCTAAAATGTTCTTCACCCAGTCTGTGTTTTGTGCGTTAGTCATGTTGAAAAATCTGTTGAGTCCTTTGCTGATTTGGAACTTGTCTATAGATTTACTTATGGATAAACTGGAATTATGAGGATTATGGATTTAGGGAGTCAATGAAGAGAGATAACATACCCTTCTCCTCCCCTGCATTATAGACTAGATGTTTTTTTTTTTTTTCCACGTTCCTAGAATTTATATGTTGGAATTCTAACCTGTATCAGGATGCTACATGGAAGAGAAACATTTGGGAAATAGATGAGTTTGAACTTAAGGGAAGAGTCATCTATGGGGTGGACCCTGTTAACACAACAGACCACTGGTGATTTTAAACCTGGTTACTAATGCAAAGAGTATTTGTTAGATTTCCATCTTTTTACATAAATTCATTATATTTTAGAAGTCCTTTTTCTTAAAATAGGTGGCGTGGCTCAGCCCTCATTTAGCAAAGTGAGGAAGGATGGTCTACCTCCTGGAAGTGAGACTGTCTACATGATTATTTCAGTTTTCTTGTTAAAAAGATTTGTTTATTTATTTATGCAAAATTGACTTACAGAAGCATGTTCTCTTGGATTATATTATTTCAGTTTGTTTCCATGGCATGAACTTTGGGGCTTTTTTCTTTTCTTTGAATTCTTTGTAGAACTTTTTGTTTTTAATCATATAAGCTTATAATTTCTGGAATGAAATAGCTTGGAAAGATTTATTGAAGGGCAAGACATGGTTATTTTGTAAGGACATGGACTCCAAAGACATCAAAACTTCCTCCAAGATGTTAGTTTATAAAAATAATTAGGATGTGTGTTAATAGTTAACAAAAATAATAAAACCTTGTGGGAAAATTATTTGTATTTCATATCATGTAGATGTTTTGTATGAGAATTTTTTAGCAACCTGAAAGATACACTACAACTAGACCATAAATTAGATTTATGTATATATATACATATATATGTATATATATACATATATATGCATATATATATATATGTATATATATACATATATATGCATATATATGTATATATATGCATATACATCCACATATCTGATTCAAGAAGATAGGTTTTCTGGTCTGATGAATGCAAGTACATAAGACTACCTGTTCAAATGGTATTATCTGCTGAAGTGTGATAGATAACTGAAACTTTCCATTTGGGCCAGGAAAACCAAGATATAATGCCACATAAACAAGGTATTATAAAACTTAACAAGAATTTTTGCAGGCAGCAGTTTAAAAGCTAGTACTAAAAAGCAAAAATGAATGGGAAACAATTTCTTTTCTTCTAAGAATTTATTGAATGATTTAGAAGCTATCAAAAGAGCTATTTAATAAGCTTAGTGATAGCAAGAAATTTAGAGACTTCACAGGAAATAAGTAACTTATTTTACCACAAAAAGCAGCATTTAAATTACATATGACCTATAATTTGTTTTTCATATGACCTATAAACAATTTCCAACACAGGATGTATAGGTTATCCTCAAATCTCTCAATATTGATTTATTTTTGTACATGCCTTAATATATGGCATTACTTTTTAAAATATATTATTTATATATGTGTCAAACCCATAGAAGTAGTCTAATTGCTCATTGTATGGCCTCAAATTTTTATATTATTGTCTGTTTTGATGCAATTTTTTAGAGTCTTTTCAAATGAAATCAGAAAAGGTAGCCTAGGTTGGCCTTGAAAACAGGATCCTTTTGCCTCACATAGCCCAGTTCTGGGATTGTATACATGTTCTACCACACCCCTCATTTTCATTGTTTTTATAGTTAAATAATAAGCAGAAATAATTCTTTTTAATTTATCAACAAGTAACTGAAAAGAAACCCATATAACTATCTCAATTAAAAGGTATTTTATGTATTGAGTTCACACATGATAAGAGATAATTTTAAAAGCAGGGATAGAAAGAGATTACCTCTGTGTCACAGAGACCATGTGTGCAGTATCTACAACTACCACTGTTGGTGAGGATTTCAGGGTAGAACTCTAGAAACCTATGTTTAGCACTCTGTCCCAATACATCAAAGTGATGGTAAAAATCACAGGAAAAAAATTTGTTTGGACTACATTGGAAATAGAGACAAATAAAAGGGCCCAACAACAGCCAAACCTATTTGCAAAGTCGTATTTTAAGCTTTCTGTGGAAATAGAGTTCAAGTGGTGTGCAGAATGAACTAGCCTCGGTCATTCCTTCTCCATCATTGTCTCAACTCAGTTCTGTCCTGCAGGTTGTTCCCATAAACTGCCAGGGCTGTATTTAATCTTTTAGTGGGAGCCAACTTCTTCATCTACTAAGCCAGGGCATCAGCCTGTTTCGGCTTCACTACATGGTGTTTTAGAGAGGTTATAATTATTTGATATCTGTGTTTCAGTAATCTAAGATCCACAGAGAGGGATACATATGTTTTTCAGTAGAATGTCTCTTGCCTGCCAGAGTGGTTATGATGTCATCCCTGATGGTCAAAGTGAACTGAACTTTTCTTCTGTAAAGTTAAGAAGCAGAAAGAATGGAAACAGGCAATCTTGGGAGGTAGGAGGTGGGGGTGCCCTCCATTATGTATCAAAGACCTGGGAGGTGAGAGACTCTCAGGACTCAAAGGGATGGCCATACAGCGGGGAGAGGGAACTTGTAGAGCCAATTTCCAGCGGAAAGACAGGGCATCAAGTGAGGGATAGGGCTGCCATCCCACAGTCAAAAACTCTGACCCATAATTGTTCCTGTCTGAAAGAACTACAGGGACAACTATTGAGAAGAGCCGGAGGAAAAGGAGGTCCAGCAACAGGCCCAAAGTGGGATCCAGCTCAGGGTGAGGCCCCAAGGCCTGACACTAGTACTAAGGCTAGGGAGAGTGAACACAAAAAAGGGCCTATCGTGACTGCCCTCCAAAAGACCCAACAAGCAGCTGATAGAGTCGGATGCAGATATTTGCACCCAATCAATGGACAAAAGCTGCTAACCTCCATGGTTGTTAGGGAAAATCTGGAAGAATCTGAGGAGGAGGGAAACCCTGTAGGAGGACCAGAATCTCAATTAACCTCGACCCCTAGGATCTCTCAGATACTGGACCACCAACCAGGCAGCATACACCAGCTGATATAAGGCCCCCAACACATATACCACAGAGGACTGCTGGGTCTGTGTTCAGACAGAGAAGATGCACCTAACCCTCAAGAGACTAGAGGTCCCAGGGAGTGGGGAGGTCTGGTGGGTGTGGGACATCCTCTTGGAGATGGGTGCTGGGTGTGGGTATGGGATGTGGAACAGAGGGTGGACTTGGAAGGGGGTAAAATCTGGAGTATAAAAAAAATTAAATAAAATTTAAAAAAGAATGTGAGAAGAGTGTCTGGGATGCATCACTGGAGTCTAAGCTGAGTGATCAAGCAACAAAGAGTCATCAGATCAGGAAACAAGATACAACATATTCGCTCATAAACCTAAGGATCCCAAATCAAAACACAACTAAGAAACAAATTCTATAAAAGTTAAGATACAAAATCAACATGTAAGAATCAATCAGTGTGGGTGCTAAAAACCTAGCACCTATATAAAAAGCTAGCCATGGCCATGCATGCCTGTACCAGAGCATTGACAGGCAGAGAAAGACAAATCTCAAGAGCTTGATGGCCATCCCAGTTAGCAGAAATAGCAAGCTTCAGATAAGTGACAAACCACCTCTCTAAACCTAAGGTGGAAAGTGACCTGACATGCTCCTACAATGTCCACATTTGTATACACAGGCACTAACAACTACAATACACCTGCAAACATGCCATACACATACATACAAATGTAGACACACAAATTATTGCAACTTTAAAAAATTAAAAAGTTGGAAACAAACTAAAGCAAAAGGAAGAAAAACTTATGCTGAAACTAGTTTGATTTTTTTTAATATCAAGGAAGAAAAAAATATGGAAAGAGACCTTGTGCTGGCTAGTTTTATGTCAACTTTACAAAAGTTGGAGTCACCTGAAAAAAGGAAACTTCTATTGAGGAAATGTATGATTGGGTTTAGGCAAACCTGTAGGGGATTTTCTTAATTAGTGATTGATGTGGGTGGGTACAGCCCACTGTAAGTGGTGCCACCTTGGATTGTAGTTCTGGATTCTATAAGAAAGCAAACTGAGCAAACTGTGAAGAGCAATCTAGTAAGTAGCATTGTTCCATAGCCTCTGAGTCAGCTCCTGCCTCCAGTTTCTTGACTACTTGAGTTCCTGCTCAACCTGCTTTCGATGATGAACTGTGATGTAAAAGTAGGAGTGAAATAAACCCTTTCCTCCCCAAGTTACTTTTGGTCATAGTGTTTCATCACAGCTATTGTGACCCTAACTAAAGTACACCTCATGTTCATAGATTACAAGACAATATAGCTATGATGCAAATGCTAATAAAACCTATAGATTTAATGCAAGACTTTCATAATCCCTATGATGCCTTAGGGAATACCAGAAAGCTACTACATAAAATTTAAAAGGAATCAATGAGAAATCCAATTGTCTGTCTTGGAAAAAGAAAAAACTTGCAGGAAACCCACTAATTTTTAAAACATACTTCTAAGTGAGTCATCAAACAGTGAGATATTTCTGTAATGACAGATGCTCAAAGGAAGGTAATTTCACCTCTTCCTGTCCTGTCTCTCTCTCTCTCTCTCTCTCTCTCTCTCTCTCTCTCTCTCATATTTACTTAGGCAAATAATCTATGCACTGGATGGATTATGAGCAAAGATGGTGGCTACCCTTGTCTTGTAATTTTGCAGATGACATGATGTTATGAATAAAAGAGATTTCTCACGTCTGGTAAGTACAAAACTTACAACAAAATATAAGATATAAATTCAACATAAAAAACAAATGCATTTTATGTGCTAATGAAAGCAACATTGAATCAAAATAAGCAAAACAAAACTTTTGGGATGCCAAGCCTAATGTCCCACTTAGGGGAGTGGGCTGAAGTGGGACACACCATTGATGGCCAAAACACTGATGATCTCTGAACTTGTAAAAATACTTAACTCATATTTACTTTATAATTCTCTGTGCCTAAATAGGCTCTAGAAAACTTAATTCTTACTTACTTTATAATTCTCTGGCAATTAACATATGCTGTGTAGCAGCAAAGAATTCAATAGAAAGTTTATTGGTAAGGCTCTTTTCTCTTTTGCTCTGAAGACTCAACTCTCACTGGCCAGGAGAGAGGGAGGCTTAGAGCAATTAACTTTTAGTGAACTAGGAATAGAAAGTCACACTTGCAGAAAGAAAAACTTTTACATAAACAAATATGTATAGACATGCACATATTCATACACACATTCATGTGTAGCCTAACCACCTATCTCATCCACTCCACAAGTATTTATGCATACTTGTATACATACATATACATACACATACATACACATACATACACATACATACACATATACATAGATATGATGGAGCAAAAGCCCCCACAAGCAGGTTTCATTGAGCAAGCACCAGTGCAGAAAGAACTCACTCATTCTGGATGAAAAATAAGCTCCAACCTTTATTGCTCAGAGAAAAAAAAAACTTTGACCTTTTTATTGAGTAAGAAAAATCCCTGTCCTGGTCAGTAAGAAGAAAACTGCTGTTAAGAAAGAAACCTGTCTGAAGCCTATTTTTTTTTCTAGCTCCTGCCTGAAATTACTTCTTTATTCTAGCCTAAGATTTAGATTTCTGCCTAAAAGTACTTCTTTGTTCTAGCCTAAGATTTAGATTCCTGCCTGAAATTACTACTTGTTCTAGCCTAATGTTAGATTCCTGCCTGAAGCCAACTTCCTTGTTTTTGGCCAATGTCATATCCCTGCCAAGAAGCCCATTTCCTTGTCCTTGGCCAATGTCTGATTCTTGCCAAGCACACTCCAAAGCTCTCTGCCTCTCCCCTCTCTTTTTTTCATAAATAAGACTGAGCCTGTCTTAGGTCATTCTACCAAGGATGCCTTCCTTACCTGTCATGGAATATGCATTATCAAAAGCAATGTACTACTGTCTTAGGTTGGTAAAACTCTGTGCAGAATCTTACCCATCCTTGGCTTGCCAGCCTGTTAAATTAATAATTCTGTCTAGTGGTCCATTTTCAGTTTTAAGCCATGTACTTTTGCTGCCAACATGTTGATGTTGTTAAAGACAAGCTTTAACACAATGGGCAGGAATAAAAGTATTTCCAGTACAAAAAGAGTTAGCATGCTCAAGCTATATATGCCATTCTTGAAGCTTGACCAAACTAGAAATACTGACCTCAGGCCATGGGTAATTTTATCAGCAGTATCTGCCACATCAACACTTAGCAGAGCAGCATTCTTTAAATTCATAAGCTCACTATGCAAAGTCAAAACATCCAGAGAGGTGTTAGAATTATGCCAAATACACTGCAAGTGTCATTAAACTTTTCCTAATCATGACTATCACTGTAACTTTTAGAACTAACATGAATCCATTGGTATTTGGCATGACACTCGAGATGGTTTCTTATTCTTAAACTCTGAACCTCATTCAAATAATTTGAATAGGATAAAATGCATCAATCCATTGTTCCAAATGCCTATCTAAATACTCTTGTATATTCAACACATTAGTAACATTTTTTGCTAATTAACAAAAGTAGTTGTCTTAACTATTGTGTCAAAGCAATTACAGAAGCAGTGGTGCTAGCAATTAATGTAATTAAAGCTGTTATACCAGCAATAATTAAGCCCACTATCCTATTGCTTTTGCTTAAAGCTTGACTCATTTCTTCCAGTTCTTGAAAGCTTTTTTCAGAATACCAAGGTTCTGTAAATGACTTTGCACTTGGACAGGGAAGTAGACTCAGATATTTTGGTCATCTTGATAAGCCCTTAGAAACAGTGATCACGATCAAGGGAGTGTTCATGGAACTTTGTTTATTGCCTTGCTTGTTTTATTGTATTGCTCAATCCTCAACTTAGAACTGATCTTAATACTTGGATGTAATTAAAATAATGTAAAAGCAAAAAGAAAAATTAAAAAAAGAGGGAAGATGGGATAGGGGGTTTTGGCAGAGGGGAAATGGGAAAAGTGGATAACATCTGAAATGTAAATAAATAAAATATGCAATAAAAATAAAAAGAATTAATTAAATTAATATTTTCTCATTTCAAATGTATTTCAGAATTCACATATTCTTACATAATTTGTTCTGTGTTATTTTTGGATTAAAGAAGACTAATACCGCCTGATTTTATCTCCATAAAATGATAATGAGTGAGTGGATAAAAAAATAATGAATGAATAAAGATAAGATTTCTCTTATCAAGTTTGCAAACTCTCTAAATATATGAAAAAAGAAATATTATTCCAGTCAAAGATAATATGGAAAAAGTGTCTATCAAACTTCAGTTTCCTTAATAAAATCAACCCTGGCCTTCCAAAAAAGAAAGAAAGAAAAAAAAAAGAAAGGAAGAAAGAAGGAAAGAAAGAAGGAAAGAAACAGACCTTTCTCTTATTGTTGTTCTTCATAGTTATACTTTCTCTTGCTACATGATCACATGTTATTTCAAGCATCTTTTATCAAAAGTTCACAAGTTCAAATATAAATTCAAATCATAAATTAAGAAGTTGCAACAGAGCTGTTTACATGTGTTTCCATTAAGACTAGTTATCTAATTAAGCATTCATTATCTGCCACTAGCGCAACAGGTTCATTAAGAGTTTAAAAAAATAATTCTTATATCATAAATTGGCACAGTTTTGTCAAGAGGCAAATCATTTGCCTTATGTCTCATAAGTTTTGAAGTTTTGTATAGATAAATCCAGTCAATGTTTTACCTTTTGTCCTTGCATCTACACTAAGTTGTCCATACCCAGGTTATGACCTTAAGTTATCAGATAATGGTCTTACAACTAGCCTAAAAAGAGTATTTTCCCTGATCATACCTTTGTTTCAAACCTGCTTTCTATCCTAGTGTAATCAGTACATGGAGGTTTACAGAGACCTAGTTGCAGCTCTTTCTATGGAGAGTTCAAAATTACTAGTATAAATTTAGGAATTCTATAGAAGCATTATTAGGAATTAAGAAATCATCTATTTTTCTACATAGTAACACTACAAAATCTTTGTTGATCTGCAGAAAATCTGCTGAATATATTAGACTAAAGCCCAGGAATCATTACATTATGTAATAGTGACAGGAAAAGCCTATCAGTAATAAAAGCCAATCCTGAGACAAGATGTCTGAAAGCCTTGCAATTCAGAATTATCCATTGCAGCCATGCAAAATGATAGATCATCTCTAGGAAAGTTCACTTTCATGTCTTTAGCCTTCTCTAGGTGGCTCCTAAGATTGGAAATAGTCAAAAAAAAATCAACTAAAAATCAACTTAAACTTCAAAAATACTACTGGGAAAGTGAGAAATCAAGATGTAAAAAATAAATCTTGGACCCTGTTTCTCATCTTATGTAAGGAGCAGTTCTAGACAAATCAGAGACCTTTATGTGAAACCCTAAATTCTAAGACTACAGAAAGGAAGAGAAACGAAGAGAAAACACATCAAGAAGACACAGGCAAACATGTTCTGTACAAACACTCCTGTACCAAAGCATATGGGGTGCTGCACAGAAGTATATGTCTTTTTCCCAAGATCTAGCTAAAAACAATATAAAAATAATCTGTAAACAGATGTCAAATTTACACAAAAACAATGCAGGGAAGGTATATAGCTAAGTCTAGGATAACTTGTGAGTCAAATGAAGTAATTGTGGAAATGAAATTGAAATTGAAATTGCAATGAAATGAAATGAAATGAAATTGCGTATCAGAGACTAAGATTCTACAGAATGCTTCCTTCTCCCTGAAACAGTGACAACTCTGGAAATTGAAGTTTTGCTGATATTTTATGGTGGCAGAAACATAAACATCACCAAGCAAACATCACTGGCTAGAGGAACTGGCTAGACAAGCCAGAGCTTGTCTACTCCTTAGCCATTTTGGGGAGTGGGCCTGATAGTTCATTGATTCACTTGCATATGTCAGTTTTCCTCAGAAGCACAAGTGTTGGTCTCTCTTGAGAAGATCATAGAAATGGGAAGGGTGAACCCAAGGACCTTTTTTCCTTACCTGAGGTGGAAAAATGTACCTGGGAACAGAATGCTGGACATTCCACTGGCAGATGTTCCCAGCAGTCTTGAGTATCTGTCCCAGTATTCAGGATCTGCTCTCATCACAGCTCCAGGGCTGCCTTTGCATGAGGACATCTCAGTGCTTCCTCCAGAAAGTTTTCTTTCTGGAGGAAAAGGTTTCTTTGAGAACTCACTTTTCTTCAGCTTCTACTGTGTCCTGTTTTATGATGCTGGCTGGATCATTGTAGTTTAGGAAAGTCTATTCAGCTGATTTTAATGTGTTTCTGGGATACAATGGATCATCTTCTGCTTTTTTATATTATTGTTTCATCCTGTAAATTGGATTTAAATGACAATTTAAATCCAACTCAAGGTACTGTTCATCTTCACAAACCTCCTTATCACCACAGGCACTGCAATTAGGACCAAAAAGTTTCTGGCTCAACAGGGTGTTTCTCTATCTTCACACTACTATACTATATGAGAAAATGTAATGTTTGAAAAGATGAATGAAAAAATAATTGTTTTTCAAATATTCAGTGACCTTAAAGATGATTCAAATAAGCAGAATGGAAGAATATTTAATAAATTCGATACAGAGACCAGAACATCAGCAGGCCATTTTAGACATTCAGCAAGAATTTGAAGAAAAAAGACAAAAACAAAAGGAGAAATTAAAAAAAACTCAGCCGGGAGTAAAGTTGACTTCTTTGCATAAAGTCAGTTGTTACAGCAAGAGATACAATTTCTAAAAGTCACCCTGATGCTCTGCCCTGGACACCACACCATCACACCAGAGACTGACTCTAACCTTTGGATGTCTTTTGTTCTTGGTGTACTGAGGGTTTTTTTAAAAAAATAAAGTGAACTTTATTTTATTAGATTTGTTCCTTTTTTGGTGTGTTTTACTTGTATATATTTTACCTGCATATATTTTTGTGTACCATATGTGCACTTGATGCCCATGGAGGTCAGAGGATGGCATTAGGTCACCAGGAGTTATATATGGTTGTAAACCACCATGTGAGTGCTTGGAATTGAACCTGGGTCTTCTACAGGAGGAACAAGTGCTTAATCACTGATGCATCTCTCCAGCCCTGGTGCTGTTCAGCTTTGAAATGTTTAGAGAAAATTTTGCTCAGTTTCTCTGGATTTTCCTATTTAAGTTCCTGACTCTGAAAGAGAGAGGAGGAAAAAGTCACATGGGTGAGGAAACTCAAGGTACTGTTCATCTTCACAGACCTCCTTATCACCACAGGCACTGCAATTAGGACCAAAAAGTTTCTGGCTCAACAAATGACAAGGCACCAGGGAGAGCACAGAGCTGGCATCCAGGATGGAGATTACAGAAGGAGCCCTTTCCCCTGGAGCCAAACTCCTGCTGGTGACATCCTGTCAGCTGTGACAGTTCCTGTGAGCCCAGGGCTCCAAGATGATAAACAGGGCTTGGCTGTACTGTGAGGACACTCACCATGAGCCCTGCACAGACTCCTCAGCTGAGTGTCCCATCATGTCACAGTGGAATGAAGCTGCCTTTCACCTTCACAGAGATGCTGTGAGGTAGAGATGGCCAGGGGGTGCTGAAAGAGAGGGTCTGTGTTCCTCTAAGGTGACAAGATCCGGGGAGAAAGCAGTCTCTCATTTCCCACCTGCCCTCCAGAATTGTTTCCATGTCCATGAGGGAGCAGAGTGCAGCTGTGTGTGGTGCACTGAGTCAGAGATGCTCATTACAGCTGAGGCAGGTACAGGAGACATGGACTGAAATTTCAGCTTGAGTGTAGGGAAGCTTTCCTTTGCTCTTCCTCCATTTTGTGTGTTTGTCCTCACAGGAGTGAGAGATTCTACTCGGCAGTGTCTTATATCTGGTGCCCTTTAGTTTTCTCAGAATGAGGACTTTGTCCTTCTTTGTTATAGTTTTATTGATCCTGAAGTTTCATCACCAGACTCAAATGTAACACAATGTGAAGTTACAGAGAATTGTGGGAGAAACCAACATGACACAAAATTCTAGAGCAATGGCTATTAGAGCATGTTAACACTGGGCAGACACTGTCCTAAGTACTATGTGCCTCTGCTCCACTGAATCCTCACAATACACCTGAATGGTACAAAGCACCTTCCCTATATTAGTGAGTCTTAAAGGGGCCATGTAAAGTGTTCAAAGCCCAGCATATAGTAATTAGAAAAGACAGCATTCAACAGACAAAGTGTAGCTGGTTGAAAAGCTTGAGCTCGTTGATTTTACAATTTATCCTTCTCTAATGGGTCCATGACCCACTTCTGAAAGAACATCCTGATTTGATTAGTTTCACACAGATTGATCTTTGTTATTTCTTACATGCTAAAGGAGTGAAGGTTAAGAAATCTTACTAAATATGTATATAAATATCTCTTCCCAATCACGCTGGAATAAAAAGTGTGTGTGTGTGTGTGTGTGTGTGTGTGTGTGTGTGTGTGTGTGTGTGTAGCTTTTCAAATATAAATTTCACACTGTTTGGGAACTCAATGGCAACTTCTTCACTACACATTTTGCTGCTGCCATCACAGTGATCACATAGGAATATCTGAAAAGCTATCACATTGTAAGCAGATTGATACAGAGGTATTTTGAGAGAAAATGAAGGGTTCTAAGTTTTTTGAAGGATAGCCCATGCCCTTCAGTAAGTTACTTTAAGTCTGAAAGCTTTCATTATTGAGCAAGTGAAGAAGTGCTAAATCCTTACCAACTGTTCATCCAAAGTGAATTCACTTCTCTAGAATTCTAAGCTTTATCAATATTCAGAAAAAAGATCAACTCAATTGTTTCTCAAAATTGGTTTGTTAGTTCATCTCTGTGATTAATGTGGTTTTAAAATCAACAGGTTCCTTGAGCAACAGATAATTGTTGAGCCCTATGCTAATATGTACATACTGCATACAAGAGCAATGTCACCAGTTGAAAAGGGAGCAGATATACATGCTACATATTCATCTGAGGACAGGCAAAGCATAAGAGATGAAACTCTAAGCAGGTACTATAAGGCATAGTAGTTGGGAAAAGATCAGCCTTGGATATTCCATATTCCTATAAAAGGTAAGCTCCACTGTGACATTTATAAGAGTGACTTCAAAATAATTCAGAAATAATCTTGATGTGGAGAAGACACCGGATTGTAGAGAACAATTTGAAACTAATGTTGACATGTGAAACACTCTGTTTTGCAACTGTTTGGAAAAGCAGTTCATAATGTTCATGTTTTAACTCACAGAGAATAGCTATAGAATGTAATTCCTACACTTATCAGAAAATATGCAATATATGGGAAATATGGATGTCTCTACTGATCAGACATAGGGGCTGAAACTAGCATAACCAAGTTCTAAAAATGTTTTCATATTTAGTAAAATAGAATCATGTGTCACCATAAAACCCTTGTAAAAAGACAGAATAAAATCTACCAAATAGATGAAAAGAAAACAGTTCATAAGAGTGAGAACACTCCATGTAACTCAGTCCAGTAAATAGCCGAGCTCACACTGGGTGAGATGAAGGGAAAGGAAGGAGCCTGTCAGGCTAATGCTCGGGACTGTGTTGGTTTGAAAAGTGCTAAAGTTATGCCGTACATTTAGCTTTTGTCTGGGAAGAGTGTGGTCATATGAACTTAAGGGATGAAGGATCATTGTAAAAGGCAGGAAACTATCAGTTTTATGCCCTGATTGTAGCCATAATCACTTCCAAGAGCATGAAAAAAAAAAAGCAAGCAAACCAAAAAGAATAAAAACAGACTATGATCAGGCATCATAAAGAACATGTGAGTTTACACACTCAAGACCATTTTCATCAGAATAAGCAGGGAAAATATGTGTGGTTTTAAATGATTTTTTAAGGTGCTGTGTATAAAATCCAAAGATGAAGTGGACTATCATTACCCAGGCAACAATAGTCTTTGTTTCTTTTGCTGGACCTGGAATTCTGGGAAACACCTTAATATTTGTGATATATATATATATATATATATATATATATATATATATATATATATGCCTGCCTTGAGGACTGAGAAAAAGCCTGTCAACTTTATTCTCATCAGCTTGGCATTTTCTAATATGATCATTATTTGTAGCACAGGGATGAGAGATGTAGCCACAGTGTTTTATTTCAGAAACTTCTTAGGAGATATTGGCTGTAAAGCTGTGATTTTCTGGCAAGGATGGCACGGGGCCTTTCCATCTCCACCACCTGTCTCCTTTAGCGTGGTCCAGGCTATCATCATCAGTCCCAGCGCCACCCTTTGGACAAAGCTCAAACCACAAACAGAATGCCAAGTTCTTTCCTTTATCCTTGTCTTTTGGATTGTCAGTGTTCTCATAAGCTCCAACTTGCTCTCCTACATCAAAGCAGGTCTGTGGCTACAATGTACATTGGCCACTGTTATATGCTCCAATCCAGACATATCATCAAATGGTTTTTCCTCTCTCTCATGACTCTTCGTGATGTCATCTTTCAGAGTCTCATGGGCTGGAGCAGTGGGTCCATGGCTCCCCATCTGTATAAGCACCACAAGTGTGTCCTCTACCTTTACAGCTCCAGGTTTGCAAACAACTCCCCTCCAGAAATCAGAGCTACATGGAGTGTTCTCACTCTTATGAACTGTTTTCTTTTCTTCTATTTGGTAGATTTTATTCTGTCTTTTTACAAAGGTTTTATGGTGATGCATGATTCTATTTTACTAAATATGAAAACATTTTTAGAACTTGTTTATGCTAGTTTCAGCCCCTATGTCTGATCAGCAGAGACATCCATATTTCCCACATATTGCATATTTTCTGATAAGTGTAGGAATTACATTCTATAGCTATTCTCTGTGAGTTAAAACATGAACATTATAAACTGCTTTGCCATGATAAATTTTATAGGTGGGGGACATCATATTTCTTGTATAGCGTAGGTTGACCTGGCAGTCAGTATATAGCACAGGGTGATCTTGAGGTGCCTTGGGATGCCAAATGCTGGAATTTCAAGAATTCTCCACCAAACTGACATTTGCCATACTGTTCTAGTGTATCACAACATCAAATTAAACATTATAAAATACATTTCTATTTTTTAAGAAGTCTGGCACTGCACATTCTTAAATTCAGAGTTTCTATGAAGGTGGACAGAAGATTCTTACCATTTTCCTATTCCTCCATCCCAGCCATGTTACTTTTAGCTCTTCATTAGCACTGGGGATATTACTTTAGGTAATGCTACTGTCAGAAATCAATATTTCATGTTTCTTCCAAAGACAGACCATAAGAGCAAGAGAGAGTAGGGAGAGATGAGGGGGTGACTTTTATCTGAGCTGAGCTTGCAGGACAAAATACAGACCATAGTTAAACAAGTAAAGTCAGCAGCACTAGACAAATTTCATCAACTATATGATATTATATATATTATAACCAGGTTAGACCTTGAAATAACATGATAGGGCATTAGGAAACAGCCTCTCTCACATGGTGCCATGGCAGGTCTGGAGACCATGCTCCTGGTCAGGCCTCACTGACACACTGATGTGTAAATACCCCACTGTCAGAGTGTTAGCACTGGAGCTTCCAGCTCTGACTCCAGGTCACTAACTATGGCCTGTACTGAACATCCCAGTGTTTGCTAGGCCTCCTAGTCCCCTTGAATCCCAGATTCTATCTTCCCTTATGCTGCGCAGGTATACCCTGTTGGCCCACAGACAAGGGAACCACAGTGAGAAGGGAGCACAAGGGATCTGCTTGGTGAAACTAAGGTAGTACAGCCTTGCCAAGCAGCAGGACATTGGTGCTTCTAAGAACTCACATCCCCCTGCCCTGGAGGAACTAGAGAGTCCACAAATTGCATCGACCCTGTATCCTCAAGACAGTGCACTGCAGTCATCCCAGGGACCCTCCTCTCTGCTCTGAGCTATGTGACTGCCACTCCTGAAAGGATGCAGAGTCAAGAAGGCCTGTTCACCAAAGCTGCCCATCAGCTTACTGCAATTCCTCCCCAGGAGAAACAGAAAAACCCCAACAGTTCTTGCAGGGAGTGAGGTTGAACTGCTCTCTCTGCAGCTGAGCTGTGCCTGCAGAGGACCCAAGGCTGCCTGAGCTCCTTCCCTGGTCCAAGAGTAAAACTCTGCAGACTGAACCAAGAGATATTCCAGGCAGTGGGTCTCTGAAATACTACTCTTTGCTAAGATAAACTAGGCTTTTAATGTTTTATAATATAGATTATGGACCACTATTGTGGTTAGATTCTCTGTCAACTTGCCACAAACTAGAATCATCTGAGTAGGACACCTCACCTGAAGAATTGTTCTGTCTTGATTGATGTGGGAAGACCCATCTGACTGTGGGTGGCCTCTAATAATAACAGCCCAGGTTAAAAGTGTGTGTCAGAGGAAGACCATCCTGCCTCATCCTTGCTTGCCTTCCCTCCTGACTCTGAGCTGATTTGCTCTGTCCCTGTTTCTGGGGCTGATTCCTTTGCTGAGATCAGAACCAGGGGCTGTCTAGTAAGTTTTAGACTTCTGGAGCCACATTGGGACTTCTGAGGCACTGTCTGTGGACCTAAGTACCAGTCATGGCCTCCAGGAAGAGATAGCTATGGTAAGACTACTCTAAAAGATTAGGTTTCCTGACTCAAGGACTGAGGGGAACATTGGGTCTCAGTATTTCCTGTGTCATTTAGCTCTTGTTATTAATTTAAAGCTGACATAATAACATTATATATGAACATATATATCAAATTACACTGTATTATTTATTATACATAGTATATATGTATAATGTTTTATTCCCTTGGTTCTGTTCCCCTAGAGAACCCTAAGACAGACACCTTTTCCAGATTGCTATGAGATAGATTGCTGGGGAGGAGGGCTGTCTCTCAGACAACTACATGTGTGTGTATACAGCATATCCACCATCTTATGGAGTGGGCAATGTGGGTGAGAATGAGAGGTCAGTACCTCACCTGGCATTTCTATACAAAATCCTTTTCTTTTTTGTAATTTCCCTTGTATTATTAAAAAGAAAAGTGGTATATAATTAACCTTCAATAGATATGGCTTTGATAGACTCAAATCTCACAGATGAGCTAAATTAACATATCCATTTGCTCTCATTATCATTTCCTGGGTAAAGTGAAAGCCTCTGATGTCTCAGTGAATTCTCAGTGCATGCCACAGTGCACACCACAGTACCATGTGTGCACTACATCCATGGAATTACTTTACCTGAGGGCAACCTTGTACCTAGGACCAACAGCTCACCTACTCCCCACCTCCCTGTCCAAGAGAAGCACAATTCTACTATCTCTGTGTGCTCAGTCGTTCAGAGGTATGACTACACTTTCAGGAAGTCCTAGGAAACATTTGAGCAAGCATGATTTATCTGGAAAAGGTGTCTCTGAATCTTTCTATATTCCCTGCCTGTCACCTCAGTAGGTTCCAGGCTTTCACCATCAGGACCAGGACCACCCCTTGGAGAATGTTTCAACCTCAGACTGCATAACAAGTTCTTGCCTGTTTACTCTTCTTTTGGTCATTTAACTTTCTAATAAGCTACAAATCTGTCTATTACATTACAGAAGTCAGTAGCATGATCAGATCTGGAGTTGCAATGCATTGTTGGTATTGCACTATGCTACTGTTACTGTCATAGAGTTTGTGACCTTTAGGGAAAGGTCAGAAACATAGTACATACCACTGCAATAGTTTATTAAAGCTATTAGCTTCAACAATCTCTGAGCCAAACTTGAGACTGCCGCACAAAGGCAGGTGGGGGAAGGATATTTAAAGATGAAAACACAAGAAGACCTTGAGCATCTGCACAACCAAACTCTGCCAAGGTTAGATAGCCAAGGTGACCTCAGGATACTCCTTGGATGATTGCACAAGCAAGTCATGGATGCCAAAAGACAGTTATGTCATAACAAGTAGATGATGACAGCTGTACATTCCTGAGTTGGGGTCACTGAGTTAGAGTACCAGGAACTTACATTTCCAGAAACTTGAGTCAGAAAAAACCAACAACTAATGGGTACCATGATGGATGTGCAGCATAAAATGGAGTTTCTTTAGTCATCACATTCTTGTCTACGGGTCTTGATTGAGTTCATTTTCTCTGACAGTTTAAAAACAAACTGTAGAGGTAAGGAAAAGACTATCAAACACAGAAAAGAGAAACAGCAGACAAAGTGAAGAAAGGCTTTTGTTAGGGACACACATACAGTGACATACACATGCAGAGAGGACACACACACAGTGAGGATACACACAGTGAGGTCACACACACACTGAGGACACACACACTGAGGACACACACAGAGTGAGGGCACACACAGTAAAGACACACAAATGGACAGAGCAAAGGGGGACTGAGAAGCTGAAGCCCAGTGTC
The DNA here is from genome assembly GCF_011762505.2 of Arvicanthis niloticus. Lineage (NCBI taxonomy): Eukaryota > Metazoa > Chordata > Mammalia > Rodentia > Muridae > Arvicanthis > Arvicanthis niloticus. Next base: position 39,152,961 of record NC_047665.1, on the reverse strand, counting down.
TGCTTGAGAGCTGGATGTTCGAAGGATCTTCAGTGAGAGTGTCCTTCTCCCCTACTCTAAGCTTGTTCAGGTTGAACAAAGGAAGGGAGGTTGATGTTTAATCTCTAGTGTAAACAAGTCCTGATCTAGCCTCTAGCTTCTCAGAGCAGTCACAGGCAGGGGGCCCTCCTGGCAGGAAAAAAAGCCTGCCAGGCCTTTAAGCCTTTGTCTCTGATTGGATGTTTACTTTCTCTTACTATTACTGGCCCTCATCTGTCTGCCTATCAGGGACCAAACTTCCTCTCCTCAGTACCACCCTCATAGATAGTGAGGTGAGGGTTTTCTCTTCTGTCTCTTTTCTCTCCTCTCTCTTTTTCCAACCTTTCCCCTTCTCTTCACCTTTGCCCTCCTCCCTCTTCTCTTTGTGACATAATCTTTCAGTCTCATGGGTTTGCATAGTGGGTCAATGGTACTGTGTACTTGTTCATATGAAGATCAATAGTTCCCTACCTGTATAGACATCCCAGGTGTGTCCTCTACCTCCACAGCTGTACATTAGCAAACAGTCCCAGTCCAGACATCAGAGCTGCACAGTGTTCTCATTCTCATGACCCGTTTCCTTATCTTTTTATTAAGAAAGCTTCATTTCATCCTTTTACATGGGTTCTAACTGTTGACCATGACTATCTCAATTTGTAATTCTCCTCCATTTTGGGCAAACTGTGACAATATCCATAGTGAACTTCTAGAAATAAAGTAAATTCGTTTTCTTTCTTTCTTTCTTTCTTTCTTTCTTTCTTTCTTTCTTTTTTTTTTTTTTTAGATAAAATATCTTTTTTTCCATTTTATTGGTTATTTTATTTATTTACATTTCAAATGTTATTCCTCTTCCCAGTTTCCCCTCCTTAATCCCCATCTCCTGCTTCCTCCCCTGCCTCTATGAGGGTGCTCCACCACCCACCCACTCACTCTTGCCTCAGCAAGAATTGAGTTGGAATTTTGATAATTTTGATGGGGATTGCATTGAATTTGTAGATTGCTTTGGGGAAGATGGCCATTTGTACTATATTACTCCTGCCAATCCATGAGCATGGAAGATCTTTTTAATCTTCTGAGATCTTCTTCCATTTCTTTCTTCAGAGACTTTAAGTTCTTGTCATATAGAGCTTTCACTTGTTTAGTTAGATTCACACCAAACGATTTTATATTATTTGTGACTATTGTGAAGGGTGTCCTTTTCCTAATTTCTTTCTCAGCCTATTTTCTTTGAATATAGGAAGGCTAATGCTTTGTTTGAGTTAATTTTATATCCAGCCACTTTGCTAAAGTTTATCAAATTTAGGAATTCTCTGGTGAAACTTTAGGGGTCATTTAAGTTTATTATCATATCATCTACAAACAGTGATATTTTGACTTCTTCCTTTCCAATTTGTATCTCTTTAACCTCCTTTTGTTGTCTAATTTCTCTGGCTAGGATTTCCAGCCATATTGAATAGGACTTCCATATTGAATAGGAAGAGAAAAAGTGGGCAGCCTAGTGGAGTCCCTGATTTTAGTGGGATTGCTTCAAGTTTCTCTCCATTTAGTTTGATGTTGGCTACTGGTTTGCTGTATATTGCGTTTGCTATGCTTAGGTATTGCCTTGAATTCCTGATCTTTCCAAGACTTTTACTATGAAGGGCTGTTGAATTTTGTCAAATATTTCTCAGCATCTAATGAGATGATCATGCGATTTTTTTCTTTGACCTTGTTTATGTAGTGGATTACTTTGATGGATTTCTGTGTATTGAACCATCTCTGCATCCCTGGGATGAAGCCTACTTGATGGATGATAGTTTTGATGTGTTCTTGAATTCGGTTTGCAAGAATTTTATTGAGTATTTTTGCATTGATATTCATTAGGGAAATTGGCCTGAAGCACTATTTCTTTGTTTGGTCTTTGTGTGGTTTAGGTATAAGTATAATTGTGGCTTCATAGAATGAATTGGGTAGTGTTCCTTCTGTTTCTACTTTGTGGAATAGTTTGAAGAATATTGGTATTAGGTCTTCTTTGAATGTTTGATAGAATTCTGCACTAAAACTATCTTGTCTGGAACTTTTTTTGGTTGGGAGACTTTTAATGATTGCTTCTGTTTCTGTAAGGGTTATGTGTTAAGGGTTTAGATGGTTTAGCTGATCCTGATTTAACTTTGGCACCTGGTATCTGTCTAGAAAATTGTCCATTTCACCCAGATTTTCCAGTTTTGTTGAGTATAGGCTTTTTGTGGTAGGATCTGATGAGTTTTTTAATTTCCTCGGTTTCTGTTGTTATGTCTATCTTTTCATTTCTGACTTTGCTAATTCTGTGCCCTCTGATTAGTCTGGCTAAGGATTTATCTATCTTGTTGATTTTCTCAAAGAACCTGCCCCCAGTTTTATTGATTCTTTGTTTAGTTCTTTTTGTTTCTACTTGGTTGATTTCAGCCCTGAGTTTGATTATTTCCTGCTGTCTACTCCTATTTGGTGTGTGTGCTTCTTTTTGTTCTAGAACTTTCAGGTGTGCTGTCAAGTTGTTACTGTATGCTCTCTCCAGTTTCTTTTTGGAGGCACTTAGAGCTATGAGTTTTCCTTTTAGAACTGCTTTCATTGTGTCCCATAAGTTTTGGTATGATGTGCCTTCATTTTCATTAAATTCTAAAAAGTCTTTAATTTCTTTCTTTATTTTTTCCTTGACCAAGTTATCATTGAGTGAGCATTGTTTAGCTTCTGTGTGTATGTGGGCTTTCTGTTGTTTTTATTGTTATTCAGGAACAGTCTTAGTCTGTGGCGATCTGATAGGTTGCATGGGATTATTTCAGTCTTCTTGTGTCTGTCGAGGTGCGTTTTATGACCAATTATATGGTCAGTTTTGGAGAAGGTACCATGAGGTGCTGAGAAGGTAAGTTCTTTTCTTTTAGGATGAAATGTTTCATAGATATCTGTTAAAACTATTTGGTTCATAACTTCTGTTAGTTTCACCATGTCTCTGTTTATTTTTTGTTTCCATGATCTGTCCATTGCTGAGAGTGGGGTGTTGAAGTCTCCCACTATTATTGTGTAAAGTGCATTGTATGCTTTGAACTTTAGTAAAGTTTCTTTTATGAATATGGGTGCCCTTGCATTTGGAGCATAGGTGTTCAGAATTGAGAGTTCATCTTGCTAGATTTTTTCTTTGATGAGTATAAAGTGTCCTTTCTTATCTTTTTTGATAACTTTTGGTTGAAAGTTGATTTTTATTCAATATTAAAATGGCTACTCCAACTTGTTTCTTGGGACCATTTGCTTGGAAATTGTTTCCATCCTTTTACTCTGTGGTAGTGTCTTTCTTTGTCATTGAGATGTGTTTCCTGTGTGCACAAAATGCTGGGTGCTGTGTAAGCACCCATTCTTTAGTCTATGTCTTTTTATTGGGGTATTGAGTTCATTGATGTTAAGAGATATTAAGGAAAAGTGATTGTTGCTTCTTGTTATTTTGTTGTTAGAGGTGGAATTATGTTTGTGTGGCTATCTTCTTTTAGAATTTGTTGAAAGAGGATTACTTCCTTGCTTTTTCTAGGGTGTAGTTTCCCTCCTTGTGTTGGAGTTTTCCATCTATTATCTTTTGTAGGGCTAGATTTGTTGAAGGATATTGTGTAAATTTGTTTTTGTCATGGAATATCTTGGTTTCTCCACCTGTGGTAATTGAGAGTTTAGCTGGGTATAGTAGGCAGGACTGGCATTTGTGTTCTCTTAGGGTCTATATGATGTCTGCCCAGGATCTTCTGGCTTTTATAGTCTCTGGTGTGAAGTCTGGTGTAATTCTGCTAGGTCTGCCTTTATATGTTACTTGACTGCTTTTGCTTATTATGTTTAATATGCTTTCTTTTTTTGTGCATTTGGTGTTTTGATTATTATGTGAAGGGAGGAATTTTTTTTCATTCCAGTCTATTTGGAGTTCTCTAGGCTTTTTTTTTTATATTTATGGGCATTTTTTTATAAGATACACATTCTCTTTATTTCTTCAGCTCTGTGACTTGCTTATCGAAGTAACTTAATGGCTATTTCCTGATCTAGAATATTCTCCTGAAATGTATTCCCTATAAATTGAGGTGGCTTATGCTAATGGTATTATATTAAAAAGATATGAAAGTTTGGTGATACCAATAATTAGAAAGCAATTGAATACTTATAGTTTCTCTGAAAAGTAATGGAGGTAATAGATTTCACAATGTGGATCAAAGTAAAATGACCTGAAAGTAATTTGCAACTACTTTATTATTTAAAAACTTTCTAAAATTTTCTAAAAAAAAAATGAAAACAAAACTATAAGCCTATAATTATTCTTTACTATTGTCTTCCTGGTTCCTTTTTCCTCCAAAATTTCATGGGTATTTTTTTCTTTAGGTTAGGAAAGTTTTTTTCTATAATTTTGTTGAAGATATTTCCTGGCCTTTTAAGTTGGGAATCTTTGCTTTCTTCCATACTTATTATAGTTAGGTGTTGCGGTAAATCTTTTGCCCATAGGGAGTCCAGAGAATAATGACACAAGTCAATAAGTATCAAATGAATGCTGCATGCCTAGATTGGGCAGATTTACCATTTTAAACTACACTATTCCCCGGCTATGAGAGCTCTTAACAACTTGCGGTTTCCTAGGTCAAGGTCTTCTTCGTCTTCTCTCTCTCCACCAACTGCCCTCTAGATTCGACCAACTGCCAACTCCGCGCCGCGCCGCCTTCTTTTTTTTCTCTCTCCTCGTCTTCTCCTTTTCCTGCCTCTGGCTCCTCCCACTCCTCTTCTACTGCCCAATCACTGGCTGTAGCCTTTATTTAACAAATTTGATTGGACAGAAGGTTTACAAGATTCACTCCTCCTTCGCAGCCCCTCCCAGGAGTGGAGTTACCATGACAACAAGAGGCTAGGGCTATCCACCACAGTTAGGTGTGGTCTTCTCATTGTGTCCTGGATTTTCTGGATTTTTTTGTTTTGTTTTGTTAGAAACTTTTTTGTATTTTTCAATTTCTTTGGCTGTTGTGTCAATGTTTTCTATGGTATCTTCTGCATCTGAGATTCTCTCCTCTATGTCTTGTATTCTGTTGGTGATGCTTGCATCTATGACTCCTGATCTCTTTCCTAGGTTTTCTATTTCCAGGGTTGTCTCCCTTTGTGATTTCTTTATTGTTCTTATTTGTGGGTTCCTGTTCTGGGTGTCCCACGATTATCTCCAGCCCAACTGGGGACAGGGTGTGAACAGGGAGGGTCTGCTACTGCCTCCACATGAGTCTCCACTGTTGCTGCCTGGTTACTCCCAGGTGCTGCACTCATCTCTTTGCACTGAGCTGGTCTGGGAGGTGGCCAGTGAGGCACCAGCTAGCTAGTGTGGAGGAGATGATCCCAAAGGCATTTCAGGAGATCAGACCTCTTCCCAAGTGTTATAGCTCTAGTGTTACTGTTCTTGTGACAGAAACTCTCTGACAGAGGGATGATTCTCACACATAGTTTTACTTCTCCTGAGTAGGGTTATTATATACAGTTTTGGGCTGGGTTGGGGTCTGGCAGCAGATAACCTCTATTGGCTTGGTCTGAGATCTTGGAGATGCCTCATCTACAAGTGGGAGAGCCTGAGGCACTATTCCTACATGACTAGTGGCTATAGACCTCTTTGTGGGAGGGGCTACAGGTGGCTGAGACTGAGTGAAAAGAGCCAGGAGCCAGGAGTGACACAGAATGCCTTCAGTCCCATGATGGTCCAGGGTTTGAAGCCTGTGCTCAAACAGGTGCCCAGCTGCTTCTCACAGCGCACTGCTCCACATTTATTTCCATTTTTAAATCCTGGATGGTTTTGATCAATTCCTTTATCTGTTTGGTTTTGTTTTCCTGTAATTCTTTAAGGGATTTTTGTGTTTCCTCTTTAAGTGCATCTACCTGTTTACCTATGTTCTCCTGTAAGAGAACTCCTTTAAGAGAGTTATTTTTGTCTTTCTTAAGGTGCTCTATCATCATCATGAGAAGTGATTTTAAATCTGAATCTTGCTTTTCCACTGTGATGCGGTATCCAGGACTTGCTGCATCAGGAGATCTGGGTTCTGATGATGCCAAGTAGCCTTGGTTTCTGTTGCTTATTTTCTTGTGCTTGCCTCTTGAGATATGGTTATCTCTAGTGCTTCCTGCCCTTGCTGTCTCTGACTGGAGCCTGTCTCTCCTGTGATCCTGGTTGTGTCAGAACTCCTCAGAGTTCAGCTGTCTTTGAGATCCTGTGATTTTGGGATCCTGAGATCCTGTGATCCTGGGCCTGTTAGAGCACCTAGGAGTAGAGCTTCCTCTGGCTACTGTGGGTTTTTGTGTGGAGCTGGTGCCCAAGGGCTGATCAATGTACCAGCTCAGACTGCAAGGTACCTGTGCCACTGGCCCGGCAGGGATTTCTGTGTCCCTGGATCCTGTGGGTCCCAGTTACTTCTGATGTTGGGGCAGATGTTGTGACTTCCTCACCTATGATCCTAGGTGTGTTAGAGCACCTGGGAGTGCAGCTTTCTCTAGGTGTTGTGGGACTCAGTGTGGAGCTTGTGCCCAAGGTCTGCACAGGACACCGGTCCAGACTGGAAGGAAAGCTTTTTTTTTTTTAACCCATACTTTTTATATTGATTCATTTTTATTTAATGTGTGTTTTGTCTATAAATATGTATGTGTTTCATTCATGCTTAATGCCCATGGATGCCATTGGATGCCCTGGATGCATTGGACCTAAATATGTTTTTGAACCACTGTGTCTGAACTACATGGTTGATGTGCTTGTATCGAACATGGATCCTCTGCAGAGCAACAATTATTCTTAACCACTTCTCCATCACTCCAGCAATAGTGTTATTGAACTTTAAAATGTTCAGAGAGGAAACACTTAAATTTGTTAGAAGTTTCTCCCAATTCAGTCCCTGGCTTGGGTGTGAAAGGATGGAAAAGTCTCAAGAGCCAGGAAACTTAAGGTACTGTAGGTAGGAGTAGAAAGTTTCTTGCCTAGCAAATGACAGGGCACCACGGAGAGTACTGATCTGGCATGCAGGATGGACATGTGCAGAAGGAGCCCTTTACCCTGGAGAAACCAAACTCCTGCTGGTGACATCCTATTAGCAGTGACAGTTCCTGTGAGCCCAGGGTTGAGGATGATAAATGGCCTGGCTGTGCTGTGAGGACACCCACCCTGACCCCTGCACAGAGTCTGCAGGTGAGTGTTCTATCATTTCACAGTGAACAGAAGCTGCCTTTCATATTTACAGAGATTCTGTGATGGCCAGGGGATGTTTGAAGAGAGGGTCTGGGTTCCTATGTCACTGTGAAAGAGGAAGGTGACAAGATCCAGGAAGAAAGCAGTCTCTCATTTCTCATCTGCCCTCCAGAATTGTTTCCATGTTCACAAGAGAGCAGGGTGCAGCTGTGTACTGAGCCAGAGATGCTCAGGCACGTACAGAGATATGGGCTGAAATTTCAGCTTGGTGTGAGGAAGCTTTTCTTTTTTGCAGTTTCTCCATTTTGTATGTTTGTCTTCACAGGAGTGAAAGATTGTACTTAATAGTGTCTTGTATCTGGTGCCCTTTAGCTTTCTCAGAATGGGACACTCTGCTCTTCCTTTTGTCATGGTGGAGTTTCCCTATCCAGACTCAAAATGTAACACAGTGTGCAATTACAGAGAATTGTGGGAGTAACTGACATGATAAAAAAAAAAATCCTATAACAATGGCTATTAGAGAATGTAAACACTGGCCAGACACTGTCTTAAGTGCTATGTGCCTCTGCTCCACTGAATTCCCACAATACACCTGAATGGTAAAAAGTGCCTTCCCCACATTAGTGAGTGTTAAAGGGGCCAAGAAAAATGTTCAAAGCTCAGCATACAGAAATTAGGAAAGACAGCATTCACAGACAGAATAGCTGGTTACAAAGCTTGAGCTTGTTGATTTTACAATTTATCCTTTTATAGTTTACTGACTTTTCTCTCTTACATATCTGGACCTTGTTTTCAGCATCTGTGGTCCATGACCCACTTCTGAAAGAACTTGGTGACTTGATTAGCTTCATGCAGATTGCTCTTTATTATTTCTTATGTATTGGAGAAATGGATGAACTTATTAAATATGTGTAGAAGTATTTTTCCAAATCACCTTGAACAAACATATTTGTGTTTCTCTCTCTCTCTCTCTCTCTCTCTCTCTCTCTCTCTCTCTTTCTCTTTCTCTCTTTTTGTGTGTGTCTGTGTTGGCATGTCTGTGTGTGTGGCATTTTTAACTATAAAACAAGGGCGGAAATAAAAACATCATTATATATTTTGCTATTAGCATCTCGGTGAACACATTCAGATACATCTGAAATCTCCCAAATTATAACTAGATTAATGAAGAAGTATCTCAAATTAAAATAGAGGGGGGTTTTTTGGTAAGTTTCTTGACTTGAAGGGCAAGCTCATGCCAATCACTAACTTGGTTGAAAGCTGGAAGCTCACATTATTGGACAAGTGGGAAAGTGCTAGATACTTTCCAAATGTGCCATCCAAGATGTATTGACTTCTCCAGGATACTGAGTTTTTATCAATGTTCTGGAAAGAGCCCAGCTGAAATGTTTCTCAGAATTGCTTTGCCAAATCATATCTCTGATTAAAGTGCAGTTTTAAACCATGTTTCTTTGTGCAACCTATAACTTTTGAGCAGCCATTATGCTAATACTTACATTCTACATACAAACCAGTGTCTCTGAGGCCTGTTTATTGCCCAGTAAAGGAAGGGAGAAGATGCATAGGCAACATGGCCTTCTGAGGGCAGGGAAAGCTTAAGTGATAAAGCCCTAAGCAGGTGCTGTGAGGCATGGGGGATGGGCAAAGATCAGCCCTGGATAATATAGCACATATTCCTGTGGAAACGTAAGCACTGATGCTAACATTTGTTTGTGAGAGGTTCACCGTAATTCAAACCTGATTTTGATGTGGATGAGATGTCAAATTTTGGAGGACAGATAGGAATTAAGGCTGTCATGTGACATTCTATTTGTTCCATGAGGGATAAAACAAATGAAGTAAGTTTCTGTTTCAAAGGCTCATTTCTTTTTTGTTCAAAGTAGAGAAACAGAGAAAAAGACACCACTCATAACGTGATTACATTCAGTGTGAGATACTGTGGAGGTCTGACAGGCTGAGGGATTTCTGATGGAGAGCATCACTAGACTAAACCCATCTTGAAACAATTAGGAAGACATGCCATTGTTAAGACTCCACAAGAACAGTTTTCCTGGAGTTTGGTTGTGGAAAATGTTCTCAGAAGAAACAGTAGAAACAGAATAAATAGGAGTAAAAAGGAGTAAACTTGAATCTACCCATGCAGATTGAGAAACAATTTTTATCACTTAGTCCCATTTTGAGGCCAATGATCTCAACTTTTATATCCAGTCATTAACCTTTGTATAATTTATGATCAAAAGGTTTGGGAAGAGGAGATACCATATCGTCTCTCCTGAGACCCTGGTCCACTTGACCAAGCACAACTTTCTGAGATTCTGCAAGCTTTTTATGAGTTCAACATCATTTGACTGATGGTTGCATATGGGGCAGTGAAGAGGATCAGGATGAAGAACAACACTGTCCACTAGCCTGAGCTCACGATGGGTGAGATGAGGAAAAAGGAAGTAGCCCTCAAGGCCAATGCTCAGGACTGTGTTGGTTTGAAAATGCCAAAATGATGTCATGCATTTAGCTTTTGTCTGAGAAGAGCATGGTCATATGAAGTTGAGTGATGAAGGATTTTCATGAAAGGCAGGAAACTATCAAGTTTATGCCCAGATTATGGCCATCATCATTTCCATGGAATGAAAAAAAAGGACAAACTGAAAGCAAAATGGAAAGCAAACAAACTAGAAAGAAGACAAACACTCATCAGGGCTCATGAAGTAAAGTTCCATACATGTTCACACAGTTGAGAGCATTCTTTTCAGCAGATTAAGTAGAGAAAATATTCCATGTGTCTCTTATCCTTGTATAAAGTCAGAAGATGCAGTGGAATAACATTATCCAGGCAATAGTCTTCATTTCTCTTACTGGACCAGGAACTGTAGGAAATATCCTAGTAGTCATGAGACAAGTGTACACTTCTGCCTTGGGTATTGCAAAAAAGCCTGTTGACATTATTATCATCCACTTGGCATTTTCTCATATGATCATCATTTGTAGCACAGGGATCAGAGATATAGCCCCAGTGTTTTATTTCAGAAACTTCCTAGGAGACATTGGCTGTAAAGCTGTGGTTTATCTGGCAAGGATGGCACGGGGTTTTTCCATCTGCACCACCTGTCTCCTCAGCGTGGTCCAGGCTGTCACCATCAGTCCCAGCACCACCCTTTGGACAAAGCTCAAACCACAGACATCATGGCAAGTTCTTCCCTTTCTTCTTCTTTTTTGGATTGTTAATGTTCTCATAAGCTCCAACTTACTCTGCTACATCAAAGCAGGCAGTGGCTTAAACAGGTCTGTAGCTTCAATGTCCATTGGCTACTGCTATATGCTACCATCCAGACATATTAAGTGGCTTTTCCTCTCTCTCATGACTCTTCGTGATGTCATCTTTCAGAGTCTCATGGGCTGGAGCAGTGGGTCCATGGCTCTGCATCTGTATAAACATCACAAGCGTGTCCTCTACCTTTACAGCTCTAGGTTTGCAAACAATTCCCCTCCTGAAATCAGAGCTACATGGAATGTTCTCATTCTTATGACCTGCTTCCTTTTCTTCTATTGGGTAGATTTTATTCTCTCTTTCTACACAGGTTTCACAGTGACACGAAATTTTACTTTACTAAATATTAAAATATTTTTGGAACTTGGTTATGCTAGTTTCAGCCCCTTTGTTCTGATCAGCAGAGATGTCCGTGTTCCTAATGTCTTGCCTGCTCATTGAGAAGTATAGAAATTACATTTTACAGCTGTTTTCTATGTTAAACATATGCACATTTTTTTTACTGCTTTGTCATGATGAATTTTAGAGGTGTGTGTGTTTGTTAGTGGGGGAGCACAGTATTTGCTTTGAAGCATAGGCTGACCTTGAAGTGCCTTGGGATGCCAAATACTGGGATTACAGGCATTCCCCTCCAAACTGACATTTGTCATAATTTAATATCACAACATTAAATTAAACATTATAATAATACATTTCATTTTTTTAGAAGTCTGGCACCATACATTCTAAAGTTTGGATTTCTAGGAAGGTAGGCAGCAGATTCTTATCATTTTTCTATTCCACCATTCCTGCCATGTGATTTTAGCTTATTATTAGTACTGGGGATATTACTTTAGGTAACACTACTGTTAGAAATTAGTATTTCAGTTTTAATTCCAAAGCAAGAGCATGAGAGTACAGTAAGGTAGGTGGACGTGAGGAGGTGACTTATTGGAGCTGAGCTTGCAGGGGAGAGTGAAGATGACAGTGAGACAAGTGAAGTCACAGGAGCAGGACACTTGGGGTCAATAACTATATGACACATCTGGGTTCCCAAACTGCCTAGAAACCTAGTGTTAACACAGAGGGACGATTATAACCAGGTAAGGCCTTAAAGAAACACAATAGAGCCTGGGAAACAACTTCTCTCACATTGTGCCATAGCAGGTCTGGACACCATTCTCCTGGCCAGGCCTCACTTGCACACTGATGTGCAAATACCTTGCTGTCAGACTGTTAGCACTGGAGCTTCCAGCTCTGGCTCCTGGTCAGTAACTATGCTATGAACTAAACATCCAGTGTTTGCTAGGCCTCCTTGCCCCTTGAATCCCAGATTCTATCTGCCCTTATGCTGTACAGGTATAACTTGTTGGCTCACAGACAAGGGAACCATAATGAGAAGGGAGCACATGGGATCTGCTTGGTGAAACCAAGATGGCACAGCCTTTCCAAGCAGCAGGACATTGGTGCTGCTAAACACTCCACACCCCTCAGGACTGGAGGATTGAGAGGATCCAGAAACTGAATCGACCCTGCATTTTCAAGACACTGCACTGCATCCCATGGAGACTCCCGACTTCTCTGAGCTCTGTGAGTGCCATTCCTGAAGGGATGCAGGGCTATGAATGCCTGTTCACCAAAGCTGCCCATCAGCTCACCGCAGTTCCTCCCCAGGAGAAACAGCAAAACCGAAACAGATCTTGCAGGAAGTGGGGTTGAACTGCTCTCTCTGCAGCTGAGCTGTGCCTGGAGAGGACCCAAGGCTGCCTGAGCTCCTTTCCTGACCCAAGAGTGAAACTCTACAGACTAAAGAAAGAGATGGGCTAGGCTGTGGGTCTCTAAAATAATGCTTTTTTCTAAAATAAACTAGGTTTGTAATGTTTTATAATATAGATTAAAGACCACTATTGTGGTTAGTTTCTCTGTCAGTGTGTCATAAATTTGAATTACCTGAGTAAGGAGCTTCACCTCAAGACTTCTTCTTTCTTGACAGATGTGGGAAAACGTGCTCCAAGTGTGGGTGGCCTTGTATGGTAAGATTCCAGGTTAAAAGTATGTGTCAGAAGGAAGACCATCCCGCCTCATGCTTGCTTGGCCTTCCCTCTTGTCTCTGAGTTGATTTATTCTGTTCCTGCTGCTGGGGCTGATTTCTTTGGTGAAAGCAAAACCAACAGTTCTCTAGGAAACTTCCAGAGCCACAGTGGGACTACTGAGGCACCTGCCTGTGAACTAACAACCAGTTATGACTTCCAGTGAGACAGCTATGGTGAGGCTTACAGGCTCAAGTACCAAGTAAAATACTTGGTCTTAGCATCTCCCATGTGCTTTAGTGCTTGTTACTACTTTAATGATGACTTAATGACTTCTTTTTTTTTTTTTTTTTTTTTTTTTTTTTGGCTTTTTTGAGACAGGGTTTCTCTGTGTAGCCCTGGCTGTCCTGGAACTCACTCTGTAGACCAGGCTGGCCTCGAACTCAGAAATCCGCCTGCCTCTGCCTCCCAAGTGCTGGGATTAAAGGCGTGCGCCACCACCGCCTGGCCCAGACTTAATGACTTCTAACAGTATATATGTACACATATTTCATCTTATATTATTAAATATGTATAATATTTTCCATCATTGGTTCTGTTCCTCTAGAGAAACCTGTCTATAACTGCTACCCTTTCCAGAGTGTTGTGAGTTAGATGCATGGCTGGGGAGGCGGGCTGTCTCTAAAACAACCTTGTGAGTGTTGATGAACCATGTTCCGCCATCTTCTTATGGAGTGGATGAGAATGAGAGGTCACTACCTCATCTGACATTTATGACCAAAGGTATTTTATTTTCTGTAATTTGTCACATATTATTGAAAATAAAAGTGGTATATAATTAACCTTAAAAAGATATAATTTTGATACAACTCTGAAACCTCACAGATGAGCTAAATTAACATATCCATTTGCTATTTCATTTTCATTTCCTGGGTAAAGTGAAAGCCCCTGAGGTCTCAGTGAATTCCCAATGAATACCACAGTGCATGACACAGTGCACACCACAGTGCCATATGTGCGCTACATCCATGGAATTACTCTACCTGAGGGCAACCTTGTACCTGGGACCAACAGCTCACCTACTCCCCACCTCCCTGTCCAAGAGAAGCGCAATTCTACTATCTCTGTGTGCTCAAAAACTCAGAAGTGTGACTACAGTTTCTTTTAGGAAATCCTAGGAAATGTTTTTGAAAGCGTTATTTACCTAGAAAAAGTGTCTCTGAACCTTTCTACCTGCTCTGCATGTCACCTCAGTAGAGTTTAGGCTGTCACCCTTGGGCCCAGGAGCACTCCATGGAGAAACCTTCAACCACAGACTACATAACAAATTTTTTGATCTCTAACTTTCTAATAAGCTACACATATGTCTATTTTATCACTGAAGTCAGTGGCATGATCAGATCTGGAGTTGCAATGCATTGTGGATATTGTACTGTGCTACAGTTACTGTTATAGAGTTCGTGACTTCAGGGAAAGGGCCACAGATGTAGTGCAGAGTATAATTTAATAAAGCTGCTACCAGAACAACAGTCTATGAGCCAACCTTGAGACTGCCATAGGAAAGCAGGTGAGGGAAGGATATTTAAAAGTGAAAATGCAAGAAGATCTTGAGCTTCACCATAAGCAAGGCAAGAGCTGCTCTGCTTTGCCAAGATTAGGTAGTCCAGGCAATAGTCCTTGTATGTCTGTATAAGCAGGATATAGAAGTCAAATGGCAGCTAGTCATGGTTACAGCTGTACATTTCTGTGTAGGGTTCACTGAGTCTGGGTACTGGGAACTTTTCTTCCAAGTATTGAAGTCAGAGAAAAAGTGTTACTAGGTATCATTGCAGATAACTACCATAAAATGGAGTTTCTTTAGTCACCACATGATTGAGTTCATTTTCTCTGACAATTAAAAAAAATTAGAGTCAGGGAAAAGAACATACAACACAGAGGAAAGAAACAGTGGACAGAATGAAGAAAGGCTTTTATTAGGGATGAGAACACACAAACAATGAAGACACACACACAGTGAGGACACACACAGAGAAGGGCACTCTGCTAAGCAAAGGGAGACTTGGAAAGCTGAAGCCCAGTGTCTTCCTGAGAGCTGGTTGTTCTAAAGACCTTTGAGGGGTATTTCTCTCCTAATTTAAACTTGGTCAGTTTGAAGAATTAAAGGGAGGTTGATGGGCCCACAACTGTGGTGTAAACAAGTCCTGCTCTAGCCTCTAGTTTCTGAAACCAGTCCCAGGCAGGGGGCTCTCCTGGCAGGAGAAAAAACCTGCCAGGCCTTTAAGCCTTTGTCTCTGACTGGACTGGATACATAAACAGGACCCAGCATTTTGCTGCATACAGGAAACCCACCTCAGTGACAAAGAGACTCTACCTTAGAGTAAAAGCCTGGAAAATCAATTTTTCAAGCAAATGGTCTTGAGAAACAAGCTGGAGTAGCCATTCTAAAATCTCCAGCCCAAGAACACAAAGGGAGGAACTCATGGCTCCATCTGTATAGGTATTTGAGGGTGGACTTGTCAGGCATCAGTGGAAGTGGAAGGCCTTGGTGCCTGAAAGTTTGGATTCCCTAGTGTTGGGGATTTCGAGAGCACGGAGGCGGGAATGGGAGGATGGTGGGAACACACCCTCATATTAATAGAAGGAGGGGGATGAAATAAGGAGGTTTGGGGTGTAATGGGAGAGGGGATAACACTGAAAGGTAAATAAATAAAATATCCAATTTAAAAAAAAACAGATAATAGGTCTGCCAATTGTAGTTGAGCAGTTGAGACTTTTTGTC
The DNA here is from genome assembly GCF_011762505.2 of Arvicanthis niloticus. Lineage (NCBI taxonomy): Eukaryota > Metazoa > Chordata > Mammalia > Rodentia > Muridae > Arvicanthis > Arvicanthis niloticus. The sequence continues at coordinate 39,137,713 of NC_047665.1, read as the reverse complement.
AACAATTTATTATGAGGATTCCATATAATCCTCAAGGACAAGGTATTATGGAAAAGGCCCATGGAACTTTTAAAAGATTGGTGAGATATACTGTTGCTGAGAACAAGAATGATGCTGACCTGTGAGCTTGCTGAGTGCCCTGACAAGGGTGATTGGGGAGCTGCATTGGACATACATTCCTGACCCACCTTTGCTTGACTATATTCCAGATGGGACAAGCTGCCTTGCCTCAAGTTTTTAGACCTTGTAGGATAGAGAGTCGAAAAGAGAAGCTGTCTTTTGTATTCTTCTTAAAGGGTGACTGGCTATTAGGACTCAGTCATGTACTGGTCTAGAAATCAATCCAATATGGGAAATAACAGTCTACTTTTGGAAGACTGGATCTGAACTTTGTCAGGAACATATTTGGAAGTTAGCTGTAGCTTGCTATGATGTTAGGATAGCAAGAGATAATGTTAAGACAGAATCTGGATTTCAAACAAGGGTTAGTGCATGTTTTAAGGCTCTTTTAATTGTCAAGCTAAAATTAGTTTTGTTTCTTCTACAGCATTTATTGTAAGTTGCATTGACTGTATAATTTCCAATTGTGTTAATGTGTTGAAACTTTGCAAGTCTGTTATGGGGGTCTATTAACCAGATTTTGTCTCACTGCCCTGGGTATTAGAAAACCTTGACTTGCTGAAAAAAGCTTGAAAGTGCTGGAAGAAGTGAATTAGGCTTTAAGCAGAAGCAAGAGGGTAGCTGGCTTGATTATTGCTGGTGTAACAGCTTTAATTCCATTAATTTCTAGCACTATTGCTTCTCCAATAGCACTGACACAAGGAGTTAAGACAACTATTTTTGTTAATTATCTAGAAAATCTGTTACTAATATATTGAGTATACAAAAGGATTTATATAGGTATCTGGAACAATGAATGATGTTCTATAACCCATTCAAATTATCTGAAGGAGGTTCAGGGTTCAAGAGTTAGGAGCCATACCAAGTGTCATGACAAATCTTACTGGAGTAGTGCTACTTTTGAAATTCACAGTGATTGTCATTATAATTAGAAAAAAAGTTTAAAGATACCTGTAGGATATTTGGCATAATCCTAACACCTCTCTGGGTGTGTTAACTTTGCATAGTGAGATTATGAATTTAAAGAATGCTGCTCTGTTGACCTTTGATGCAGCAGATAATCCCAATAAAATTATCCCTGGCCTGAGCTCAGTATTGTCATTGGGCAAACCTCAGGAATGACATACATAGCTTGATCCAGCTAGCCTTTCTGGTCCTGGCTTTTATTCCTGACCATCATGTTAAAGCTTATCTTTAACAACGTCAACATGTTGGCAGCCAAAGTACATGGCTTAAACTAAAAGTACACCCCCCCCACCAGACAAAGTTATTAAAATAACAGGCGGGCAAGCCAAGGACAGGTAAGTTTCTGCAAAGTACCAACCTTAGACAGAAGTGCATTGCTTTGGATAATGCATATTCCATGATGGGTAAGAAAGGCATTCTTGTCAGAATGACCTTAGAGAGCTCAATTTTGTTAACAAAATAAAAAAGGGGGAGAAGTGGAGAGCCTTTGGGGCTGCTTGGCAAGAAGCTGACATGGGCCAAGGACAAGGAAATGTGCTGCTTGACAGGAATATGACACTGGCCAAGGACAAGGAAGTAGGCTTCAAGCAGGAATTTGATATTAGATTACAACAAGGAAGTAATTTAAATCATAGGCTACAACAAAGACGTAATCTTGGGCAGGAATCTAAATATTAGGCCAGAATTTTGGACAGGATTCTAAATTTAGGCTAAAACAAGGAAGTAGGCTTCAGACATGAAAATGACCTTGGGCTAGAACAGGGAAGTAGGCTCAGATACTTTTGTCATTCTGATAAGCCTTTAGAAACAGCGATCATGGGAGTGTTCACGAAACTGGGTTTAATGCCTTGTTTTTTCTTCACTTATTTGTGTTTATCGTATTGCTTGTTCCTTGACTATATGCATCTACTGTATTGCTAGACATTCAACCTAGAACTGACCTTATTACATGCATGTAATCAAAATGGTATAAAAGTATAAAAGAAGAGGGGGTATAGGATAGGGGGTTCTAGGAAGGGAAATGGAAAAAGGATGACATCTGTACTGAATAAATAAAGTATCAAATATGTGTGTATATGTATATGCATATGTGTTGGGCCTAACAGGAGGTCTAATCTCCATTCCACCCTCACCCTTCAGTCCTGCACACAGCACACAGGTGGAGGGATGAACAGGCCCTAGAGAGATTTACATACTAATGAGGTACCTGAAGGCCAGAGGTGGAGCCATTAAACATTCCTCCCCAGCCCCTCCCCCCTTCTCCCCTCCCCTTTTAACTCAGGTCGATCCTGGGTTTATGGGGGTATGCATCTAGATCCATCCACCATCTGCCATGTGAATAAGCCAGTTTTGAAAACCCAAGGGCTTCCTCGTGTGTTGGGGCCGCGCCGCTATGAGGAACCGTGAGGAGCCAGGGAGAGGTTTTTAGTTAACAAACAGCCGGGCCCAACTTCCAGCTGGAGGAACCCAGAGTGTTTCCAGTAGACTACCCACAGCATGGCGGGAGGAACCCTGGGATCCCCAGCCTTTTTTCCCAACACATATGTATACATGAAAAGATGGAAAGTACATTCATATGTTTATGTATACATATATTTATGTATATATGCATATGTTTATGTATATATGTATATATGTATATATGTGTATATGTATGTTATACATATGTTTATGTATACATGCTAAGGCATATATAGCTAGCTGCTGTTCCTATTTTTCTAATAAAATTATTAATTAATCAAGGCCTTTTAAAATAAATTTGCATTGGTTTCACAGTAATCTGTCCTAGGCAACCTAAGGATGGTCAAGGCGTCTAGAAAGCAGAATGACAGATACTTAACCACTCCCTCTCCACTGTACCATCATGTGACTTTGGATCTCTTTCTTATTTAGAAAAAAAATTGGGATGACTCCATTATCAGGAACTAGACATAAATGAATAAATAAATAACATAAAGAAATAATAAACAATAACTAATGATCATTTACATTCATATCCCCTCAATGCACTTCCATTGTTATCAGGACAAGGAAGTTCCCAGCACCTCCTATTTGCCATGGGCTCGCCCAGGAGCCATGAGCATGAGACCAACAGGGAAAGATGCAGTGTCAGGATGCAACTGTCCTGGAGTGAGAGCAGATATCTTAAAGAGAGACATTGTCCTCTCCTTTTCACAATCAGAATATTGAATCAATAAATGTAATGATTAACATTTACCCAGGAGTCAGTTCAATCCCTGGGGAAGAGAAAGACTGAAGCCCTGGCACTGTCAGAGGAGGAACTTGCCTTCCCAGACAGGTATCACACATTTTTGAAAACACACACACACCTTTTCTTGATTTTTTTTCTCTATTACAACATTGTAACTAAAAGGCTCTAGCAGGCCTGAGCATTGCAGACACAGGCCCCAGTATGGCAAACATGGCACCTGTAGGGTTTGCCTTTTCCACTCCCCTCTCCCTTGCCAAACCAGTAGATTGCATTCCTAAAGCTAGCTTCCAAGGTTTATTCCCTTATCTGTTCCCTATGTTATGCCCGACTCATTCCTGAGGTCAAACTTTCAACACACCAAGGTCCAGCCATCAAAATGCATTATTTTGACTAACCTGATTAAAATGTCCAATAAAAACTCATCAATATGTCCCAGCTCATTCCAATACAGACCTCTTCTTTATCTGTATTAAAATTAATACTTGCAAACTCCTTGCTGCTGTTTCTGCCTAATTTAGATTCATCCACCTTGTCTCTTTTTCTTGCTTATTAAAAAACTTCTTTGTGCTTTGTTTGTGCTTAAAAATTAGTATTTGGTGTATGTAATTTGAAGTACAAAGAGGGGCAACCTGCCCATGGTTCTTTTAGTAACATTGTTAGAGTAAAGTGGGAAGAATGGACTTTTCTTTTACTTCCTGGTTTCCCCAAACCACCAATTAATCCATTTGCTTAATCATTTTGTTTCCTAGTTTCCTAAAGAAAGCAGTGGCCTTATGAAATTTTTTACAATTTCTATTTTTTATGTGTGTGCATCTTGTGAGTTCTTGCCCGCGCATGTGCGTATGAGCACACACACACACACGTACATTCAAACACAGAGCACAGCAAAATGGCTCATCCTTCTTCCCAGTTCCTCCTGGGAGAGCCTGTCCTGGCTTCTGACGTTGGCATTACTTGCAGGCTGCCACCCCACCAGGCATTTAAGTGGGTGGCACTCACACTTGGAATCAAAGCACTTTAACCACTGAGCCATCTCCCTGGCCTGTGTCTACTCACATCAAATGCCAGTCTGTTACAAGGGTATATCCTTTATAAGAGGTCAGCTCTGAGACAAAATGGAGGTCACCAATTATCCTCAGAATGTCCTCTGTCTTTAATCCTATCACTTAGGAGATAAAGCAGGAAGATCACCAAATTAAGGGCAGCCTGATCTACAAAGAGTCTCAGGACAGGAAGTATTACCCAGAGAAACACTGACTCAAAAAATGACATCAGAAAGAAGTAGTCTTTGATGGACCAGAAAAATTATTTCTAAAATTTCTATCTATCCTGACATATATAATGTAAAACTATTTCTCTCTGCACCTGGATTTCTCCATTCAACAGATAGTGTAGAGATCCTTTTTTCTCAAAAGCTCTCATTTCAGTTACAGAAAAGGCATTTTCAGATTCTTTCATGTGTCAGCTGGACATACACATATGGAGACAACATCACTCAAGGCACTGAGGGAGAACAGTTATTCATCTCTCAAGGAAACCCAGTGGTGCTTCTCTTCATAAAAAAAAAAAATAATGGTGCCATCACTTCTTATCTCATCACACACATTTATTTACATCATTTTGCATCCAGGTTAGGAAGTTGCCTCCTAGGCTCTAGATTGAAAGTATCTGGAATGACCACACATGGGCACACATGTATTTCAGAAATGTCCTCAAATCATTTTATAATAAGTAAGCATTGCTTGTGGAATAAGACCAAGGTTGAAAAGGCATTGATAATTCAAATGCCATATGAAATTGTGCAGGGATGAAATAATTAAAAGAACTTTACTGCTGATGTTCACAGGTAGACAAGGCACACAACACCTATGTTTAGAACTTTCTCAGGAAGCAGAATCGCAGGCTGCTGAGCATCATTTAGTCTATTTCTCTCTAACAAGGGCTATAAAAAAAAAGAAGCAAATGACTTGGTGTGTATATGACAGAAGTTGGTCTCTCCTATCAGGGACACAGGCTGTCAGTTTGGGAAGTTGAAAATAAGTCAGAAAATTGGGGAAACTCAGTAAATGGAAGCTTGGTTAGTTGTTCATTTTCTCAACTCACATCCTTCCTCTCAAAATAATTAAACCCCAATTAAGCTGGAAATAACTTCTGAGCAAAACAGACGTTGTAACTGTGGGAGAGAGAGAAGCTGTACTTCAGGGACTGAGGGTCTGCAGTGACCTTCCTTCCCCATGACACTGTGACAATTTGAAACCTGAAGTCTGGAGTATCTGGTGGCAGCCAAGAGTCCCACAGATCCAGACACAGATCAAAGTCTCCATAGAGAAGTCAGTTATTATTTGGTTAGACATGTCTTTGTAAGTAACTTTGTCTTTCTGTCATGCATATTTCAATAACTTTTCTATGATCTGAACATTTAGAAAATACTAAATGTCTACTTAATGACATGGAGTATTTGTTTTCTTATTCTCTGTGATTCTTACACCTTGAAACCCATCTGTTTCAGTAAATTAGGGACGTTTCATTCATGTGCAAGTACATATATCCATTTTATGCTTTTTCCTTTAAAGAAACACAAGACACAAAGTCTCACAAGTAGGAACCGACTGGCTTCAAAGTTGTAGTCCTGCCAAGCACTGGAATACAGAGGTAAACAGCCATAAAGTGTAACTTTAATAAACAGAAGAGCAATGCCCGAGTAATGGGGAAAAAATGAAGAGAACCATTTCTAATATAATGCTTCTTGTCATGTACAAAATCAGGATTGGACAAACATGATTTAATCACTATGAATTTTGATAAGATCTACCAAATTCACCTGCATGCTTCCAGTCATAGTAGTAATAAAACCAGATTTAAAAATCCTAATTAAAGCTACTTTCTTGGTGCTGGAAAGATAGTTCATCAGTTAAGAGCGATGGCTGTTCATTCAGAGGGCAGAAGCTCAATTTCTAACAATCATATTGTTTTCAGACCATCTGCTTAATGCCAGTCAGTAAAGGGTATTTGATGATCTTTTCCAGCAGCTGCAGGCTCCAGCCATGAATGTGCTACACAGACATATATGTATAAATACAGCTATCTATACACAACAAATGAACACAAATATACAAAAGTTAAAAATACAAAGCAATATATAGAACGAAATTTCCTTAGCATTATAATTTTCTAAGACTACACTCAATGCAAGGCTTGAGTCACCAGGGAGATTGTTTGAGAATAACCATACGCTTAAACTGCTTGTGAGATTTTGTCTTACCCACAGTATTGCAGAGCTGAAAGTTCTTTCACACTTATTAAACAAATAAGAGAGACATATTTTCTTAGTTTCTCTTCATTTAGCATGCCAACATTCAGGTATAAGCCCATCCCTGTGAATCAGCACAAGGGGGCTGAAGACTGCATAAGCAACGGTCAAAAACGCTTGAATATTTACCATCAAGAAACTGTCTCCTAATGACAGACTTAAAAACAAAGAAACAGCACAATCAGTCCAGTAGAAGAAGACAAAACAGAGCATCAGAAGGAGGACACTTTGAGCAGCTCTCAGCTCAGGGGGAGTTCTGTAGAGAAGCTTGGAGTTCTGAAGGTAGAGGACATGCTGGTGATGCTTGTGGAGAAGAAATACCATGTAGCCACTGGCCCCTCCCATGGCACCCTGAAACACTGCATCTCTCAGGACCATGAGAGGGAGAACAATCCATTTTATTTGCTGACTTTCTAGTGTAAAATAGCAATAGTGGTTGATATTCTTAAGCTGTGACATATTCAGTCCTGTACTTTTGATGGAATGGATTAGGTTCACACTTATTAAAGCATTGAATATCCAAAAGAATGAGAAGAATGGAAGGATGTGCCATGGAGACTTTGGTCTGAGCCTCCTCCAGCCAGATGCTCTGGGACTGATGATGATGGCCTGGACCACAGTGAGGAGACTGCTGGTGCAGATGGAGAGGCCCCGGGCCACCCTCTCCAGGTAAACAATGATCTTACAGCCTATGTCATCCAGGAAGTTTCTCAAACCAAAAACTATTATTGTCTTTTGCAATCCTTTTGTAAGAAGGATTATGATGTTTGTAAAAGCCAAGTGGATGAGAATAAGGTGTATGGGTTTCTTCTCAGGGCCTCCCCACCAACTGAACATATAATTCACAGAAACAGACATGTTCCCCAGAATACCAAGCATAGTCATGAAGAAAAAAATTGTTTCCTTAACAAACTGCAAAACCATTTTTACTTCTTAGGTAGAAAAACTTGTTTTGAAGATACAAACACATTTTCAAGAAAGTATTAGTAATGCCAGACATGGATCTGAAAAACACATTTTGCATAATAGCATTTTCTGGAATTCATGAAGCAGCCATGGACACATGTAATGTTGCAGATGAGGTCTCGAAACTCCTCCTTTCCCTGTGGACTCTGGGATATTATGTGTGCTCTCCCAGGTGAGTTTTATAATGGCTATTTAAATCTCAAATTTTAAAAAAGATTTTTATATTTTAGCTCTACACTAGGGCAATTGACTTGTTCAAATGTGTGTGTGTGTGTGTGTGTATGCATTGTCCTTGTTAACTGTCAGCATAGTTGAATTGAACTCCAAGTTTCCCCAACCAAAATTTCTTCCTCTGTGTCTCACTGGACTTCATCATATTTCCCCACACAATTTTCTAAGCCCAAGGCTCATGCTGAGCCTGTCTGCCTTCCCCACATCACACACAGACACTGGGAAATCCTGCTGCTCAGCACCTGTAACACCTGTCAGAATTAGTAATACCTTTCATACTATCTCCTCTTTTGTTGGATATTTCTTTCCTTCTTGCCTTTTGATTGTAATAACAATTTCTAGATTTGCATTTGGCTTCAAATCTTCAATTTCTACATCTTTTTAAAGGTTTATTTATTTATGTATATGGGTGCTCTGTTTTTCTGTATATGTCTGCATGACAGAAGAGGGCATCTGATCCCATTATAGATGGCTCTGAGCTACTATTTCAGTGATGGAAAATGAACTGGAGAGCTCTCGAAGATAGCCTGGGAGGATGTTTAGAGAACCCATGGTACTTTCTTGGATGATGGTTAGCAGAGAGATATGATACCAGTGGAAGATTCAGGGCATCTGTGACCTTCCAGGACTTCCTCAGGGCACTTAAGGAAGCATGAGGTGTTAGCTGCTGCTATTTGATGAGTGTAGTTTATTAGTGAAAGATTCTTAATATGGCTGCATGAAGCACAGTAGGTTAGAGCACACTGTTGTGAGCAAGGACTCTCCCATCTAAGAGGTTGTGGTGGCATTTGCCTCTGTGGGGCCTGTGAGCAGCAGTTATGTCAGTTTGTATACAGCCTGCTTCTCCTGTTTCTTTTCCAACCTGTTTGTCAGGCAGGCTGCTTTGTTCTACATCATTCTGAGCTGATTCCAGGACTCAGACCTCAGTAGGATGTTTTCCATGTTCATGAGTTTTATTATCATCACTTAGAGGTTTATGGTAAGCTTTGGACACTTTCTAAAATAAGAGACATCTGGACATTCAGTGTCTCTATGTGTTTGTGTGTACTCTGAGTACTTGGAATGCCTCTGTTCCCTGATCTACTTCCTGTTAAATTCACAGGATTACTTTTAATGTCTATGTCTTGGTGATCTATAATGTGACTCTCATGACCTATTCTTGATCCTATATTTGGGTCTTGGTGGCCTCATGACATTAGAAATGTCATTTACTGCCTTTCAAGTGTTCTAACAAAGAGGTAATTATCACTTGTATCAGTGCATCCTAGAAATCACAATACTATCTTACATATGTGCACATAATGAAATATGCCTTATACATTAATACCAAGCATATCACCACTCATTAACATATCTAGTGTAAGTATTTAGCATTTAGTAAGAGAGTAGAATCTGTCAAAATCCCTATAATAATTCACCCTAACTCCTGAAAGAAAATGTTAACATTTTCTTGCTCATTTAATGAATGCTTTTCTTTTATCCAAACTTTAAATTGTATTTGAGAGCAGATTCTGATATTCTAATACATGATTCCTTTCTACTGAAGTGGACTGTGAGAGATGAGAGAGGAGACTCTCATCTTCTACCTTATCTTGGGAAATACTACAGGAAATTAATTTAAAAGACAGGATAGACTTGTGTTTAGATACATAGATGATACCAGAAACAGTGTGACTCCCCAGGAGCCTTAGGCAGGCTATATCCTTTCATTCTGTTTTTCTAAAAACAAGCAAGCAAGCAAGCAAACAAACAAAGGTGAGAGAGAGAGAGAGAGAGAGAGAGAGAGAGAGAGAGAGAATTTCTGTTCGCAGCTTAGCACTGGGATAAAGTTAAAATGCAACTTTACAAACACCAATGACATGGTCGTAGTCACAATGCTGACAAACATGAGGGTAATAATAAGAGTTTTTGTTTTCTTTTGTCATCATTTTTGAGATAGAGTCTCCCTGTGTTAACCAGTCTAGCCTTGAAGAGTGATCATGCCTCAGTCTCTCTACTGCTCATCTTATAGGAGTGTGTCATGTTTGTCTCCAGTGTTTGGTAGAAATATGAAAATCTTTTTTATATTACTGAATCCTTTAGGATAAGGAGGTAACCTCAGACAAAGACCCACTCAGAGCTTTGTCCTGACTCCAGCCTGAGGATTGATAGCAATGACTCAGCATTTCTGTCTGTTTCTGTATCTCCAGGAACTTGTCTCTTTTAGATCTTTCTAAACCCAGGGATCAGCCTTGTCAGGGTCAGAAGGAATGTGGAGTGGCTTGGTCAGAGAGAAACTTCAGCTTTAATCTCTCCATGACACAGCTGAGGGGATCTAAGATCTTACCTCCACGTACTCACCAGGACCTCTGTGGTGCAGACAGGCTCTGGGGCAGCCTGGATAGGTGACACTTCCCAGGTCATATTTGTACTGACTGGATCTGTGGGGCTTTTGGCTGCCATCAGGTACTACAGACTTTAGGTTTCATATTGTCACAGTTTAAGGGGGGGGGGAAGGAAGGCCATTACAGTCCCTGAAGTACAGCTTCCCTCTCTCCCACAGTTACAGCATCTGTTTTGCTCAGAAGTTAGTTCCAGCTTAATTAGGGTTTAATTGCTTTCAGAAGAAGGATGTGAGTGAGAAAATGCCAACTAACCAAGTTCTGTGTACTGAGCTTCCCACATCTCCTGACTTGCTTTTACCTTCCCAGGGTGTCAGCCTGTGGCCTGGCTAGGGACCTACTTCTGTCACATACACACCAAGTTACTTGCTTCTCCTTCTTATATACCTTGAGACTGTGGTTGACATCAGGAGTTTTACATTTAGAGGAGTAGAATGAATGATACTCAGGTCCCTGGGATTCTGTTTCCTAAGCAAGCTCCATACATGGACCAGGATAAGTTTAGTGTTCCTTGTCTAATTGTGCCTTTTGGTAGTGAAGATCCTTGCTATACTTAATTCTTTCATTCCTGCACAGTAAATATAATATGGCACTTGAATTATGAATGCCTTCCCAACGTTGGCATTATTCAAAAAACAATGCTTACTTATTATAAAATGTATTAAGGAGACATCTGAAACTTATGTGTGCACAAGTGTGGTCATTCCTGATATTTTCATTCTAGAGCCCAGGAGGAAAGTTCCTTACCTGGATGCAAAATGATGTAAATAAATGTGTGTGCAGGAGAGTAGAAGTGATGATATCATTATTTTGTTCTTGAAGAGAAGCACCACTAGGTTTCCTTGGGAGATGAATTGTAGGGTTGTGGGTCCTGCATCTGCTGTGCCAGAGGGATCAGCAGCTTGGGGAGGCAGGATGTGGGAAGTTGACCACACTTACCCTATGCTGTCATCTGGCAGGTGTTGAGCTGTAGGGAAGCCCAGGGACACAGCTCTGGGAGTGGGCAAGTGCAGTCTGAGGTGTGGGACAGCCTGAGCTGGCTTAGGGGTTCCTGGGGCCTGCAACAAGGCGGGTCTGTCTGTTTCTCAGACTCACAGACATCTAGGCAGTACTGGGAACCATGGAAGAGCTAAGAACACAGTGGGGGTCTTTAGACTGGATCTGGCCTGGGGCTAGGGTGAAAAGGGGAGCACCAGCTGGTCCTACGTGGGGGACTCCTTGGCTTGACAGGTGGCAGTGGGCTTGACTTGGCTTGGTCACGGCTGGGAGCACAGAGAGGCCTTCTATGGGAGATTAAATGGCAGTTCTATAAGTGAAGGCCTGCTCCATGGCACCGCATGGCAGATCCTGATGAAAACAGGCAGTCCATGATTTTAAGGCATTTATTGTTGTGGTGGAAAGTGGATGGGTAAAACCATACCCTGCTTCTCAGGGTGGACCTGAGCTTAAATACCTTTTGCAGGGAGGAATGTCTGGGAAGGAAAGCTTATTGGCTAAGCCCTCCAGGCCTTTAGATACCTCATTAAAATGGAGATCTTTTCTTGAGCCTGCTTGACCACAGGTCATGTCTTCTGTAAGTGGATGGGCTTGTTGCCCTATGTGACTGATAGCCACAAATATATGGGAGACTGCAGCTAGTGACAGGGGCCTAGTGCTCAGGAACAGGCGAAGCGCCTATAGTCCCTTCAAAGTTTCCAGGGCTTCAAGCCTTCGTTCAACCAGGGACCGAGCTACCTTTTACGGTCCCACAATGAATGACTGACTGATCTTCCTCTGGGTCCTGTATGATGGTGTCTCCATATGTGTATGTTCAGCTGACACATGAAAGAATCTGAAAATGCCTTTTCTGTAACTGAAATGAGAGCTTTTGAGAAAACAAGGATCTCTATACCATCTGTTGAATGGGGAAATCCAGGTGCAGTGAAACTAACTTGTACATTATATATATCAGGATAGACAGAAATTCAAAAAATAAAATGATTTTTTTGTTCGTCCAATAAGGACTATTTCTTTCTGATGTCTATTTCTTTCCTTTTTTCTTGCTCCCCACCCCAACCCCCTTTTTTCTGAGTCAGTGTTTCTTTGGGTAGTGCTTGCTCTCCATGAACTCACTTTGTAGATCAGGCTGACCTCAACTTGGAGATCTGCCTGCTTCTATCTCCTGAGTGCTGGGATTAAAGGCCAAATTGCAATTTAGTGGGTCTCTGTTGTCTGTGCTATTTTGTTTAGAAAACTAAGTTTCTTCTTTATCTGTAAAATATAAATAAAAACCATCAATTAAAGTTTGTAGTGCTCTGACTAGTCTGTTCAATCAGAGGTAAAATATTAGAAAGAAAGCCCTTTATGCAGATTCCATCTGGGAGATCTGAAGAGAAAACTGGCCACTCTCAGACAAAGGACATTCTGGGGATCATTGGGGACCTCCATTTTGTCTCAGAGCTGACCTCTTATAAAGGATATACCCTTGTAACAGACTGGCATTTGATGTGAGTAGACACAGGCCAGGGAGATGGCTCAGTGGTTAAAGTGCTTTGATTCCAAGTGTGAGTGCCACCCACTTAAATGCCTGGTGGGGTGGCAGCCTGCAAGTAATGCCAACCTCAGAAGCCAGGACAGGCTCTCCCAGGAGGAACTGGGAAAAAGGATGAGTCATTTTGCTGTGCTCTGTGTTTGACTGAAGGAAAGTGGAAGATGAAGGATTCTTGACATCATCCTAAGTCTCGGGTCTGCAGATGAGGAGCATAAATGTGCAGATGTGTAGACATACACACGGGAACACGCACAGACACATGCCAGCCCATTCACAAATATGTACACACATGAAAATAGAAATTGCAAAGAATTTCATAAGGCCACTGCTTTCTTTAGGAAATTAGGAAACAAAATGCTTAAGCAAATGGGTTGATTTGTGGTTTGGCGAAACCAGAAAGTAAAAAAATCATTTTTCCTAGCAATGTTACTGAAGGAACCCTTTGGCAGGGCACTCACCTCTGCACTTCAAATTGTGTTTGCCCAAATACTTATTTTTAAGTACAAACCAAACACAAAGAGATCCTTTATTAAACAAGGGAAAGAGACAAGGTGGATAAATCTGAATCAGGCAGAAACAGCAGCAAAGAGCTTAAGTGTCAATTTTAAAACATTAAAAGGGGAGGTCTGTGTGAGAATGAGCTAGGACCTGTTGGTGAGTTCTTATTGGATATTTCAATCAGGTTTGTCAAAATAATGCATTTTGATGGCTGGACCTTGGTGTGTTGAAAGTTTGACCTCAGGAATGAGTCGGGCATAACAAAGGGAACAGATAAGGGAATAAACCTTGGAGGCTAACTTTAAGAATGCAATCTAGTGGTTTGGGGAGAGGGGAGTGGAAAAGGCAAACCCTACAGGTGCCATGTTTGCCAAACTTGGGCCTGTGTCTGCAATGCTCAGGCCTGCTAGAGCCTTTTATTTACAATTTTGTAATACAGAGAAAATCAAGAGAAGGTGCCTGGGTGTGAAGTTTCTCTGAAGAGGAAATTTTCTCCTCTGACAGTGTCAGGGCTTCAGTTTTTCTCTTCCCCAGGGGTGATACTGACTCCTGGGCAAATGTTAATTCTTTGCGTTTATTCCATTGTTGTTCCTTGTTCTAGAGTCCCTAAAGAACACCAAGAAACCAACTTTGATGCAATCACACTAGGATCTTTATTCAAGTTTGAACTGGGGCAACAATCCTGTCTCTGCCACAGCAGAAAGATGTAGGACCCTGAAGTGTCAGGGGCAGCCCTACTTATACACTGAAGGCCTAAAGTCAGCCATAGGCCTGACTTACTTGCCTGCTAACAAAAAGTCTTGGGTCTGTGTGGAAAAACACTGAAACAGATGGCTAAAAGCTATTGTAAACAAGCAGCTTTGGTGGAAATTTGCCAGCCTGAGTAGTCATAGGCCTTGGGTAGCCTTGGTGGATAGTACCAACTTAGATAAGGACAAGTGAATCATAGGTGGAGTCATAGTGAACTGTCCCCTGAACCTTCACCCAGCTGACACTCTGTTCTAGAAGATATCTGTACTCCCCCTGAACACCTATGCTCCTGCATCATCCCCTTGCCCACATCCTGTCTTTTTGTGTATATAACCCCTGTGTGAAAAAGTAAAAATTACAATTTGAACAGACAATAGACAAATTGTTATTCTTTGCATCCACCTGTTTCCCCCACTTTCTCCTTCAGGTGACCTCCTGGACCCCTGTTTAATGCCCTGCTGGACAGGACAGCAAAGGGCTGCCATGCCCTGGCTGTGACTTTCCATGTGCTGCTGTCTGACAAGTAACATTCTGCTGTTTTTCTAAGATCAAAACATTCTGATGTAGGCATGGTGCCCCAGAAAGGGAATTTACACTTGACAGTCCATTACCCCCGAGTTGAGTTCCTGTTTGTGTTTTTCCTTCCCTGGCTTGGTGTATATATTGAACCTGCTCAGTAAAAGCTTTGGCATTCTCTTGTTTCTTCTTTTGAATGATCTGAGTCTGTTTCTTCCTTTAATCCCCTAGGCCTACACTGGAGCTTGGTACCATGGCAGTGCTGGTGCTGTCAGAAAGGAAGGGTGAGAGTTGAGCTCTCAGCTGGACAAGGCTTTATAGGAAATGAGGAGCAAGCAAGGGGGTTTCTCCTGGTAAGCATTTAATTGTATGACTACTATAAGATGACAGGTGGGTGCTCTGATGCAAAACCATGAGTAATCACAAACAATCTGAAAGTACAACTGAAACAACCAGACTAATCTTTTTAGCTAAGGAGTAACTCTGATATATGAGCCAAGGAGGATCCATGGAGTCCTTCTGGGTATTTTGGTGCACCTTGGTATACCTTGGTATTTTGGTGCACCTTCAGCTATAGGTCAAGTTTCTCTTAAGATAGAGACCAGTCCTGAGATGGAGTAGTTTGGTCTCTCAGTATCAATACTCTGATTGTGAAAAGGAAAGGACAATGTCTCTCTTTAGAATATCTGCTCTCCCTCCAGGACAGTTACATCCTGACACCTCTTTCCCTGTTGGTCTCATGCTCATGGCTCCTGGGGGAACCCATGGCAAATAGGAGGTGCTGGGAACTTCCTTGACCTGATAACCATGGAAGCTCATTGAGAAGATATGAATGTGGAAAATTATTAGTCATTACTTCTTTATTTCTTTATGTTATTCATTTACTTATTTATTTATGTCTAGCTCCCTGACAATGCAGTCATCTTCAGTCTTTTTTCTAAGTAAGCAAGATATCTAAAGTCACATGATGGGGTGGATTATCTTTGAGGGTAAGAAGTTTATTAGAAGTACTGTTAATACCAGGCACAGACAGCAGCATGCTGGGTCTCTGAAGAGAGATCTAGCCCAAAGGGGAGAGTGCTGCCCTTATTAGATTTTTCCTCAGGGAGGTGGGTAAAATGGAGACTGAGAAATTTCCTCTTTTTGTTGCAGTTGGGTGTTGTTAAACAGGGTTAGTCATTACTTGGGGTCCACAGAGAAGAGACATAACAATGTAAAAATAATTTTCTTTATTTTTAAAACTTGACTATGGGAATTGTCACCAAAATGAAAAAGCTTGAATAAATGGGATAGCCATGGTGAAAAGTTAGAACCCATGTAAGAGAATGAAATGAAACGTACTTGATTAAAAAGAAAAGGAAACAGGTCATGAGAATGAGAACACTGTGTAGCTCTGATGTCTGAACTGGAACTGTTTGTTAATGCACTGCTGTGAAGGTAGAGGACATACATTGGGTATCTATACAGAAAGAGAACCATTGACCTTCATATGAACCAGTACACAGTACCAATGACCCACTGTGCAAACCCATGAGACTCTGAAAGATTATATCACAAAGAGAAGAGAAGAGAAGAGAGAGGGAGGGAGACGAGAGAGAAGGTTGAGGGGAAGAAGAAATGTTGGGAAAATAGAGAGGAGAGAGAAGAAGAGAGAAAGAAGATAAACTCCTTACCTCACTATTTGTCAAGATGGCACTGAGGAGAGTCAGTTTGGTTCCTGGCAGGCAGACAGATGAGGGCCAGTAATAGATAATAAAGCAAACATTCAGTCCAGCTACAAAGGCTTTAAGACCTTTCAGGCTTTTTCTTGTGCCAGGAGGGCCTCTAGCCTGTGACTGGTCTCAGAAGTTAAAAGCTAGATCAGGACTTGTTTACACCACAGTTGTGGGCCCATCAACCTCTCTTCCTTTGTTCAACCTGAACAAGCTTTAAGTAGGGGACTAGGACCCCTCAAAGATCTTTAGAATAGTCAGCTCTCAAGCAGACACTGGGCTTCAACTTTCCAAGTCCCCCTTTGCTTTGCAGAGTGTCTGTCTCTCTCTCTGTGCGTGTGTGTGTGTCCTCACAGTATGTGTGTCCTCACTGTATGTGACCTCAAACCTAATAAAAGCCTTTCTCATTCTGTCCAGTGTTTCTTTCTTCTGTGTTGGATATTCTTTTACCTGGGAAGATGCTCAAGATCTTCTTGCATTTTTGCCTTTAAATATCTTTCCCTCATCTGCCTTCCCATCATAGTCTCATATTTGGTTCAAAGACTGTTGGTCTGGTAATAGCTTTAATAAATTGTAGTCCGTACTGCATCTGTGGCCTTTTCCCATGGGTCACAAACTCTATAACAGTAACAGTAGCATAGTTCAATATCCATAATGCATTGCAACTTCAGATCTGATCATGCTACCGACTTCTGTGATAAAATAGACATATTTGTACCTTATTAGAAATTTAGAGTTTGAAAAGAGGAATAAATAGGCAAGACTACATTGTCATGTAGTCTGTGGTTGAAGCTTTCTCCAAGGGGTGGTTCTGGGACAGATGGTGACAGCGGGGACCATACCGAGGTGACAGGCAGAACAGGTGGGAAGGTTCAGAGACTTATTTTCCAGGTAAACCATGCTTTCACAAACATTTCCTAGAATTTTCTGAAAGAAAAAGAAACTGTAGTCACATCTCTGATCCACTGAGCACAGAGAGAGAAAGAGAACAAAAGCAAGAGGGTAGTGGGCTTAATTATTGCTGCTATAACAAATTTAATTACATTAATTGCTAGCATCACTGCTTCTGCAATTGCTTTGACACAAAAGCAATTGTTAAGACAGCTACTTATGTTAATCATTTAGCAAAATATGTTACTAATATGTTGAATGTTCAAGAGGATTTAGATAGGCATTTGGAAAAATGGATTGATGCTCTTTATCTTATTCAAATTATTGGAAGGAGGTTCAGAATTTAAGGGTAAGGAGCCATCTTGAGTGTCATGCCAAATACCATTGAATTCATGTTAGTTCTAAAATTTACAGTGGTAGTCATTATAATTAGGAAAAAGTTTAAAGACACTTATAGTGTATTTGGCATAATTCTAACACCTCTCTGGATGTTTTAACTTTACATAGTGAGCTTATGAATTTAAAGAATGGTGCTCTGCTGAACATTGATACAGTAGATACTGGTGATAAAATTACCCATGGTCAGAGGTAAATATTTCTATTTTGGTTAAGCTTCAAAAATGGCATATATAGCTTGATTGTGCTAGCCCTTTTTGTCCTGGGAATACTTTTATTCCTGCCCATTGTGTTAAAGCTTGTCTTTAACAACATCAACATGTTGGCAGCCAAAGTACATGGCTTGAACCTGAAAATGAACCTCCCCAGACAGAGTTATTAAATTAACAAGCTGACAAGCCAAAGATGGGTAAGATTCTGCACAGAGCCTTACCAACTTAAGACTGATGTGCATTGCTTTTGAAAATACATATTCCATGATGTGTAAGGTCTTATCAGAATGACCTAAGACAGACTCAGTCTTGTTAAGGAAATAAAAAAAGGGAGAGGCAGAGAGCTTTTGGGGGTGCTTGGCAAGAATCTAACATGGGCCAAGGACAAGGAAATGTGCTGCTTGGCAGAAATATGACATTGGCCAAGGACAAGGAAATGGGCTTCTGGCAGGAATCTGACATTAGACTAGAACAAAGAAGTAATTTCAGGCAGGAATCTAAATGTTAGGTTAGAACAAGGAAATAGGCTTCAGACATGAAAATGACTTTGGGCTAGGTTAGAGAAGTAGGCTCAGATATTTTGGTCATTCTGATAAGCCCTTAGAAACAGTGATCCTGGGAGTGTTCACAGAATTTTGTTTATTGCCTTGCTTGTTTTTTGTCTATTTGTGTTTATTGTCTTGCTTGTTCCTTGACTATTTGCATCTATTGTATTGCTAGTCCCTCAACCTAGAACTGACCTTAATACTTGCATGTAAATAAAATGGTATAAAAGCAAAAAGGAGGAAGAGGAATGGGATAGGGGGCATCTAGGGAGGGGAAATGGTGAAAGTGGATGACATCTGAAATGTAAATAAATAAAATATTCAATAAAAAAAGAAAGATGGTGGAACACACTCTGTAAACACAGGGCATTTGAGAGCTAACCCCCTTCTCCAGTCATGTATCTAGCTCAGAACACTCTGGATAAACTAACTGTTTAAGTTTTAGGATTCTCTAGAGAAACAGAACCAAGGGAATAAAAAATATTATACATATGATATGATATATAATATATATGAACATATGTAATGTTATTATTTATTAAGTCAGCTTTAATTTAGTAACAAGAGCTAAATCACACAGGAGATGGTGAGTCTCAGTATTTTTCTTGGTTCTTGAGCCTGTAACCTCACCTGATAAAGTAGACTCACCGTAGCTGTCTCTCACTGGAGAACATAACTGGTAGGTAGTCCACAGCCATATGCCTCAGTAGTCCCAATGTTCTTCCAGAAGCCTGGAAGTTTCCCAGAGAGCCACTGGTTCTGATCTCAGCAAAGGAATCAACCTTAGCAGCAGGAACAGAACAAATCAACCCAGAGACAGCAGGGAATGCAAATAAGCATGAGGCAGGATGGTCTTCCCTATGACCCACACTTTTAACTTGAATTCTTACCATTAGAGGCCACCCACAGTCAGGTGGGTCTTCACATATCAATCAAAATAGACAAATCTTCAGGTGAGGTGTCCCACTCAGGTGATTCTAATTCATGACATTTTGCCAGAGAATCTAACCACGATAGTGGTCTCTAATCTATGTTATAAAACATTAAGAATCTAGTTTATCTTAGCAAAAAGCAGCATTTCAGAGTCCCACTGCCTGGCCTATCTCGTGCTTTAGTCTACAGAGTTTCACTCTTGAACCAGGGAAGGAGCTCAGGCAGCCTTGGGTCCCCTCCAGGCACAGCTCAGGTGTAGAGAGAGCAGTTCAACCCCACTCCCTACAACATGTGTTTGAGTTTTTCTGTTTATCCTGGAGAGGAACTGCAGTGAGCTGATGGGCAACTTTTACCAAAGCTGCGGGTGAACAGACCTTCATGGCTCTGCATCCCTTCAGGAATGCCACTCACACAGCTCAGAGCAGTCAGGAGTCTCCCTGTGATGCAGTGCAGTGTCTTGAGGATGTGGAGTTGATGCAATTTCTGGACTCTCTGGGTCCTCCATGGCTCGATGCTGTGAGTTCTTGGCAGCATAAATGTCCTGTTGCTTAACAAGGTTGTACCACTTTGGCTTATACAGCAGATTCCCCATGCTCCCTTGTCACTGTGGTTCCCTTGTCCATGGGCCAACAAAGTATACCTGCACAGCATAAGGGAAGATGGAATCTGGGATTCTGGAACAAGGAGGCTTAGCAAACACTGGGATGTTCAGTACAGGCCATAGTGACCCAGAGCTGAAAGCTCCAGTGCTAACAGTCTGACAGTGAGGTGTTTACACATCAGTGTACAAGTGAGGCCTGGACAGGAGCATGGTCTCCAGATCTGCCAATGGCAGCACGTGAGAAAGGCTATTTCCCAGGCTCTAATGTGTTTCTTTAAGGTCTAACCTGGTTATAATTGTCCTTCTGCATCAACACTAGGGTTCTCAGCAGTTTTGGAACCTAGCTGTATCATATAGTTATTGACCCCAAGTGTCCTGCTCTGGTGACTTTACTTGTCTCACTGTCATCTTCACTCTGCCCTGCAAGCTCAGCTCTGATAAGTCACCTCCTAACCTCCACCTACCCTATCTTGCTTGAATGCTCTAACTTTGGAATTAAAACTGAAATACTTATTTCTGACAGTAGCATTACCTAAAGTAATATTTCAAGTGCAAATGTCAAGGTAAAAGTCACATGGCAGGAATGGTGGAATGGGAAAATGGTAAGAATCTGCTGTCTACCTTACTAGAAATCCAAACTTAAAAGTATGCAGTGCCAGACTTCTGACAAAAATGAAATACATTATTATAGTATTTAATTTAATATAGTGATACACTAGAACATTATGGCAAATGTCAGTTTGGAGGGGAATGCCTGTAATCCCAGCATTTGGCATCCCAAAGTATCTCAAGTTCTGACTGTGCTGCCTACAGGCCACCATGTCAGCCAATGCTACATAGCAAACATGTTTCCAATTCTAAAATTTATCAAGGTAAAACAGTTTACAATGCAAATACCTTTAGCTCATAGAGAATAGCTATAGAATGTACTTTCTATACTTCTCAGTGGGCATGCAAGACACTAGGAACATGGACACCTCTGCTGATGAGAACATAGAGACTGAAACTTGCATAATCAAGTTCTAAAAATACTTTAATATTGAGTAAAATAGAATCATGTGTCACTGTGAAACCTGTGTAGAAAGAGAATAAAATTTACCCAATAGAAGAAAAGAAAACAGGTCATAAGAGTGAGAACACTCCATGTAGCTCTGATTTCTGGAGGGGAGTTGTTTGCAAACCTGGTGCTGTAAAGATAGAGGACACGCTTGTGGTGCTTATACAGATGGAGAACCATGGACCCACTGCTCCAGCCCATGAGACTCTGAAAGATGACATCACAAAGAGTCATGAGAGAGAGGAAAAGCCACTTAATATGTCTGGATGGTAGCATATAGTGGTGGCCAATGAACTTTGCAGCTACAGACCTGTTCAAGTTACTGCCTGCTTTGATGTAGGAGAGCAAGTTGGAGCTTATGAGAACATTGACAATCCAAAAGACAAGGAGAAAGGGAAGAACTTGGCATGATGTCTGTGGTTTGAGTTTTGTCCACAGGGTGGTCCTGGGACTGATGGTGACTGCCTGGACCACACTGAGGAGACAGGGGGTGCAGATGGAGAGACCCCGTGCCATCCTTGCCAAATAAACCATAACTTTACAACCAACATCTCCTAGGAGGTTTCTGAAACCTGTGACTATATCTGTGATTCCTGTGCTACAAATAATGATGAGATTAGAAAATGCCAAATGGATGAGAATGAGGTCTATCGGCCTTTTCTCAGTCCCCAAGGCAGAAGTGTACACATATCTCACAAATACTAGGATATTTCCTACAATTCCAGGACCATCTAGAGAAAGGAAGACTATGGCCTGTGTAATGTTACTCCACTTCATCTTCTGATTTTATGTACATCACTAGAAAAAATCATCTAAGAAACACGCATAATACTTTCTTTGCTTATGCTGTTGAAAAGAATGGTCTCAACTGTGTAAATATGCATGGTTTTTACTTTATGATGCGTGATCACAGTTTGTTGTTCTTTTTTGTTTTTTCTTTTGTTTGATTTTTTTTTTTTTTTGGTTTTGTTCTGTTTTCAGGTTGTCATTCTTTTCCTCACTCCTATGGCAACGATGATGGCTACAATCAGGGCATAAACCTGATAGTTTCCTGTGTTTTACAATGATACTTCATCCCTTAAGTTCATATGACCATGCTCTTCCCAGACAAAAGCTAAATGCATGACATCATTTTGGCACTTTTCAAGCCAATACAGTTCTGGACATTGGGCTGATGGGCTCCTTCCTCTTCCTTCATCTTACCCAGTGTGAGCTCAGTCTACTGGATTGTGTTTCTGTTTCATCCTGATCCTCTTCACTGCCCTGTATACAATCATATGATTGTTGGTATTGAACTAGTAAAATGTTGCTCACTAATAAAAAGCTTACAGCTTCTCAGAAAGTTGCACTTGGTCAAGTGGATCAGGTTCCCAGGTGAGATGTTATGGTATCTTCTTCTTCCTAAGCCCTTTGACCATAAATTATACAAAGGTTAGTGACTTAGTCAAAGTATAAACATCTAGATTAATGGCCTCAAAGGGATACTAAGTGTGGTAAAAATTGCATTCCCAATATTCATGGGTAGAATTATACTGAAAGTTATTTCCTTTTGACTTCTATTAATCTTATTATTACCCTTTCTCATGGAATACTTTCCCTAAAATACTTCAGCAAAACTGTTCTTATAGAGTCTTAACAAACATATGTCCTCCCAATTGTTTCAATGTTGGTTCAATCTATTGAAGCTTTCCATCAGAAATGCCCCAGCCTTCCCAATATCTCACATTATGATTGTAATCTTTTATGAATGGTATATTTTTTTCTTTCTTTCTTCCTTTTTTTTTTTACTTTCTATATTGAAGGCAAAATGAGCCTTTGAAGCAGAAACATATTCCATTTGCTTCATCCCTCACAAAACAGTGCTTAACATGACGACCTTAATTTCAATTTGTCCTCTACAATTTGGTGTCTTCTCCACATCAAAATTATTTCTGAATTACTTTGAACTTCCATCAGTAAACTAGAGAAGGACAGATTGTAAAATTGACAAGCTCAAGCTTTGTCTATTAAATGTCTATTAAATGCTGTATTTCCTAACTGCTATATGCTGGGCTTTGAACATTTTTTGCCCCCTTTAAGACTCACTAATGTAGGGAAGGCACTTTGTACCATTCAGGTGTATTGTGGGAATTTATTGGAGCAGAGGCACATAGTGCTTAGGACAGTGTCTGCCCAGTGTTAACATGCTCTAATATCCATTGTTATAGGATTTTGTGTCATGTTGGTGTCTCCCACAATTCTCTGTAACGTCACATTGTGTTACATTTTGACTTGGACAGGGAAACTTCAGAAACAGTAAAACCATAAGAAAGAATGGTAAATTCCTCCATTCTGAGAAAGCTAAAGGGCATCTGATATAGGATACTATTGAGTAGAACCTCTCACTCCTGTGAGGACAAACACACAAACTGGAGAAACAGCAAAGGAAAGCATCCATTCTGGATGCCAGCTTTCTGCTCTCCCTGGTGCCCTGTCTTTTGCTGAGCCAGAAACTTTCTGGTCCTAATTACAGTCCCTGTGGTGACAAGGAGGGCTATGAAGACAAATAGTACCTTGAGTTTCCTTGCAAATGTCAATTTTTTCTCTTCTCTCTCCCAAAGCCAGAAACTTAAATGGGAAAATTCTGAGAAACTGAAGGAGTTCCTTTATAAACATTTCAAAGTTGGGCAACACCAGGGCTGGAGAGACGAATCAGTGGTTAAGCACTTGTTGCTCCTGCAGAGGACCCAGGTTCAATTCCAAGCACCCATATGGTGGTTCACAACCATAAATAACTCCAGGGGACCTAATGCTGTCTTCTCACCTCCATGGGCATCAAGTGCACACATGATGCACAGAAATATATTCAGGCAAAATGTATACAAGTAAAATGTACATAAAGAGAAACAAATCTAGTAAAAATAAAATATATTTATTCAATTTTAAAAGCTCACTGTGCTTAGAACAAAAGATGTTCAAGGGGCAGAATCAGTGTCTGGTCTTATGGTGTTGTATCCAGGGCAGAGCTGCAGGGAGACTTTTGGAAATTGTTTCTGCTTTTTGCTCTGACCATTGCTTTTATGCAGAGGAGTCAACTGCCCTCCTGGCTGAGCTTTTCATTTATCCTTTAACTTGTTTATTTCTTCAAAATCTCAGGTTTTCCTCTTCCGGTCTGAGGCCTGGACCAGACCTCTGCCAGGCCTGCTGGTGAGTGCACCCCGGATCCTGCCAGAGACATTCTGGGGGCTCCACAGATCCCACAGCCAGCACTAGCACACCCCCTTCGCCCCTCGCCCCTCTTCCATTCTGAGGCCTGGACCAGACCTCTGCCCGGCCTGTTGGTGAGTGCATCCCGGATCCCGCCGGAGACATTCTGGGGGCTCCAAGGATCGCACAGCCAGCTTTAGGTAAGAAAACCCACATACTGCCCTGAGCCCATAGGTGGGTGCCCTGAGTGCTCAGATTCCAGGAGATACCCCCACCCACCCCTGCCGGCTAGCACCCCCTTCTGCCCATCTCCCAGGTCTGAGGCCTGGACCAGACCTATGCCAGGTCTGCTGTTGTGTGGACACCGGATTCCGCCTGAGACATACTGGAAGGTCCACTCAACCCAGAGCCACAGAGGAACAACTGAACTCAGAGCGTCAGACAACATATCCTGAGATATCCAAGAGGAGACACTGCACCCAGAACAGCAGACACCTAGCTGGACTGCCACCTTGAAGGCACCATATCCTGAGGCATCCTAGAGATACCACCGTAATCAGTGTAGCTGGAAAAAATCACAGAGACATCTAGAACCCTAGAAGACCAAACACAAGTGAGGCAACTGGAAAGGCAGGCTTCAATCAGAGACAGAAGTACAGGTAGCACTAGATTTAACCAGATGGCAAAAGGCAGGCGCAAGAACGTAAGCAACAGAAACCAAAGTTACATGGCATCATCAGAACCCAGTTCCCCCATCATAGCAAGCCCTGAATACCCCATCACACCAGAAAAGCAGGATTCATAATTAAAATCACTTCTCATGATGATGATAGAGGACTTTAAGAAAGAAATAAATAACACTCTCAAAGAACAGATAGAAACCCTTAAAGAGGAAACACAAAAATCCCTTAAGGAATTGCAAGAAAATGCAACCAAACGGGAGAAGGAATTAAACAAAACCATGCAGGATCTAAAAATGGAAGTAGAAACAATAAAGAAATCACAAAAGGACAATACCCTGGAGATAGAAAACTTAAAAAAACGATCAGGAGTCATAGACACAAGTATTACCAACAGAATACAGGAGATGGAAGAGAGAATCTCATGTGCAGAAGATACCATGGAAAACATTGACACAACTGTCAAAGAAAATGCAAAATACAAAAAGCTACTAACCCCAAATATACAAGAAATCCAAGACACAATGAGAAGGCCAAACCTAAGGATAATAGGAATAGATGAGGGGGAAGACTCCCAACTTAAAGGACCAGTAAATATCCTCAACAAAATTATACAGGAAAACTTCCCTAACCTAAAGAAAGAGATGTCCATAAATATACAAGAAGCCTACAGAACTCCAAATAGTTTAGACCAGAAAAGAAATACTTCCCACCACATAATAGTCAAAACATCAAATGTACAAAACAAAGAAAAAATACTAAAAGCAGTAAGGGAAAAAGGCAAAGTAACATATAAAGGCAGACCTATAAGAATTACACCAGACTTCTCACCAGAGACCATAAAAGCCAGAAGATCCTGGACCGATATCATACAGACCCTAAAAGAACATAAATGTCAGCCCAGACTACTATACCCAGCAAAACTGTCAATCATTATTGATGGAGACACCAAAATATTCCATGACAAATCCAAATTTTCACAGTATCTCAACACAAACCCAGCACTTCAAAGGATAATTGGTGGAAAACTTCATCACAAGGAGGGAAACTACAACCTAGAAAAAGCAGGAAAGTAAACTTCCAAAAACCGTAAAAGAAGGTAGCTACACAAACATATCTCCACTGCCAATAACAAAAATAACAGGAAACAACACTCATTTTCCTTAATATCTCTTAATATCAATGGACTCAATTCTCCAGTAAAAAGACATAGACTATCAGACTGGATACGTAAACAAGACCCAACATTTTGCTGCATTCAGGAAATGCACCTCTGTGGAAAGGACAGACACTACCTCAGAGTAAAATGTTGGAAACCAATCTTCCAAGCAAATGGTCCCAAGAAACAAGCTGGAGTAGCGATTCTAATATCAAATAACATCAGTTTTCAACCAGAAGTAATCAAAAAAGATAAAGAAGGACACTTCATATTCATCAAAGGAAAAATGTACCAAGAAGAACTCGCAATTCTCAACATCTATGCCCCAAATGTAAGGGCACCCACATACATAAAAGACACTTTACTAAAGCTTAAAGCATACATTGCATCCTACACAATAATAGTGGGAGATTTCAACACCCCACTCTCAGCTATGGACAGATCATGGAAACAGAAACTAAATCGAGACACAATGAAACTAACAGAACTTATGAACCAATTGGACTTAACTGACATCTATAGAACATTTCATCCTACAAAAAAAAAAAAAAAAAAAAAAAGAATATGCCTTCTTCTCAGCACCTCATGGTACCTTCTCCAAAATAGACCATATAATTGGTCACAAAACAGGCCTCAACAGGTACAAAAAGATTGAAATAATCCCTAGTACCTTATCAGACCACCATGGATAAAGACTTGTCTTTGACATAGACAAAAACAACAGAAAGCCCACATACACTTGGCAACTGAACAATGCTCTACTCAATGATAACTTGGTCAAGGAAGAAATTAAGAAAGAAATTAAAAACTTTTTAGATTTAAATGAAAATGAGGACACATCATATCAAAACATGTGGGACTCATTGAAAGCAGTACTAAGAGGAAAAATCATAGCTCTAAGTGCTCACAAAAAGAAAGTGGAAAGAGCATACATTAACAACTTGACAGCAAACCTGAAAGCATTAGAACAAAAAGAAGCTAATATACTCAAGAAGAGTAGACGGCAGGAAATAATCAAACTCAGGGCTGAAATCAACCAAGTCGAAACAAAAAGAACTATACAAAATATCAACAAAACCAGGAGCTGGTTCTTTGAGAAAATCAACAAGAGAGACAGACCCTTAGCCAGACTAACCAAAGGGTGCAGAGACAGCATTCAAATTAATAAAATCAGAACTGAAAAGGGAGACATAACAACAGAAACAGAGGAAATTAAAAAAATTATCAGATCCTACTACAAAGGCCTATACTCAACAAAATTGGAAAATCTGGAGGAAATGGACAATTTTCTAGATAGATACCAGGTACCAAAGTTAAACGAGGAGCAGATAAACCATCTAAACAGTCGCATAATGCCTAAAGAAATAGACACAGTCATTAAAAATCTTCCCACCAAAAAATGTCCAGGGCCAGATGGTTTCAGTGCAGAATTCTTTCAGACCTTCAGGGAAGACCTAATACCAATCCTCTTCAAGCTATTCCATCGAATAGAAACAGAAGGAACACTACCCAATTCATTCTATGAAGCTACCATTACACTCATACCTAAGCCATAGAAAGACCCAACAAAGAAAGAGAACTACAGACCAATCTCTCTTATGAATATTGATGCAAAAATACTCAATAAAATTCTCGCAAACCAAATCCAATAACACATCAAAACAATTATCCATCAAGATCAAGTAGGCTTTATCCCAGGAATGCAGGGATGGTTCAATATTCAAAAATCCATCAATGTAATCCACTACATAAATAAACTCAAAGAGAAAAACCACATGGTCATCTCACTAGACGCTGAGAATGCATTTGACAAAATTCAACATCCCTTCATGTTAAAAGTCTTGGAAAGATCAGGAATTCAAGGCCCATATCTAAACATAGTAAAAGCAATATACAGCAAGCCAGTAGCCAACATCAAACTAAATGGAGAGAAACTTGAAGCAATCCCACTAAGATCAGGGACCAGACAAGGCTGCCCACTCTCACCTTACCTATTCAATATAGTACTGGAAGTCTTAGCTAGAGCAATTAGACAACAAAAGGAAGTCAAAGGGATACAGATAGGAAAGGAAGAAGTTAAAATTTCACTATTTGCAGATGATATGATAGTATACTTAAGTGAACCTAAAACTTCCACCAGAGAACTCCTAAACCTGATAAACAACTTTAGCAATGTGGCTGGATATAAAATCAACTCCAACAAATCAGTAGCCTTCCTCTATTCAAAGGATAAACAGGCAGAGAAAGAAATTAGAAAAATGACACCCTTCACAATAGCCACAAATAAAATAAATTATCTTGGAGTGAATCTAACCAAGCAAGTGAAAGATCTGTATGACAAAAACTTCAAGTCTCTGAAGAAAGAAATTGAAGAAGATCTCAGAAGATGGAAAGATCTCCCATGCTCCTGGATTGGCAGGATTAACTTAGTAAAAATGGCTATCCTGCCAAAAGCAATCTACAGATTCAATGCAATACCCATCAAAATTCCAAATCAATTCTTCATAGAGATAGAAAGAGCAATTTACAAATTTATTTGGAATAACAAAAAACCTAGGATAGCGAGAACTATTCTCAACATAAAGGAACCTCTGGGGGAATCACCATTCTGGACCTCAAACTGTACTACAGAGCAGTAGTGATAAAAACTGCATGGTATTGGTACAGAGACAGACAGGATGATCAATGGAATAGAATTGAAGACCCAGAAATGAACCCACACACCTATGGTCACTTGATCTTTGACAAGAGAGCTAACACCATCCAATGGAAAAAGGACAGCATTTTCAACAAGTGGTGCTGGCTCAATTGGAGGTCAACATGTAGAAGAATTCAAATTAATCCATTCTTATCCCCTTGCACAAAGCTCAACTCCAAGTGGATAAAGGACCTTCACATAAAGCCAGATACACTGAAACTATTAGAAGAGAAGTTGGGGAAGACCCTCGAATACCTAGGCACAGGGGAAAAGTTCCTGAACAGAACACCAATGGCTTATGCTCTAAGATCAAGAATCAACAAATGGGACCTCATCAAATTGCAAAGCTTCTGTAAGGCAAAGGACACTGTCAACATGACAAAACGACAACCAACAGATTGGGAAAAGATCATTACCAATCCTACATCCGATAGGGGGCTAATATCGAATATTTACAAAGAACTCAAGAAATTAGACGCCAAACAACAAAATAACCCCATTAAAAATGGGGTGCAGAGCTAAACAAAGAATTCTCAACTGAGGAAACTCGAATGGCCGAGAAGCACCTTAAGAAATGCTCAACATCCTTAGTCATCAGGGAAATGCAAATCAAAATAACACTGAGATACCACCTCACACCAGTCAGAATGGCTAAGATCAAAAACTCAGGTGATAGTAGATGCTGGCGAGGATGTGAAGAAAGAGGAACACTCCTGCATTGTTGGTGGGGTTGCAAGCTGGTACAACCACTTTGGAAGTTAGTCTGGCGGTTCCTCAGAAAATTGGATATAGCACTACCTGAGGACCCAGCTATACCACTCCTGGGCATATACCCAGAAAATGCCCCAACAAATAACAAAGACATATGCTCCACTATGTTCATAGCAGCCTTATTTATAATAGCCAGAAGCTGGAAAGAACCCAGATGCCCTTCAACAGAGGAATGGATACAAAAATGTGGTACATTTACACAATGGAATATTACTCAGATATTAAAAATAATGAATTTGGGAAATTCTTAGGTAAATGGATGGAACTAGAAAATATCATCCTGAGTGAGGTAACCCAATCACAAAAGAACACACACGGTATTTACTCACTGATAAGCAGAGATTAGCCCAAAAATCTGAAACAACAAAGATTCAACTACCAGACGACATGAAGCTCATGAAGATGAAAGAACAAGTGAGGATGCCTAGGTCTTTCTTAGAAGGAGTAACTAAATACCCAAGGGAGCAAATATGGAGACAAAGTGTGGGACAGAATCTGAAGGGGGGGTTGTAGGGAGACCATTCCATCTGGGTATTCATTCCATGGGCAGTCACCAAAAATAGATGCTGATAGGGATGTCAGGATGGGAAAGCTGACAGCAGCCTGATAAGGCTGTCTCCTTAGAGGTCCCCCAGAGTCTGACATACCCAGAGACAGATACCCACAGCTATCCATTAATCTGATCAAAGGTTCCCAATGGAGGAGTTAGAGAGTAAATTGAAGGAACCTTAAGGGCTGGTGGCCCCGTGAGGAGAGCAACAATACCAACCAGCCAGAGCTTCCCAGGGTCTAAACCACCAGCCTAGGAGCACATAGGGAGAGACACATGACTCCAGCTGTATATGTAGGGGAGGATGGCCTTGTTGGGCAAAGGTGGGAGACAAGATCATTGGTACCCTGAAGGCTGAGCACTGAGGGGGGGGAATCTGAGGGTGGGGACGGGGCCTGGGGGTAGGTGGGTAAACACCTTCATAGAGGCAGGAGGAGGGGGGATGGGATAAGCGGTTCCTGGGTGGTGGGGGAAATATGGTAAGGGGATAAAATTTGAAATGTAAATATTATATCCAATAAAAGAGGGGAAAAATAGAAAAGCGGTTAGAACCAACATTCTTAATAAAATGTCAGCCCTCTTTTTAAAAAAAAAACTATCTTGATACTAAAATTTGTTTTGAGAATTGTATATTGCAGAATGATCAGCCTTGGTGTATCTACTCAACAAGCAAGCTGGGCAGACCTGCTCAAACCTCTGAGGTCTGTGAATTCCATCTGGAGGCAGCGAAGACACAGCATCAGAGGATTGTCAATTTGCTTTCCCTCCCACTCCTCTTCTACTATCTCAACGCCCATAATCAGCTTGAAGAAGCTAATGAAGAGTCAGCACTCCTATTCCCTGGGCATGGGGACTAAGGTGGTAAATGTTGGGCTGTCTCTCTAGGGAAACGTAGTGGTTTTGTCGGAATAGAGAGGATTAGCTAGGGTTTATTGCATAGCCATAACCTATTAGTAGAAATCTGTATAATTAATATCAAGATGAAGATATAAATTCTTAAATGGCACCAATTTACTTTGTTTACAAATGTTAAGGTTTTCATTGGCATGAGCTTCTTAGTGATATAAGAGTGAGATGAATATTGTTACTCAAATAGGCATTGTACCAGTATAACACATTTAGGAATACAAAGCTTAGACCCATTCCTTCTTTAACTTTTTTAACTGATTTGAGATGGTCAGCCTGTGAGTTAAGGGACTATAGCAAATTCATGAGTTGGAGTTTATTATAAGGGTGTTCTCTATGTTTTACTTAGAAATAGCTGAGTGGAGTTAACAGGCAACAGTCCAGATTACCTTACATGGAAAGCTGGTTTTCAAAACATCAGAAATCCTTAGAATTGACATGACAAACATTTCAGTATTAATGTTCATTTTCATTAGAGACCTGTCTGCTCTGGACAGCTTCCTATATTGACTTCTAAGAAGAAATTGAGCATCCTTGGAGTTACTCCAGTTGTGGTGAGACAGCCACTAGGCAAGAATTGCCACTTTCCTTCTACAGACAAATTACTGTCCAGAAAAGGACACACTTGCAGAATAGTCGACTGATTATATCTGCCTAGACAGAGTAATCAGCCCTTAATAATTCTGCAGCACTAAGGTCTGTCAGATGATCCTAGGCCAGAAGGCAGAAGAACAGATGCTCCAACGTTTTGAAGTAGAGCGAGTGTCCAGGTGTTCAGAGGTCTTTATAAATTGGCTAAGTTTTAGAAGCTATGCTTTGTGCTTCCCACAATTATAGTCAACTCAGTCATTCTGGATTTCTGACGGGGTTGAAAACTTATAGCTATTTACCTTGAGAGAAAAGATCTGAGTGTATGGTCGTCAGCTGACATTCATCCTAAAGCCAGGTTCAGAACTAAATGTTTTAGTTAGGAGAGATGACAGAGGTGCTGGTAGGTCAACAAAAGGATGGACTGGGTATTAGGACTATCTTGTACCTCACTGGTACAAATTGGCATAATTATGCTTTAATTGTATTTTGAGAGAAAAGTTTCCTTTTGACAGGAAGGGTGATGTGTAGGAGGAGCTAAGGTGGGAGGAGTACTGAGAGGAAGAAAAGGAGTAAGAAGAGAAGAAGAAGAAGGAGAGGAGAAGCTAGGTGATGAAAGAGAGATAGAGGGGGGAGACAGGGAAGCAGATGTTCATGTATCTCCACCAGTCAAAGATAGTAGATATATCTAGGTTGGGTAGTGGGTTAAACCTCTGATGGAACAATACCAAACTTATAAAGCCTATGATTAACATTTTTTTAAAAAATGTATAAATGCAAAAAGGAAAAGGGGGCATGGGATAGGGGTTTTCTAAGGGGGGGGGGAATGGGGAAAGGGGATGGCATCTGAAGTATAAATGAAAGATCTAATAAAAAAAAAGAAAAAAATTATAACTTCATCTTAATAACAATTATACATATTTCTACCAGTAGCTTATGGCTATGCAATAAATCCTAGCTAATCCTCCCTGCTCCACCAAAACCACTACTTTTCCCTAGAAAGACAGCGCAATGTTAACCACCTTACTCCCCAAGCCCAGGGAATAGGGGCACCTACTCTTCATTAACTTCTTCAAGCTGATTATGGGTGTTGAGATATTAGAAGAGGGGCTGGGGGAAGAGTAAATTGATAAGCCTCTGACACTGTGTCTTCACTGCATCCAGCTGGAATTCTAGGACATCAGAGGTTCAAGCAGGTCTGCTCAGCTTGCTTGATGAGTAGATACACCAAGGCTATGTATTCTGCAATATACAATTCTCAAAACAAATTTTAGTATCAAGATAATTCTTTGTTTGAATTCTGGAATCAAGTCTTCTGGCAGCCTGCCTCTGTCATGTCTAATCCATATAATTCTGGGAGTTTCTATGAGGGTGTGCTCCCACCATCCTCCCATTTTTGCCTTCTTGCTCTCAAATTTCCCAACATCAGGGAATCCAAACTTTCGGGCACCTAGGCCCTCCACTTCCACTGATGCCTAACCCCTTACCCCATTCCCCCCCCTCCAATTACTATAAGGGTGTGCTCCCACCATCCTCTCATTCCAGCCTCCCTGCTCTTGCAGTTCCCCAACACTAGGAAATCTAAACTTTCACGTACCAAGGCTGTCCACTTCCAATGAGGCCTGGCAAGGCCACCCTCAAATACCTATACAGGTGGAGCCATGAGTCCCCCGCTTTGTGTTCTCGGGCTAGAGATTTTAGAATGGCTACTCCAGCTTGTTTCTTAGGACCATTTGCTTGAAAAATTGTTTTCCAGCCTTTTACTCTAAGGTAGAGTCTGTCTTTGCACTG
This sequence comes from Arvicanthis niloticus, assembly GCF_011762505.2. Classification (NCBI taxonomy): domain Eukaryota; kingdom Metazoa; phylum Chordata; class Mammalia; order Rodentia; family Muridae; genus Arvicanthis; species Arvicanthis niloticus. The sequence continues at coordinate 39,104,557 of NC_047665.1, read as the reverse complement.
AGGTGGGTTTCCTGTATGCAGAAAAATGTTGAGTCCCGTTTATGTATCCAGTCTATTAGCCTATGTCTTTTAATTGGGAAACTGAGTTTATTGATTTTAAGAGATATTAAGGAACAGTGATTTTTGTCTCCTGTTATTTTTGTTATTAGAGGTGAAGTTATCTTTGTGTGGCTATCTTCTTTTGGATTTGTTGGAAGAGTAATACTTTCTTGCTCTTTCTAGGGTATAATTTCCCTCCTTGTATTGGAGCTTTCCTGCCATTATCCTTTGTAATGCTGGGTTTGTGGAAAGATATTGTGTAAATTTGGTTTTGTCATGGAATATCTTATTTCTCCCATCTATGGTAATTGAGAGTTTTTCTGGGTAAAATAGCCTGGGCTGACATTTGTGTTCTCTTAGGGTCTGTATGACATTTGTCCAGCATCTTCTAGCTTTTATAGTATCTGGTGAGAAGTCTGGTGTAATTCTGATAGGTCTGCCTTTATATGTTACTTGGCCTTTCTCCCTTACTGCATTTAATATTCTTTCTTTGTTTTGTGCACTTGGTGTTTTGATTATTATGTGACAGCAGGTATTTCTTTTCTGGTCTAGTCTATTTTGCGTTCTATAGGCATCTTGTATGTTTATGGGCATCTCTTTCTTTAGATTAGGAAAGTTTTCTTCTATAATTTTGTTGAAGATATTTATTGGCCCTTTAAGTTGGGAATCTTCACTCTCATCTATACCTATTAGAGGACACCTCTAGCCGCAGAGCTACAAGAGGCTCCACAGGATTGGACCTCCATTCCACCTCCCAATTCTTACTAATGCCACATGTGGGCGTGCAACCTGTCCCGGTTGATTTTAAAGGTCCCCTGCCTGAGGGAAGTGTCGGCCTTATTCTAGGTCGCTCCTCTCTTACCTTAAAGGGGCTTGTGGTTCATCCTGGTGTGATAGACCAAGACTATATCGGGGAACTTCAAGTTCTCTGCTCTTGTCCACAAGGCATATTTTCTATCTTTCCTGGGGATAGGATTGCTCAATTGGTTGTCCTTCCAAGTTTGCATAACTGTTTCCCATCCACCGGGGTGCCTAGAGGTGCCAATGGGCTTGGTTCTTCAGGAACTGACTTTGCTCACTTGGTAGTTGACCTTAAAACTAGACCCACCTTGCAATTAATGATAGAAGGGAAGAACTTTATCGGAATTTTGGACACAGGAGCTGATAAAAGTATTATTTCCTCCAACTGGTGGCCTAAGTTGTGGCCTGTTACACAATCGTCCCACTCCTTACAAGGGTTGGGATATGAAGCTAGCCCCACAGTCAATTCACGCTCATTGACTTGGCAGGCACCAGAAGGTCAAACAGGAAGCTTTATACCTTATGTGCTTCTGCTCCCCATTAATCTCTGGGGAAGAGACATCTTACAAGACTTAGGATTAACATTAACTAGTGAGTACTCTCAACAAGCTATTGATATTATGAAAAGGATGGGATATAAGGAAGGAAAAGGCCTTGGCAGAAAAGAACAAGGAAGATTAAGCCCAATCTCACAAGAGTGTAATACAGGAAGACAAGGTTTGGGTTTTCCCTAGTTGCCATTGAGGGTTCTATGCCCATACCCTGGCTTACGGAGGAGGCCATGTGGGTTCCTCAATGGCCCCTATCCTCTGAGAAATTGGAAGCTGCTACAAGGCTGATTAAAGAACAAGTACAGCTTGGTCATTTAGAGCCTTCCACCTCTCCTTGGAATACACCTATTTTTGTCATAAAAAAGAAGTCAGGAAAATGGAGACTTCTCCATGATCTGAGGGCCATTAATGCGCAGATGCGGCTATTTGGCTCCGTGCAACAAGGCCTACCTCTGCTCTCTGCTTTACCTAAGCAATGGAGGATTATAATTATAGACATTAAAGATTGTTTTTTCTCCATTCCTTTATGCCCACAAGACAGGCAAAGATTTGCATTTACCTTACCTGCTGTTAATCACCTTGAACCAGACAAAAGATATCAGTGGAAAGTTTTGCCTCAAGGCATGGACAATAGCCCCACCATGTGTCAGCTGTATGTACAAATGGCCCTTGAGCCAGTTAGGAAACAATTTCCCTCCTTGTTACTGATCCATTATATGGATGACATTCTTATGTGCCATAAGGAATTAGTTATTTTGCAGACCTCATATCCTTTATTACTAAAAACCCTGGGACAGTGGGGCCTGCATATTGCTACTGAGAAAGTTCAAATTTCAGAAATAGACTCCTTTCTAGGAACAGTTATTTACCCAGAAAAAATAGTTCCTCAGAAATTAGAGATTCGCAGAGACCATTTGCACACTTTGAATGATTTTCAAAAATTATTGGGTGATATAAATTGGTTGAGACCATTCCTGAAAATTCCCTCTGCTGAATTAAAACCTTTGTTTGATATTTTGGAAGGGGATGCTCATATTTCCTCGCCAAGAGCCTTAACACCGGCTGCAAGCCGCGCCCTACAAGTGGTAGAAAATGCCTTACAAGATGCCCAGCTAAAACGCATAGATGAAACCAAAGCCTTTGACTTATGTGTTTTTAAAAGTAGGCACTTACCAACTGCTGTGTTGTGGCAGGATGGGCCCTTGTTATGGATTCATCCCAATGCTTCTCCTGCAAAGATTATTGAATGGTATCCAGACGCAGTTGCTCAGCTTGCCCTTCGTGGGCTAAAAGCAGCCATTACCCATTTTGGAGGGGAACCTAAGGTTTTAATAGTGCCTTATACTGCTTATCAAGTCCAAATATTAACTGCTACCTCTGATGTATGGGCGGTGTTGGCCACTTCCTTTAATGGTCAGATAGATAATCACTATCCCAAACATCCCATTTTACAATTTGCCTTAACTCAAGCTATTGTATTTCCATGCATTGTATCTCAGGAACCACTCCTAGATGGAGTGGTAGTTTATACAGATGGGTCAAAAACAGGAGTAGGTGCCTATGTGGTTAATAACAAAGTCACATCCAAACAATACCATGAAACCTCACCTCAAATTGTGGAATGTTTAGTGGTGTTAGAGGTTCTGGAAATTTTTCCAGGTCCCTTAAATATTGTTTCAGATTCCTTTTATGTAGTAAACGCAGTTAAAGTTTTAGAAGTGGCTGGACCAATTAGGACATCCAGTAGACTTGTAGAAGTTTTTCAAAAGATTCAGTTTACCTTGGTTAATAGAAGATTCCCTATTTTTATTACACATATTAGGGCTCACTCCGGCCTACCGGGACCCATGTCCTGCGGAAATGATCTGGCAGATCGAGCCACAAAGTTGATTGCAATTACCCTCTCGCCAAAATTGGATTTGGCTAAAGATTTTCATAAAAGATTTCATGTGACAGCTGAGACGTTACATCGTTGATTTGACATAACTAGAAAAGAGGCTAGAGATATAGTGACTCAATGTCAGAATTGCTGTCAATTCTTACCTGTGCCTCATGTTGGAATTAACCCTTGAGGTATCCAGCCACTACAGATTTGGCAAATGGATGTTACTCACATCCCATCCTTTGGCAAATTGCAATATTTACATGTTTCCACTGATACTTGTTTTGGAATTATATTTGCTTCTCCATTAGCCGGAGAAAAAGCGGCCCATGTTATTCAGCATTGTCTCGAGGCATGGAGTGCCTGGGGAAAGCCTAAAATCCTTAAAACTGACAATGGACCAGCTTACACTTCTCAAAAGTTTGGACAATTCTGTCGCCAAATGGGGGTGACCCATCTGACAGGTCTCCCTTATAACCCTCAAGGACAAGGCATTATAGAACGGGCTCACCGCACTCTCAAGTCTTATTTAATAAAACAAAAAGGGGGAGTCGAGGAGGCTCTACCCTCAGTGCCATGAGTAACCATCTCTATAGCACTCTTTACTCTTAATTTTTAAAATCTGGACAGTCAGGGCCATACGGCGGCTGACCATCATTGTTTAGAGCCTGACAGGCCAAAGGAGATGGTCAAATGGAAAGATGTCTTGACTGGTCAATGGAAAGGCCCGGATCCCATTTTAATAAGATCCAGGGGAGCTGTTTGTGTTTTTCCACAGGAAGAAGACAACCCATTTTGGCTACCAGAGCGACTGACACGACGACTCATGGCACCTGAAGATGACCCCCCCCCCCCCGAAGGATTCATCTGCAGACGTTTTCAGTCCTTATTTGGATCCTCCAAATTTGGATCCCTAGTATATGGGGGGAACAACGATGGGCTATATTATCTGCCTATTCAAAGCCTGTGCCAATCAGACATAATTCAGTTGTTTTCCCTAAGTTTTTTATAACCAACAAAACTGTGGAATTGCCATATCTCCCATATGACCCTGTGTGGGCACCTTTAGAAGAGAATCATTCCCTGATAGAGAAAGGCTCTCTCTGCTTCCCATTTGAGAAAGATGGAGGCTGTATCAAGTTAGTAAGTCAGGCCTTGGGAATGTTTGATGACTAACAAGGAGGCTGGTTGCACACTACCCAGAATACCAGTAACTATGATATAACCATTACAAGCAAAACCTTTTGGCAAGAGGCAATTTGGATCAATGGTACCTTTATATCGCCTGGAGCCACTTATAAGGAACGTCCTCCTCAACCTAGGATAGCTCCCCATTGTAGTCTAAATAATGAGGAAAACATTCCTCCTTGGTCTGATTGTCAGTCCTCTCTTACTAGCTGGGCAAACCAGGATAAGACCTTTTCCTTCTCCCCCAATATGAGGTCCGACCTGGGGGGAGAATGGGATATGAAACAGGGGATGTTCATACAAGATTTCGGGATGCATCCTTTTCATAAATGGCTACTGTGTGGAATTAATGGTAGTTGTACAGATCTCAGTCCTGTTGTTTTTTATTCAGGGTGGAACCACAGGAAAGACCTTTTTTAATGGCATTTCCAAATTTTATCAGTATCATAAGATACCAACTCAGGGACCTGATAGAACCTCAGGTGTACACGTTAATTCTACTACAGAAATTACTGGGGTTAATAAAACTCAAAAGCAAATTGACTTCTCACCTACCCCGGTATGTGTCTATCCCCCCTTCCTGTTTATTCTTTCAAATTCCTCATTTGAAAATTGCACTAATGATTCTTGCATAATGTCTCAGTGTTGGGCTGCCAAACAAGCAAGGCGTGCCATGATTGCTAGAGTGCCACGATGGATCCCTGTTCCTGTGGAAACCCCATCTACTTTGTCATTATTCAGACAAAAAAGAGATTTTGGGACAACTGCAGCTATTATAACAGCGATCTCCATTAATGCGGTTGCAGCTACAGCCGCCGGAATCACTATGTCAACCACAGTCCAAACAGGTGCAGTTTTAAATCAACTATCCGCAACAGTGGCAGATGCAGTTGACCTTCATACTTCTGCTAGTGCCCAGTTAAAAGGCGGGTTGATGGTGGTCAATCAGTGCATTGATTTAGTAGAAGAAAGATTGGATATTCTCTTCTTATTAGCCCAATTGGGGTGTGGAAGAAGGTTAGGCGCCCTGTGTATTACCAGTGTACAATATGATAATTACAAACAAGCAGCTAACTTGTCTAGAAAATTATCTTTATACCTTGCAGGAAAGTGGTCGGAAGGATTTGATGAGACTCTTGAATCATTGCGAGCAGCAGTGATAGCCATCAACTCAACACGAGTGGACCTGTCATTGACTGAAGGACTCTCCTCCTGGATTTCTTCAGCCTTTTCTTTCTTTAAAGAGTGGGTGGGGGTAGGGCTGTTTGGTGCAGCCCTATGTTGTGGATTAGTGCTTATGCTGTGGTTGGTCTGCAAACTCAGAGCCCAACAAAAACGTGACAAGGTCGTTATTACCCAAGCACTCATAGCCTTGGAACAAGGATCATCCCCTGAAATTTGGCTATCTATGCTAAGAGAGTAACTGATGACTGAGACCCTCAGTCGATGCACCCCAAGGGTTCAGCCCATTGCACTAGGTCGATGAGAGGTCTAAGTCTAGCCAGCCCTTGCCTGAATAGCTGTGGTACCTGAATAGTAGGTTGACAGCCCTTGCACTCCTGGGAACTATATTCCATTACACAGGGATGGGTGTCAATTCCTCTTTACATCCCCTTAGCCCTTGCACCCAGAGGACTTGTTTCCATTGCACCTGGTAGGGTAAGGGAGAATTTTCGGGCTGTAAGCTCTTGATCGCTTATTCCCCCAAGATGGAGTTTGCTTGATCGGGCTTGAGTTCGAATCTTAATTGGTGCTATGTTAGACAGGCCAAAGGCAGTTCCATCTTTATAAAACAAAAAGGGGGAGATGTAGAGAGCCTCGGTGAGCGGTGACAACGTTTGCCATTACAAGATGGCGCTGGCATCCAGTGCTCCCACAAGTAATAAGTGGACTGTGCATGTGCAAGTGGTGAAAGCACGCCAAGTCACTGCCCAACCCGGGGCGTAATACGAGGTAATGAGCAAGCAGCCAATTAGAAGTGAACACTCCGTTCTAGGGTGTATATAGGCGGCGCCTTTTCAGGGCTTGGGGTCTTCCTCTTTCCATTGAAATAAACGCTTGCTGCAGAAGGATCCTGGTGCCCGTGTGCATTCTTGCTGGAGACGATTGCACAGGTCACAGACCTTGAATTCCTGATCTTTCCAAAACTTTTAACATGAAGGGATGTTGAATTTTGTCAAATGCTTTCTCAGCATCTAGTGAGATGATCATGTGTTTTTTTTTTCTTTGAGTTTATTTATGTAGTGGATTACATTGATGGATTTCTGAATATTGAACCATCCCTGCATTCCTGGGATAAAGCCTACTTGATGATGATGGATGATTGCTTTGATGTGTTTTGTGATTCAGTTTGCAAAAATTTCATTGAGTATTTTTGCATCAATATTCATAAGAGAGATTGGTCTGTAGTTCTCTTTCTTTGTTGAGTTTTTGTGAGGCTTAGGTATGAGCGTAATTGTAGCTTCATAGAACGAATTGGGTAGTGTTCCTTCTGCTTCTATTCTATGGAATAGTTTGAAGAGAATTGGTATTAGGTCTTCCTGGAAGGTCTGATAGAATTCTGCACTAAAACCATCTGGCCCCGGACATTTTTTTTTTGGTGGGGAGATTTTTAATGACTGCTTCTATTTCTTTAGGGGTTATGTGACTGTTTAGATGGTTTATCTGTTCCTCGTTTAACTTTGGTACCTGGTATCTATCTAGAAAATTGTCCATTTCATCCAGGTTTTCCAATTTTGTTGAGTATAGGCCTTTGTAGTAGGATCTGATTTTTTTTTTAATTTCCTCTGTTTCTGTGGTTATGTCTCCCTTTTCAGTTCTGATTTTATTAATTTGAATGCTGTCTCTGCACCCTTTGGTTAGTCTGGCTAAGGGTCTGTCTCTCTTGTTGATTTTCTCAAAGAACCAGCTCCCAGTTTTGTTGATATTTTGTATAGTTCTTTCTGTTTTAACTTGGTTGATTTCAGCCCTGAGTTTGATTATTTCCTGTCATCTACTCCTCCTGGGTATGTTAGCATCTTTTTGTTCTAACGCTTTCAGGTGTGCTGTCAAGTTGTTAGAGTATGCTCTTTCCATTTTCTTTTTGTGGGCACTTAGAGCTATGAGTTTTCCTCTTAGTACTGCTTTCATGGAGTCCCACAAAATTTGATATGATGTGTCCTCATTTTCATTTAAATCTAAAAAGTCTTTAGTTTCTTTCTTATTTCTTCCTTGACCAAGTTATCATTGAGTAGAGCATTGTTCAGTTGCCAAGTGTATGTGGGCTTTCCGTTGTTTTTGTCCATGTCAAAGACAAGTCTTAGTCCATGGTGGTCTGATAGGGTACAAGGGATTGTTTCAATCTTTTTGTACCTGTTGAGGCCTGTTTTGTGACCAATTATATGGTCTATTTTGGAGAAGGTACCATGAGGTGCTGAGAAAAAGATATATTCTTTTGTTTTACAATGAAAAGTTCTATAGATGTCAGTTAAGTCCAATTGGTTCATAACTTCTGTTAGTTTTATTGTGTCTCGGTTTAGTTTCTGTTTCCATGATCTGTCCATAGCTGAGAGTGGGGTGTTGAAATCTCCCACTATTATTGTGTGAGGTGCAATGTATGCTTTAAGCTTTAGTAAAGTTTCTTTTATGTATGTGGGTGCCCTTGCATTTGGGGCATAGATGTTTAGGATTGCAAGTTCCTCTTGGTACATTTTTCCTTTGATCAATATGAAATGTCCTTCTTTATCTTTTTTGATTATTTTTGGTTAAAAAACCATTTTATTTGATATTAGAATTGCTACTCCAGCTTGATTCTTGGGACCATTTGCTTGTAAGATTGTTTTCCAACCTTTTACTCTGAGGTAGTGTCTGTCTTTTTCACAAAGGTGAGTTTCCTGTATGCAGCAAAATACTGGGTCATGTTTATGTATCCAGTCTGATAGTCTATGTCTTTTTATTGGAGAATTGAGTCCATTGATATTAAGAGATATTTAAAAAAAAATGAATGTTGTTTCCTGTTATTTTTGTTAATGGCAGTGGAGTTATGTTTGTATAGCTACCTTCTTTTAGGGTTGTTGGAAGATTACTTTCTTGCTTTTTCTAGGTTGTACTTTCTCTCCTTGTGTTGGAGTTTTCCACCAATTATCCTTTGAAGTGCTGGATTTGTGGTAAGATATTGTGTAAATTTGGATTTGTTATGGAATATTTTTGTTTCTCCATCAATATTGATTGAGAGTTTTGCTGGGTATAGTAGTCTGGGCTGGCATTTGTGTTCTCTTAGGGCCTGTATGGTATCAGTCCAGGATCTTCTGGCTTTTATAGTCTCTGGTGAGAAATCTGGTATAATTCTTATAGGTCTGCCTTTATATGTTACTTTACCTTTTCCCTTACTGCTTTTAGTATCTTCTCTTTGTTTTGTATATTTGATGTTTTGATTATTATGTGACAAGAGGTTTTTTGTTTTGTTTTGTTTTGTTTTGTTTTGTTTGTTTGTTTGTTTTCCTAGTCTATTTTGTGTTCTTTAGGCTTCTTGTATATTTAAGGACATCTCTTTCTTTGGGGAAGTTTTCCTCTATAATTTTGTTGAAGATATTTACTGGCCCTTTACATTGGGAGTCTTCACCCTCATCTATACCTATTATCCTTAGGTTTGGTCTTCTCATTGTGTTCTGGATTTCCTGGATGTTTTGTGTTAGAAGCTTTTTGCATTTTGCATTTTCTTTGACCGTTGTGTCTATGTTTTCCATGGTATCTTCTGCACATGAGATTCTCTCTTCTATCTCTTGTATTCTGTTGGTGATGCTTGTGTCTATGACCCCTGATCTTTTGCCTAGGTTTTCTATCTCCAGGGTAGTCTCCCTTTGAGATTTCTTCATTGTTTCTACTTCCATTTTTAGATCCTGGACAGTTTTGTGTAATTCCTTCACCTGTTTGGTTGTGTTTTCTTGCATTTCTTTACGGACTTCTACCTGTTTACCTGCGTTCTCCTCAAATTCTTTGAGAGTGTTATTTATGTCTTTTTAAAAGTCCTCTATCATCATCATAAGAAGTGATTTTAATTCTGAGTCCTGCTTTTCTGGTGTGATGTAGTGTTCAGGACTTGCTATGGTGGGGGAACTGGGTTCTGGTGATGCCAAGTAACTTTGGTTTCTATTGTTTACATTCTTATGCTTGCCTTTCACCATTTGGTTAGCTGTAGTGCTACTCGAACTCACTGGTTCTGACTGGAGTCTGCTTTTCCAGTTATCTTGGTTGTGTCAGAACTCCTTGGGGTCTGGATGTCTCTATGATCCTGAGCTCCAGCTGTTCTGGGTACAGTGGCTCATCTAGGTTATCTCAGGATATGGTAGTAGACCAGCTAGGTGTTTGCTGCTCTGATTGTAGTTGCTCCTCTAGGATGCTTCAGGATGTGGTGTCCCCTGCTCTGCAGCTCTGCGGTCCGTGACCTCTCTAGAATGCCTCTGGATGCAGTTTCCTGCAGCTCTGCTGTCCGTGACCTCTCTAGGATGCCTCTGGATGCAGTTTCCTCAGGGGAGCATATCAGCTACCACTCTGGGTTCAGTGGGTCCTCTAGGATGTCTCGGGAGGAGTCCGGTGTCCAGGAAGGAGCAGACCAGGCATGGGTCTGGACCAGGCCTCAGATCTACCACTCTGGGTTCAGTGGACCCTCTATGATGTCTCAGGAGGAATCCAGTGTCCAGAGAGGATCAGGGGACCAGGTGCGGGTTTGCACCAGGTCTCAGATCTGGGAGAGGGCTGGAAGGGGAATGCTGCTACTCCTCAGGGGCAGGGTTTGGGTTTCTGCTATAATCTGAGCACTCCCTGCACCCAGCTATGGGTATAGGGCAGTTTTTGGGTCTTCTTACCTACCACTCTGGGTTCAGTGGACCCTCTATGATGTCTTGGGAGGAGTCCGGTGTCCAGAAAGGAGCAGCAGACCAGCTGCAGGTCTGCACCAGGTCTCAGATTCAGGAGTGGAGCAACCGTAATTTTAAATCACATGCCCATAATGGCTAAGGGTGTTGGGACATTTCTTTAATTGTTTGTTGTCCATTTATTTTACCTTTTGAGAAGTTTCTGTTTAGATCTATATTCCATTTTTAAATTGGGCTATTTGTTTTCTTGATGACTAGTTTTATTTTAGTGCTTTGAATAGTCTACCCATTACCCACTGTTAGAGGAATAATTGGTAAAGATATTTTGCTATTCTGTATCTTACCCATTTGACTGAATGGTAGTATCCTTTGCTATACACAGCCTTTTGTTTTATGAGCCTTTTGTTTTATGTTTTATGAGGTTTCATTTATTAATTGTTGGTCTTAAAGTCTGTCCTATGTGTTTTCTGCTCAGAAAGTAATTTCCTGTGCCAGTGATTTAAGCATGTTTCTTATTTTCTCTTCTATTAGGTTCAGTGAATCAGGTCTGGTGTTGAGATCCTTTATTAATTTGGAGTTGAGGTTTTTTTCACATTTTATTAGGTTTTTGTTTTTTTTGTGTGTGTGAAGTTCCAATCATGTACCCTAATCCCACTCATCTCCCTTCCCCATGTACCCACCATCTACCCTTGCAATCTTCCCACAAATACATTTAAAAATCTCATTGTGGAAGCTGTAGTGTGTCCCATAGCACTCTCTTTTGTCCACACTTTTTTGCTTGCAAATGTCCATTGCAATGACTCCTTGGTCTGGTATGAGGTCTCTGGGTTCTGCTTTTCTATTGAGACTGGAACCTCACTGGGACTCCTCAAATACCCTGCTTTTGGCCTGCATCATGAAAATCCTATAGTTTTGGGTCTGTAGAACCAGCCCCTTCATGTACTCCAGCAGTTTATTCATGTGGTAGATATTGGGGTTGGCCAATTCAAAGCCCTGGATTTGAGTCTGATAGGCACCTGAGCTGGTCAGACTGCCTTCTTTCCTGCTCTCATGCCCTCAAGGTCATCACACCCACAACCCCAGCAACCAGGGTCAGCTCTACTGTGCTGCCCAGGTGAGGTGCAGGGCCTGCTCTCCTTTTGTTTCTCTACTTTGTATCTTTGCCTTGTTTGCCAAATACAGTTGTCCATACCTGTGTAGACTTATGTCTGAGTCTTTAATTTAATTTGATTGATCTCTATGTCTGCTTTCATGCCAATACCACGCTTGTTTTCTTACTATAGGACTGTGATACAACTTGAAATCTGGGAAAGTGATAACTCCATCTATTTTTTTTTTTTTTAATTTACTGAGGATTATGTATAGTTAACCTGGCTTTTTAAAATTTTTATATGAAATTTGAAGACTGTTAAATTTCTAGGAAGAATTGTGTTGAGACTTTTGGGAGGATTGAATTAAATCTTTTATTGGTTTTGGCAGAATGCCCTCTTTTCAAAATATTAATCCTGCACAGCCATGAGTATGGGAGGGTCTTTCCATCATCTGCTCCCTACTACAGTTTTTTTCTTCAATGTCTTAAAGTTTGTATTATACAGTGTTGGGCCTAACATGAGGTCTAATCTCCATTCCACCTTCACCCTTCAGTCTTGTACACAGGTGGAGGGATGAACAGTCCCTAGAGAGATTTCCATACTAATGAGGTACCTGAAGGCCAGAGGTGGAGCCAATTAAATATTCCTCCCCAGCCCCTCCCCCCTCCCCTCCCTATTCACCTCAAGTCCACCCTGAGTTTTAGGGGGTATGCATCCAGATCCATCTACCATCCACCATGTCAATAAACCAGTTTTGGAAACCCAAGGACTTCCTCGTGTGTTGGGGCTGAGCTGCCATGAGGAACCGTGAGGAGTCGGGGAGAGGCTTTTAGTTAATGAGCAGCAGGGCCCAACTTCCAGCTGGAGGAACCCAGAGCATTCCCAGCCAACTACCCACAGCATGGCGGGAGGAACCCTGGGATCCCCAGTCATATTTTTTCCCTACAATACGAAAGAAACTGTCACTAACTTAGAGTTATCCTATTTTTTTTTTTTTTTTTTTTTTTTTTTTTTTTTTTTTTTTTTTTTGGCTATTGTGAAAGGTATAGTTGCTCTGATTTCTTTCTTACTAGGTTTGTCTTTTACATATAGTATATATAGGAAGTCTACTAATTTTTGTGGGTTAGGTTCATCTCCTGCTACATTGGTAAAGGTATTTATCAGAAGTAGACATTTCCTGGTAAAGTCTTTAAGAGTTGTTATGTGAAAAATCATCACAGATATTGATCTATAATTTTTTGGTTGGGTCTTTGTGTGATTTTGGCATCAGGACTATAGCAGTTTGATAAAAAGAATTAACAAATGTAGCTGAGCATTACATCCTGATCTGGAGAGAGAGATAGAGAAAAAGAGAGAGACAGAGAGGAGAGAGAGAGTCAGAGAAGAAAGAGTGAGACAGAGAGGAAAGAGAGAGACTGGGCCAGGTATAGGCTTTTGAAACCCTCCAAGACCTCCACTGGTGACATACATCCTACTACAAGGCCACAGCTACTAATACTGCTTTCCTCTGGTCCCTCCTCGATGACTAACCATTCAAAGATGAATCTATGGGGACCATTTTCATTCAAACTGCCACCTTACTATTACAGAACAAATACCTAAATTCTATAACCACATATTTTGAACCCAAAATTTGGAAAATCATATCATTGGAATTCTTGTTTATCCTGACAATGCTCATTATCAGCATTGATTATAGAATCCAATTGTGTTCTAACTTTTTCCTTCCTTTTATTTTGTTATGTCCTACTTCCATCTTGTAATTCTAAATGCCAGGGGCTGAATCTATGCATCTTATCCATATCCTATGCACAGACACTCAGAAATACATGTGGATTACCCATAACACATACACTAACACTCAAGGAACCTGTTGCTTCAAGTGTTTAATATCAAACATTAGTGGTCTTTCAACTTTTATTATGTCTCTGATATATATTTAAAACTATACTCATTTCATATGCATGTATGTGTATATGTCTGGGCATACACATTTGCTGTGGTGTGAATGTGGAAGCTGGAGGACAATTCCCAGGAACTGATTCTGACTTTCTTCCATATGGTTCCTCCATGGAAGTCAGGTTGCCAGTGTAGGCAGCAAGAGCATTCCTTGCTAGGCCATCTCAATGGACCACTACATTGATTCACTTTCCCCTGCTGTCTTCCCCTTTGGTAAGCAAGTTGACTCCTATGGTTGCCTTTTCCCTTGTGATTTGTTTGTCTTTGTTTCACAGCCTAAATATTTCCTGGGTTATATTTGAACCCCAAACTAATTTTGTGCTTTAGTATTAAATGCCATTTTAGAGTTCAATATTACATAAAACTACACATTTTTTCCAGTTACAGTCCAATAATTAAAGCTAACCCACCCAAGGATATCTAAAACAGTCCCTTGTTGAAACAAAGTTATCTAGTAGGTGTGGCCTGGAGAGTACCTTTGAAACACTGGACTGTACTCATCCAAGAGGTCTGAGTTTCAATTCCTGACATCTAAGGAAAGGCTGGGTTTGATTTATATGTGTGGATGCTTTCTAAGGTAGATTACATGAAGGAGAACAATTTGCTGCTGTGTATTATCATGGGATTAGGGAAATCTCTGAAAATGGGATCTGTAGTAATCTCTTTCAGCAAAGAATATTGGTCATGGACTGAAATGAAATCACTCAGATCCTGGTTGTCATAGAAACTGCATTGTTTCATGAGTTCTGTAGGAAGTTCTTAGGTTTCCTCTGGCTCCACTCATGTCTTTAACCTTGTTAATAACTGGGTCACTGGTCTTTGTGAGATTAAGTTGATTTTCAGAGTCAGTATGAGGCAGGAGTTTACTGTTACTATTTCACATTTAAGAGCTCCAACATCACATCTCTCATACATACATGTACATATATGTGTATACTTGTATACTTATATACATGTATACATTCATGTATACATACACACATGTACACATGCACATGTATATACACATATATATGTGTGTATATATGATATGTATATATATATACACATTTTAAAATAAACATAAAACTATAGAAAGACATCAAAGGAAACTTTACTGTGTCCCTTGGGGTACAAATGTTTAGCAAGCACGCTAATGTTTAGTCAAGTACTAGATAGGGAATTTCTTGAGCTAACATGACTAAATCTCCATGAAATTGTTAAACTTATCAATTCATCTGAATGCTTCCAGTCATGGTAGTAGAAAAATCACTTTAAAAAAAAAAACATAATTAGTACTATTTTCTTGGTGCTAGAAAGATGGCTTAGTAGTTACGAGCATTTGCTTGTCTCCCAGGGGACTCAGGTTCAATTCAAAGCAACTGTGTTTTGGTTCAATACAATCCCTCTAACTCCAGTCACTCACAGGTCATGTGATGCTATCTTCCAGACTCTCCAGGCATTAGGAATGAATGTGTTACACAGACATAACTTAGGCAAACTATATATACATTGTAAATGAATATAAACATAAAAAAGTTTTAAAAAATTCCCTTCAAAATAGCAGCAAAATGGAGAATGAAGTTTCTATATTACTGTAATTTGCTAAGATTTCAGAGTTAATTTATAATTAATTTTCAGCTGAAGGCTTGATTGACCAGGAAAAGTGTCTGAGAATAAATAGTTGCTTAAACTTCTTTGTAGGATTTGGCCTTACCCACAGTATTGCAGAACTGAGAGTTTTTTCTTCCTTGTTGAACATATAATTGAGAGACACATTTTCTCAATTTCTCCATCTGAGCATGTCAACATTTATCCAGAAGTCCATCCCTGTGAATCAGCACAAGAGGGCTAAAAGTTGCATAACCAAGGGTCAGAAGTTCTCTAGTATTTACCATCCAGGCATTGTCCCTTGAAGAGAGATTTAAAATTAGAGAAAAGGCACAATCTGTCCAGTAGAAGAAAACAAAACAGAGCATCAGAAGGAGGACACTTTGAGCAGCTCTCAGCTCAGGGGGAGTTCTGTAGAGAAGCTTGGAGTTCTGAAGGTAGAGGATATGCTGGTGATGCTTGTGGAGAAGAAATACCATGTAGCCACTGGCCCCTCCCATGGCACCCTGAAACACTGCATCTCTTAGGACCATGATGAGAAGACCAATCCATTTTATTTTCTGACTTTCTAGTGTAAAATAACAATAGTTGTCTCCATTTTTATGCTGTGATATATTCAGACTTGTACTTGTGATGGAATAGATTAAGTTCATACTTGTCAATGCATTGAGCATCCAAAAGAATAGGAAGAATGGAAGGATGTGCCATGCAGACTTTGGTCTGAGCCTCCTCCACCCAGATGATCTGGGACTGATGATGATGGCCTGGACCACAGTGAGGAGACTGCTGGTGCAGATGGAGAGACCACGGGCCAGCCTCTCCAGGTAAACAATGATTTTACAGCCTATGTCATCTAGGAAGTTTCTCAAACCAAAAGCTGCTATTATCTTAGGCAGTCCTTTTGTGAGAAGGAGTATGATGTTTGTAAAAGCCAAGTGGATGAGAATAAGGTGTATGGGTTTCTTCTCAGGGCTTCCCCACCAACTGAACATATAATTCACAGAAACAGACATGTTCCCCAGAGTGCCAACCACTGTCGAAGAGAGGAAAACCATTTTGTTAATAAACTTTAAAACCATTTTTACTTTCTAGGTTACTAAAATTGTGTATCCAGGATGGAAAGATGTTTTTTTTTTCCAGAAAGCAATAGTAATGCTAGACATGGGTCTGAACAGCACATCTGCATAATAGCATTTTCTACTTTTCAGGAGGCAGTGGTTGACGCATGTAATGTTGCAGGTGAGGTCTCTGAATCTCCCCAGTTTTCTGTAGACTCCGAGTTATTGTGTGTTCTCTCAGAAGTGAGTTTGTTAACAGTTATCCAAAAGTTTTAAAGGAGCTATGTTCTATAATTATACTTAACTTGTTCAAGTGTGTGTATGTATGTGTATTATGTATGTGTGTCTGTCTGTCTGTCTATCTGTGTGCCTAAATTATCCTTGTAAACTCTCAGCATCGTTGAATTGCACTCCAAGTTTCTCCAATCAAAATTTCTTCCTGTTTTCTACTGTATTTTATCATATTGGCCATCGAATTCCCAAAGTTTAAGGCTTCTTTCTTATTTTCATTTTGATCAGGTATAACAATTTCTAGATTTCCATTTTGCTTTATAATACCAATTTCTACATCATAATATTTAAATTTTTTATACTGACCATTCTGTGATTTCACTTTATATAAATTTTCACAAGTTATTTTTTAAACATATTCCTGAGTGTCAAGTCAAATTGAATCACTTTTCCAGAAAGGACCCTGCAGTTAAAGCTGAATCATCAAAAATATGCTGACAAACTCATAGTACATCTGGTTGCAGCCAGGGTGGGTGTCTAGCAGAACCCTGTGGTGCTACCTAGGAGAGGGGATAGCATAGTGCTGTGATCCCAGTGGATGACTTCAGGGCATCTGTGACTCCAGTGAGTGACCTCAGTCCATCTAAGGGAGCAAGGAGCAGCTCTGAATCAGGGGGTGACTATGGGGTGAACAGAAGAATTGGACTAAGGACAAGTCATATGCTGCCATGAGATGAGTGATGTTTTGAGTTATGAGTCCTCAGAGTCAGCAGCAGCAACACAGTAGCTTGGACTTTATTGCTGTGAACAGGGATCCCAACATCTAAGAGCTCATGCCTGCATTTGTCTCTGTGGGGCCTTTTGAACAGCAGTTGTGACACTTGTCTCTCAGCCTGCTTTTCCTCTGACTTGTTTATCAGGCAGGCAGCTTCGTTCTACAACTGTCCCAGGTAAATCCAGAACTTAGACCTCTGCAGGATGTTATTCTTCATGTTCGGGAGCTCCATTCTCATTCCTCAGGGATTTATGGTAAATTTTGGGCATGTTTTCCAAAATAAGAGGAGTCCAGATGCTTCAGTGGCTCTATGGATTTATGTGTTCTAAGTATTTAAAGTGTCTCTGTTCTCTGCTCTCCTTCCTGATAAACTCACAGGATTATTTAAATGTGTATGTCCTGATGATCTCACAGGTGATCTACATGACCTTCACTTTGTTTACACCATTGGGTCCAGGTGGCCTCCTCACTTTGGAAATGTCAGTCATTGCCTTTCAACTGCTCCTCTGACAAAGAAGTAAGTGTTGCCTGTTTCAGTGCTTCCTAGAAATCACAATACCATCCTAAATATATGCACATAATGAAATATGTTCCAGATATTAATACCAAGCACATCAGCATTCATTAACATATTCAGCATAAAAATTAATTGTTCAGTCAGTGATTGCAGTCTATAAGAACCCCTGCTATCAATTCTCTTTAGTTTTTGATAAAGAATAGTAATATTAATCTGTTGTTTAATGCTTGCTTTCCTGGGGATTCTTACTTTTCTAGACCTCTCTTCCCTTTTCCAAACTTCAAATCATATTTGAGAGCAGATTCTGACGTTCTAGTACGCGATTCCTTTTACTGAATTCGACTGCCATAGGAGGGAGAGGTGACTCATCTTCCATGTTATCTTTGGAACTGCTATAGGAAATCAATTTAAACAACAGGATGTACATCTGTTTAGTTAGATGGGTGATCCTCGTTTAGGTCTAACCTTCAAGAGGCTGAGATATGTTACAACCATACACCCTGGTTTTCTAAAAGAGAAAGAAGGAAGCAAACAAAACAAAATAGGAGTATTACTTTTTGCTACTTAGTGCTGGGCTAAAGCTAAGGTGAGCTGTTTCAGGATGTGCTAGTTCACAGCCTGGATCCGTATAGCAGGAATTCTCAAGACTGTAATGATAACTGTAACTCTTAGTGGTTTACAGTTCTCCATTCCAGCTATGCATACAATGTGTATGATATCATGTGATAGAGTGGATACTTTTTAAGGATGGATACAGAAGAAAAGCCTTCACATTGGGAGTTATAAAGTTAGTATAAAAGAAAACATGTTTCAATATTTGAGGACTGGAAATGTACAAAAGTGAAGAGTATAAACTTTATAAACATTGGTGACACTGTTGAAATCACAATGCTGGCATATCTGGACACCGATTTTGGTTTCTTTTTGTTCTGTCATGTTATTTTTGAGACAGAGTCTCCCCATGTAAACCTTGACAAACGTTCATTGCCTCAGTCTCTCCACTGCTGATATTGCAGGAGTGTTTCATTAATGTCTCGTTTTTGATAGACCTCTGAAAATCTCCTGTATCTTACTGATTCCTTTTTTAAAAAATGAGGAGGTAACCTCAGACAAAGTCCCACCCATAGCTCTGTCCTGACTCCAGCCTGAGGATAAACAGAGATGCCTCAGTATTTCTGTCCCACTTCTGTATCTCCAGGAACTTGTCTCCTATCTTTTTAAACCCAGGGACCAGCCTTGTCAGGGTTAGAAGGAAATGGAGGAACCAAGGCTCACAGAGCCTCTCAATTCTTCCCTGACTTTGTCAGAGAGAGATTTAAACTTTAATGAACTCTCTGGGGCACCGCTGAGGGGATGAAGTTCTTACCTCCATGTACTCACCTGGACCTCTGTGGTGCAGACAGGCTCTGGAGCAGCTCTGGGAAGGTGACACTTGCCAGGTCATATTTGTACCGTCTGGATCTGTGGGACTCTTGGCTGCCATCAGGTACTGCAGACTTTAGATTTCATATTGTCACTGTGTCAGGGGGAAGGAAGGCCACCGCAGGGCCTCAGTCCCTGAAGTACAGCTTCCCTCTCTCCCACAGTTACAGCATCTGTTTTGCTCAGAAGTTATTTCCAGCTTAATTAGGGTTTAATTATTTTGAGAGGAAGGATGTGAGGTGAGAAAATGAACAACTAAACAAGTGTCTCTGCACTGAACTTTCCGCATCTCCTGACTTGTTTTCACTGTCTCAAAGTTCCAAGCTGTGGCCTGGCTGGTGACTGACTTCTGTCACACAGGCCTTGCTTTTCCTTCTCAAATTCCTCATTAGACAGGAGTGAAACAAGTGATGCTCAGCACCCTGGGATTCTGCTTCCTGAGCAAACCCCAGACACGGATAAGGACAAGTTTAGCATCCCTGGTCTACCTGTGTCTGTCAGTATTGAAGGTCTTTGCTGTAACTGACAGTTTATTTTTAACATTGAATACATTAAATATCAGATGGGACTTGAAATATCAATGCCTTTCCAACTTTGACCTTATTCTAAAAACAATCCTAACTTATTATACAACTTCAATAACACTTCTAAAACTTTTGTGTCTTTCCATATATGTTTTGTTCTGGTGCCTAGGAAGCCCTGCCTATCCTGCATGCAGACTAATGTAAATAAATGTGAGAGCAGAGCTGAGGTTAGAAATGAAAAGCCAAGATCCTCTGTAGGAGCTTTGAGTGCACTTTACTCCTGAGTCACCTCTCCAGTCCTTCCAGCAGTACTTTAAAGAAGGTCACATGATAGTGTCAGTGACTGTAGAAGGAGAGATTATCCATGGTAGAAAGTTAGAGGTAATTAAACAATGTTCATACTACTCTTATGAAAATGTCCGAATGAAACTCAGCCCAGAGACTGAAGGAGAGATACTGTGAGGAATTTCCAGTAGAGTTCAAGTTTGCCTGATACCCTTCTAGATAAATTTGTACTTTCTCCTGAGCTTTGGAGTTCTCAGGAGAACATACCTGTTGTGTGTAGTTTTAAAAACGTGATACTGCCTTAGCCCAGGATCTGTGTCCGCCCTATAAGCCCCTGCCAGCTCCCCTTTGTTCCTTCCTCTGAGCACTAACCTGGCTTCTCTTTTCTAACTGCCTTTGCTCCTGAAGGGGTCATATTACCAGCTCACTCCTGTGACTCTTGAATCTAAAAGATACAAACACTGCTACAACTGCTGGGAGCAGCCACCTCCTGCCTGGAAATGCATGCCCTTATCAATTTATTATCTCCGTCTCTCCCTCTGCCCTAAACTTAGTGGCTTGCATCAGCTAGTCCACTGAACATCCTTGCCTGCTGCCCCAGCACATAGCTGAGGCTGCAGGCCCTAACTGCCTTGAGACCTCACATGACTGCTCTTTCTCCTCAGTTCAAAGCATGGCAGAAAAGTCCCCCTTTCCTTCCCTGTGTCTCCTTTTCCTCTTGGGACCCAGAAGTCCACCTGTACCTTCTACCCAGCAATACCCTACCCCCTGCCCCCACCTTCTTTATTGACAACTCAAGAACCAATTGGGGGAACAAAACCTTAGCAACAGAACCTCTTCTTACACATAGCAGAATCACAGATTTCTGTTGCTATAGAAAAATACATAAAAAGAAAAGATAAATACATTTAGAAAGCAAATTGTTCAGTGTCAATACTATCTACTTAATTCTTTTCCTTATATACAGCATCTCAGACAACACATTAAAGTTCAATAAATTATTCACATTCACTTTATTATTACAGAGATAATTATTTCCTCTGGTAAGTGGTTTTGAAAAAGAGATGAACGAGAAGGAATTTGAGTCAGAGATATTGGATTCAAATTTCATCTCTGCACTTTCTATTTGTCTAAGTTTTGTGTGCATATGTGCATGTGTGCCTGTGTGCATGCATATGTTTATCAGTCTGTGTCTAGTGTGCATGTGGTGCTGGGATAAATGCAGGATCTTGCACATGATAAATGCAGAAATATATAATCTCCAAATCAATTTTTAAAATTTTAAAAGATTTATTGATGTAATGTGTATGTATCTGTGAGGGTGACCACATGTCATGTTGTGTGTGGAGGTCAGAGGATAGTTTTCAGGAGTCAGTTCTTTCCTTCTACTAAGTGGGTCCCAGGGATTAAACTCAGGTCCTCAGGCTTGGCAGCAGATGCCTTTACCCCCAGAGCCATCTTGCTGGTCCTCATGTCTCTCCTTATACTTAAAGGATTATTGAATAAACTAATAGTACTGAAACTAATAGTACTGAATTTAGCTTAATAAAATAGGTTGATATTATATAAAATGAAAGTTCTTAATTACAAGGTATACAAAATGAAAATCTTCAAGGAAATGTATTTTATTTTATATTATCCTCAATACACCATAGTCAACTTCACAGGAAGACAGAGGAAATATTATTGACCAATGATGATAATTATGAAACTGCCTATCTCCAATTTGTCTAGTCATAAAGTTTTGCAGCAACCACTGCAGTGAGAATATTCTGTGACTAAAATATAACATATACCAATACTAATCAATGGACATAAATATAAGTTTTCAGAACTTATTTTATAATTTGTCACATACATCATGTCAATTTTGCAAAAGAAAGGTATAGCCTCCTCACTCAGGCTACGAACGTTCCATCTCTGACACAGGCTTCTGATCAGGTTTATGGGATCAGATATGAATTCTGTCCTCTATATTGATTTCAAATCCAACCAGAAAGCATCTGTTGCCTCCATATCAGTCATGCCTTTATTACAACAGTGAGCATGTTGTATGTGTCAGGTTGCCTGTCTAGCATGCTTGGTCTGCACAGGAGGACACATGGTGCTGTAGAAACTGGATATCCACATGCAGAAGAACCAAGCTAGGTCTGTGTGTCTTGCTCACAAATATTGATTCTCACTGGACCAAAGACATTAGCATAAGACAAGGAACTAAAAACTGTTGAAAGAAATGGAGGGAAAAGACATTCAAGATGTAAACATAGGCAAACGTGTTCTCAATAGAAATCCTTAGTTGCTCAGGAAACAAGACAATTGATAAATGGGACTTCAGGAGATTTAAAATCTTCTCTCTCTCTCTCTCTCTCTCTCTCTCTCTCTCTCTCTCTCTCTGTGTGTGTGTGTGTGTGTGTGTGTGTGTGTGTGTGTGTGTCTCAATAGAGTGAAAGGCAGATTAAAGAAAGGCAGATTACAGAATGGAGAAAATCTTGGTAGGCTATACACCTGATTGCTTCATCCTTTTAGAGGATGTGGTTTTAGAGAGTGCCAAAATCTCGTTGGCGCCCAGTGCTGCAGGTCTGCTTTTTCTGAGATGTTCCTTAAGTTTTCCATGGCAGATCATGTGTCCTGATTGTTAGAAGCATCTTTATCCCTTAGATGCTGCTCCACATCAGCCTGGATCTCTTCTGGCCTGGTCTCAGTGCAATTTCTGCATCACACTGTATTAGGCTGGGGGAAGTCTGAGTTGCTGTTCTCCTGATTAATGTCTTTTATATAGCTCTGACATCATTGTTCCTGTCTGTCATCCAGGCCACAAGACATTTTTCACACTGGTCACATTAAAGCCATATTATCTCATCCTTGCAGCTTTTTTTTTTTTTTTTAATCATTACTGTTACCATCAATTTTGCTTCAGTTACAGGGGCATGCTTCATAAGAACATGTCACCAAGGGTCAGTCACTTTTTCTCAATAAGTGGGTTTTCTCAGCTTTCATGACCCTCTTAACATCATCTTTGGCCTGGATTCTGTTCTGGCTTGTAACCAGGATGTAGCTGCCTGACAGTGTTCTCACTGGGAATGTCTGAAGAATACACGTTTTGCGTCTTGCTTGTGCTCCATGGCAGCTACAGTGACATCCATTCAAGTATTTAGTAATCAAACCCTCAAGTCTTCAATGTGTCTGGAATCACCTCATTGTATTTATTCTTACTGAATTCATTAACATGCTGGGAGCAAGCAATGGCAAACAATTATCACCTCGAGATTGTAGTATAGAGGAAGTTAGCTTCTCTCTTGACCTCAGATAAAGGATATTTCCTTGTTACACGGAGGCATTGAAAAGTAATAAACCCTGGCTGAAGAGATGGCTCAGTGGTTAAAGTGTTTTCCTTGCAAGTGTGTGCCACTTACTTAAATGCCTGGTAGGGTGGCTGTTGCCTGCAATTCTAGCCCCAGAAACCAGAATCAGGCTCTCCGTAGAGGAACTGGGTAGTCAGATTAGACAGTTTGGTGTGCTCTCTTTTGACTAAAAGATTCTGGACTCAGTAAAGTTAAACATGATGGTGAATTCCTGTCATCAGCATCAGCTTCAGGCCTGCAGATAAGCACAAATGTACACGTACACATCCCCTAGACACTTGTGCCCATGCACTCACAAGATGTATACATATATTCAACACATTCAAAAAATGGAAATTGTAAAAAGAAATCATAAGTCCATTGACTCTTTAAGGAAATTAGGAAATAAACTGACAAAGCAAATGGATTCATCTATTGTTTGGCTAAACCAATGAAAGACTCCTTTCTCCTCCTCTCCTTTGTATCAGTGTGACAATTTTATAATAGAAAGAAAATTCAGGTAAGGTTCAGTGTCATCAGAGCTATGTGAAGCCTCTGTGGAGAGGCAAGTTTCTCTTCTCATAGTGCCAGGGCTTCAGCCTTTCTCATTCCTAGGGGTAGGACTGACTCCTGGACAATGTACATTCTTTGGGATGTTTGTAACAGTACTCTGATAGTGAAAAGTGGAGGGCATCTGTCTCTCTTTAGAATATCTGCTGTCCTGGCAGGACAGCTACATCCTGACACCTCTTTTCCTATTGGTCTCCTGCTCCATGGCTCCTGAGAGAGCTCATGACAAATAGGAAGTGCTGGGTGTTTCCCTGACATGGTAACCATGGAAGCACATTGAGGGAATGTACGTGTGGACAACTCTTACTTACTCCTTCTTTATTTGCTTTGCTAGCTTCCTGGGAATAGAATCATCCTTGGGATGACTGCAATGCAGTGTCCTGGACTCTTTGGTTCTCCTGGGCCTGAGGTTGTGGAGGTCACAAGGCTCTCAGTGTTCTTCCTCTTCTCGTGGATATGCTGCTGGGGTTCCAGCAAATGGATCCCCTTGGCAGCCTTATTACCTCATTATCTGTACAGCATCAGGGAAGATGGGGTCAGGTATGCAGCAAGGCAAGGAGGCCTAGCAAACACCTGGATGTTCAGTAGAGGCCATTGTGAGTGACTGGGAGTGAGAGGGGGAAGGTCCAGTGTTTATAATCTATGATCAAGGTTTTAATATACCAATGTGCCAGTGAGCCCTGGGATGCAGCATGAGCGTACACAGAATCTGAAAAGCGTCATTTCCAAGAGCCCACTTTCCAGAGCTTCTTGTCCTAGCATTATACGTTCTAACCCAGTTATAATTAGACAGCATCATTGATATGCTATTTTTCATACTGAAATCTAAGAATGTCACACAATTGGTGACCAACTGTGTCATCAATAGATGGGGGGCATTACCTCATCTACTGTTTTTCATGCTCTGGCTTTGAAAAAAAATGCAATAGTAATTTCTGACAGAAGCATTACCTCCAGCATTTCCCTGGTGCGAATGAAAGGATAAAGTCACAAGACTTTATCCTAGTAGTAAATGAAGATTATAGGAGTTCACGTTCCACCTCCCTAGAAATCCACAACAGGTTTTAAGATTGTACAGTGCCAGACGTCTTAACAAAAGGAAATCTGTTACCATAATATTTAACATTTAATTTAATATTTAACTGTGCTACAATTTGATTTGGATGCCAAATCAGCTTGTGCTACAGACAGACTGCCAGTTCAACCTATACAGCATAGCAAACATTATGTCCCTACGTCTAAAATTCATTATGGAAAAGCAACTTACAATGTATACACCTTTAGCTCATAGAGAATAGACATAGAATGTACGTTCTACACTTCTTAGTGGGCATGAATATCTCTGCTGATCAGAACATAGGGGCTTAAACTAGCATAACCAAGTTCTAAAAATACTTTAATATTTAGTAAAATAGACACACGTGTCACTGTGAAACCTTGGTAAAAGGAGAGAATAAAATCTATCCAATAGAAGAAAAGGAAGCAGGTCATAAGAATAAGAACACTCCAAGTAGCTCTGATTTCTGGAGGGGAGTTGTTTGCAAACCTGGAGCTGTGAAGGTAGAGGACACGCTTGTGGTGCTTATACAGATGGAGAGCCATGGACCCACTGCTCCAGCCCATGAGACTCTGAAAGATGACATCACGAAGAGTCATGAGAGAGAGGAAAAGCCACTTGATGATATGTCTGGATTGGAGCATATAACAGTGGCCAATAAACTTTGCAGCCACAGACCTGTTCAAGCCACTGCCTGCTTTGATGTAGGAGAGCAAGTTGGAGCTTATGAGAACATTGACAATCCAAAAGACAAGGATAAAGGGGAGGACTTGGCATGCTCTTTGTGGTTTGAGTTTTGTCCAAAGAGTGGTGCTGGGACTGATGGTGATAGCCTGGACCACACTGAGGAGACAGGTGGTGCAGATGGAAAGGCCCCGTGCCATCCTTGCCAGAAAAACCAC
Organism: Arvicanthis niloticus; assembly: GCF_011762505.2. Taxonomy (NCBI): domain Eukaryota; kingdom Metazoa; phylum Chordata; class Mammalia; order Rodentia; family Muridae; genus Arvicanthis; species Arvicanthis niloticus. The sequence goes on along the minus strand of NC_047665.1, from coordinate 39,078,922 downwards.
AGCTTTACAGCCAATATCTCCTAAGAAGTTTCTGAAATAGAACACTGTGGCTAAATCTTTGATCCCTGTGCTACAAATAGTGATGATATTAGAAAATGCCAAGTGGATAAGAATAAGGTCGATAGGCTTCTTCTCAGTCCCCAAGGCAGGCATGTGCACATGTCTCACAAATATTAGGGTATTTCCCAGAATTCCAGGTCCAGTAAGAGAAAGAAAGATTATTGTGTGGATAACATTATTCCAATTCATCTTCTGACTTTATGCACAACACTAGGAAAAATCTTTTGAGAAACACATGTAAGATTGTCTGTTTATTCTGATAAAAAAAAAAATGGTGTCAATGATGTAAATACACATTTCTTTCCTTGAGGACTCGTGATCACAGTCTTTGTTTTTCTGGTTGGTTTGTTTTCCACTCCCGTGACAACGATGATGACAACAATGATGGCTTTAGTCAGGAAATAAACTTGATAGTTTCCTGCTTTTCATGACAATCCTTCATTCCTCGGGTTCACATGACCATGCTCTTCCCAGACATAAGCTTAATGCATGGCAACAGTTTGGCATTTTCAAACCAGTACAGTCTTGAGTGTTTGCCTGGCAGGCTCCTTCCTTTTCCCTCATGTCACCCAGTGTGAGCTCAGGCTACTGAACTGTGTTTCTGCTTCATCCTGATGCTCTTCATCGCCTTATATGTGGCCATCACTTAAATGATGTTGAACTTAAAAAACCTGCAGTTTCTCAGAAAGTTGTGCTTCATCAAGTGGACCAGGTTCTCAGGTGAGATAATATGGTGTCTCCTCTTCCCAGGCCCCTTGACCATAAATTATATAGAAGTTAATGACTTAGTTAGGATATGAAAGTCTAGATCACTGGTCTTAATGTGGGACCAAGTGTGCTAAAAACTGTCTTCTCAATTTTCATGGGCAGAAGCCTCCCTTTTTAGTGATCATGATTTTCTTTTTAGTCATATTAACCCTGTTTTTACTCTTTGTTCTGGGAATACTTCTCTCCCCTCAAACATGAGGAAAATTGTCCTTTTAGAGTCTTAACAAAGGCATGTCTTCCATATTGTTTTAAGGTTGGTTTAGTTTAGTGATGTTCTTAGTTAGAAGTCCCTAAGCCTGCCAGACCTCCCCACTTGAATATAATCACTTTAGGAATGGTATGGTAGTTTCTCTGTTTTTCTTTCTTCTTTTTTTTTCTTTTATTGCAGTAAAAACTGAGCCATTGAAGCTGAAATTTATACTACTTGTATCATTCCTCACAAGACACATAGAACTTCACACAACCTTAATTTCTATCTATCCTCTATAATTTGACATTTCATCCACATGAAGATCAGTTCTGAATTACCTTGAAACCCTCCCAAAGACATGTTGACATTGGTGCTTACATTTCCACAGGAATATGTGCTATATTATCCAGGACTGATCTTTGCCCATCCCCCATGCCTCACAGCACCTGCTTAGAGCTTTATCACTTAAGCTTTCCCTGCCCTCAGAAGGCCTTATTGCCTATGCATCTTCTCCTTTCCTTTACTGGGCAATGAACAGGCCTCAGAGACACTGGTTTGTATGTTTTATGTAAGTATTAGCATAGCGTCTGTTCAAAGATTATAGGTTGTTCAAGGAAACTGTTGGTTTAAAACTGCACTTTAATCAAAGATCTGAAATGACAAAGCAATTTGCAGAAACATTTGAGTTGGGCTCTTTCCTGAGGATTAACAAAGCTCAGTATCCTGGAGAAGCTAATTCCCTTTGCATGGCATAGTTGGTAAGTATTTAACATTTCCTCCCTTTTGTAATGCTGTAAGCTTTCAAGAAATTTACTAAAAAGTATAGGCTATCCTTGAAGTAACTTAACCAACAATGCTTCATTTTCTCTCAAAATCTCTCTATTGATCTGTTTATAATGTGATACTTTTCAGTTGTACCTATGTGATTTCTGACATGCCAATAGCAAGACTGATAATGATACATGTATACATGCACACACACACATGTTTCCCAGGGTGACTGGGAAAAGATATTTATATACAAGTTTAATAAGCGTTTTAAACCATCACTACTCTAACAGGTAAGAAATAATATAGAGAAATCTGCGTGAAACTAATCAAGGCAGCATGTTCTTTCATAACTGTGTCATGGACCTTAGGGGCATAAGACAAGGCCCAGATACATGTAAGAAAAATCAGTAAGTTGGAGAAGGATAAATTGTAAAATTGACAAGTTTAAACTTTGTAACGTGTCTGTTAAATGCTGTCTTTCCTAATTGCTATATGCTGGGCTTTGAAATTTTTTCTTGGTCCCTTTAAGACTCACTAATGTAGGGAAGGCGCTTTGTACCATTCAGGTGTATTGTGAGGATTCAGTGGAGCAGAGACACATAGTGCTTAGGACAGTGTCTGCCCAGTGTTAACATGCTCTAATAGCCAATGTTCTAGGATTTTCTGTCATGCCAGTTTCCCACACTAGTCTCTGTAACTGCATATTGTGTTTTGTTCTGAACCAGGAGAGAGAAACTTCAGAAACAATAAAACCATAACAGAGAAGGGCAAAGTCCCCCCACTCTGAGATAGCTAAAGGTCACCTGATACAAGATACTGTTGGGTAGAACCTCTCACTCCTGTGAGGACAAACACACAAAATGGAGGAACAGCAAAGGAAAGCTTCCCTACACTCAAGCTGAAATTTCAGTCCATGTCCCTGTACCTGCCTGAGCTGTAATGAGCATCTCTGGCTCAGTGCAACACGTGCAGCTGCACTCTGCTCCCTCATGGACATGGAAACAATTCTGGATGGTTGGTAGAAAACAAGACTGGTTTCTCCCTGGATCTTGTCACCTTCCTCTGTCACAGTGAAAGAGGAACCCAAATCCTCTCTTTAACCACCTCCCCAACTATCCCTATGTTACAGTGTCTCTGTCAAGGTGAAAGGCAGCTTCAGTTCACTGTGACATGAGGGGACACTCACCTGCAGAGTCCGTGCAGGGCTCAGAGTGGGTGTGTCCTTACAGCATAGCCAGGCCCTATTTATAATCCTTGAGCCCTGGGCTCACAAGAACTTTCACTGCTGACAGGATGTCACTAGTAGGAGTTTGGCTTCTCCAGGGAACAGATTCCTTCTGTATATCTCCATCCTAGATGTCAGGTCTGTGCTCTCCCTGGTGCCCTGCTCTTTGTTGAGCCAGAAACTTTCTGCTTCTAACTGAAGTACCTGAGTTTCCTGGTTCCTGGGACTTTTCTCTCCTAGGACCTACCTAAACTAGGAGAAGCTTCTCAGAAACTGAAACATTGGCTCTCTGAAAACTTCAAAGTTCAATGACATTATTGCTGGAGAGATGGTTCAATGGTCATGAGTAATTGTTTCTCTTGAAGAAGATCTATGTTTGATGAATCATGTGCTTCAAATATGGTGGCAAAAAGCTGACATGGGCCAATGACAAGGAAATGAGCTGCTTGACAGGAATATGACATTGGCCAAGGACAAGAAAGTAGGCTTCAAGCAGGAATCTGACATTAGACTAGAACAAAGAAGTAATTCCAAGTAGGAATCTAAATCATAGGCTAGAACAAAGAAGTGATTTCAGGCAGGAATCTAAATATTAGGCTACAACCAAGAAGTGATTTCAGACAGGAATCTAAATTTTAGGCTAGAACAAGAAGGTAGGCTTCAGGCATAAAAATGTCCTTCTGCTAGGATAGGGAAGTAGGCTCAGATACTTTGGTCATCCTGATAAGCCTTTAGAAACAGTGATCACAGGAGTGTTCATGTAATTGGGTTTAATTCCTTGCTTTTTCTTTGACTACTTGTGTTTATTGTATTGCTTTTACCTTGACTATTTGCATCTATTGTATTGCTAGACCCTCAACCCAGAACTGACCTTAATACATGCATGTAATCAAAATTGTATAAAAGCATGAAGGAAGAGGGGGTATAGGATAGGGGGTTCTAGAGAGGAGAAATGGGGGAAAGGGATGACATCTGTATTGTAAATAAATAAAATACTCAAATTTATAAAAAGGCAACTGTTATAAAGCAATAATTTAATTGGGTCTTGATTATAGTTTTAGAGGTTTAGTCCATTATCAGCATGGCTGAAAGCATGATAGTGTGTAGGTAGACATGGTGCTGGAGGAGCAGAGAGTTCAATATCATGATCTATAGGCAGCCAGGAGGAGGCTCTTATTTTATACCGGGCAGAGCCTGAGCATAGGAGACATCACAGCTCAAGTACACAGCACACACCTTGTTGGAAGATTTCAACAAGGCCACACCTTCTCTAATAAGGCCACACCTCCTAATAGTGCAATTTCTTATGACCAAGCATTGAAACACATGAACATCTGAGGGCCAAACTTCAAACCACCTTAGACTGGATGGCTTGGAGGAAGAGGAAAAAGTTTTCAGCATGTAATGTGTACTTATTTTTATATTACTGACTCAGTGTAGTGTTTTCTCAATCTGTAGTTCAATCCCTGGTAGTTTTTATAGCTTTTTATTACATTCAAATTTTCCCCATTTTTAGTATTTTTATTTGTTTCTGTTTTCTTCAAGGTCTCAATTTTTTTCTTGTTGAATGTTTAATCTGCCCTGTTGACTTCCTGGTCTACATTCTGAATTGACCTTTCTTCCATCCCAATTTCTGAATCCTCTTTAAGGTTACTGATTATTTGAAAAACATATTTTTTGCTGTGCATTTTAAATATCGCATTATTTTTATATATAGTATACCTTGTATGAAGCTGTAAACATTCTCAGGGTGGATTCAGAAAAAGAATATTGTGTTTTAAATCCAATCGGATGAAGCAATATGACAAAACAACCAGAAGGTGATCCATTGGAGTCCAGAAAGTCACCACCATCAGGTGAATAAATTCCCTAAATTATAATGATCCAGCCAGCATCATAATGTAGGACACAGCAGAAGCTGACAGAAAGTGAGTTCTCAAAGAAACTTTGATGAAGTTTCTGGAGGAAGCACTGAGATGACCTCATGCAAAGGCCACCCTGGAGCTGTGATGAGAGCAGATCTTGAACAGAAGGACAGATGCTCAAGACTGCTGGAAACATTTGTCAGTGGAATGTCCAGCATTGTGTCCCCAGGTACACACCTTTCCATCTCAGGTAAGGAGGGAAGGTCCTCAGGTTCATTCTTCCCAGTTCTATGACCTTCCAAAGAGAGACAACATTTGTGTGCTTCTGAAGGAAACTGACATATGCAAGTGAAACAATGAACTATCAGGTCCACTCTCCCAGGTGGCTGAGGAGTAGACAAGCTCTGGCTGAGTTCCTCTAGCCAGTGAGGTTTTCTTGGCAATATTTATATCTCCAGAGTTTGCATAGCTCTCTGCCACCATAAAATATTAGGGAAACTTTAGTTTCCAAAGTTGTCACCATGTAAAGGAACAGTAAGCCCTCTGTGAATATTCAGTCCCTGATATGCAACTTTCTTCTCCATCCTCCACAATTACTTCATTTGACTCACAAGTTATGCTAGACTTAGCTATATACCTTTAAAAATTAATTATTTTATTTATTTATTTATAGCCCAAATGTTGTTCTTCCCCATTTACTGCATTGCTTTTAAGTAAGTTTGACATTTCTTTTTTTAAAATTGGATATTTTCTTTATTTACATTTCAAATGTTATCCCCTTTCCAGGTCTCCCCTCCAGAACACCCTATCCCATCCTCCCTCCCCCCTGCTTATATGAGGATATTCATCCACTCACCCACCCACTATTGCCTTCCCAGACATCTTTTCCCTATACTAGGGCAGAGAATCCTCTCATGCCTAAGGGCCAATCCCCCCACTGACGTCCAACAAGACCATCCTCTGCCACAAATGTGGCCCAAGTCATGGGCTAAGTCCTTCCATGTGTACTCTTTGGTTGGTGGTTCAGTCCGTGGGAGCTCTAGGAAGTCTTTCTAGTTGACACTGTTGCTCCCCCCACAGGGCTGCAAGCCCCCTCAGCTCCTTCAGTCCCTTCTCTGACTCCTCCATCAGGGTCCTTGCGCTCAGTCCAATGATGGGCTACAAGGATCCTCCTCTGTATTTGTCAGGCTCTGGCAGAGTCTCTCAGGAGACAGCCATATCAGGCTCCTGTCAGCAAGCACTTCCTGGCATCCTCAGCAGTGTCCAGGTTTGGAGACTGTATATGGCATGGATCCCCAGATGGTCTTTCCTTCAGTCTCTGCTCCACATTTTGTCTTCATATTTCCCCCTTCGAAGAAGCACTGAAGCATCCACACTTTAGTCTTCCTTCTTGGGCTTCAATGGTCTATGAATTGTATCTTGGGTATTCTGAACTTTTGGGCTAATATCCACTTATCACTGAGTGCATATCATGTGTGTTCTTTTGTGACTGGGTTACCTCACTCAGGATAATATTTTCAAGTACCATCCATTTGCCTAAGAATTTCATGGAGTCATTGTTTTTAATAGCTGAGTAGTACTCCATTGTGCAAAGGTACATCATTTTTGGTATCCATTCCTCTGTTGAGGGATATCTGGGTTGTTTCCAGGTTTGGGCTATTATAAATAAGGCTGCTATGAACATAGTGAAATAGGTGTCCTTATTACATGTTGGAGCTTCTTCTGGGTATATGACCAGGAGTGGTATACTTAGGTCTCCTGGTAGTACTATGTCCATTTTTCTGAGGAACCTCCAGACCAATTTCCAGAGTGGTTGTACCAGCTTGCAATTCTACCAGCAATGGAGGAGTGTTCCTCTTTCTCCACATCCTAGCCAGCATCTCCTCTCTCCTGAGTTTTTTATCTTAGCCATTGTAACTTGTGTGAGGTGGAATCTCAGGGTTGTTTTGATTTGCATTTCCCTGATGACTAAGGATGTTGAACATTTCTTTAGCTGCTTCTCGGACATTTGAGTTTCACAGATGAGAATTCTCTGTTTAGCTTTGTACCATTTTTAAAATAGGGTTATTTGGTTCTCTGGAATCTAACTTCTTGAGTTTTGTGTATATTGGATATTAGCTCTCTATCAGATGTAGGATTGGTAAAGATCTTTTCCCAATGTGTTGGTTGCTGTTTTGTCCTATTGACAGTGTTCTTTGCCTTACAAAAACTTGGCAATTTTATGAGGTCTCATTTGTCAATTCTTGATCTTAGAACATAAGCCATTGATGTTCTGTTCAGGAATTTTTCCCCTGTGCCCATATGTTCGAGGATTTTCTCCACTTTCTCTTCTGTTAGATTCAATGTATATGGTTTTATTTGGAGGTCCTTGATCCTCTTGGACCTGAACTTTGTACAAGGAAATAAGAATGGATCAATTTGTATTCTTCTACATGCTGACCACCAGTTGAACCAGCACCATTTGTTGAAAATGCTGTCTTTTTCACACTGGATGGTTTTAGCTCCTTTTACAAAGATCAAGTGACTATAGGTGTGTGGGTTCATTTCTAGATCTTCAATTCTATTCTATTGATCTGCATGCCTGTCACTGTACCAATACCAGGCAGTTTTTCTCACTATTGCTCCATAGTACAGCTTGAGGAAAGGGATGGTGATTTCCCCAGAAGTTCTTTTATTATTGGGAATAACATTCACTATCCTATTTTTTTAATTCCAAATAAATTAGAGATTTGTTCTTTCTAAGTCTATAAAAAATTGAGTTGGAATATTGTTGGTGATTGCATTGAATTTGTAGATTGCTTTTGGTAAGATGGCCATTTTTACTATATTAATCCTGCCAATCCATGATCATGGGAGATCTTTACATCTTCTGAGGTCTTCTTTGATTTCTTTCCTCAGAGAATTGAAGTTATCATTGAATAGATCTTTCACCTGTTTGGTTCGAGTCACACCAAGATATTTTATATTGTTTGTAACTACTGCAAAGGGTGTCCTTTCCCGAATTTCTTTCTCAGCTCATTGATACCTTGAGTATAGGTGTGCTACTGATTTGTTTGAGTTAATTTTATATCCAGCCACTTTGCTGAAATTGTTTATCAGGGTTAGGAGTTCTTTGGTGGAATTTTTGGAGTCACTTAAGTATACTATCTTATCATCTGCAAACAGTGATATTTTGACTTCTTTATTTCCAATTTGTATCCCTTAGACCTCCTTTTTTTGTCTAATTGCTCTAGCTAGAACATCAAGTACTATATTGAATAGATAGAGACAGAGTGGGCAGCCTTGCTGTCCCCTGATTTTAGTGAGATTGCTTCAAGTTTCTCTCCATTTAGTTTGATGTTGGCTACTGGTTTGCTGTATATTGCTTTTACTATGCTTAGGTATGGACCTTGAATTCCTGATCTTTCCAAGACTTTTAACATGATGGGATGTTGAATTTTGTTAAATGCTTTTCAGCATCTAATGAAATGATCATGTGGGGTTTTTTATCTTTGAGTTTGTTTATGTAGTGGATTGTGTTGGTTGATTTCTGTATATTGAACCATCCTTGCAACCCTGGGATAAAACATACTTGATCACGATGAATCTTTGTTTTGATGTGTTCTTGGATTTGGTTTCTGAAAATTTTATTGAGTATGTTTGCATTGATATTCATAAGAGAAATTAGTCTGAAGTTCTCTTTCTTTGTTGGGTCTTTGTGTGGTTTTGGGATAAGCAAAACTATGGCTTCATAGAAAAAAATGGGTAGTGTTCCTTCTGTTTCTATTTTGTGGAATAGTTTGAAGAGTATTGGTCTTAGGTCTTCTTTGAAGATCTGATAGAATTATGCACTAAGCCTATCTGGTCCTGCAATTATTTTGTTGGGAGAGTTTTATTGACTGCTTCTATTTCTTTATGGGTTATAGGACTGTTTAAATGGTTTATCTGATTCTGATTTAACTTTGGTACCTGGTATATTTCTAGAAAATTTTTCATTTCATTCAGATTTTCCAGTTTGGTTGAATATAGGCTTTTGTAGTAGATTCTGATAATTTTTTTTTAAATTTCCTCAGTTCTGTTGTTATGTCTTCATTTTTATTTCTGATTTTGCTAATTTGGATATTAGAGGTCTCTGACCTCTAGTTAGTCTGGCTAATGGTTTAACTTTCTTGTTTATTTTCTCAAAGAACCAGCTCCTGGTTTTGTTGATTCATTGTATAGCTCTTTTTGTTTCTACTTGATTGATTTTAGCCCCGAGTTTGATTATTTCCTGCCATCTACTTCCCTTGGATGTATTTGCTTTTTGTTGTTGTTGTTGTTCTAGAGATTTTGGGTGTGATTTAAACTGTTAGTATATGCTCTCTTCAGTTTCTTTTCGAAGGCAATCTGAACTATGAGTTTTCCTCTTAGCACTGCTTTCATTGTGTTCTATAAGTATGAGTATGTTGTGCTTTTATTTTCATTAAATTATAAAAGTCTTTAATTTCTTTTTTTATTTCTTCCTTGATCAAGTTATCATTGGGTAGGACATTGTTCAACTTCTATGTGTATGTGGGCTTTCTGTTGTTTTTGTTGTTATTGAAAACCAGTCTTCATCTGTAGTGATCTGATAAAACTAATGGGATTATTTAAATCTTTCTGTATCTCTTGAGGCCTGTTTTGTGACTGAATGTAAGGTCAGTTTTGATGAAGGTACCATGAGGTACTAAGAAGAAGATATATTATTTTGTTTTAGGATAAAATGTCCTACAGATATCTATTAAACCCATTTGGTCCATAATTTCTTTTAGTTTTACTGTGTTTCAGTTTAGTTTCTGTTTCCATGATCTGTCCATTTATGAGAGTTGAGTGTTGAAGTCTCCCACTATTATTGTGTGGGGGGCAGTATATGCTTTGAGCTTTAGTAAAGTTTCTTTTATGAATATAGGTGCCCTTGCTTTTGGGGCATATATGTTCAGAATTAAGGGTTCTTCTTAGTATATTTTTTCTTTGACAAGTATGAAGTGTCCTTCCTTATCTTTTTTGATAACTTTTAGTTGAAAGTTGATTTTATTCACTATTAAAATGGCGACTCCAGCTTGTTTCTTGGGACCATTTGCTTGAAAAATTGTTTTACAGCCATTTACTCTGAGGTAGTGTCTGTCTAAGGCGTGTTTCCCGTATACAGCAAAATGCTAGGTCCTGTTAATGTATCCAGTTAGTCTATGTCTTTTTACTGGGATATTGAGTAGACTGATGTTAAGAGATATTAAGGAATAGTGGGTTTTGCTTCCTTTTATTTTTGTTGTTTGAGGTAGAATTATGTTTGTGTAGCTATATTACTTTCTTTTTTTTTTTCTAGGGTGTAGTTTCCCTCCGTGTGATGGAGTTTTCCATCTATTTTCTTTTGTAGGGCTCGATCTGTGGAAAGATATTGTGTCAGTTTGGTTTTTCCACCTATGGAAATTGAGAGTATGGCTGGGTATAGTATCCTGGGCTGGCATTTAACTCTTAGGGTCTGTATGACATCTGCCCAGGATGTTTTGGCTTTCATAGTCTCTGGTGAGAAGTCTGGTGTAATTCTGATAGGCCTGCCTTTATATGTTACTTGACCTTTTTCCCTTCCTGCTTTTAATGTTCTTTCTTTGTTTTGTGCATTTAGTGTTTTGACTATTATATAATCGGATAAATTTTTTTTCTGGTCCAGTCTATTTGGAGTCCTGTAGGCTTCTTGTATGTTTATGGGCATCTCTTTCTTTAAGTTAGAAAAGTTTTCTTCTATAATTTTGTTGAAGATATTTACTGACCCTTTAAGTTGGGAATCTTCACTCTCTTCTATACCTATTATCCTTAGGTTTGGTCTTCTCATTGTTTACTGGATTTCCTGGATGTTTAGGGTTAGGATCTTTTTGCATTTTGCATTTTCTTTGACTGTTGTGTCAATGTTTTCTATCATGACCCTGAGATTCCTTCTTCTCTTTCTTGTATACTGTTGGTGTTGCTTGTGTCTATGACTCCTGATCTTTCCCCAGGTTTTCTATCTCCATGGTTGTCTCCCTTTGTGATTTCTTTATTGCTTCTATTTCCATTTTTAGATTCTGGATGGTTTTGTTCAATTCCTTTACCTGTTTGGTTGTATTTTCCTGTAATTCTTTAAGGTATTTTTGTGTTTTCTCTGTAAAGGTTTATTCCTATTTACCAGTGTTCTGTATAATTTAAAGGGATTTATTTATATCCTTCTTAAAGTCCTCTGTCATCATCATGAGATGTGATTTGAAATCATAATCTTGCTTTTCTGGGGTGTTGTGAGTATTCAGGGCTCATTGTGGTGGGAGAACTTGGTTCTGATGATGCCAAGTATCATTGGTTTCTGTTGCTTATGTTCTTGCCCTTGCCTTTTGCCATCTGGTTATCTCTGGTGTTAGCTAGTCTTGCTATCTCTGTCTGAGGCTTGTTTATCCTACAAGCCTGTGTGTTAGCACTCCTGGTAGACCAGTTCTCTCACAGAGAAATTTGGGTATGGATTGCTGTGGCACAGGGTCAGCTCTGGGACACAGACAGAAGCCAGAAGGATCCTGTTCCCAGCTGTTCCTTCATTCGTATGTCCTGATGACTATGGGCAAGTCCCTTGAAGCAGAAATGGTGGTCTTACTCTTACCTGTGCTCACAGGTGTGTCAGCACTCCTGGAAGACCAGGTCTCTCCTGGCAGTATTTGGGTATGGATAGCTATGGCACAGTATCAGCCAGTTTGACTTTTCTTTACATATATATTTTTATACTTTGATTTTAGCTAGATCTTGGGAAAGAGGCATAGAGATCTGAGCTATGGCCCTTGTGAGTTGGTACAGGAGTGCTCTGTGAAGAGTAAATTTGTCCATGTCTACATCTTGAATTATTTTCTTTACATTTTTATCCTGTGGTCTCAGAATTTGGAGTTTCACATGAAGGTCTGTGATTCGTTTTGAAATGTCATTTACATAAGACAAGAAATATTCTCCAGTGCATTCTTTACATGTGGATTTCTAATTTTCCCAGAAGTTTGTTCAATGGCTCTTTCTCCAAAAGCATTCTGCCCACTCTTGTAGACGATCAGGTGGCTGAAGGTGTGTGTGCTTGCATATTCATCTTCTATATCACCTCATTGGTCTACATCTCTTTGACTTGGTGACATTTCCACATTGTTATTTCACCACATGTTCATGTTATAATTAGAAGATATGACCTGTGATGGCCCCAGAATTATTCTTTGTACTCTCTTATTTTGGGCCTTTGTTGTCTTTCATATGTTCCCATGGGTCCTAATATTCAACTCTGGTTCCAAGCTCCAAATCTTCAGATGTGAATCCATAACCTAGAATAACTACAGAAGCAGAGGATGTAAAAAGGGGCTGTGGGCATGTGTGGAGGTGTGGCAGAAGGGCATTTGAGAGAAAAATAGCAGTATATATGTGATCTGATTGGGAAAATAGAGGTGTAATTCTGGATGGAGTGAGGTCAGTGTAGATGGCATGAAGAATAAGGAGAAGTAAGTCACACTAAGGAAGTTTGAAAATTCACAATGTCTAAATTAGGATTTCTATTGCTGTGAAGAGATACCATGGCTGTGGCAACCTTCATAAAGGAAAACATTTAAGTGGAGTTGGCTTACAGTTCAGAGGTTTAGTCCATTATCATCATGGTGGGAAACATGGGAGCAAGCAAACAGACATGGTTGTGGAATGGTGGCTCAGAGTTCTACATCTGAATTTGCAGGCTGGAGGAAGCAATTGTCACACTTGGAATGGTTTGAGGATCTGAGACTTCAAAGCCTGCCCCCATTGACCTCTTCCTCTAATAAGAGCATACCTTCTTATGATGTTGTTTTCTATAGGCCTATGGGGGTCATTTTCTTTCAAACTACCACATATAAGAAATCATATTTTTTTATGTTTGCTTAAAATTGCATGTCATACAAATATGTATGTGATTAAGGTCAATGAAGTTGTGCCCCCGTTTTTCTCAAGAGCCATAGTCTGTCTGGCAAAAGCTCCAGTGTCATGCATGAAAAATCTCTTTTGGAGTTTTTGGCTTGGATGTCCAAGAGGCTTTGAAAATATCATCGGCTATTACAGTTGCCCTTGATTGCCCTCCATAAGTTGAAGGGAAATTTTCAATTTCTAAAAGTATCATGTACTTGAGATACAAGACTTGGGATATTTGAGTTGGACCTAACCTGAAATTCTCCTCCCTAAAGACTAACATTCATACAACAACAACAACAACAAACAATAAACAAATGAACGAATGAACCAAACAAACCAACCAAAGAAACAGAAAAACCTCAAACCCCAAACCAGAATTAAAGAAAACTAACCCAACAAACAAAACAATTGCCCCAGACACCCCAAAAACAAGCAAACAAAAGAAAAACAAATTAAAGAGTTTTTAAAACTTACTTTATGAATGATATGCCTAAAGATTTTTAAAATCTTATTTTATGAGTTTTATGCCTGTACACACACACACACACACACACACACACACACACACACATGCACGTGCATCATGTGAGTGCCTGGTGCACATGGAGACATGGAGAAAAGGTATGGGAACTTCTAAAAATAGAGTTACATGAGGTTGTTAACCATCACGTGGGTGCTGATGTACAATCCACTGCAAGAACAACCAGTATTCTTAACTGCCAAACCATTCCTGTAGCCCCACCAGCAAGGACACACATATTGATCACCAGCATGGCTGAATAAAACTGTAAATTACCACAAACAAAATTTGTTCCATGATTTTTTTTTGTTTAATAACATTTCCTTTGTCTGATACTCACATTTAACCTGTTCATGTTTTCACACCCATTGGAGATATGAGTAACATTTTGTTGCTTAACCCTATTTCATTCTTCTCAGATGCAGCTTGTCTATGGGATTTCATAGTGATTATCAAATCTATGTACACATAAAGTTAAATATATAGAGTTTTTATTTTGATCATGCAGGAAAAATACAGACAATAAACAGCTCTGGATAGGAATGCCAGGTGAGGCACGGAGCTCTCATTCTTGTCCACTATCCACTCATGAGAATGACTGGATACCCTGTGTGATCACTCAGAGGTATTTGCAGAGACAGCCCTGCTCACCAAGGTGGGTTTAACCTAATTGGACATTATTAAAATTTAGCAGAGACACCACTATTCGAGAAACACACAACCATGACTGTTGAATGCATTCCTTAGGAGAATCTCAACTCTTGAAAAGGGAGAAGACAAGGGAAGGTGTGTGTGTGTGTGTGTGTGTGTGTGTGTGTTTGTTTGTGTGTGTGTGCATCCTTGTAGCCTTAGCTCCCCTGAGAGGTTCTGTTTGATACTCTATCAGTGACTGTTAAGATGTTTTCACTTTTTAGGTAGGAGCTGCAGTGAGCTGATGGAGAACTTTGGTGAACAGCACATAGGACACCTACAGGAGCCTCTGGGAAGCCTGCAGCATAGGAGGCCTGGAGGATGAGGGTTCAGAAATCTTTCTGGATCCTTCTTGTCTTCCTGGGCTGGAGGCTGTGGAGTTCTAGGGCTTGCAAGGTTCTGTTCCGGTACAAGGCCACACTGCATGGGCTTCAGCAAGCAGCTCCTTCTTTGGTCATAAGCATGGCAGTTCTTATGTCAACCCCTGAACAACAGTGAGAGGGTAGAGCCCAAGCATGGCTGATATTAAGGGAGTATAGTCTAGTCACTTTGAAATGCCACATGTTCTGTGTACACCCTAATGTGTAAATATCAGTGGGAGCCAGCTGCTGTGGTTCAGCGATCCTGAGAGTTTCACACAGCACTGGGCTCAGGAACTGTCACTCTCAACTGTGTTTTCTTATCTATTTTGTTACTACACATCGATGTCTTGAATGTGTTTATAGCTGCCTTCCAGGTTTTAGTCTGACATGCTCTTTAAATATTGGACCCTGCAATGCCAAGCACTTACTAGGGGTAGTGAATTAGCTTCTGTATCTGGTCATCTCTACTTTGCAAGCAGCCTTCAGAAAAAAGGATGCTTTCTGATATCCTTCTGCTTCACTTCTTTTCCTGCTCATTGGGTTAGAACAGCCTCTGGGACACAGTAAATGTAAGTAAGTAGAGGAGTCAGTGATGACAGAAGAGCAATAGAAGGAACAAGATGAGAGGAAAGGCTTATGGATCCTTACAAGACTAAAACTCTAGCATACATAAAAATACAATTCTAACTAGGTAACTGCATGCCCTCCTGCATTTCCTGATGAAGAATGCAGCAAGTTAAACTGCATGATAGGAATGGTAGGATGGTGGGAATGTAAGCATCCCTGACCACTTTCTAGACCTTGAATCAATCTTCAATTATCTAGGACAAGCTGTCTAAAAAACAACAAACCAACCAAATACAAAACAAAAGAAACAAGTGAACAAAAACACAAAACAAAACCCAAGTCCACCAAACAACAACAAAATAACCCAAACCTAACATTTATTATCTTAACCAATTTATTGCTGTGATACACTAGCATAGTAACACACAGAAATACCAGTGTTTATAGCTTTTGTTCACAAAGAACTAGTGGTGAAAAGGAAGTTCTTATTTCTCAGGGGACACAACAGGGCTTAGGAACATGGACATCTTTAATAATTAGGACAAAGGGACTGAGACCAGCATAACTAAGAACTAAAAATGCTTTAATATTTAGTATTGTGGAGTCATGTGTCACTGTGGAACCTGTGTAGAAGGAGAAAATAAAATCTACCCAATAAAAGAGAAGGAAACCGGTCATAAGAGTGAGAACCCTCTGGGTAGCTTGGATTTCTGGCCTAGAATTTTTTGCAGACCTGGAGCTATGAAGGTAGAGGACACGCTTGTAATGTTTGTACAGATGGAGAGCCATAGACCCACTGCTCCAACCCATCAAACCCTGGAAAACTACATCACGAAGAGCCATGAGAGAGAGGAACAGCCACTTAACTGTGTGCCTGGATGGCAACATATAGCAATACACTGTAAACATCCCAACTTCAGACCTGTTCATGCTACTGCCTGCTGTGATATAGTGCAGCAAGTTGGAGCTTATCAGGGAATTAAAGATCCAAAAGAGGAGGAGAAAGGCAAGAACCTGCCATGCTTCCTGTGGCTTGAGCTTTCTCCAAAGGGTCGTCCTGGGACTGATGGTGCCAGCCTGGACCACGCTGAGGAGACAGGTGGTGCAGATAGAGAGGCCACGGGCAACTCTTTCTAGATAAACTATAGTTTTACAACCAACATCACCTAGGAAGATTCTGATATAAAAAATGGTGACTATGTTTCTGACCCCTATGCAATAAATAATTATTGTGTTTACGAAAGCCAAGTGGATGAGAATAGCATCTATATTTTTGTTCTCAGAATCCATGGTGAAAGTATACATATGCCTCACAAATAAGATGATGTTTCCTAAAACTCCAAGTCCAATAAGTGACAAGAAAATTATACTTTGGATGAAGTCACTCCAAATCATCTTTATGCTCAGAACTAGATAAAACCTTTTGAGAAACCCAAGTTCGTAAATATGATGTAGTTCATGCCTGTGGGTTTTCTGTTTTCTATAGTGAACAGAATAGTGTATTATGTAAATGCTCAGAGTTCTTTGCTTGTAAATACCTTTCTGTTTCCTTTTTATTCTTGCTTCCACTGACATGGAGATGATGTTAATAATTGAACACGAACACCATGCTGATGTCTTTACTGCCTTCACAGAAGATTCTATTTTATATTCTTCATCTCTACACCTTTTCTCATGAGCACATCCTAACAATGGACAGCATCCTTCATTTACAAGCCATGGTATCGAACATCAGATGCTTCCCTTCTCAGATCCTCTTTGTCATCTTGTACTTATTCATCTCTCAAGCCCACACTGAGCTAACACAGAATAGTTTTGTTAATGAATTGTAATGCTAGTCCAAACAGTGTTGCTTTCCAGGCAAATAAATGTAGGGATTTTTTTGTCTGCAATTCTGAATTGGGTTTGGCAATAACTAACAACTAGATTAAATGTGATGCCAAGTGTCCTGAAGGCGCTGTTTGACAAAGTTCCAGTGCTTGGACAACCTGTATAGTCTTTGGTGGATATTCGCTGCACACCTTTTGCTATACTTATGTTTCTTACTGTTAGAGGCATCTCTGTGAAAGCTTGAGCTGGGAAAACAAAAGGCTAGTGTAAACGAGTATGAAATTTATGAAAGTTCCCTGGAAAAAACAGTTATGCAGAAAATTGAGTCTTTCCTAAGAACTTATTACTTCAATAAACATTTAGATCATTAACGAGTATTGTTAGTAAGTACAAGATAGAGGATTTGAGAAGAATTATTAAAGTAGAAAAACTTAGAGTAATCCTAGAAGCTGACAAGCTGTAATTGAATTCCTAAGTTTTTAATGTTCAACCTTAGAAAAAAGGAACTTGGATGAATAGGGAAAGATTTTGATCATACAGCTTAATGACAAGCCTTGGTACATTCCCAAAGGCAAAAGTAAGCAGATTTAGGAATCCTGATGTTACTCTGTTTTTTAAATAATTGTCATAAAGATAGTAATCATATTTAAACAAGGGTTCATGACAGACACACAGAGGAGGGCATCCTGGTTCAGTGAATTGCCTGCCTTCATGAACAGACTTGTCAGATTAGAACTTTACTGACAGACTGCCCTTGGTTAAGCAAAGGAACTGAACAGTATTTTAGGAATCAAAGAAAAAGAATGGTGCTCCTTTTTCTTATGTAAAAAAATAGAGAGAGAGGGGAAGGAAGGGAAGAGTTAAATATGGGTTGGAGAGTGAACATTTGCGGGAAGCCAAGTTTGATGTAATTGGTAGTAGGAAATATCTTTTGATCTGTTATCTTATGCCAAACTGAAACAGAAGCAAATTCAAATACAGTCATCCTATCTAGCATATCTGTGACCACAAGGCATTATGACACCAATCTTAAGGAAGAAGATATTCAATTTAAAAACAATTGATTTTATCATGTTAATTTCTATTTCTCATAAAATTCCTGTTTGTTCATTCTGTTCTTCTTTTAGTATTTTTTTGTAACCAAGGAAGACATTAGAAGAAAATGTATTTTGAAAAGCTGTGTAATCAATGAATAAAATTTCTGAGGAAGCCGGGTGGTGGTGGCGCATGCCTTTAATCCCAGCACTTGGGAGGCAGAGGCAGGCGGATTTCTGAGTTCGAGGCTAGCCTGGTCTACAGAGTGAGTTCCAGGACAGCCAGGACTACACAGAGAAACTCTGTCTCAAAAAAACCAAAAAAAAAAAAAAAAATTTCTGAGGAAATAATTTTATGTATAAATAAATCCTGAAAGAGACAAAAGTTGTCATAGTAGGAAAAGCCATATAGAGATGTGCTTCCTCTCTGTCCCATCTTTCATGAAAGGAATGACATCACATGTCTGATCTTCCCTTTATTTCACTGTGCTTGTATCCAGCCTTCTCCAGGCCCTGTTCTCAGCTGAGGCTGATTAAGTAGGTAAGAGAGTAGACAGCCCATGGGAGGATGTGATTAATTCTTGTTCCATATTATCTTATTTGTGGGATAATATTAAAAGTAAGCTACTACCTTGCTTATGTGCTTTTCACGATCATTCCTTAGGAACCTTCTCCCAAGGAAATATCTAATCTCAGCTCACAGTTTAGGCATTGTTCCTCTGGACTCCAAGCAGAAGCAATACTTACCACTTTGATTTCTAAGGTTCATGAAATCAGTGGTTTTTATCAGTCAGTTATGCTATACCCTAGAAATGACAAACAACCTAGTACTTCATACTAGTAATTTTCTACATGATATCTGTTTTTCTGTATTATCCTGTTTAAATTAAAGTAAGGATTAAACCATAAATATATTCATTGTGATTCTATTTTCTTAAACCATAGATAGCTTTATATGGGAATTTTAAGTCTATTTATCTTCCACATTTTAGTTTTCTTTGCTGCTCAGCAAATTTATCTGGGAATCACTTTGAGCTCCTCCTGAGCAGGCGTGACAGTAGCACTCACCCTATGACCATGGTTCATGTGATATTCTCCTCCTGATCTGAGTCCAGCCATGATCCTTCATAGCTCAGTGCTGCCCACAGATCACACGTGTGTCTCCTATAATTTTCCTGAACCCTCAGGACAGTGCTGTCTGTTAGTCTGTTTATACAAACCCTTCTGTGCTGAAAAGACCTGAGAGATGCTTTAGTCCATCTGTTAGCTCGTGTAACCCTGTTATGGAATGCTTAAACATGACTTATGCATAAATCACTGAGTGTTCTGGCTGTACTTTCTTATAGAAATCACAGAGATGAACTGAGTGAAAAGTTGTCCTGGTTGCTGTCATTTCTTAAAGTCCTCTGGAAGCCAATCCAGTTTGTTACACTCTTTCAGTAGTGTTTTCCATTTATCCTTGCATGCACAGGGGATGTAAATTTCCAAGTTCCCACAGATTTACTGAATATCATGGACTATCTTTAAAATCATTTTTCAACATGACTAATTTTTAGCTGCATTATCTCTGTATATTTTTAAATATATTTTAAAATGTAATGCATATTTTAAAATTGTACCCCTAGCTGTTTTGAAATATCATATTTATTGAAATAAAGCTTTGTTTTCTGAATAGTGTCACTTCTGTACTGAAAAATTATCCATTTATATGAGACATTTATATGAATATTTTATTTTTATTTTAGCTACTTTTGTGTGTGTGCATACATGTCTGGGTACCACTTGTGTGTTTGGTAACTTCAGAAGTCAGAATAAGGCAGGAGATTCCTTGGACCTGTAGTTATACATGATGGTTAACTGTCATGTGGGTGCTGAAAATTGAATCAGGGAATTTTGTAAGTGCTTTTAACCAATGATCCAGGCATTCATTCTCCAAATGTACATTTTAATTAGTTTTCACAAGCTTCTTACCTCAATGATAGTAATTCAGTCATTTCAGTTAAATAAGAAATTTGTCACAAATGATGTGGTGGAGGGTTATACATATTGCAGAAACATGAGTGATTTCAAAAGATTAGTAATAGAAAGTTTAAGATTCACAAGATGATGCTTTGTGAACACCCAATGAAGGTGTAAATTCTGTTTTCCCTAATTCATATATTCACCATTTTGAGTATTATTTGCTTTTTATAAAAACTATTTTTATATGAAAATTATGAAATTATGTTTTGTTCAGTAGAGGTATATTTTAGGCGATCAACGAGCTGACAAACATAATACTTAGGGAAGTGGCCAGTATGCTTTAACGATCAATATTCTAAAATTGATAGTTAGAAATAATGTCAAGCCTCATGTCTACTTTATCTACAATTTTCTAATGCTATGATTTACATTGGGTCTAAGAAAGAGTACATTCACAATAAATAAAATCATGATAAAGAAAGAGTGCTCCATTCAAAGGACTGAAGTCACCAGAAGTTACACAGCCCAGATCAAATTATTCAGTCTTTAAAGGGAAAAATCACACAGATAGTGCAGAAGCTGTGGGAGCAAGAGCTTCCTACTCCAGGTTGCACTGCAAGTGTCCTATGTCCTAACCTTGCCTGTCCTGTGTAAGAAGCAGCTTATGCCCAGTGACTAGACATACTGTCCTTGTGGATAGTGAGACAATTCTGGGTTGCCCTTAGGAAATGATAGACCATCTTCTCCCTGAATTCTGCCACTTTCCTCTCTCTGAGAAGGAGCCCACATTCTTTTCTCCCACAGATCAACCCTCCACCGATTTCTTTCTATGTCAAAGGAGCCCCACCCCCTCACTCACCTGTGCAGCACTCACCTGTGCAGTCTGTGCAGGGCTCAGGGTGGGTGTCCTCACAGAACAGCCAGGCCCTGTTTATCAACCTCAAGTCCTTGTGCTCAAGCAAGGTGTCAGGATTTCCACACCAGGAGTTTGGCTTCCTCAGGGAAAAAGGCTCTTCTGTCTCCATCCCTGAGGGCAGCTCTGCCTTCTCCCTGGTGCTCTGTCATTTGCTTAACACAGAAACTTTATGATCCCAATTATAGTGCCTGTGGCTAAGGAGAAGGGTGATGAACAGTGCCCAAGGGATTCTGGCCCTTTGGACTTAACTCCAGTCTTGCCTCTTTTCCTCCATGTACCTCTAAACTGAGAACTGCTTCAAAAATTCAAAGGCATCACTTTCTGAATAATTTTCAAGACTATTATTTAGAAATAATAAAGTATCATTGAGTAATACCACCAAGGGTTATCTTCAATATCATTTTAGGACAAAGTAACCTGGAGACTATGGCTCCTGGGGATTTAATTCTTTCTGACTTATTTTCTTTTACTTACTTAATTTTTTTCATACAATATGTTTTGTCCATTTTATTTCCACCATCTAATATCTTCCCCATCCCATATTCCACCATATCCACCTAATTTATGTTTGCTGTCCTGTACTCTCCAACACCAAACAATAAAACTAAACAAAACAAACAACAGAAAGAAAAAATAATGAAAAGAATAAAAAAATCAAAAGAAAAAACAACCACACAAACAAAACAAAATGTGGACATGGATGTTTCCTTTTGTGTTAGACAACTATAATTGGGTATAAGTCCTGCCCTAGAGTGTGGCTAAGTGTCACTTAGTGACATTACATTGGAGAAAATTGATTGCTCCATTTCCAACAGACATAAATTTCAAATAGGTTCTTGGCTGGCAATGGTGTCTCCTTCCCCTTTTAGTTCTGGAACCCCCATCTAACTTGAGACTGTGTAAATCTTGTATGTGCTTCCACAATTGACATGTTTACAAAAAGAAAAAAAGAGAGGGGATATGTTCTAGGGAGGTGTAGTCAGGTATGAGGGAATGGGGTGCTTCTAAGGGCCCATGCTGAGGCATCCCTTCCCCGTGAGGAACCAGCCACAAGACAACTGTATAGTATAGAATAGTTTATTCAGGGCATGGGGAGGGGAGTTGAGAGGGCAATAGAGTCAGAGAAAGGCAGAAAGGGGGGAGGGAAGGATGGAGGGAGGGAGGGAAGGAATGGAGAGAAGAAAGGGGTGGGGAGGAATTGGGGACAGAGCAGGGGCAAGAAGGCAAGCAAGAACGCGAGCAAGAGAACAAGAGCAAGAGAGAGAGAGAGGAGACAAGCAGCCCTTTTAATATTGAGTCAGTCATACCTGTTTGTTGCCAGGTAACTGTGGGGCAGAGCTTAGACAGAATGCTAACATCAATCTCCTTGAAATTGTATATCTATCAGTCCAGCTGTATGAAAAAAACTGTAATTTATCACCTTTAGCTCTTCCCACAGTTCTTCCTCCTCTTCTAAATAGAGATCCCTGAGCCTAGAGGGGAGGGAGTTGATGAAAGATTCCCATTTAGGACCAAGTGCTTCAAAGTACACTGTCCAGTTGTGGATTTTTCTTTTTATCTCATCAATTGAAGAAAGAAGCATCTCTGATGAAGGTTGAGCAGTACACTGATCTATGGGTACAGGGATATGACACTAGGAGGTATTTTATTGCTATGTTTCATTAGCAGAATAATTATAGTAGATTTTCCCTTAGATCCATGAGCTACCTAGTCTCAGGTTCTTGACCTCTTTAGCAGTGTCAGGTTATGGGTTCCATCTCATGGAGAGACCTCATATAGAAACAAAAAGTAGTTGGTTACTTCCATGACATTTGTATCACTCTTGCAGAGGTATGTATTGCAAGCATGTCACTGTTGTAGGGAGCAGCATTTGTAGCTATATAATATTGATGGTTACCTTTCACCTCTAGTGGTATGCATGCTACTTTCGTGTTCCTTGAATACTAGTTAGTAGGGGTGAAGCTTCTGGTTGGGAACCGGCTTGAGTTCTCTTGTTTGATGACATGTGGTACCCTCAGCAATAGGGCCTTAGCACCAGGTTGTGGAGAGTAAACAATAACCATGGTAATATCCTGTGATGTTTTGAGAGGGATCATGGGACCCTCTAGGTCAGTGACTCAAGATGATATAACCCATTCCTGTCACAGGAGGGTCTACTTGGTGTCATAAAATGACTAGTTATGACATTGTTTTCTCTATTATATGATGACTCCACATAAACTCCTATTAAATATGTACATAATTTAGGAAGTATCTGTAGTAGTAGGTTTCTGCATGGCTTTTCAAAAGGCCTTTAGTGTTAGTTGTGCCTCTGTGTTTTCTTTTACCTTTCACCCCACCTCCCTCATTATTTCATCCTTTTATCTCCTTGTAACACTATATTCTAACTTCCTTGGGAAACCCCATCTTCTCCCCCATCCATCTCTAGGCACCTGACCCCTGTAGTTATACAGCTTTGGCACATGTAGTAAAAGCTTAGTAAGAAAACATATGTGACATTAGTCCTTTTAGATCGGGTTCCCCTATTAGGGTGATTGTTTCTAGCTTCATCTATTTAATACTTGCAAATTTCATTTTTTTAACAGCTGAATAATATTCCACTCTGTAATGCACCACGTGCTCGTTATTCATTTATCAGTTGATGGACATCTGAGCTATTTCCTGTTTCTGGGTATTATGAATAGAGCAGCAGTGAACATGGATGAACAAGTATTTCTGTAACAAGTTGCAGACTCTTTGAGTATGTGCACATGCTTGTGAGAGCTGGATTTTGGGGTAGATTAATTCTTGGTTCTTGAGAAACCTCCATACTGATTTCTGTAGTTGCTGCACACACATGAACACCCACTAATAATGAACAATTGCTCTTCTTTCCCAAAATCCCTGTCAGCACATACCAGTAAGCTTTTCATTGAGCTTGTTCATTCTGACTGGAGTAAGATGAAATCTTAAGTAATTTTGATTTGCATTTCCATGCTGGTTAAGGGTGTTTAATTTTTTTCTTTTAAAAATTTTTTTATTTAATCTCATTTTTTTACACTTCAGATTTTATCTTCCTCTGGGTCCACCCTCTGACTGTTCCATATCTCACACCTCCTCCCTCCATCCCCCCACCCCTACACCATCAGACTTCCCCACTCCCCGACACCTCCAGTCTCTTGAGTGTTAGGTGCATCTTCTCTGGCTAAACCCAGATGCATCACTCCTCTGCTGTTTATGTGTTGGGTGCCTCATATCAGCTAGTGTGTGCTGCCTGGTTGGTGGTCCAGTGTCTGAGGGATCTTGGGGGTTCCAGGTTAATTGAGACTACTGGTCTCCCTATTGGGTCTCTCTCCTCCTCAGCTTCTTCCAGCTTTTCCCTAATTCAAACACAGGGGTCAGCAGCTTCTGTCCAGTGGTTGAGTGTAAATATATGCATCTGACTCAGCTACTTCTTGGATCTTTCAGAGGGCAGTCATGATAGGTCACTTTCAGTGAGCACTCCATAGCCTGAGTAATAGTGTCTGGACTTGGGACCTTCCCTTGAGTTGGATCCCACTTTGAGTTCCATTTATCAATACTTGATCTTAGAGGGTGAGCCATTGGAGTTCTGTTTAGGAAATTTCTCCCTGTGCCAATGAATTCAAAGCTATTTTCCCACTTTCTCTTTTATTAGATTCAATGTATCTGCTTTTATGTTGAGGTCCTTGATCCACTTGGACTTGAGCTTTGTGTTCAAAGTGAGAAATATGGATATATGGATCTATTTTCATTTTTCTACATACAGACTGCCAGTTAGACCAACACCATTTATTGAAGATGTTTTCTTTTTTCCATTGTATATTTTTGACTTCTTTGTCAAAGATCAAGTGTCCATAAGTGTGTAGTTTTATTTGTGTCTTCTATTCTATTCTATTGATCAGCGTGTCTGTCTTTGCACCAATCCCATGCAGTTTTTATCACTATTGCTCTGTAGTATATATAGCTTGAGGTCAGAGATGGTAATTCCCCCAGCAGCTCTTTAGTTCTTTTGTTGTTAAGAATTGTTTTTGCTATTCTGGTTTTTTTTGTTTGTTTTTGCCTTTCTAGGTGAATTTGGGAATTGCTCTTTCCATGTCTTTGATGAGCTGTGTTGGGATTTTGATGGAATTGTGATGAATCTATAGATTGCCTTTGGTAGGTTGGCCATTTTTACTATGTTAATTCTGTCAATCCAGGAGCATGGAAAATCAAGGCATTTTCTGAGATCTTCCTCAATTTCTTTCTTGAGACACTTGAAGTTGTCATACAGATCTTTCACTTGTTTGGTTAGAGTTATCCCAAAATATTTTTATATTATTTGTGGGTATTGTGAAGAGAGTTGTTTCCCTAATTTCTTTCTCAGCCTGTTCATCATTTGTACAAAAGAAGGCTACTGATTTATTTGAGTTAAATTTGTATTCAGCCACTTTGCTGAAGTTGTTTATCAGCTGGAGAAGTTCTCTGGTAGAATTTTTGGGGTCGCTTATGTATACTATCATATCATCTACAAATAATGCTATCTTTATTTCTTCTTTGCCAATTTGTACACCTTTGATCTCTTTTTGTTGTCTCATTGTTCTAGCTAGAACTTTGAGTACTATATTGAATTGATATGTGGAGAGTGGGCATCCTTGTGTTGTCTTCAATTTTAGTGGGATTGCTTCAAGTATCTCTTCATTTATTTGATATTGGTTGTTTGTTTGCAGTAAATTGCTTTTATTATGTTTAGGTATGAGCCTTGGTCACCTGATTTCTTCAATACTTTTAACATGAAGGGGTGTTGTATTTTGTCAAATGCTTTTTGAGAATCTAATGAGATGATCATGTGATTTTTTTTTCTTTGTGTTTGTTTATTTAGTGGATTATGTTAATGGATTTTCCTAGAACGAACCAATCTTGCATCCCAGGGATGAAGCCTACTTGATAATGGTGAATGATGGTTTTGATGTGTTCTTGGATTCAGTTTGTGAAAACTTTATTGAGTATTTTTGCATCGATGTTCATCAATGTGAACTTGGTTAAATTTTTTTGTTGTTGTTGCATCCTTGTATGGTTTAGGTATCAGAGTAATTATGACATCATAGAATGAATAGGTAGTATGTTTTCTGTTTCTGTTTTATGGAATAGTTTGTGGAATACTGGTATTAGGTCTTCTTTGAAGATTTTGGTAGAATTCTGCACTAAAGCTGTCTGGCCCTGGACTTTTTTTGGTTGAGAGGTTTTTAATGACTTCTCCTATTTTTTTTTTTTTAGGAGATATGGGCCTCTTTAGATAGTTTATCTGCTCTTAATTTAATTTTTGTATGTGGTATCTGTCTAGAAAGCCATTTCATCTTGATTTTCCAGTTTTGTTGTTGTGTATCAGCCATTTGTGTTTCATCATTTGAAAACTTTCTATATCAATAGTTCTCAACCTGTGGGTTACAGCCCATTTGGCAATCCTCTATGACAAAAATATTTAAAATATGATTAATAACAATATCAAAAGTTATAGTTATGAAGTAGCAACAAAAAT
This sequence comes from Arvicanthis niloticus, assembly GCF_011762505.2. Taxonomy (NCBI): domain Eukaryota; kingdom Metazoa; phylum Chordata; class Mammalia; order Rodentia; family Muridae; genus Arvicanthis; species Arvicanthis niloticus. The sequence goes on along the minus strand of NC_047665.1, from coordinate 39,052,727 downwards.
AATTTTAATGTTGGGAATTACCACAACATGAGTGGTATTAAAGGGTCACAGCATTAGGAAGGTTGAGAACCACTGCACTATATAATTCTTTTCCCCTGTTTTGAATTGAGTTGTTTTTCATTTATCATTTAATCATTATTCTTCTCTAATACAATACCTCCTGACTTCAGCCTTCCTTCCCCCATTCCTCCCAGTCCCTCTACTTTCCTTCCCTATTTTGCAGATTCACTACTCCTGTGTTCATTTTCAGAATAGAGCATCCCAGTGATATCAACTGAACATGGTATAAAAAGACGTTATTATTCATTTATTTATTTATTTATTTATTTATTTATTTATATTGGATATTTTCTTTCTTTACATTTCAAATGGTATGCACTTGTCCGGTTTCCTCTCACATCCTGAAGCCCCCTATCCCATCCTTTCTCCCCCTGCTTCTCTGAGGATGTTTCCCCATCCACCCACCCACTCCTGCCTCCCTGCCCTCAAATTCTGCTAAACTGGGGCATCAAGCATGCACAGGACCAAGGGCCTCTTCTCCCATTGATGCCTGACAATGTCATCCTCTGCTACATATGTGGCTGGAGCCATGGGTTGCTTCATGTGTACTCTTTGGTTGGTGGTTTAGTCCCTGGGAGTTCTCGGGGGTCTGGTTGGTTTGTATTGTTGCTCTTCTTGTGGGATTACAAACCCCTTCAGCTCCTTCAGTCCTTTCTATAACTCTTCCATTAGAGTCATGCTCAGGCAAATGGTTGGCTGTGAGCATCTACCTCTATATTTGTCAGGCACTGGCAGAGCCTCTCAGAAGACCACTATATCAGTCCCCTGTCAGCATGGACTTATTGGCATCCACAATAGTGTCTGGGTTTGGTGACTGCATATGGGATGGAACCATAGATGGAGCAGTTTATGGATGGCCTTTACTTCAGTCTCTGCTCCATACTTTGCCTCCATATTTCCTCTTGTGAGTATTTTGTTCCTCCTTCTAAGAAGGACTGAAGCATCTACAATTTGGTCTTCCTCCTTCTTGAGCTTCATGTGGTCTGTGAATTGTATCTTGGGTATTCCAGGGTTTTGAGTTAATATCAACTTATCAGTAAGAATATGCCATGTGTATTCTTTTGTAATTGGGTTACCTCACTCAGGATAATATTTTCTAGTTCCATTCATTTGCCTAAGAATTTCATGACGTCATTGTGTTTAATAGCTGAGTAATACTCCATTGTGTAAATATACCACAATTTCTGTATCCGTTTCATTCTTGAAAGACAATTGGCTTCTTTCCAGCTTTTGGCTATTATAAATAAGGCTGCTATAGACATAGTGGAGCATATGTCCTTGTTATATGTTGGAGGATCTTTTGGGTATATGCCCAGGAGTGGTATAGCTGGGTCCTCAGGTAAGTATTATGTCCAATTTTTTGAGGAACCACCAGACTGATTTTTAGAGTGCTTGTACCAGTTTGCAATCCCACGGGCAATGGAGGAGTGTTCCTCTTTCTCCACATCCTCATCAGCATCTGCTGTCACCTAAGATTTTGAACTTAGCCATTCTGACTGGTGTGAGGTGGAATCTCAGGGTTATTTTGATTTTCATTTCCCTGATGACTACTAAGAATGTTGAACATTTTTTAAGTGCTTCTCGGCCATTAGGTATTCCTCAATTGAGTATTCTATGTTTAGTGTTGTACCCCATTTTTAATAGGGTTATTTGATTCTGTAGAGTCAGTTCTTTGTATATATTGGATATTAGCCCTCTATCGGATGTTGGATTGGTAAAGATCTTTTCCCAATGTGTTGGTTGGTGTTGTGTCCTATTGACAGTGTCCTTTACCTTACAGAAGCTTTGCAATATTATGAGGTCCGTTTGTTGATTCTTGATCTTAGAGCATAAGATATTGGTGTTCTGTTCAGGAAATTTCCTCTGTACCCTTGTTTTCGTACCTCTTCCCTACTTCTCTTTTATTAGTTTTAGTTTATCTAGTTTTATGTGAAGGTCCTTGATCCAATTGGACTTGAGCTTTGTACAACAAGATAAGAATGGATCAATTTGTATTCTACATGCTGACTGCTGGTTGAACCAGCACCATTTGTTGAAAATGCTGTCTTTTTCTACTGGATGGTTTTAGCTCCTTTGTCAAAAATCAAGTAGCCATAGGTGGTTCATTTCTGGATATTCAATGCTATTCCATTCAATTCTATTCCACTGATCTTCTTGCCTGTCTCTGAACCAATACTATAGTTTTTATCACTATTGTCTGTAGTAAAACTTGAGGTCAGGGATGGTGTTCCCCCAGAAGTTCTTTTATTGTTAGGAATAGCTTTTGCTATTCTAGGTTTTTTGTTATTCCAAATGAATTTGCAAATTGCTCTTTCTAATTCTATAAAGAATTGAGTTGAAATTTTGATGGGGATTGCATTGTATTTGTAGATTGCTTTCTGCAAGGTGGTCATTTGTACTATAATAATCCTGACAATCCATGAGGATGGGAGATCATTCTATCTTCTGAGATCTTTGATTTCTTTCTTCAGAGACTTGAAGTTCTTGTCATACAGATCTTTCACTTGCTTCATTAGAGTCACAGCAAGGTATTCTATATTATTTGTGACTATTGTGAAGTGTGTCATTTCCCTAATTTTTTTCAAAGTTTGTTTATCCTTTGAGTAGAGGAAGGCTATTGATTTGTTTGAGTTAATTTTATATCTACCCACTTTGCTAAAGTTGTTTGCCAGCTATTTCAATTCTTTGGTGGAATTTTTGGAGTCACTTAAGTATACTATCATATCATTTGCAAACAGTGATATTTTGACTTCTTCCTTTCCAATTTGTATCCCTTTGACCTCCTTTTGTTGTCTTATTGCTCTGGCATGGACTTTGAATACTATATTGAATAGGTAGGAAGAGAGTGGGCATCCTTGTCTAGTCTCTGGTTTTAGTGGGATTGCTTCAAGTTTCTCTCCATTTAGTTTGATGTTGGCTACTGGTTTGCTGTATATTATTTTTACTATGTTTAGGTATGGGCATTGAGTTGTTGATAGTTCCAAGACTTTTAACATAAAGGGATGTTGAATTTTCTTAAATACTTTTCAGCATCTAATGAAATGATCATGTGGGTTTTTTTCTTTGAGTTTGTTTATGTAGTGAATTACGTTGATGGATTTGTATATATTGAACCATCCCCATCCCTGAATTTTTGGAATGAAGCCTACTTGATAATAGTGAATGATTGTTTTGATGTGTTCTTTGATTCGGTTTGTAAGAATTTTATTGAGTATTTTTGCATTGATCTTCATAAAGGAAATTGGTCTGAAGTTCTCTTTCTCTGTTGGGTCTTTGTGTGGTTTAGGTATAAGTGTAATTGTGGCTTCATAAAATGAATTGGGTTGTGTTGTGTGATCACCCTGACAAACTCACCATAACAACCAAGGAAACAGAAAGGGCAATTAGAGACGCAACCACCCTGCTGGTCAGGCTGTTCTGACAGCAGGAAGAAAGTTTTTAAAAATCAGTTGAGAAAAAAATGCCGAATCTACTGATTAGTAACCAGCTGTGTGTAAATGTACCACATTTTTTGTATCCATTCCTCTGTTGAGGGACATCTGGGTTCTTTCCAGCTTCTGGCTATTATAAATAAGGCTGCTATGAACATAGTGGAGCATATGTCCTTGTTATATGTTGGAGCATCTTCTGGGTATATGCCCAAGAGCAGTATAGCTGGATCCTCAGGTAATGCTATGTCCAGTTTTCTGAGGAACCGCCAGACTGATTTCCAGAGTGGTTGTACTAGCTAAATAATGAATTTGAGAAATTCTTAGGTAAATGGATGGAACTAGAAATTATCATCCTGAGTGAGTTAACCCAATCACAAAAGAACACACATGGTATTTACTCACTGATAAGCGGATATTAGCCCAAAAGCTTGGAATAACCAAGACTCAACTCACAGACTACATGAAGCTCATGAAGAAGGAAAACCAAGTGGGGATGCCTCAGTCCTACTTAGAAGGAGTAACAAAAATACTCAAGGGAGCAAATATGGAAACAAAGTGTGGGGCAGAAACTGAAGGAGGGGCCATCTGGAGACCAGTCCACCTGGGTATCCATCCCATGTACAGTCACCTAAGCTAGACACTGATATGGATGGCTGGAAGTGCATGCTGACAAGAACATGATATAGCTGTTTCCTTAGAGGTCTGCCAGAAACTGACACATTCAGAGGACGATGCTCACAGCTAACCACTGATATGATCAAGGGTTTCCCAATGGAGAAGTTAGAGAGAAGACTGAAGGAACAGAAAGGGTTTGTGACCCCATGAGAAGAGCAACAATACCAATCAACCAGAGCTCCCCAAGGTCTAAACCACCAGCCTGGGAGCACATAGGGAGGGACCCATGACTCCAGCTATATATGTAGGGAAGGATGGCCTTGTCGGGTATAGGCGGGAGAGAAGATTCTTGGTCCCATGAAGGACAAACACAGAGGGGGGGGGAGAATGTGAGGGTGAGGAGCGGGGAGTGGGGGCACGGCCTCATAGAAACATGAGGAAGGGGGATGAGATAAGAGGTTTCTAGGTGGTGGTGGGAAGTGGGGGTAAGGGGATAAAATCTGAAATGTAAATATAATACCCAATAAAAATAAAATAAAAAAATAAATTAAAAAAATCAAACAAAAACAAAACAAAAACAAAAACAAAAAAGTAACCAGCTGTGTCCTTCACAGCTCAAGATAAACATTGCCCATTAGAAGTAACTGCCTGAGTGAGTGTGGACAATAAGTTTAAAAGCTAAGCAAAGTGTTCAATTAGGTTTAGACAAGTTTAGCTGTTGCTAAAGTCTGCCTATGCTAAAGTATAAAAGGTGTGTGCTTCAGAAATTTGGGCTCCTTTCTCCTGTGAGAGTGAAGTGACCATAACGAATTGGAATTGAGTCCTCTTGCTGATTGCACCAATCTTGGTCTCCATGTCTCTGTGCACTGTGTGTCCTGGAGTTGAGAAATTCAGGTCCAACGGTGTTCCTTCTGTTTCTTTTTTGTGTAACAGTTTGAAGAGTATTGGTATTAGGTTTTCTTTGAAGGTTTAATAGAATTCTACACTAAACCCATCTGCTCCTGGGCTTGTTTTTTCCCCAAAGAATTTTACTTGCTGGTTCTATTTCTTGTGGAATTATGACACTGTTTAAATGGTCTATCTGATTCTAACTTAACTTTGTCACCTGGTATCTGTCTAGAAAATTGTCCATTTAATCCAGGTTTTCCAATTTTATTGAGTATAGGCTTTTGTAGTAGATACTGATGATTTTTTTGAATTTCCTCAGTTTCTGTTGTTATGTCTTCATTTTCTTTTCTGATTTTGTTAATTTGGATACTATCTCTGTGCCCTCTGGTTAGTCTGGCTAAGGATCTATCCATCCTGTTGATTTTCTCAAAAAAACAGCTCCTGGTTTTATTGATTCTTTGTACAGTTCTTTTTGTTTCTACTTGGTTGATTTCAGCCCTAAGTTTGATTATTTCCAGCCATCTACTCCTCTTGGATATATTTGCTTCTTTTTGTTCTAGAGCTTTTAGGTGTGCTGTCAAGCTGCTAATGTATGCTCTCTCCAGTTTCTTTTTGCAAGCATTTAGAGCTATTGAGTTTTCCTTTCATCACTGCTTTCATTGTGTCTCATAAATTTGGGTATGTTGTGCCTTCATTTTCATTATATTCTAAAAGGTCTTTAATTTCTATTTTTAGTTCTTCCTTGATCAAGTTATCATTGAGTAGAGCATTGTTCAGCTTACATGTGTATGTGTGCTCTCTGTTGTTTTTGTTATTATTGAAGATCAGCATTAGTCTGTGGTGATCTGATAGGATGCACAGGATTATTTCAATCTTCTTGAATCTATTGAGGCCTATTTTATTACCAACTATATGGTCAGTTTTGGGGAAGGTACCTTGAGGTGCTGAGAAGAAGGTTTATTTTTTTGTTTGTTTGTTTTTTTTTGTTTTAGGATGAAAGGTTCTATAGATATCTGTTAAGTACATTTGGTTCATAACTTATGTTAGTTTCACTGTATATCTGTTTAGTTTCTGTTTTATGATCTGTCCATTTATGAGAGTTCGGTGTTGAAGTCTCCCAGTATTATTGTGTGAGGTAGAATTTGTGCTTTGAGCTTTAGAAAAGTTTTTTTTTTTTTTTTTTTTTTTTTTTTTTTTTTTTTTTTTTTTTTATGAATGTGGGTGCCCTTGCATTTGGAGCATAGATGTTCAGAATTGGGATTTCTTCTTGGTAGATTGTTCCTTTGATGAGCATGAAGTCTCTTTCCTTATCTTTTTTTTGGTAACTTTTGGTTGAATGTCAATTTTATTTGATATTGAATGGCTACTCCAGCTTGTTTCTTGGGACTATTTGCTTGGACAATTTTTTTTTTTCAGCCTTTTACTCTAAGTTAGTATCTGTCTTTGTTACTCAGATATGTTTTCTATAGCAGCAAAATACTGGGACCTGTTTATATATCCAGTCTGTTAGTCTAGGTTTTTTTGTTTTTTTTTGTTTTTGTTTTTGGTTTTTTTTTTTTGGTGAATTGAGTTCATTGATGTTAAGTGATATTAATGAAAAGTGATTGTTGTTTGTTTCTTGTTATTTTTGTTGTTAGAGATGAAATTATGCTTGTGTGGCTATCTTCTTATGGGTTTGTTGAAAGAAGATACTTTCTTGCTTTTTCTAGGGTGTAGGTTCTTTGCTTATGTTAGAGTTTTCCATCTATTATTCTTTGTAGAGCTGGATTTCTGGAAAGATATTGTGTCCATTTGGTTTTATCATGGAACATCTTTGTTTCTCCATCTATGGTAATTTAGAGTTTAGCTGGGTATTACTATACCCAGCTTGATTGATATATATATATATATATATATATATATATATATATATATATATATATATATATATAGCTTGGGTTGGTATTTGCATTCTCTTAGGGACTGTATGATATCTGCGCAGGATCTTTTGGCTTTGAGAGATTCTGATGAGAAGTCTGGTGTGATTCTGATAGGTCTGCCTTTATATGTTACTTGACTTTCTTCCCTTACTGCTTTTATTTTTGAAATTTAAAATCTATGTATTTCTTTTTAAAATTTTTTTTACTGGATATTTTATTTATTTACTATACAGATGTCATCTCGTTTCCCCATTTCTCCTCTCTAAAACCACTCATCCTATACCCATATAACCCCTCTTTCTTCATGTTTTCATACCATTTTGATTACATGCATGTGTTAATGTCAGTTCTAGGTTGAGGAACTAGCAATACAATAGATGCAAATAGTCAAGGAACAAGCAATACAATAAACACAAATAGTCAAAGAAAAAGCAAGGCATTAAACCCAGTTACATGAACACTCCCATGATAACTGCTTCTAAGGGCTTATCAGGATGACCAAAGTATCTGAGCATACTTCCCTGTCATAGCCCAAAGTGATTTTCATGTCAGAAGCCTACTTCCTAGTTCTAGCCTAAAATTTAGATTCCTGTCTGAAATTACTTCTTTGTTATAGCCTAAGATTTAGATTTCTACCTGAAATTACTTCTTTGTTCTAGTTTAATGTCAGATTCATGCTTGAAGCCTACTTCCTTGTCCTTGGCCAATGTCCTATTCCTGGCAAGCAGCCCATTTCCTTGTCCTTGGCCCATGTCAGCTTCTTGCCAAGCAGCCCTAAAGGCTTTCCACCTCTCCTCTTTTTTATTTGTTAACAAGACTGAGCCTGTCTTAGTTCTTCTGACAAGAATGCCTTCTTTACCCATTATGAAATATGCATTATCACAAGCAATTCACTTCTGTTAGTAAGGCTCGGTGCAGGATCTTACCCATTCTTGGCTTGCCAGCCTGTTAATTTAATAACTCTGTCTGGGGGTCCATTTTCAGGTTCAAGCCATGTACTTTGGCTGCCAACATGTTGATGTTGTTAAAGACAAGCTTTAACATGATGGGCAGGAATAAAAGTATTCCCAGGACAAAAAGGGCTAGTCTGATCAAGCTATATATGCCATTCCTGAGGCTTGACAAAAATGGAAATACTGACCTCAGGCCAGGGATAATTTTTTTCTGCATTATCTGCAGCATCAAAGCTCAACAGAGCAGCATTCTTTAAATTCATAATCTCACTATGCAAAGTTAACACATCCAGAGAGGTGTTAGGATTATGCCAAATATCGTACAGGTATCTTTAAACTTTCTTCTAACTATAATGACAATCATTGTGAATTTCAAAAGTAACACTGCTCCCACGATATTTGTCATGACACTTGGGATGGCTCCTAACTCTTAAACCCTGAACCTTTTTCAGATAATTTGGATGGGTTATAGAGCATCTTCCGTTGTTCCAGATACCTCCGTTGTTCCAGATACCTATATAAATACACACACACACACACGTATATACATATGTATATATATACACATACACACACATATATATGTGTGTGTATGTGTATATATTATATATAAAAATGTATACTCGATACATTAGTAACTTTTTTTACTAGATAGTTAACAAAAATAGTTGACTTAACTCCTTGAATCAATGCTATTGCGGAAGCAATGGTGCTAGCAATTAATGAAATTAAAGCTGTTACGGCAGCAATAATCAAGCCCCCTACCCTTTTGTTTCTGCTTAAAGCCTAATTCACTTCTTCCAGCACTTTCAAACTTTTTTCAGTGAGTCAAGGTTTTCTAATACTCAGGGAAGTGAAACAAAAGCTGGTTGATAGACCCCCCCCATAACAGACATGCCAAGTTTCAACACACTAACACAATTGGAAATTATATAGTCAATGCAACTTACAATAAATACTGTAGAAGAGGTAAAACCAATTTTAGCTCGACAATTAAAAGATCCTTAAAACATGCACTAACCCTTGTTTGAAATCAAGATCCTGTTCCAACTTTATTTCTTGCTATCATAACATCATAGTGAGCTACAGCTAACTTCCAAATATGTCTCTGACAATATCCAGACCCAGTCTTCCAAAAGTAGACTTATTTCCTATATTGGATTGATTTCTAGACCAATACATGATTGAGTCCTAATAGCTGGTCACCTTTAAGAAGAATACCTCTTACTTCTTTAAATATTATTTCTTTGTTTTGTGCTTTTGGTGTTTTGATTATTATGTGATGGGAGGAAATTTTTTTCTGGTCCAGTCTATTTGGAGTCCTGTAGGCTTCTTGTATGTTTATGGGCATCTCTTTCTTTAGGTTAGGGAAGTTTTCTTTTATAATTTTGTTGAAGGTATTTACTGTCCCTTGAATTTGGGAATCTTCACTCTCTTCTATACCTATTATTCTTAGGTTTGGTCTTGTCATTGCATCCTGGATTTCCTGGATGTTTTGGATTGGGATTTTTTTGCATTTTGCATTTTCTTTGACTGTTGTGTCAATGTTTTCTAAGGTACCCCTGAGATTCTTTCTTCTATCTCTTGTATACTGTTGGTGCTGCTTGTGTCTATCACTCCTGATCTTTTTCCCAGGTTTTCTATCTCCATGGTTGATTGCCATTGTGATTTCTTTATTGTTTCTATTTTCATTTTTAGGTCCTGGATGGGTTTGTTCAATTCCTTCACCTGTTTGATTGTGCTTTCCTGTAATTCTTTAGGGGATTTTTGTGTTTCCTCTTTAAGGGCTTCTACCTGTTTAGCTGTGTTCTCCTGTACTTTCTTAAAGGAGTTGTTTATGTTCTTCTTAAATTCTTCTATCATCATCATGAGGAGTGATTTTAAATATGAATTTTGCTTTTCAAGTGTGATGAGGTATCTAGGACTTGCTTTGGTGGGAGAACTGGGTTATGGTGATGCCAAGTAGTGTTGGTTTCTGTTGCTTATGTTCTTGTGCTAGTCTCTCACTATCTGGTTACCTCTAGTGCTAGGTGAACTCCCTGTTCCTGACTGGAGCCTGTCCCTTCTCTGATCCTGCTTGTGTCAAAACTCCTCAGATTCCAGCTGTCTCTTTGATCCTCTGATTGTTTCATCCTGTAATCCTGGGTGTGTCAGAACTCCTGGGAGTCAAGCTGCTTCTGGGATCCTAAAATCCTGGTGTGACTGGCCAAGTTCCTGAGATCCTGTGATCCTAGGCATGTTAGAGTACCTGGGAGTCGAGCTTTTTCTAGGAGTTGTGAGACTGGGTGCGGAGCCAGTGCCCAAGGTCAATTATTCATTTTTTTATGTCCAGTTATTTTGAGTTCTTTGTATAATCTACATACTAACTTACTGTCAGATGTATAATTGGTGAAGATCTTTTCCCATTCTGTAGATTGCCACTTTGGCTGAATAATAGTGACCTTCACTTTATAGAGCCTTTCAGCTACAAGAAAATCCATTTATTAATTGTTGGCCTTAATACCCATGCAACTTGTATTCTGTTTAGGAAGGCATTTTTCATGCCAATAAACCTATTTCTTACATTTTGATCTATTAAGTTCATCATATCAAGTCTTATGTTTAGAACCTTGGTCCATTTGGAGTTGATTTTTTTTAGGGTGGTAAATATAAATCTGTTTTCATTATCCTACATGCAGCCATACAGTTTAACTACAATCCTTTGTTGATGATGCTCTCTTTTCTCCAGTTTTATGTTTGGTTTCTTTGTTAAAAATCAGTTGTCCTTAGATATATAAAATTACATCTGAGTTTTCAAGTTGATTGCATTGAACAACATGTCTATTTTCATGCCAAAACCATTTCAAGTATGAATTTTTTAAGTTACTACAGCTCAGTAATACAACCTGAAAACTGGGATAGAGATACTTCCATCAGTTCTTTTATTGATCATGATTTTTAAACTATCCTGTCTTTTTGGAATTTCCATATAAATTTGAACATTTAAAAGAAACTTTTGTAAAAAAAAATAAATGTGTTGCAATTTTGAGGGAGATTGCATTAAATTTGTAGTTTGCTTTTGATAAGATGCCCACTTTTCACAATATTAATCCTGAACATCCACAAGTATGGGAGAGTCTTTCAATCTTATTCATTTTTTTCCCTCAATGTCTTACAGCTTTTAAGAAAGAAAAGAACCTCATATGGTCTGAGAGTTGTATTTTGGATATTCTGAGTTTTTTGCCTAATATCCACTTATCAGTGAGTACATACCATGTGTGCGTTTTTTGTGATGGGATTACCTCACTCAAGATGATATTTTCTAGTTTCATCCATTTGCCTGTGAGTTCATTGAAGTCATTGTTTTTAATAGGTGAGTTATACTGATAAGTGGATATTAAACAAAAAGCTGGAAATACACATGATAAAACTCAGAGATCATATGAAGCTCAAGAAGAAGGAAGACCAGAGTGTGGAGGCTTCAGTCCTACTTAGAAGGGGGAACAAAATAATCATAGGAGGTAGAGGGAGGGAAGGACTTTGGAGGGGGGGAGGAAAAAAAGGGAGACAGAACCAGGTATGAGTGGAGATGGTTATGATATACAGAGGGTCAAAAAAACTGATCAGAGGTGTGTAGCAGTGGGGCATGGGGAACTGGGGGTAACCATCAGAAAGTCGCACATGTCAGGAAACAAGAAGCTCCCAGGACCTAATGGGGATGACATTAATTAAAATAACCAACAAGGGGGAGAGAGAACCTGTAGAGACCATATCCAGAGGTTAGGCATGGCCCCCTGTTGAGGGAAGGGCCACCCACCCATCTCAAAAATATTAACTGGGACTTGCTCCTGTCTAAAGGAAATACAGGGACAAAGAGTGGAGCAGAGACTGAAGGAAAGGCCATTCAGAGACTGCCCAGTTTGAGGATTCATCCCATATACAGACACCAAGCCCAGACACTATTTTGGATACCAAGAAGTGCTTGCTGACAGAAGCCTGTTATAGCTGTGTCCTGAGAGGCTCTGCCAGAGCCTAACCCATAAAGATGTGAATGCTTGCAGCCAACCATTGGACTGAGCACAGGGGCCCCACTGGAAAAGTTAGGGGAAGTACTGAAGGAGCTGAAGGGATTTGCAAGCCCATAGGAAGAATAACAATATCAATCAGTTAGACACCCCAGAGCTCCCAGGGACTAAACCACCAACCAAAGAGTACTCATGGAGGAACTCATGGCTCCAGCTGCATATGTGGCAGAGGATGATCTTATCTGGCATCAATGGAAGGGGAGGCCCTTGGTCCTGTGAAGGCCTGATGCCCCAGTGTAGGGGAATGTTAGGAAGGTAAAGCAGGAGTGGGTAGGTGGGTGGAGGAGCACCCTCAAAGAAGTTGTAGGGAGGGTAGATGGTGTAGGTGGTTTGTGGGGGGGAAACCGGGAAGGGGGATAACATTTGAAATGTAAATAAATAAAATAACCAATAAAATGAAAATAGTAAAATGTTAAACAACAACAACAAATCTTTCCCTTACTTAGAATTATTCCAAAATATCTTTTAGTCTACTGTGAAGAATACTGTTTGCATGTATATTTGTCTGTTTTATATAGGAAGCCTACTAATATATGTGTGTTAGTTTTTTTTTTTTAATCCTACCACTTTACTAAAAGTGTTTGTCAGTTATAGGTGTTTCCTGGTAGTGTTGTAAGGTTTTTTATGTTTAAAATCATATCATCTGCATATAAATATACTTTGAATTCTTTCTTTCATTTTTTATGTCTACTTGATGTTTCTCAGTTTATTATTCTAAATGGGATATCAAGTGCTTTATTGAATCATCTTGGATGAGTGAACGTTCTTGTTTTGTTACTGATTATAGTGAGAGTGTTTTGAGTTTCTCTCTATTTAGAATAATGTTGGCTGTGTGTTTGCTGTAAATCACTTTTAACATATTGACATATGTCCCTTGTCTTTCTAGTCTCTTTAAGACTTTGAGTAAGAAGGGAATGTGGGATTTTGTCAAAGGTTAACCAGATATCACCTGGTTTTGTCTTTCAGTTTGTTTATGTGGTAGGTTGCATTTAATGATTTAAAGCAATAATACATAATATAAGTTAAACCATCTGTGTATCCTTTGGATGAAGCCAATATGATCATGATTGATATCACATTTGGAGTATTCTTGAACTTAGTTTGCAAATTTTATTAAGAATGTTTGCATTCATGTTCATAAAATATGTTGATCTATAATTTCTTTTTTCTGTTGGGTGGGTCTGTAACAGGCCTCCAGGACTTAGTACAACTGAGTTCATGATAGACATATCACTCAGGTTGTAAAACTCAGCAAGTAGACAGCCAGGGTACTTCACCTAGGTCCTATTACAATAGTTCTATTGTGGAAAAAAAAAAAAAAAAAAAAAAAAAAAAAAAAAAAAAAAAAAAAAAAGGCTTTCTGGCCTGCTCAAGGCTGGGGCAGGGCACAGCCCCCAGGTGGTTGCATAGACTCCTTATATTTACCTGTTTCTCAGCACTGTCCAGTCTCCAGATCCACCTCCCTCCACACTGCAAGAGCCACTCAGCTTTGCTTTTGTTCCCACCTGTTTACCACATACTTCATCTTTTCCTTCTTCTACCATACATTCGATCATCATCATATTGTCACCTGCTCTTAGATGGGTCTGGCACTTAGGTGTCTTTCTTTCATTCCCCACTCTTTAGAGAGAATTGTAGAGCCCTGGCACTGGAGCTTTGGTGTTTCTGTTCTAGCCACTCTGAGGCTGCCTTATCAAGTCATTTTAAATTAACAACAACAACAGCAACAGCAACAACAATAACAACTTCCTGCCATTTTAGTTTATCTCAGTAAAATAATGAAAACTGTTATGTATAGCATGCTTCCTGTTCTAATTCTCAAAATGAATTGTGCCTATAGGATTATGTTTTAGTAAAGAAAATCCAGGCGAAAAGATCCAACAAATGCTTATCTTGATAAAATTTGCCTAATGATTCCTGGTTCTTACTAGTAGTGATAACTCAGTTTCCTACACTTACAATTAAATCACTTCATCTGAGACAGAATAGAGAATGAGGTATGCATGTCACTTTAAGTGACTATGAGTGTTAGATCTGCTTAGAAGTTTAGTTTACTATGGCTGTTGTCTGAAAAAATAATCTGCCAAAGCTACTGGGATGAGATTTGGTTTCACATAGAACTAGAGTTCTTTCAAATGTATTTGTTAACAAATGTATTGTTAACAAAGTAAATTTGTTAACAAAGTAAATGAAGGAGACATTTCTCAGTGTCTGAGTCTCCCAGTATGCAAGGCACAATTCTACATGATGTTCATCTCTGAACAAGAGAGTTGAGAACTGTATATCCTAGGGCTATAAACTCATGAATATATTATGAAGGAATTGTTTTCTAAATAGAAACTTGGAAGTAGATAAAACCATATTCTTTTCAAAAAAAGAAAGGGCTGACGCTGTTCCTGGTGTTGAAGAAGCATTAGTTGGAGGGAAGAAGAAGAATTTAACCCACGGCAGTGGATTGGTGACCAAGTCCTTCCAAACCACCATATAGAGGACTTGATCTGGATATCCCTGTGCCTTTTGAAACACTCTATCTTTCACTACTAACACCGTGGGAGGTGAAAGATCCCCTTTGGTGGTCAACTGACTCTGAGGGCAAGCCACTCTAAGCTGTAATATGTGTACATTTTTTTCTTCTTCCCATCCACTGAGAGACTGAATTCTAGTTCTTTCTTAAAGTGGGATAAAACAATGTTGAAAGGGTGAGAATCAGCCTGTCCCATATTGTCCATCGCAATCCAGTACAACACAAAACCAAGCACTGTAAGAAGCATCACAGAAAGACCCACATGCACAAAATAGCCACATCGAGACTGGAAACAAAAGTAAATCCAAGCACTGGGAAGCGAGGCGAGTAAGAAAGTAGACTGTGCTGAGGTCCCTCCTCGAACACAAATTCCTCCCTGTGATGGGTAACCCGCAAGCTCTCAGGATCAGAGATGTCTCCCTGAACTGCATGGTGGTGACCTTCCAGCATGTCCGCTCTAGCCACCCTCTGACACGTACACCAATGTCTCTCGGCTTTTCCAATGCCAAAGTTACGAACAGAACAGATGCAAACGGTACAGGAACACTGACACTCACCACTCATTCTCTGACACTAGACTCCGGATTGCGGATTCCAGAGATCTGCTGGGGAATCCTGGACTAGCCCCAAGAATTTTATGCCCAGTTCTCGGGAACCCCAAAAGAACACCAAGAATTGCAAGTCCGATGTAAAAACAAAGAGTCTTTATTACATGAGTCTGACCTAGATCACAAACCTCTCCCACTCTGCAGGTTATGAATAAGATGCCCGGGGTATATGTATAAGCTGGGATCCTCAAACTCTGGGGTTCCGTGACTGGGGAGGTGATAAGTGAGTTCCATCCTTCAAACCTGGTAATATTTGTTCCAACAGAGGGGTGGAACCATGCAGCTGGAGAGGGACCGTCCTGACCTGGGAAAAGTAACTTATTCGTGCTATCAGAAGGTAGTGTATTTTTACAATGTGGTCACAGCTGTCTGAGAACATGTAATTGCTCCTCTCCTATAGTCAAAGAGTGGGCTTTTATATAATAATAATAATAATTATTATCATCATCATCATCATCATCATCATCATCATCATCATCATCATCATTTCAAGGATATTGGTCCCTGCTTCCTTCAAGGGCAAGAGCCATCTGCACCTGAGAAGTGCTGGTTAACAATCAAAGGGTGTTAGTCTCGGTGACATGGAGGCTTGGGTATGGTGCTTTCTGTCTGTTACCATGGCTAGCATCTGCCACCCCACGCCCCCAGGGGTTCGTCAGGGGGAAGAGAGTACTATCAAGAAAGGGGAAAGGAAAATTGCAATATTCTGGTGCCAGGCTGGGCCCTTTTTGTTTGCCATTTCCAAAGGCCAGAGGCATCTATGAAGAGGGGAGGGAAGGAGCGTTAACTTCTCTAGCCCCGCACAGCGGCAGGGAAATGCAGAGGCAGGCTTCCTCTGTCTCTTCACCTCCACCCACAGTTCCAAGCTATGAACAAGCTTGGAGTCCTACGTGGGTTTGGGATTCAGCATCTGAGGATGTTAATAGAACAGTTTGGAAGGAATGGAGAGAAATATGAAGTGGACAAGTAAATACAGTTTTGTTGTGGATGTATTTCCATCAAGAGTGACATGGCCATTGGCCACCACGGTGAGGAGTGACTTTATGTCCCCAAGAATACATTGCAATGTGTCCACATGAAGAAACGATGAAATGTGAGGTGATGTTTATACTAATCCAATTGTCAAATCTCTGGTGAGGTATCTGAAGGGCATAGTTTAATTCCATTTCCAGGTTGCCTTCAGTATATGCTACATATTTAGTTTTGTTACTATTTTATTATGTATTAAAATTTTAAATTTATATTCTGATCAAGATTTTTATATTGTTTACCAATCTTCTCTGACTTTTACAGAGAAATTAAAAATAGCAACTCTGTGTGCCACTTAGAATCAAGTCCATCTTTGTTCATGTTGTATCAACAATTATACATCTTCTTTCTACAATGTTTTAATTTTAAAATAAAATTAAAGTTTATTTTGTATGTTCCTGCATATCTCTCTCTCTCTCTCTCTCTCTCTCTCTCTCTCTCTCTCTCTCTCTCTCTCTCTCTCTCTCTCTCTGTGTGTGTGTATGTGTGTGAGCATGTCTGTGGTGGTCAGAGGACAGCATATGCAAGTCATTTTCTTCTTCAGCTACAGATCAGGCTGTCTGAGTGTCAGCAGGTGCTTTTACTCACTGAGTTATCTCTTGAGTTTACTGTCTATTCTTAATGTTGAACAAAGTCTCCATCATTCAAATTAAACACACCTTATTTTCTTTCTCCATGTTCTTACATCACTTCCTTTTGAGTCAAATTATACAGACTGACTTAGAAGATATTGATTTGTCTGGTTTTTTATGTCAGACACTTAGAAAAAGCCTTTAACATAAGTGCTGTGAAAATAACATGAGCAATGGATGTTACCTACAGACAAGTCATGTTTACACCAGAAAGACTAGGAAGTAGAGGGGTGGTCAAGATTCTTGCTTCTCTTGTGGAGAACTCCACTGCCTCGTCCAACACTCACACCATGGACTCATGACAGTTTGTAGCTCTAGCCCCTTAGGACCTAAAACTCTATTCAGGCCTGTGTTGGCACCTGTACAAATGTGGTGTGCATTCACACATACACATACATATAAATTTAAAAATATATTAAAAAACAATATTTAATAACATATAGCACAATATAATACACATCTTTTACTTAAATATTTTGTGTATACAGTGCAACCAAGCAAAATATAGCCATCAAAAGGAGGACACTTTGAGCAGCTCTCAGCTCAGGGGGAGTTCTGTAGAGAAGCTTGGAGTTCTGAAGGTAGAGGACATGCTGGTGATGCTTGTGGAGAAGAAATACCATGTAGCCACTGGCCCCTCCCATGGCACCCTGAAACACTGCATCTCTCAGGACCATGAGAGGGAGAACAATCCATTTTATTTCCTGACTTTCTAGTGTAAAATAGCAATATTTGTCACTATTCTTAAGCTGTGATATATTCAGTCCTGTACTTTTGATGGAATAGATCAGATTTATACTTATTAAAGCACTGAGTATCCAAAAGAATAGGAAGAATAAAAGGATGTGCCATGCAGACTTTGGCCTGAGCCTCCTCCACTCAGATACTCTGGGACTGATGATAATGGCCTGGACCACAGTGAGGAGACTGCTGGTGCAGATGGAGAGGCCATGGGCCACCCTTGTCAGGTAAACAGTTATCTTACAGCCTACGTCATCTAGGATGTTTCTCAAACCAAAACCCATTAATGTCTTTGTCAATCCTTTTGTAAGAAGGATTAGGATGTTTGGAAAAGCCAAGTGGATGAGAATAAGGTGTGTGGGTTTCTTCTCGGGGTTTTCCCACCAATTGAACATATATTTCACATAAACAGACTTGTTTCCAGAGTGCCAAGCACTGTCGTGGAGGAAAAGATAATTTCCTTAATATACTTCAAAGCTATCTTCCTTCCTAGGTAGAAAAACTTGTATACAGGATACAAAAACCTTCTTTGAAGAAAGCCTGTGTAATGCAAGACAGAGATCTGAACAGCAAATTTTGCACAATAGCTTCTAATGGAACTCACAAAGCAGGCATGGACACAGCCAATATTGCATCTTAGGTCCTTGAAATTTCTCCTTTTTTTCTGTGGTCTCTGGGATATTTTGTGTGGTCTCTCAGGCAATAGTACTTACTGGTATTCAAAGCTAAAATTTAAAGAAGATTATTTTTGAGCCTCACACTAGCAAATTGACTTTTCCAAGTTTGTTTGTGTGTGCGTGCATGTGATTGTGTGTTTGTTTGCCAACATGCATCCATTATCCTTGTTACCTCTGAGTAATACTGAATTGAATTCCAAGTTCCCCTAACCAAAATTTCTTCCTTTTTTTTGTTGTTGTTCTTTTTCAACATATTTCCCCAGCCAGTTCCCAAAGCCTGAGGCTCATCCTGAACCTGGCTGCCTTTCTCAGAACACACACAAATCCTGAGAAACCCTGCTAGTCAACACCTGCAACATCTCTCTTCTTTTGTTTGATATTCCTTTCTTATCTTCATCTTGAAGAGTCAACAATTTCTAGAATGACATTTGAATTCAAAGGTTTATAACTTCAATTTCTATATCTTAATATGTTAGTTTTTTTATATTGATCATTATTTGATTTCACTTTGTATGAATGCTTACTAGATACTTTTACAAAGTAGTCTTTAAGCGTCAAGTCAAGTTGTGTCACCTTTCTAGATAAAGCTGTCAGTTAAATCTGAGTCACCAGAAGATGTCCTGAAAAGCCTCTTGTGTGAAAACTTCATGTAAACACCAGGTTGTAGCCACAAACAGGGCCCTGTAGAACCCTGGGATGCTTCCTACTGATGAGGGAGATGAAGGGGATTCATGAGGTGTTAGATGCTGCCATTTGATGAGTATAGTTTATGAGTTATAAGGTCTCAATATGGCTGCATGCAGCACAGAAGGTTGGGCCACACTATTGTGACTAGGAACACTCCCATATAAGAGGTCATGGTGGCATGGGTCTCTGTGGGGCCTTGTGAACAGCAGTTATGTCAGTTTGCTGTACAGCCTGCTTCTCCCTTTTCTTTTCCAACCTGTTTGTCAGGCAGGCTGGTTTGTTCTACATCAGTCCATGCTGATTCCAGGACTTAGACCTCTGCAGGATGCCATTATTCATGTTTAAAACTCCATTCTCATTTCTCAGGGATTTTAGTAAGCTCTGGGTACATTTTCTAGAGTAAGAAGAATCTGGATGCTTCAGTGGCTCCGTGGGATTGCATGTTCTGAGTACTTAGAACGCCTCTGTTTCCTGCTCTCCTTCCTGCTAAACTCACAGTATTGCCTTAAATGTCTTTGTCCTTCTGATTGTATATGTGACCTATAGAAACCTAGCCTTGCTGCCAGATTTGTTCCAGATAGCTTCACGACTCTGGAAATGTCAGTTATTGCCTTTCAAATGACAGTCCAACAAATTGATGCCTATACTCACTTAGGCCTGTGCTTCCTCCTTCAGTCTTTGTCGATTCAAATGTACTTTGCTTAGGTGATTCAGATGGCCTTTTTCCCCTGGTGACCTTCATTCTCTCTGGTTCTTAAGATGTTTCTGTCTCCTCTTTCAAGAGATTCCCTGTGCGCAGAGGCGAGGGATTTAGGGGAGACCTTCCATATCAACTCACTTTCTGCCTAAAATCATCTGTGTGTTCTTATCTGCTGGTGGGAGAAGGCTTTCTGATGGTGACTGGATAACACACTGATCCATGGGTACAGAATTACTTTAGGAGTCATTTTATTGGTACCTTTTTTTTTTTTTTTAAGACCAGTAGTATTTGGGCTTATCTTAGGTATGTGGACTCTAGTAAATCTAGTGAAAAAAAAAAAATCTGCCCTAAACTAGGCACTTATTCTCATAAATTTCAACCACCATTGCTTTGGCATATTTTTTAGGCAGGACAGATTGTAGATCAAGATTTTGTGCCTGGGTGGCTGTTCAAGTCACTCTTTCTGAATTCTGGAAGGGCACCTTCCCACAAAGAGGCTGTAAGAAGGGATGGTAACCTCCTAAAGTTGAGTTACTGGAGGTTGTAAACCAACATGTGGGTGCTAGAGACCCAACATGAGTCTTCTTCCAGTTTATCGTGTGCTCTCAATTGCTAAAACATATCTACAGCCCCTGTATCAACAATCATTATCCTTCCCATCCGTATTGATAACCAGCATGGCGGAATCAAACACTAAATTCCCCCAAGAATTAGTTCTATGAATTTGTTTCATAACATTTCCTTCATCTGGTGTTCATATTTACCCTTTTCATGTTCTCCACACCCTGTCTAGAGATGTGAGTATCATTTTGTTGTGTCAGTCTCTTTAATTTCTCTTAGACACTACTTATCTGTATGATGTCAGTGTATATCAAAACTATCTACACAAAAAACTTTGTGACATATATGTTTTATTTTAAAATGCAAGAGAAAAATAGAGACAATAAACAATCTGGATAGAAATGTGTCGGGTGACACACTGACCCGTCATTCTTGTCCATTACCCACTAGTGACAAAGATTGCAAACTCTGTACGTACTCCTGAGGTGTCTAGAGAAAAAGCCCTTCTCTACAGGTATGTCATAAACTGGACAGTGTTTACATGTTTCACAAAGATATGAGTATCTCCCAAACCCAAAACCAGGGCTGTTGCATGCCTCTCCCTTCCATTTTTTGAGAGTGTCAACTTTTGACTAGAGAACTGTGTATTTGGCTCCCCTGTCAGATGGTGGGACTCCTTCAGTGACTGTTGTAATATTTCCATTTCTCCTCAGATAGGAAGGGCAGTGAGCTATTGGATAGGTATGGTGAATAGCCCTTTGTCACCTCTTGGCCCCCAGGGCAGTGCACACACAGCAAAGATAGGTGTCTCCCTGGGAATTCTGCAGCAAAGGAAGACTGGAAGACTCATCGTTAGTGTGTATTTGGATTCTGTGTCCTCCTGGTCCAGCGATTGTGGATGCCTCAGAACCCAATATCCTCTTGTCAGATAAGGCTGCACTACATAGGCTTCAGCAAAGAGCTCCCCTCAGAGATTATAGCTTCTCATGTCTATGTCTGCTTGTAAATACTATGTGCCTGAACAGCAGTATTGAGTATAGAGCTCTAAACTCTGAAAGCAAGGCTAGAAGGCCAGGACAAGGTGTCCTAGCAAAAGCCACATTTTCTGTGTAATCACTAAGTAGTGAACAGAAGCGGGAAGCAGATGCTGTGGCACACTCTTCTTGAGCTATTTACAGAACCCTGGACTTAGGCCTGTGGCTCTCAACTGGAGCTTTTTTTTCCCAAACCACAATGGCAATCTCTGAAAGACAACATTTCCCCTGTGGTTTTTTTATTTATTTTGTGACCACCACACATCACTGTCTTGAATGTGTTTTAAATTGCCTTACAGGGTTTATTCTTACCTGTTCCTTAGTGATTTGGCAATAATGCCAAGCACTTACTAGCTGAAGTGAATTGGTTTCTCTTCCTGCTCATCTCTACTTTGTAAGTGACCTTCAGATAAAGTATGCTTCCTGAAATCTTTCTTGTTCACTTGATTATTGGTTTAGAATAACCTCTTGCACATAGTAAGTACTTTGACATAAGTAGAGGAGTCAGTGGTGACGGAAGAGCAGTAGAAGGAACAAGAATCCAGGAAAAGTTTGGAGGTTCATATAAGAGTAAAACTCTGGCACGTGAAAAAATTCTCATTTCAGGTGACTGCATGCTCTCCTGCAGAATGGGCCCCTTGCCCTTCTGTTTAATGGAATAGCTCAAGGAGCACTGTTGTTGGATCTTCTCCAAAGATCTGTTAGAACTGCTATTGCTTTCATTGGGAAACTGTTTATCACTGCTCCGATCTGATTACTTGCTACAAACTGGTTTAAAGTGTGTATGTCCTCTTCATTTTATTTTGATAAGGCATGTATTACTAAATGTTTGTACATTTCTTACTGATTTTCCTAATTTGGAGATATGGATTTCATTTTGTTTGTCAGAAAACAGTGTCTGATGTAGAATAAGCAGACTTGAACCTTACAATGTATCCAAAACAAGACTTAAACTCCAATCCTACTGCCTCTACCTCTGCAATGGTAGAATTATAAGGATGAACAATGATGTCCCACCTAGTATATAGATTTTTCTTTGTTTTGCTGTTTTTGTTTTGTCGTTGTTGTTCTGAGACAGGTTCTCACTCTGTAGCCTGGGATGGCATGGGACTTACTATGTAGACCATACAGGCTGCAAACAGTTAGAAATCTGCCTGACTCTGCCTCCTAGAATGTGTATTTTAAAACTGTCCATGTTGATCCTCCGGATTTTACTAGTGTCTTCTTTAAATGTCTCCTTTCTTGCCTCTGGTTTTATTAAATTGGAGCTTCTCTGTTTTGGTTGGTTACTGCTAGAAGTTTGTTAATCTTTTGTTCCATTTTTGTTTGTAGTCATCATTTGATAAATCCTATCTTTATTATTTCTTTATGTCTACTGTTTGAGTTGTTCATATTTTTAGGACCATGAGGTGAGAATCTATAATGAGTCAGTGCCTATGTATGTAGAGTTGCTACATCTTTGTGATGATTTGTTCCCTTTATTAGTACATAGTTACCTTCTTAAAATCTTCTGATGAATTTAGGTTTGGATTCTAGTTACTCATCTATCAGAATAGCCAGGCTGGCTTGTTTTCACTTTCCCTTTGCTTTGTAACAGAATTCTATCACTCAGTTGTCTTTGGAAGTAAGTTGTGTTGCTTGGAGACAAACAAAGTTTTATCTTGTTCTTTATTTTTTATTTGTCTCTGTGTGTGTGTGTGATGTTCATATATGTGAATGCAGGCATCTGCATGATTTTTTGTGTGTGTATGTGTATTTCACGGGACACCAGACACAGATTTCTCCTTGCAATTCACTTGGCATATGGTCTCTTGTTGCTTACCACTGCATTATTACTTGGGGTGGCTCATGAACTTCTGGGCATTCCCTTGTCTACACCACCCATCTTATTGTAGGAGAGTTGGGATTATAGATTCATGTTACTGTGTCCCACAACTTTTAGGATCTGGAGAACCAAATTCAAGTCCTCATGTTTGTACACTAAGAGTTTCACCTACTGAGGCATCTCCCAAACCCTGGATGTTGTTTTAATCTAGTCATCTAGCTTGTGACTTTTAATTGTAGAATTAAGGCTATGTACATTATTATTAAAAGGGTTCTGCAATTTTGTTCATTGTTTTTCTGATCGGTTGACTGAATTGTTGTTTGTTCTTTTCTTTCTCCCATTTACTCAGTGAGACATGGTTCTTTTCTACCTTGCCATTGTTCCTTTATTCATCTCAAGAACTTTGTTGTTTCATATGGTCTTATTAACTGAGATTGTCTTTCTTCTCCTAGTGTATTTAAGATCATTTTAGTCATCTTCTGCAGTACTGACTGAGTGATCATGGATTTCTTTAGTATGTGGCTGTGCCTTGATTTCTCTATGCATTTTAACATTAAACTGTTCTGAATATAGAAATTTTAATGGACAGTTATTCACTTTCAAGGCTTGAAATACATCATTCTATGCTTTTCTGGCTGTTAGGCTTTTTGTTGAAAAGTATAATGTTATTATGTGTTTTGTTTCTGGGTTGGTGTTTTTTCATACAGCTTTTAATATTTTTTTCTTTGTTTTGCATATTTTGCATTGTGACTATGATGTACTAGGAGCATTTCTTCTCTGAAAAGATCTGTTTAGGATTTTAAGAGTCTCAGGTTTATATGTTTATTTCTTTTCATAAATTTGCAAAATTTTCAGTGAAAATGTCATTGAATATGTTTTCTATACCTTAGGTTTTATTTACTTTCCCTATGGAGTCTTTGACTTGGTCTCTTGATCACATGTCAGAGTTCTTGTATATTACTTTTATGCATGTGTTTATTTATTTATTTATTCTATATTAATTCTGGGTATTTTATTTCTTTGATATTGTCCTCCATATCCAAATTCACTATCTTCTGCTTTGTTGAGTTTCCTGCTGATGCTTGTTACTGATTATCTCTGTATATTCATTCCTGCTTCTGTCTGCATTTTCTGCTAAGTCTTTGGATCTTGGATTGTTTTCCTTTCTTCACACTTCTATTTATTTGTGTAATTTTTTAGTCACTGATTATTTTCACAGAAAACTTTTATATTCTTCATCTGGTATTTTACCATTTTACTCTTTCAACTTGATAATTAAAGAATTACTATCTTTTGGAGGAACTTGGTAGCCTTTTTCTTCTCTCTTGGGTTCTGAATTGTGAAAATATTGGTGAAAAATGAAAGGCAGAAATAAGAAAAGAAATTTACTAAAGTTATAAATTAGAAAGTCAAACATTAATAAAATTACAGTTCTTCAGAATGACCTATAGGTTTAGTACAATGCAGTTGAAACATCCAACTAGCTTTCACATAGATACTGTTAGATTGTTTTAAAATGTGTGTGAAAATGAAAACAATTTAAGCATTCCATAATAATCTTCTAAAAAGACAATAATAAAACACTTAAACTACCTGGCTTCAAGACTTCTTATCAAATATTGGTGTGCCCTTCCCAGCCTTGAGCAGGCTGAATAGACCTTACTTGCCTTAATGGACCTTAACAATTCCAGTAAAGTCATCTGCCCTGGCTGCACTTGCAACTTCCTACAGGAACTTAGAAAAATAGATTGCCTGCTGAGCTTGCTTTGCAACTTAATATAGTTGAAATAAAAGATGGGTTTAGTGGGCTTCCCCTATATAAACACACTGAATATTAAACTTTGAACCTTGATCAGAATCTTATCTTGGCTTCATGCTGCTCTTGCTTTTTCCACTCCCCCCACCTCTTTTTTATTCCCAGCCTCTCTTTCAGGTAAACCCAGTTCATCCATGGCTGCTGGAAAGCTACAGGTGGTACCCAAAGGAGGAGGCCTAAAAACGCTATTTTGGGTGGAGCTCCACAGAAAACAGAAGAAGTAAGAGTATCCTGCATGGTAAACAACAAACATCATTAATGCTAGCACTAGTTATAAAGTTTATATTTAGAGGCTGCTGTTGCAGGAGGTACATGAAGGGGATACAGATAGGCTGAAGAGGTGTTGAGGGACACTGACTTTACCTAGGGGACAAAATGGGGTTTTAAACAGGCATTTGTCCACAGCCTTAAAAAGTTGCTTCAGGCAGAGAGAAGCAGAATTTTCAAAACAGATGTTAGAATTTTTTTTTTTTTTTACCTCAAATAGATTCATGCTGTCCATGGTTCCCATAAGAAGGGACTTTGGATAAGGAAACCTGGGAAATGGTTGAAGAAGTTCTGAGAACCACCCAGGCAGAACCTATCACCCTCTGCCTCTGGGTGCTTATAAAAGATTATTATTGATAATAAAATAGATAAAGAGACCTCTCAGGTATTAGCTACTGCCCAGGAACAGTTTGTAGAACTTCAGGAAGAATACCTGTCAGAGAAAGCTTTCAAAGAAAAAGGCCCTCTCAACTCTAAATAAAAGAAATACAGACCTTGTACATCTTTTAGAGTTCAGATAAAAAAAAAAAAAAAAAAAGGAAACTCTAATGATGAACTAGATCCAGAGGAGGGAACTGTTTTAGAAGAAGGGGCTGCCAAATATTATAATGAGGATTGGCTTCCTTATTCATCTTCTGCTCCACCTATGGCCTTTCATGTGGAGATGCTGCCCAGATGGACATGCAAGTATATTAATTAGAGGTGGAAATTAAACTGCAGAAATTGACTAATGAGCTACAGGATTTAAAGAGTGTGTTTGGTGCAAGAAAGTGCAATGATTCTGAGATTTGCCAATTGCCACTAGAAAGAGTTGTGAATCAGGAATGCAAGGATACATCTGACATGTTAGCTTTCCCTGTAGTTGAGATAGTTGACCAGCAGAACAACATAGTCAGACAATATCAGACATTGGAGTTCGAAGTGATAAAATAATTGAAAACAGTTGTGGCACAGATTTGGGCCTACAGCTCTCTTTATACAAACTTTATTGGATACTGTGATGGATACAAATTTAACCCCCCAAGATTGGAAAACTATATGTAAGGCTACTTTGGCAGGAGGGAATTACTTACTTTGGAATTCTAAATGGTGTGAAGCAAGTAAAAGAACTGCCATGATGAATGCTCAGGCAGGTGACAAAGATTGGGATATTAACATGCTTCTAGGAGAGGGTCAATGTGAAGGTAATGCTAATCAGATTGGGCTACCTGCAGGAGTATACTCACAGATTGCAATGGCTGTCCACCATGCTTGGAATTGAAAGAAAATTTTGAAATAGGTCCAAACTAATAAAAATAGCAGGGCCCTGTGATTCCTTTTCCCTAACCTAAATAGTTAAAAATGCCTGTCAGCAGGTTTGGGCCCAGTTAGTCAGCCGCAGAAGATGTGGAGTTATAGAACAAAGGCCTGTTGAGTCTTCCAAGGACCTGGCTAGACATAAAGATAAAAAAGGTATGCAAGGACACCTTTAAATAGAGAATAGGGATGTGCCCCAAAGTATGTCTAAATGAATAATGGGCCATCTGGTGTTCCTCCAAACCCTCCCCCCCCCAGGTCTTCTCAAGGTCCAAGAAACTGCAATTTAAGTTTAACTAGATACTATGCTAACGTAGATAAGCTTCCGCCTGCAGGAACTGCCCTCTGCCCCATCGACCGACCGGTACAGCCTGCTGATGTAAAGCAGCCAATCATGTGTACCCACATGAAAGTTCCCCCCGTTTCTCCACCCCATACACATAAAAACCCTAGACCCCTGAGCCGAGGGGTCAGTCCCTCTATCTCCTATGTGAGATATGGAGATACGGGCTGGCCCAGAGCTCTGATATTAAGCTGCCTCATGTGTTTGCAGCAAGCCGGTGAGTTTTTGAGTGGGCGCCATCCTGAGACTTGAGTGGGAATCCCCCTTTGAGTTTTTTCAGAATCAATTACTGACTGAAAGTGATCTCAATGGGAATTTATCTGGTATCAAACAAGGCCCTGATGAACTATTTTAGGAATTTGTGGACAGGCTGCTAAAAGTAACTGGTAGAATTTTTGGATATCCTCAGGCAGAAATTCCTTTTGTTACATGATTGCCTTAGGATAATGCTAATGCAGCCATCTGGCCATACAAAGCAAAAACAGACTTACCATTGGTCTTTGTGCTGAACATACAACAATCAGGGACAGCCATGGCTGCTGCCTTACAAAAGACCACTGCGCAAACAATGCTTTCACAGAGACAAAGGAATAAAGAATGTTTTAAATGTGGAAGTTTGGGTCATTTTAGAAATGATTGTCACAGGACAGAGGCATGAATAGACAATCAGGTTGTACACCAGGAGTTAGTCCTCGGTGCAAGAAGGGTAATCACTGGGCCAGGGAATGTAGATCTAAAACAGATAATCAGGGCCATTCCTTGTCAGAAAACAAGCAGAAGAATCAGCCTCAGGCCCCCAGAAGTACACAAACAGTAGCTTATGGGGCCATGAAGCTGCTTTCAACCAGGGAACCAATTTATCCAGGAGTTATAGAGAATAATTATGCATGAGAAATAATAATGCCCCCATGGCATTATAGCTGTGCCTACTAATAAAGAACTGCTTGACTTATTTTAGTTCCTTGCATCTGCTACCCTCCAAATTTGTTAAGAGTGAGAGAGAACAAAGTGGCTGTTGGTTTCTCTGATGTGTTCTGGGTTTAATCTATTACTAATAAGAGACCTAACCTTAAATTACTAATTGAAGATAAAAGTTTTGAAAAATTAATAGACACCAGAGCTGATGTACTCACTCATCTCCAAGGGATTGATTATTCCATTAATTCAAAACAAAGTTCAAACATAAAATTTATGAAAGGTTAATGAAACTAGGAACTTGTGGGGGCATTGCAGCCTGGCTTGCCTATTCCAGCTGCCATTCCAAATAATAGGTATAAAACTATTATAGATTTATATTGTTCCTTTGCATGTCGATGGTTGTGATAGGTTGTCATTTAGTATGTCTGCTTGTGGTTTTGAATAACCCATGAAGTGATTTCATTAGATTTTGCCTTGGGATATGGTTAATAGCCCTACATTACACCAAGGATTTGTTTCTGCTTTAGTGCAAGAGGTTGGGGCTTTGAATCCTTCACTGCATATTATTTATTATATGGATATTTTATTAACTGATCCCCCTCTAAAAGAGTTTAATTGCAAGCCTTTGTTCTTATACAAGGAGCTTTAATATTTTGGAGTAGTTGTTGCTCCAGAAAAGATTCAAAGACAATATTTTTTTCAATATTTGAGTATTTGTTATATCCTAAACAAATTGTGGCACAGAAAATTCATGTAAGGAAAGATAGTTTACTTACTTTAAATAATTTTCAAAAGCTTCTAGGAGATGTTAATTGGCTAAGACCTCACCTTAAGCTTGCCACAGGAGAAGTTGGAACTCTGTTTGATATTTCTCAAGGGGAATGCAAATCCTAATTCCCCTGGACAATTAACTGATGAGGGACAAATAGCTTTGCAAAAAGTAGAGGAAGCTATTAGCCAATAACAGATACACTATACAGACTAATCGATTGTTGGTTGTTTCACAGCAGTCCTTTGGCAAAAGGGACTATTAATATGGATTCATCTTTTTTCATCTCCAAGTAAAGTTTGAACACCCTATTATGAAGCTGTTGTTATGTTAATACAGAATTATAGGATAAAATTATGAAAGTATTTTGGAAAGAATGTCTATGAGACTATGACGAGGTATTTGTTCCTTGTTTTGAGAAGCAACTGGATTGGTTGTTGCAAAGTGCTGATGTTTGACCTACGGCATGGCAAAATTTTTAGACAAGTTTGATGATCATTATCCAAAAGACAAGTTGGTAGAATTTAGTTCCATGCATATTTTTGTATATCCTGTGAACTTACACATGCAGCCAATAATTGATAAATACAGTAAATGATAAGAATGCATTTACTGTATTTATAAACAACTCATCTAATGGGAGAGAAATATATGTTATTGGATCACATGTTTATTCTATCAAGTTTCCCCCCTGCTTCACAAATAATTGAATTATGTGCTGTAGCCATTAGTTTTGAAATGTTAAAAAAATCAAGCTTTTAATTTGTATACTGATAGCCAATATATAGCTCATGGTTTATGAATACTTGAAATTGTTCTTTTTTGATACTGCTAATTCTCAAATTTTACAGTTATTTATACAAATACAGTTTAATTTAAGAAACATGTACCATTCTTTACTTTATAGAACATTTAAGATCTCATACTGGATTGCTTGGATCCCAGGGCTATGTCACAGCAGATTTGTATATCAGGCAGATTGTGGGCCTTACAGGAATGATTTGCCAAGCAGTCTCATTCTTTACATCATTGAAATAGTGGTGGTTTGAGAAAACAATTTGGTATACCTAGAAAATATGCAACTTTAAAACAATATCTTCCTTAAAAAACAAAAAAGGGGGAACTATATCCCCATACACCACCAATTATTTAAATCATGCCTTTTATTTTAAAATTTTAAAATTTGGATGTCAACAAACTCTCTAAGTGTGGGAGGAGCAGCTACTGATGTTAGGTGCCATAAGAACCTCGCCCCAAGATGGCAATGGCCACCCGAGGGCCAAGTGATAAACAAGTCTTTATTAGGTGTGAAGGCTGTGCTTCAAGGTGGCCTGATCTTACGCAAGCATCATGAGCCTATGGAGAGATGATACGTGGCATGAGTTCATGGGCTCCTGGCAGGGTTTATAAGCTGCGCCAAGGAAGGGATCGCGGGCTCACCATCTTGACTACAAACTGCTAAGCATCCTGAGTAAACTGCTGTGAGAAGGAACTGGTTGTTCCATGTCTTAATTCCTGCTGGTCAGGGTTGGCGAGGCACATACTGGCACTTCTATCCAGGTTTTACAAGGAAAAAAATTTGAGCTCCTTAGAATGGCAATAGATACAGGTATAGAAATGATAGAAACCTCTATTTTCCATTTGCAAGAATCTACTTTTATATCAATCATTCAGGAATAGTAAATGATTCTCTGGCTAAAGTTTGAGATGAACTATACAAAAGGAAAAGAGAAAAGGAACAGAATTAGGGATGGTTTGAATCCTGATTTTCCACTTCCCTATGGCTTACACCTTTAATTTCTACATCAACAAACCCATACGGAAGAACAATTATCTACTACAAAAATAATTTTTAAAAAACCTAAGGAGCAAAGGTTTCAATATGCTAGACCAAAAATGTCTGGGCCAAGTACAGAGAAAAACGTGGCAACATCACAATTTCTTTGTTCACAAGTTGATGTAACCATGAACCTGCTCTTCATTTCATCTACATTCTTTAATTACTCTGTGAAAAACACTAATCTGAGTACAGAGAAGAGTTATAACACAGTGCCCCTTCTCAAGGAGGTTATAGTCTGGTCGAAGAGGCAAGGAACAATAAAGCATGGTACAGATAACAATTGATATCTGCTCCAAAAGCAGAATAAAAAAGTGATGATTATGTTCAGAGGTATAGGAATAACTATAAGGAGTAGATCATCTGTGCCAATTCTGAGGAATCTTGACCTTCCTAGGCTGAATTTAGAAGCTTACCAGTCTGGCATGGTTATGTGTATGTAATCACATATGTAATCACAACACCCAGAAGGCTGGGACAGGAAGATCATGAATTGGAGGTTAGCATAGATTACATAGCAAGACCCTGTCTGTCTCTTAAGAAAATGTCATCTGGGCATGATGGCATGTACTTATAATCCAGCACTTGAAAGACAGAGGCACATAGAAGTCTATTCTCATATTAAATTTGTTGGGTCCATTTTAAAGTACCAGAGAGAAAAGTTAAAATAACCTAGATATTTGAGTATTGAGTACTTGGGAACGACAAATATCGCATTATCTCACTTATATGAAATTCAAATTACTTATCTCATAGAAATATACAAATGGTGGTTATTAGCAACATGTATTGTAGTAAAATAACACAATGGTATCTGTTAATCTAAAAAGTACTGATGAGATCTGAATAAGAAGTCTGGGAAAGTAAGTGTCAGTAGGAGGCAGACAATGAAAAGAAGATCAGTCATTAATACTCTCATTGTTCTAGAAGAAAAATCAGAAGAAACTGAGTTGGAGTGTATAGGGTAAAACTTAATTAAGTCCTGAGAAATCAGTATGGGTAACTTATTATTTCTGTTTTCCCTAGACCAGAGTCAAGGCAGAAATGGATTGAATTAGGAAGGTGATGAGTCTACTATGGAACATGTTCATTGTTACTGCAACACATCTGTGAGGTTCTGCCACTGCTGCAGAGTCTTCCTGAATTGCCAACTTTCTTTATATAGCTAAATCTCAAACTAAACCTAACTTTTTAGGCTAACAGATACCATTGTGTTATTTTATTACAATACATGTTGCTAATAACCACCATTTGTATATTTCTATGAGATAAGTAATTTGAATTTCGTATGAGTGAGATAATGCAATATTTGTCTTTCCATCTGCTTTACCTTTCAGCATGCTTCTTCCAGTCTGAGCAGCATAAATATCTTTAGAGTAGCCAAGTTGTTTTAGATATTTTTGGCCCCAAACTGAAATGCCTTTGTCTTGCTGCTCTTTTTTTTTTTTTTAAGACTCACCCAGACATGATGTCCCTGAGGGGGAAAAAAGCCTAATACCACCTCACTTGGCAAGGTTAATATGTAGCCACTGACTCATACTTGACTGTTGCAATTTTCAGGGATATCTAAGCAGGCAACGGATAGCACCTCTGTATTTATTGTGACTGGCATAGACTACTAGGAGGAGGGCACCAGCAAGTGTTGTTTGAATGAACAAATCAGAGGAAAGTATCTTATGGAGTGTTGGAAATTCAAAACAATAATAGAATAAAACATACCAAAGACCAGTATGAACACTCTGTTTCTGCCATTGATTCTTCTGCCTCAGCTCTGATGTTCATCTATCCTGGAAAATAACTCTTAGCTTGGATATGGAAGTAACTGGAAAGAGAGAGTGATCACAGAAACCTAGCTAGGAAGGCTGGTGAATATTTGGAGACTGAAGTAGTACCAAATGCCACCAATGCCATAAGTTGAGGAGAACCTGGCCAGCACACCTGGTTCCTTTCATCTGTCTTAACTTCTAGGCACTGTCTGCTACTACCACCTGGTGGCCACATCTATAAGTAGCAAATTCCTAGCAAGGGTGCTAAAGGAAGGCAGATCTACCAGTGGCCCTCAGTTCAAACACCACCCAGGAGAACACATGTGTGAGTGTGAACCTACACCTTATTCTGGGAAGAGCTCCAAGAGCTTCTTACTATATTTTAAAAAATATCTCTGATCTACAAATGATAGAATTACTGTTAAAAAGGTTGATTCCTTTTTCTCCTCAGCCCCCTCAGATGAAATCTTCTGAAACTTCATCAGAGATAGAAAAGCAGACCTGGCACCCTGCTACTCAAACCTCACTCTCCAGTCAGTTTAATACAGTGCTTATGCAGAACCCAGTTTAACAACCACACTTGTGAAATGAAAGGCTTATAGAGCCTCTGATCCAGGTGGACCCTTGGATGTCATTGGGACTTAACTGGTCACACCTAGAACATCATGCTGATGTTCACAGGTGTGTCAGTAGCAATGCTAGCACTGAAAATAAATTGCACTCTTATCTGTTCCTTTCTTTAATGTTTGCCTTGCTTCTTGTTACAATCATTTAAAATAATGAAAACAATAATATTATCTACCCTAATATAGCTCCCAAATGGATGTAATTTTACCTACGTATTTCTAGATTTCTGAAAAGAACCAGATGGTTCTCATCAAATCATGATCCCTAGTAGAAGATAGAGCTTATAGCTTAAGTTTTAATTAGTTCTTTAAAATGAGTGCACCAATGCCACGAGCTGACTTTAAAGAAAAAAAAAACCTCAGAAAGAAAACAGCTCCTTGTTTTCCTCCACAACTTGCCACTGTCTCAGAGCTTTCATATACCTGTGTGTTTTGTGGCAATTCAAACAGTGAGCAGGGTATCAGTGTGACTGGTTATTGATATCTCTGGAGCTCAGGAATGACCTTGTTCCCTGCTAAGATCAGGCACAGAAGTCAGGGTGTTCACAAAGGTTAACGTTGCTGGAACATACATATGTTAGATACACTAGAACTGGCTTCCTAAAGAATCTTCAGAATATGATTTTAATTATTGCGTTGGAGATGCCTAAAGTAGAAGTCCCCAGATTACACGGTTAACATGTACTAGGCACTAGGTGTACCTGGGGTCTGCCTGACTCCTCAGTGTTCCCACACCAATGAGCTGCGTAATGCTTTGGACATCCTCTGTCCTCTTCTCATTATTCTCTTTTCTTCTCTCTATTAGAATTGCAAGCTTCTTTCAGTGCACCTGGCACAGGA
Source organism: Arvicanthis niloticus (assembly GCF_011762505.2). NCBI lineage: Eukaryota > Metazoa > Chordata > Mammalia > Rodentia > Muridae > Arvicanthis > Arvicanthis niloticus. The sequence goes on along the minus strand of NC_047665.1, from coordinate 39,019,301 downwards.
GTGATACATCCGTGCAAAAACTTGTCCAAGGCAATGGATGCTATATCAACAGATTAAGTGGTCAAGTCTATAGCTTCTATAGCCTTCCCTAGCCAAGGCAAAAAAAGACAGAATTCAAAGACAGTACTTATGCTTTCTCATGGGGCCTGACTTCACATGCGCACTTTAAGAACAGCTTCACAAGGTCAGTTACTGATAATGAGAATGTGTACACCTTCAAGACACCCAGGACCAACCTGTGTCAGGAACTGAGAGAGCTCTTTGGGGCTAATATGGATGTTCCAACCACCCCTCTATCAGCCTACCAGATGCCTAGAACATTCACATTGGTCAAGAACCACAGTGCCGTGACAGTGGCCACTCCTGGAGACTCAGCCATAGCTCCCCCATTCTGGCTCCTAAAGCCAAGTCAGACAGAAATACCTTGATGGGTCAGCCCTCAGCAAAGACCTCCAGTCAGCAAAAATAGCAGATCTGTAGCTGCTACTATATCCAGGCACAATAACTTCCCTTAATGGACAACTGCTGACACCATCGAGGTCAGTGTAATCTGTAGTTGAGAACAGAGGGTCAGGGAGGTGGTCCAGGCATTCTCAGTTTATTGTTATCCCTTGTTCACCCCCAGACTAAAGTAAACTTGACTACTGAATTCTGGGATACAAGTTGAAGCATCTTCGGTGCAATTTCCTTAGCAGTTGATGTCCCACCTAGCTGTCAATATGACACCTACCATGGCAGAAGTGTAGCAGATTCTACCCTGGAGATGTTGATATTTTGGGTTTGGAGGTTCAAATAATACTATTTTGTTTATTTCAAACTAAAACAAAAATTGTAAAAACAAATTGAGAAGATCAGCAATGTTAAAGAATATAATACAAAATGGGATCTTCAGGATATTTTCATGTCACAGGAAAATCTCTGGTTGGAGTCCAAACTTGGTCTTGAAGCTACTAAATTCTATGCTCACTTATCACAGAAGAGTTCCAACTTTGCATACCTCCTCTGTTCAGTGAGCTCTCTTTAGGGCTTGCAAAGCCTTCTCATCCCCCTGCTGTGACAGCAGCAAACATGAGCCTCAGGCCTATGGAGCCAAGGACCCAGTTTAGAACTCTGCAATCAGTCAGGCTATCTGAACAGTCCCCCTCTGCTTTAGAACTGTGTAACACATACACACCACATCCCTGCCTTTCAAAGATCGCTTTTTACTGGAAAAAGAAAAACCACATAAGTAATTAATGTAAATGCTATTACCAAAGTATTCCCCAAGGTGAGAGTGGGCTAAGTGGGAGGTATTAGAAGAACCTAGGGCTAATTAAAGTCACGAGGCACAATGCAGATACCCACACTGGAACAGATGTGAATATCAGGAGAATGGCCACAATGGACATGGGCAGGAGAGTCAACATGGAATCAGCATGAGTATAAACCCTCTTCCTTCCTTCATCACAACTTTATCCTTTGAGACCCAGATACTCATGGTTTAGGCTATTAAACTTACCCAGTTTTACTCTGTCATAGCTTAACTGAGGTTCTGCATCCCCTGTTCCCAGTGGCACTAACTACCCAGCTCCAAAGAAGAGTACTGGCAGTGTGGACTTTCAGCTGGGCTTCCCAAGCGCCTACTGCAAAGTACCTGGAGATTGGGGATGAGAGAATTTATCCCACTAACCCTTTTCCAGACACATTTTATATGTTCATTGTAGAGCATCAGTCCCTCGGTTTATAGATTTCCATCAACCCATTCATGTCCTTGCCATAGGATATACCCACAGAGATTTTTCATGATTAAAAAGGGAATCAGTAAGCAATATAAGACATGGAGATCCTGTTTCCATTTCCTAAGAGAGAAAGGGGGTGGGGGTGGGGCGATGAATAAGGCTCAGTGTCCTGACAGAGACAAAGCATCTTTTGTAAGGTACTTCAGGACCTCGTCTTTTTACCATTTAAGATTGGTGTTTAAGTTTTCAAGTCATTGTATGTGTCTAATCACTTAAGTTATTAATTCTGTTGTTTTTTTTTTTAAGTAATGTATGTATCTTGTGAAGTCTGAAGGTTGGTTGGGAATGTGTTCAAGTGAGTCATGTTTCACAGTGGTTAACAAATTATACAGGCCTAGAGCTTGCAGGTTCCTTTTATTATGGTGTAGAAGCAGGACAATAAAGTCCTTTAGAAATGCAACCCAGAGTGGGCTGCTTAAGACTGTGTTTAGGGGTGTGGAAAGTTACTCTTGTCCCATCCCGGCCAATCTTGGGACTGATGCTGTCCTACAGATACTTTCTCTGACAAATTCATTTCAGGAGCATTTAATGAATAACCCCAGGAGCCGGTGTGCCCAACACTGTTTAATTTGATTAGTTGTAATTGAAAACTTTTCCAGGCCAGGAGCAGGAGTGAACCTTCTTTTCTCATACAATCATCTGGCATCTGTAGTAGTGCACACCTGTAATCCCAGCACTCTAGAAGCTGAAGCAGGGACAGGACAATCAGACTGGCTCCAGAGTCAGGCATTTGGACCAAAACCTCTCCCCCTTGTCACAGCACCATTTTAACCTTCCAGATGCTTTGTTCTTAAAAAGATGGTCTTGAGTGGAGGCCAGTCCCAGGCCCTCCTTTAATATACAGCCACTCATGTCCCTCCTCAGCTTCAAGATTGTGACTATGAACTGAAAGAGCTGGATGTTTGGCTGTTTGGTTCCCAGCACCCACACTGGGTGACTTTCAAAAGCTTGTGATTTCAGTGCCAGGGGAGCTGATGCCCTTTACTGGCCTCCACACATTCATGGAACACATACACTTAACAGAGGTATACATTCATACAATACAACATTTCTTTAAAGAACTAGATATTGACTCCAGAATGCTGGAGAACTGCCTCCTAGCCTGTTTCATCTCACAACTTGTCCAACCAGGAACAGGCTATGGCCCACTTCTTAGAGGAGAAAAATGGGAAGGCAATGATGGCATATGTTTCAAGTCCAATAAGTGAAATAAAATGTATTTTCTGGTTGAGGTGACTCTAAATCATCTTCATGCCCAGAAATAGTACAATCTTTTTGAGAACATGCAAGTAAACATGATATGGTTCATGTCTGTGGGGTTTCTGTGCTTAGGGGGAAAATCCCTAGCATATTATGAAAATGCACAGAATTATTTGCTTGTAAATACATTTGTTTTGTTCTTTTGCCCCCCACCCCGCCTCCTCTGGCATGGAGATGATGTTGACATTTAGACATGAACACCATGCTGACGCCTTCACAGATGGTTCTTTATATCCTCCATCTCTAAGTTTCCTTGTATGAGAACATTCAAACAAAAGAAAACAGTCAATTTCTAAGCCATGATATTGAACATCACTTTAAATGCCTCCTTTCTCCGTCCTTTTTGCCATCCTGTATGCAGTCATCCTTCAAGTAACTATTGTCCTAGGAAAAAATGTAGCTCCTCAAAAAAGTATAATACTTGACAAAGAGGATTGTTTCCCCAGAAAATTCACGTGACTTTTTTTTTTTTTTCTCCAATTCTGAATTGATCTGGGCAGTAAGTAATATATAATTTCCTTAGGCACATAGCGTTTCTCCTTGGATTGACTGATTAATTATTGTTTCCTGTACTCTCATACATTGGATCATATTAATGGTCCTCCAACCCCCATACACTCACACACAAACCTAAGTACTTTTATTGACTTTTCACCAAAAATGTTCTCCCAAGGACAATTAACTCTCAACTTAGGCATTGTTTCTTTACACTCCTAATAAGGTAAGGTAACATTCCTTAAGTTAGTCAAAACAGTGATTTTGTCAGTCAGTAATATTTCTCAATATTTTTTTTATTTATTTTTATTGGGTATTTTATTTACATTTCAGATGCCATCCCCTTTCCCCATTTCCTCTCCCTAGAAAACTCCTATCTCATACCCCCTTCTCTTTTTTGCTTTTATACAATTTTTTAATGTTAACCAAAGGCTTTATATGTTTGATAATGCTCAATATCAATCAGAAGTGCAGCCTAATACCCAATCTAGATATATCAACTATCTTTGACTGGTGGAGACATGTGAACATCTGCCTCCATGTCTGGCCCCCCTTTCTCTTTCTCTCTCATCCCCTAGCTCCTCCTTTCCTTCTCCTCCTCTTCTCCTATTACTCCTCTCTGTACTCCTCCCACCTTAGCTCCTCCTACATATCACCATTCCTGTTAAAATAAAACTTTTCTCTCAAAATACAGTTAGAGCATAACTATACTAATTTATGTCAGTAAGGTGCAAGATAGACCTAATACCCAGTCCATCATTTTGTTGACTAAGCAGAACCTCTGTCATCTCTCCTAAATAAAAGTCTTAGTTCTGAACCTGGCTTTTTCTCTTGGCTTTAGAATGAATGTCAGCTGAAAACCATCCTGTTAAATCTTTTCTCTGAAAGTAAATAGCAAGGATTGGCTATGACACTATAAGTTTTTAACCCCATCAGAAATCCAGAATGACTGAGTTAACTGAGATTATAGGAAGCACAAAGCATAGCTTCTAAAACATAGCCAATTTATAGAGACCACTGAACACCTGGACAGCCCCTATATTACAGAATGTTGGAGCATCTGATCTTCAGGACCAGGGTCATCTGACAGACCTAGTGATGCAGAATTATTAAGGGCTGATTACTCTATCTTGGCAGATATAATCAGTTGACTATTCTGCAAGTGTGTCCTTTTCTGGACAGTATTTTGTCTGTAGATGGAAAGAGGCAATTCTTGCCTAGTGGCTGACTCACCACAATTGGAATAACTCCAAAGATGCTCAATTTCTTCTTAAGATCTAAGACAGGAAGATGTCAGGAGCAGACAGGTCTCTAATAAAAATGAACATTAATATAGAAATATTTGTAACGTCAATTCTATGGACTTCTGACGTTTTGAAAACCAACTATCCATGTAAGGTAATCTGGACTGTTGTCTATTAACTCCTTTCAGCTATTTCTAAATAAAACATAGAAAACACCCTAACAATAAACTCCAAGCCATGAATTTGCTATGATCCCTTAACTCACAGGCTAACCATCTCAAATAAGTTAAAAAAGTTAAAGAAGGACTGGGTCTAAGCCTTGTATTCCTAAATGTGTTATACAGGCGCAATGCCTATGATAGTAACAATATTCATCTCACTTTTATATTAATAAGGAGCTTGTACCAATAAAAACCTTAAATTTGAAATCAAAGTAAATTTTTTACCATTTAAGAAATTATAACTTCATCTTAATAACAATTATACATATTTCTACCAGTAAGTTATCGCTATGCAATAAATTTTAGCTAATCCTCCCTGTTCCACCAAAACTACTACTTTTCCCTAGAAAGACAGCCCAATATTAACCACCTCAGTCCCCAAGCCCAGGGAATAGGGGTGCCAACTCTTCATTAACTTCTTCAAGCTGATTATGGGTGTTGAGATATTAGAAGAGGGGTTGGGGGAAGAATAAATTGATAAGCTTCTGACTCTGTGTCTTCATTGCATCCGGCTGTAATTCCGGGACATTAGAGGTTCGAGCAGGTGTGCTCAGCTTGCCTGATGAGTAGATACACCAAGGCTATGTATTCTGCAATATACAATTCTCAAAACAAATTTTAGTATCAAGATAATTGTTTGTTTGAATTCTGGAATCTAGTCTCCTGGCTGCCTGCCTCTATCATGTCTAATCCATATAATTCTGGGCATTTCTATGAAGGTGTGCTCCCACCATCCTCCCATTTTCGCCTCCCTGCTCTTGAAATTCCCTAACACTAGGGAATCCAAACTTTCAGGTATCAAGGCTGTCCACTTCCACTGATGCCTGGCAAGGCAACCCTCAACTACCTATACAGGTAGAGCCATGAGTTCCTCCTTTTGTGTTCTTGGGCTGGAGATTTTATAATGGCTACTCCAGCTTGTTTCTTAGGACCATTTGCTTGAAAAATTGTTTTCCAGCCTTTTACTCTAAGGTAGAGTCTGTCTTCATACTGAGGTGGGTATGCAGCAAAAGCATGGGTCCCGTTTATATATCCAGTCCATTAGTTTATGTCTTTTAATTTGGGAATTGAGTCCATTGATATTAAGAGATATTAAAGAACAGTGATTGTTGTCTCCTGTTATTTTTGTTATTAGAGGTGAAGTTATCTTTAGATTAGAGGTGTGGCTATCTTCCTTTGGATTTGTTGAAAGAGGGTTACTTTCTTCCTCTTTCTAGGGTACAATTTCCCTCCTTGTATTGGAGCTTTCCTGCTATTAGCCTTTGTAATGCTGGGTTTGTGGAAAGATATTGTGTAAATTTGGTTTTGTCATGGAATATCTTGGTTTCTCCATCTATGGTAATTGAGAGTTTGCTGGGTATAGTAACCTAGGCTGGCATTTGTATTCTCTTAGGGTCTGTATGACATCTGCCCAGCATCTTCTAGCTTTTATAGTATCTGGTGAGAAGTCTGGTGTAATTCTGATAGGTCTGCCTTTATATGTTAGTTGGCCTTTCTCCCTTACTGCATTTAATATTCTTTCTTTGCTTTGTGCACTTGGTGTTTTGATTATTATGTGACAGGAGGTATTTTTTTTTCTGGTCTAATCTACTTGGTGTTCTATAAGCTTCTTGTATGTTTATGGACATCTCTTTCTTTATATTAGGGAAGTTTTCTTCTATAATTTTGTTGAAGATATTTATTGGCCCTTTAAGTTGGGAATCTTCACTCTCATCTATACCTATTATCCTTGGGTTTGGTCTCCTCATTGTGTCCTGGATTTCCTGGATGTTTTGTGTTAAGAACTTTTTGCATTTTGCATTTTCTTTGACAGTTGTGTCAATATTTTCTATGATATTTTCTGCACCTGAGATTCTCTCTTCTATCTCTTGTATTCTGTTGGTGATGCTTGCATCTATGACTCCTGATTTCTTTCCTAGGTTTTCTATCTCCAGGGTAGTCTCCCTATGTGATTTCTTTATTGCTTCTACTTCCATTTTTAGGTCCTGGATGGTTTTGTTCAATTCCTTCACCTGTTTGGTTGTGTTCTCTTGTAATTCTTTAAGGGATTTTTGTGTTTCCTTTTTAAGGGCTTCTACCTGTTTACCTGAGTTCTCCTCAAATTCTTTGAGAGTGTTATTTATGTCCTTCTTGAAGTCCTCTATCATCATCATTAGAAATGATTTTAAATCCGAATCTTGCTTTCCTAGTGATATGAGAAATTCAGGACTTTCTTCTGTGGGAGAACTAGGTTCTAATGATGCCAAGTACCCTGGGTTACTGATGCTTATGTTCTTGCGCTTGCCTTTTGCCATCTGGGTCTCCTTAGTGTTACCTGCCCTATCTCTGATTGGAGCCTGTCTTTCCTATTATCTTGGTTGTATCAGAACTTTGTGGTGGGGGTAACTTACTGGGGTAAGTGCTAGGGTCCAAAATCTACTCAGTGCTCAAGCTCAGACAGGATACTGCCCAAATTAGAGCACCTGAGATCCCTGCTTCCTCTGGGTTCTTGGAGATTGGGGGCAGAGCTGCCACCCAAGATCTGCTCAGTGCTCTGGCCCAGACTGAAAGGAACCAGTGTTCCGGGCCAGGAGTGACTTCCTGGGTCCTTGTGAGTCCCAGTTACTCCCTGTTTGGGGTGGGCTTTGCTGTCTGCTTACCTAAGATACTGCCCGAGTTAGAGCGCCTGGAATCCCTGCTTCCTCTGTGTTCTTGGAGATTGGGGGCAGAGCTGCCACCCAAGATCTGCTCAGTGCTGTGGCCCAGACCGGAAGGAACCAGTGCTCCTGGCCGGGAGTCAATGTTTCTCAATATAAACAAGAACTCAAATGCCATCACATTGATATGTGTAATTTTAGACATGGCATCCACTTTGTCTTCTCATTTTATCTAGACTTAAAAAGATGCTTAAAATATTAATTATTTGTTTTGCTTCTAGTTTTATAAATTATAAATGATTTTACATAAACACCTTGTCTATTTTCTTCCACTTTTTAGCATTCCCTGCTGTTCCCCAAATTTACACTTACTCTGCCACAATGCTACATGTGATGTTCTCTTCCAGCCATGATTGATCCTTCATAGCTCAGTACTGCCCACAGGTCAAATATGTGTCTCCTACAATTTCCTGAACCCTCAGGATTTTGATGTCTGTTAGTCTGGTTTTATCATCTCTGTGATGAGAAGACTTGAAAGATGCTTTAGCATATCAATTATTTTGTGTACCAGTAATATGGAATCAAATAAACTAGAGGGTACAGCCAGGAGAGTGGCCCTTGAGGGGCTGTGAGGTGGTACTGGAGTGAAAGGTCTGAGGTTTGATTCCTGGCCTTCAAGTGAATTTGAATTTAGAAAGCAGAACTACAGCAGCAGCAGCAGCAACAACAACACCCCAAATGCCAGAATTTCCTGCAACTAATTTCTAGTTTCTCTAGGCCCATCATTCTCCATTTATGTTTTTATGGTATGAACCTCCTCAGGGACCCACTTGGCCTTCAAGAAAGCATCTAGGAAGGAGTAAAGAGAATGACTGAACCAGATAAATATTGGATTATCTGGCAGACCTACTTTCTTCAAGAGTGATGTGGTCATTGGCCACCTTGAAACAGATTGACTGTATTTCCCACAGAATACTTTGCTCACAGTCACAGCACTGAACTAAGCAGAAGTGTAGAGTAGCAGCTTGCCTTCTAGGACTGGTGATGAGACAGGTAAGGTTCCATTGTGGGATGCTGTCAAGATTCTAGGCTCCAGTTCCTCCTGCGAGAGCTGCATATATTGTTGGGAAGTATATATGAGGTTAATCTCCACTGAGTGTGGGATCTTGTTTAGTACAGCTTTTTTGGGCTTCTCCCACCTTGGAGCCAGAGTTTCTAGATACAGTTGTGATTTTGTTTTCTATGCTCCTATGAATAATGATGTGCCCACATAATCCAAGTATGCTGATTCACTTAGCTCAAATTGGATGGGACCAATTCTATACACACTTTGTACCCTATTTGGGGTGAGCAGATGTTTTCTAATGTCTTCTTAGGAGAAGTCATGTGACATGGAGAAAATCAGGGAGAAGGTAGGGAAATTCTGAACTCAAATTAATGTTTCTGATTGTATGGAGGAACCAGACAAAAGCAGGATTCAGAAATGGAGGCTGTTTTTGAGGGCTGTAGGCTGCATACCTCACACTAAAGACTCTATCCTCATCTTTAGTATTTACATCCCACTTATTAATAAAATCTTGTGGTATTTGTCTACAATTAATTAGTATTAATCTTGTGGTATTTCTCTACAAGGAGCTGATTTATTTTATTTGGTGTAATGTCCTATGGAATTATGCTAGTGACATGCAATGTGTTGAGCATGAAGAAATGATTAAGTCTGAGGTGATGTTTATACTAATACAAATCTCTTTCCTGTTTCCTGAAGGGCATAATTAAGACTCATTTCCATGCTGCCTTAACTATCCCTTCTGTATTTAGTCATGACTATTTCCGTCATGTATTAAAAATTTTAATTTATGTTCCAATCAAGATTCTGTCTTATTTTATCCAATCTTCTCTATTGTTTAGTGAGAAATATAAAATAGCAACTCTATGCACCCCTCTAGCCATTTGTCTTCATGCTCTATTAAAAAGTATACTTCTTATCTTCCATTTTTTAATTTTTAAAATTAAAATTCAAGTTTACTTTGTATGTTGCTGTGTGTCCATGTGTGCATCTCAGCATGCCTCTGGATGTCAGAGGACAGCATATGGGAGTCAGTTTTCTTCTTCAGAGACAGTTCAGGCTGTCTGGGTGTCAGCAGGTGCCTTTACTCACTGAGTCATCTCTCCAGTCAACTGTCTATTCTTAATATTGAACAAACTTTCCAACACTCAGATTAAACACATCTTTCTTCATGCATTTTCTGTGCTCTTACATCACTTCCTTTTGACTTTAATTACACAGACTGTTTTAGAAGGTATTGGTTTGTTTGGTTCTTTATGTCAGACACTTAGAAAAGAACTTCAACATAAGAAGTATAAGAATAATATGAGCAATGGATGTTACCTACAGAGAAGCCACATTTACAGCAAAAAGACTAGGAGGTGAAGGGATGGTGAAGAGACCTTCTCCTCTTGTAGAGATCTCTGCTTCCTTACTCAACATCCACATAATGGACATGACAGCTTGTAGCTCTAGCTCCTAGGGACCTAAAACTCTCTCCAAGCCTATGTGGCACATGTACAAAGGTGGTGTAAACTCACACAGACCCCATACTCATAAATAAAAAATATATTAGAAAAACAAGCTATTTAATAACCTATAGCACAATATAATACACATCATTTACTTAAAAGTCTGATATATATTCTACAGGCATGCAAAAGGGAAATGCTTATTCATATTGTAAAGTACATCTAAGACGAATCAACAATGTTTATAAGAGATTATCAGATATGGCAGGCAATTTTTCAAAATAAGGCATAACCTTACCACTAACCACACTACAATATCATGTTCAATGATTATGTCAATAATATTTTTGAAATTTATCCATCCGATTATAAGAACTATTTTAATAATATTGCATTTATTCTATTTAAAAAATTAAGCAAGGAATCCTTTATTGAAATGAATGTAGAGTCAGATCCAACTCTTTGGTGATAATGCTTTGGAGAGCACCTGGGCACTAACAAAGGGCAGTGGCTAACAAGTCTTGGTCCGCTTCAGTCGTTTATTAACTCATCTTGGAAAAGGGCAACTTCACATTTTAAAATCAACATAGAAACTATAGAAAAATATAAAATGAAAGTTCACTGTTAATTTATTACCTAGTTTATCCCATATCTGTAGTCTTTATTCCTGCAGAAAACCTTCAGGAGTATAACATCAATGAAATGTTTCAGAGCATTTAAGCACTGTGACTGGTACATTGGGCTCCTCTTGATTGAATGTATAGTACTTGCCATTCTTTCACAGTTCTGTAAAAACTTTTCTATGGATGGATAATTAGGCATACTTTGAAATAACCTAAAATAGACCCCATGATACTAATATTTAGCAAAGTAAATAAGGTAAAAAGGTAAGAAAATTTGGGGCTACATAATTACCTTACTATGAGTTTTGGTAAAATGTATGAACTTAATCTGCATGTTTAAAGTCATGGTAGTAGCACTTCCAGTTTTACAAATCCTAGTTAAATGATATTTTTTTTAGTTCCATAGAGATGGCTCAGCTGTTAAGAGCACTGACTGGACTTCAGGGAACCCAGGTTCAATTCACAGCAACTACATATTACTTCAGAACCATCTGTCAAATCCAATCATTCACAGGGCATTTGGTGCTCTCTTCTAGCCTGAGAACACCTCAGGCATCCACATGCTACGTAGTCATAAATGCAGGCAAACTATTCATACAGTAAATTAATACATAAAATTAAAAAAATAAAGTCCCTTAAAAAGTAGCCAATGAAAAATGAGGTTTTTAATATTACTGCAATTTACTGAGATTAACCTCAATGCATGGCTTGAGTAACCAAGATTATTGGTTGAAAAAAACAAATGCTTAAACTGCTGTGTGAAATTTTTCTTACCCACAATATTGCAGAACTGAGAGTTTTTTCTTCCTCATTGAACATATAATTGAGAGACATTTTCTCAGTTTCTTTGACTGAGACTGCCAATATTCAAGCAGAGACCCATCCCTGTGTATCAGCACCAGGGGGCTAAAAGTTGCATAACCAAGGGTCAGAAGTTCTCTAGGATTTACCATCAAGGTATTGTCGCTTGAGGAGAGACTTAAAATTAGAGAAAAGTCACAATCTGTCCAGTAGAAGAAAGCAAAACAGAGCATCAGAAGGAGGACACTTTGAGCAGCTCTCAGCTCAGGGGGAGTTCTGTAGAGAAGCTTGGAGTTCTGAAGGTAGAGGACATGCTGGTGATGCTTGTGGAGAAGAAATACTATGTAGCCGCTGGCCCCTCCCATGGCACCTTGGAACACTGCATCTCTCAGAACCATGAGAGGGAGAACAATCCATTTTATTTTCTGAATTGGTAAAATAAAATAGCAATAGTTGTCATCACTCTTAACCTGTGATATATTCAGTCTTGTACTTGTGATGGAATTGATTAGGTTCATATTTATTAAAGCATTGAGTATCCAAAAGAATAGGAAAAATGGAAGGATGTGCCAAGAAGTCATTGGCCTGAGCCTCCCCCATCCAGATGCTCTGGGAGTGATGATGATGGCCTGGACCACAGTGAGGAGACTGCTGGTGCAGAGGGAGAGACCATGAGCCACCCTCTCCAGGTAAACAATGATCTTACAGCCTAAGTTATCTAGGAAGTCTCTCAAACCAAAAACTACAGTAGTCTGTTGCAATCCTTTTGCAAGAAAGATTACAATGTTTGTCAAAGTCAAGTGGATGAGAATAAGGTGTATGGGTTTCTTCTCAAGGCATCCCCACCAACTGAACATATAATTCACAAAAACAGACAAGTTTCCCAGAATGCCAACCACAGTCATGAAGAGAAGAATTGTTTTCTTAAGTAACTTCCAAATCATTTTTTTCTTCCTTGTATACAGGATGAAAATACATTTTAAAGAAAGCATAAGTAATGATAGATATGGATCTGAACAGCACATTTTGCATAATAGCATTTTCTGGTGTTCAAGAGTCAATGGTAGGTGCATGTTGTAGGTGAGGTCTCAGAAACTCCTCTCCTCCTGTGGACTCTGGGTTAAGGTGTGCTGACAGGTGTTTGGTAACTGGTTGATATGTAAATTTTAAAAGAGATTTTAATTTCATAGCTCTACACTAGTAAAACTAACATGTTCAAGTGTGTGTGTGTGTATCTGTCTGCATTTATGCATTACTCTCCTTAACTCTCAGCATAGTTGAAGTGAACCTCAAGTTCCCTAAATAAAATTTCTTTCTTTTTTTCATTGTATTTCCCTGTCCAATTCCCGAAGCCTGAGGCTCATGCTGAACCTGTCTGCCTTCCGACATCACACACAGACACTGGGAAACGCTGCTGCTCAGCACCTGCAGTATCTCTCACACTTAGTTACTTTACCTTTCACATCTCTCCTCCTTTGTTCTACATTCCATTCTTTGTCTGCATCTTGATTAGTACACCAATGTCTAGATTTTCATTTGGCTCCTAAATTTGTATCTTGTATTTCTGTTTTAATATTGTAAAATTTTTATATTGAGCATTTTGTGATTTCACTCCATACAAATGATTACTGGGTACTTTTTAAAGGCGGCCCTCTATGTCAAGTAAAGCAAATAATCCTTCCAGGTAGGGCCCAACAGGTAACCCTGAATCACCAAAAGATATCTTGAAAAATTCGTATAACCACCAGGTTGCAGCCAGGGAGGATGTCTAGCTGAGCTCTGGAGTGCTTCCTGAGATAATGGGTAGCAGAGAGCTGTGATACCAGTGAATACCTTTAGTGCTGTGTGACCCACATGAGTGAGTCACCTCAGGGCATCTAAGGGGCATGGAGCAGCTCTGAACCAGGGGATGATGAAGTAGATAGAAGGGGAGTGGAAAGGTGATAGGTGCTGCGATGAGATGAGTGAAGAAGTGTACGAGTTATGAGTTTTCATTATGGCTGCATGCAGCACAGTAGGTTGGGCCACTCCATTGTGAACAGGGACTCTCCCATCTAAGAGGTCATGGTGGCATTTGCCTTTGTAGGGCTTTCTGAGGAGCAGTTATGTCAGTTTGCTTTACAGCCTGCTTCTCCTCCTGTTTCTTTTCCAACCTGTGTGTCAGGCAGGCTGATTTGTTCTAGGTCAGCACAAGCTGATTCCAGAACTTAGACCTTGGCATGATGTCATTACTCATTTTGTGGAGCTCTATTCTCATACCGTGGATAATTTTAATATGATTTGGGCAAGTTTCCTAGAATAAGAACAATCTGGTTTGCTTCACTGTCTCCCTGGGTTTGTGTGTTCTGGGTACTTGGAATGTGTCTGTTCCCTGCTCCCTTCCTGTTGAACTCACAAGATTATTTAAATGGTGATCCTACTTTTGGTATGTGGGAACCTGGTTTTTCCCTAGGTTTGTGTCCATGTGGCTTCATGACTCTAAATATCAGTTTTTGCCTTTTGTCTGCTCCTCTCCAGCATCTTGGAAATCACAATGTCATCCTAAATATCTGAACAAAGTGAATAATGATCCAGACATTAATATCAAGGACATCAGCAGCACTAACAGATTTAACATAAAAATGAAGTGTGCAGGTAGTAATTGCAACCTGTACAAAACTGTACTCTCAACTCACCCCAACTCACAATGGGAAATACTAAAAGATGGGTTGGCCTTGTGTTTAGATAGATGGGTGATACATTGTGTGAGTCTAATCACCAAGCCTTGGGAAGGTCACAACTATTCACTCTGATTTTCTAAAAGGAACAAACAAAAGCAAAACCAGTTTATTGTTCTTTGCTGCCTAGCAGTGGGATGAGCTGTTTCAGGATGTAGTTTGTTCACAGCCTTGATCCTTACAACAGGACTTCACAGTATCGTAATGGTAACTGTTACTCTAGTGATTTATCTGTCTACATACCCAGGCAGGTATGCAGTAACAAAGTTGACAAGGATGCATAGTAGTATGTGATAAAATCCAAAGAATGGTAGGATGAATACAGTAAGAAAAGTTTTAAATTAGGAATTCAATGTTATTGTTAAAAAAAAAAAGCTATGTCAGTATATAAAGCATGGAAATACATGAAAAGCAAAAAGCAAAAAAACAAATTTACTAATGACATTGTTAGAGTCACAATACTGGCAAGCCTGAAGGCTAAAATATAAAAATTTTGGCTTGTATTTCTTATTTTTGAGACAGAATCTCCCTGGGTAACATTCAGTCTCCCAGGCCAACATTCAATAATTATCTTGCCTCAGTCTCTCTGTTGATATTACAGGAGTATATCATTATACTTGTCTCAAATTTTTGATATGTTCTGCATCTTACTGATTCCTTTAAAAAATGATAAGGACATAACCATAGGCAAAGACCCACCCAGAACTCTGTCCCGACTTCATCCTGAGGATAAATAGTGATGCCTCAGCATTTCTCTTCATTTCTGTATCTCCAGTAAGTATTTCCTTTGATCTTTCTTGTTCCAAGGGTCAGCCTTGTCAGGGTCAGAAGGAAAGTGGAGGACCCAAGGCTCACAGAGCCTCTTAACTACTTCCTGGGTTAGTCAGAGAGAGACTTTAGCTTTAATGAATCTCTCCATGACACAGCTGAGGGGATCTAAGATCTTACCTCCATGTACTCACCTGGACCTCTGTGGTGCAGACAGGCTCTGGAGCAGCTCTGGGAAGGTGACACTTGCCAGGTCATATTTGTACTGTCTGGATCTGTGGGGATCTTGGCTGCCATCCAGTACTGCAGACCTCAGGTTTCATGTTGTCACAGTATCAGGGGGAAGAAAGGCCACTCCAGGGCCTCAGTCCCTGAAGTACAGTTTCCCTATTTCCCACAGTTACAGCATCTGTTTTGCTCCCAAGTTATTTCCAGATTAATTACAGTTTAATTATTTTGAGAGGAAGAATGTGAGGTGGGAAAATGAACAACTGACCAAGTTCTGTGTACTGAGCTTCCCGCATCTCAGAGGACCTCCTGTATACTCACTTAGGTTTTATGCTTGCTATTTCAACCTCTTTGGGCTTATATGTATCTCGCTTAGCTGATTCAGAGGTCTTTGTTTTCCAGATTTTCTCCATCCTCTGTGGGTCTTACAATCTTTTTGACTCCTCTTCCAAAAGATCCTCTGTCCTCTGAGGGGAAGGATTTGTTTAAGACCTCCCAGATAGAATCCCTTTATGCCTAATTTTTGCCTGTGGGTCTCTGCATCTGTTTTACCTGTTGCCAGAGGAAGCCTCTCTAATGAATGCTGGATAGCACACTGATCTATGAGCATAGAAGAATATCTTTAGGATGCATTTTATTGAAGTATATATTTTGAAGACTACTAGTGTCTGGTTTTTACCTTAGGTCTGTGAGCTATCTAGTCTCTAGTTCTTACTCATACAATCAGTGTTGGGTATGGGTCCCTTCTGGTGGAGTGGAGACTGAAGTAACCTCATACATTTGTTGGCTAGTCCCATAAGTTCTGTGCCACCATTGTCCTGGGATATTTTCTGGCAGGACAGATTGTAAGTCAAAGGTTTTATGGGTGAGTTGGGATTCATGTTTTTAGTTGTGAGGGCTGAAAGTGTTCCTTCCAACAACAAATAGTTTAGAAGCAGGGGTGAAATCTCTATGTAGGTACCAGCTCATGTCTCCCTCTTCAATGAGTTGTGTGGGTGTTGTCATTGCTAATGGGCCCCTGATATCAATTATTGGAGAGCTTTTTTTTTTCTTAGCAAATGCTTGGTTGGTTAGGGAGTTTTGTAGAACACCTTTGACAAACAACTCAAATGATCACAACCCAGTCTGACTACTGGAAACCTCACCTGGATACAAGAGATGGCCAGTTCACAATTAATATTCCCCATTATAGAAGTCCTCATCAGTATCACCTTTATAGATCCCAGGTAGCTACTACTGCTCTGCATTTTCATCTCCAAAATACTCTCCAATTCCAGTCATCTCTCCCCACACTCTCATCCTACACCCCATCTCCCTCTCAACCGCACCACCTTGTTCCTGTCACCTCATGCCCCCAGTTCACTTATAAATCTGTTCTTGTTTAATATTTATTTATTATGGAAAGAGTGCTCTGCCTATATTCTTGCACACATGAAGAAGGTACTAGATATTATTATAGATAATTATAAGCCACCATTAGATTTCTGGGAATTGAACTTAGGACCTCTGGGAGAACAGCTAGTGCTCCTAATCTCTAAGCCATTTCTCCAGCCCTCCCCCTATAAAATCTACTGAATTTGAACCACCAAAAGAGATCCATGTGTCCTTATTAGACCCATCTTCTTTCCTTGCCCCCCTAAGTCTACAGGGTATAGCTTAGTTGTTTTACCTATGAGGAATAATTACCATATTTATCTTTCTTGGTCTGTGTTACTCAGACAGTTTTACTTGCAAATATTCATTGCAATTGGTCTGGTTAGAGGCTTCCAGCATTAGCTCTTCCTGAGTACTTCTCTCAGGAATCTTGTTGTTGCCCTGTGTCATAGATATCCTGCGGTTTTGAGTCTGCATGACCAGCACCTTAATGTGCTCCTGTAGTTCATAGTTAGTGTAGATATTGGTGTAGGTATGCTCAAAGCCCTAGATCTGGGATTGGGTTGTTCAGCCTGCCAGCTCTCCCATGCCTCTCCCACAAGGCCAGCTCTCTTGCTTTGTTCAGATGAGAGATGGGGCCACCTTATCTTTTCTCATGCCCTAAGGATCAGCTCTCCAAAGGTCACTCACTGGAGGCTGGCTCACCTGTACAGAGGACACCAGGGTCAGCTCTACTGTGCTGTCCAGGTAAGCAGGTGAGATACAGGCACACTCTAGCAGGTGCTGCAGCTGGAGCAGGGCCAGCTGTCTTCAGCCCTCACATATTAATATGGCCTCAGGTGGCAACCCAGACCAGGGATGGTCACTGAGCTTTCCTTTTCCTTCCTTCCTTCCTTCCTTCCCTTCTTCTTTTGTTTCTTTCTTCCTTGCTCTCTTCCTTTTTTCTTTTTTTCTTTGTTTTTTGAGATTTCAGGTATGCTGTTAAATTTCTAGTATGAAATCTCTTAAATTTTTAATATACATGCACTTAATGCTGTGAATTTTCATAGTATTACCACATTCATTGTGTTCCATAAGTTTGAATAAGCTGTGTATACATTTTCATTAAATTCTGGAAAGTCTTTGTCTTATTTCTGTCTTGACTCATTTTTCATTCAATAGAGAGTTGATTAACTTCCATGAGTGTCTAAGCTTTTCGTTATTACTGTTGGTTTTGATATCAGTCTTTAATCTGTGGTGGTCTGACAGGATACAGAGGATCATTTCAATTTTACTGTATCTGTTGAGACTTGCTTTGTGTCCCAGTCTGTGGTCAATTTTAGAGAACTTCCTATGAGGTGTTGAGAAGAAGGTACATTCTTTTGTGTTTGGGTGAAATCATCTGTCAATATCTGCCCAGTCCATTTGTTTTATAATGTCTGTTAGCTCCAACATTTCTCTGTTTAGTTTGTGTCTGAATGAATGGTTTATTGGTGAGAGTGGGAAACTGAAGTCTACCACTACATGTGTGGAGGGGCAATGTGTGACTTAAGCTGTGATAGGGCTTCTTTTACAAAAGTAGCCACACTTGGTATTAGTCATTGATGTTAAGAATTGAAATGTCTTCTTGGTGGATTTTTTTTCTTTTGATGAGTATGTACTGTCTTTCCCCATCACTTTTGATTAATTTTGCTTTAAATTCTATTTTTTAAAAATATTAAAATAGATACAGCAGTTTGGTTCTAATTCCATTTGATAGGAATATCTTTCCCCAATCTTTTACTCTGAGATATCATCTATCCTTCTTGATGAGGTAAGTTTTTTGGATGCAGCAGAAGGATAGGTCCAGTTTTTTTCTTTCTTTTTTTTCCACATATTTTTTCTTTTCTTAGATATTTTCTTTATTTGCACTTCAAATGTTATCCCCTCTCCAAGTCTCCACTCTGTAAACTCCCAATTCCCTCCTACCTCCCCCTGACTCTATTAGGGTGCTCCCCCACTCTCCCACCAACTCCTTCCTTCCTGCCCTGCATTCCCCTACACTGGGGAATTGAACTCCCACAGAACCAAGGGCTGCTCCTCTTACTGAAGTCCAAGAAGGCTACCCTCTGCCACATACATGCCCAGAGCCACGTGTACACTTTCTTTGTGTACAATTTAGTTGGAGGTCCAGTACCCAGGAGCTCTGGGGGTGGGGGGTCTTGCCAAATGACACTGTTGCTTGCTCCACGGATCTGCAAACCCCTTCAGCTCCTTCAGTCCCTTTTCCAGCTCCTCCATCAGGGACCCTACACTCAGTACAATGGTTGTCTGGGAGCATCTCCCTTTGTATTTGCAAAATTTCTTAGGAGACAGCCATATCAGGCTCCTGTCAACAGGTACTTCCTAGCATCCACAGTAGCATCCAGGTTTGGCAACTGTAAATGGGATAGATCCCTAGTGGGGCAGTCTCCAGATAGTCTTTCCTTCAGTCTCTGCTCCAAATGTTGTCTCCATATTTCTCCCTGTGAGTATTTTGTTCCACCTTCTAAGAAGCACAGAAGCAACCACACTTGGAACTTCCTGCTTCTTGGGCTTCATATGGCTTGTGAATTGAATCTTGGGTATTCCGAACTTTTGGGCTAATATCCACTTATCAGTGAGTGCATACCATGTATGTTCTTTGATGACTAGGTTACCTCACTCAGGATTATACTTTCAAGTTCCATTCATTTGCCTAAGAATTTAATGAGGTCATTGGTTTTAACAGCTGAGTAATATACTCCATTGTGTGAATGTACCACATTTTTTGCATCGATTCCTCTGTTGAGGGACATCTGGGTTGTTTCCAGTGTTTGGCTATTATAAACATGGCTGCTATGAACATAGTAGAGCATGTGTCCTTATTACAGGTTGGAGCATCTTCAGGGTATATGCCCAAGAACGGTATAGCTGGGTCCTCAGGTAGTAGTACTATGTCCAATTTTCTGAGGAACAACCAGACTGATTTCCAAAGTGGTTGTACCAGATTGCAATCCCACCAGCAACGGAGGAGTGTTCCTCTTTCTCCACATCTTCACCAGCCTCTGCTGTCACCTGAGTTTCTGAACTTAGCCATATACTGTACCAATACCATGCAGTTTTTATCACTATTGCTTTGTAGTACAGCTTGAGGTCAGGATTGGTGATTCCCTCAGAAGTTCTTTGATTGTTGAGGGTAGTTTTCATTATCCTGGGATTTTGTTGTCCAAATGAATTTGCAAATTGCTCTTTCTAACTCTATGAAGAATTGAGTTGGAATTTTGATGGAGATTGCATTGGATCTGTAGTCAGGGTCAGCTCCATAGGTTTCCATAGGTCAGCCTATGGAAACCAGAAGGATCCCATCCCAGGCTGCTCCTCAGTTCCTCTTACCTGAGGGCTTCTGGTGGGTCCCTGGTGGGTCCTGGTGTGGTTTTACTTGTGCTCACAGCATTCTTGATAGATCAGTTCTCTCCTGGCAGTATTTTGGTATGTGTCCTGTATTTCTCATCCATTGTATTATTTTGAGTCTTTTTATTGAAGAATTGAGACTATTGATATTGTCAGATATCAATCACCAAATATTCTTGTTGCCTGTTATTTTTGTTGGGCCTGGGTGATGGTGGTGTGTGAGTAAGTGTGTGTGTGTGTGTGTGTGTGTGTGTGTGTGTGTGTGTGTGTTTTCCTTCTTTTCATTTTAGTGGTGCAAGATCATTACTTTTTTTGGTTTTATCAGTGTAGTGAACCTCTTTAGTTTGAAGGTTTTATTTAATATGTTCTGTGGCGTTGGATTTTTAGATAAATATTGTGTACATATTACATTATCATGGAATATCTTGTTTTCTTCAACTATTGTGACTGATACTTTTGCAAGGCAAAGTAATATTGGCAGGAATCTGTGGTTTCTGAGAGTGTGAGCTACATCTATCCAAGCCCTTCTGACTCTTAGAGTCTCCATTAGGAACTCATTCTAATAGGTCTGCCTTTATATGCTACTTGCTCTTCTTCCCTTGCATCTTCTAACATTCTTTCTCCTGTATTTTTAGTGTTTTGAATATTATGTGCATATGGGATGTTTTTTTGGAATCTAATCTATTTTATTGTTTGTATGCTTCTTGTATTGTTATAGGTGTCTTCTTCTATAGGTTAGAAAAATTTTACTTCTATGACTTTTAGAAATATTTTCTGAGTTGTTGAGCTGAGATTCTCCTCCTTCCTGTATTTTTACTATTGTTAGGCTTAGTCTTTTCCTAGTGTCCTAGATTTCCTTGATATTTTGTGTCATGAGCTTTTTCAATGTAACATTTTCTTTGACCAATGTATTAATTTCTTCTATTGTATTTTTAATGCCTGAGATTCTCTCTTCATGTCTTACATATCATTGTTGAACCTTTCCTCTGCAATTTCTGTTCAAATTTCTGGATTTTTCATTGGCAGAATTCCCTCAGTTTGTTCTTTCTTTATTGATTTTTATTTACACTTTCAGATCTTGAGTACTTTTATTAATATGCTTCATTTATTTGTTTGTATTTGCTTGGATTCTCTTTATGGGGGCAGCGGGGAACAATATGTATCATTTTATTCTTTTTTGTTCTTCAATTATTTATTAGATATTTTATTTATTTACAGTATAGATGCCATCCCCATTCCCACTCTCCTCTCCCTAGAAACCCCTATCCCATCCTCCCTCCTTCTTTTTGCTTTTATACCAATTTATTACATGTGAGTATTAAGGTCAGTTCCAGGTTGAGGAACTAGCAATACAATAAAAGCAAATAGTCAAGGAACAAGCAAGGCAATAAACACAAATTGTCAAAGAACAAGCAAGGCAATAAACAAAATTCTGTTAACACTACCATGAACACTGTGTCTAAGGGCTTATCAGGATGGCCAAAATATTTGAGCCTACCTCCCTGTCCTAGCTCAAAGTCTTGTCTGAAGCCCACTTCCTTGTTCTAGCCTAAAATTTAGATTCCTGTCCGAAATTACTTCTTTGCTTTATCCTAATATTTAGATTCCTGCCTGAAATTACTTCTTTGTTCTAGCCTAAGATTTAGATTTCTAGCCTAATGTCAGAATCCTGCCTGAAGCCTACTTCCTTGTCCTTGGCCAATGTTATATTCCTGCTAACTAGACCATTTCTTTGTCCTTGGCCCATGTCAGATTCTTGCCAAGCAGCCCCAAAGGCTCTCTATCTCTCTACCTTTTTTATTTCATTAACAAGACTTAGCCTGTCTTAGGTCATTCTGACAAGAATGCCTTCCTTACCTATCAAGGAATATGCATTATCCAAAGCAAGGTACTTATGTCTTAGGTTGGTAAGGCTCTGTGCATAATCTTACCTGTCCTTGGCTTGCAGCCTGTTAGTTAAATAACTCTGTCTGGAGGTCCATTTTTAAGTTCAAGCCATGTACTTTGGCTGCCAACATGTTGTTGTAAAGACAAGCTTTAACATGATGGGCAGGAATAAAAGTATTCCCAGGTCAAACAGGGCTAGAATGATCAAGCTATATATGCCATTCTTGAAACGTGACTAAAATAGAAATACTGACCTCAGGCCATGGGTAATTTTATCTGCAGTATCTACTGCATCAACACTCAGATGAGCAGCCTTCTTGAAATTCATAAGCTCACTATGTATCTTCAAACATCCAGAGAGCTGTTAGAACTATGCCAAATACACAGCATGTGTCTTTAAACTTCTTCCTAATTATAATGACTGCCACTATAAATTTTAGAACTAATATGAATCCAATGGTATTTGGCACGACCCTTGAGAAGGCTCCTTACCCTGAAATTCTGAACCTCCTTTCAATAATTTGAATAGGATAAAGAGCATCAATCCGTTCTTCCAAATGCCTATCTAAATCTTTTTTTATATTCAACACATTTGTAACATTTTTTACTAAATGATTAACAAAAGTAGCTGTCTTAACTTCTTGTGTCACAGCAATTGCAGAAGCAGTGGTGCTAGCAATTAATGTAATTAAAGTTGTTATACCAGCAATAATCAAGCCAACTACCCTCTTGCTTCTGCTTGATGCCTGACTCATTACTTCCAGTACTTGCAAGCTATTTTTATAATACCAAGGTTCTGTGATACTCAGGGCAGTAAATAAAACTGGTTGATAGACCTCCATAACTCACATGCCAGATTTCAAAACACAAACACAATTAGAAGGTGTACAATAAATGCAACTTACATTAAATACTGTAGAAGAAACCAAAGTATTTTTAACTTGACAATTTAAAAAGCCTTAACACATGTGCTAACACCTGTTTGAAATCCAGATCCTGCCCCAACTTTATCTTGTGCTACCATAACATCATAAAGAACTGCAGCTAATTTCCATATATGTCTCTGAAAATGTCATAACATCATAAAGAACTGCAGCTAATTTCCATATATGTCTCTGAAAATGTCCAGAACCAGACTTCCAAATGAAGACTCTTATTTCTAATTTTGGATTGATTTCTAGACCAGCCATGATTCTGAATAACTGGTCACATTTAAGAACAATACAAGTCATTATAACTTCTCTGTTTGATTCTCTGTTCCACAAATTCCAAAAACTTGAGGAAAGGCAGCTTGTCCTATCAGGGGCATAGGTAAGCAATAGTGGGTTGGGAACTTATATCCAATACAACTTCCTAGTCACCATTGTCAGGGCACTCAGCAAGCTCACAGGTCAGCATCATTCTTTGTTCTGGCATCAGCATGTCTCACTCATTGCTCAGGCAGCCACCATGCTCCTTCAGCATTCTGCAGAAAAAAAAGCAAAAACATGCCCTCTTCCCCATATTTAATACCTGATCGGGATCATGCCTTATGCTAGTAAGTGGATCCTTCCTTTTCACCTATGCATAAGTATGCCTAGGTGTAGGGTGCCATAGACACTCAGCAGAACATAAAAAGAACATGATTTAAATAAATTTGTAGTGTGCAGGGATATATCTCCCCCTTTTTTATTTTATGAAGATATTGTTTTAAAGTTCCATGGGCCTCTTCCACAATTTTTTTTCCTTGATAATTATAAGGAATCCCAGTAATACAGGGAATGTTAAATTGCTGCCAAAAGTCTCAAATTTTCAACTGTGATAGCCAGTTCCATTACCTGTGTTTTTCTTTCTTTCTTTCTTTCTTTCTTTCTTTCTTTCTTTCTTTCTTTCTTTCTTTTTCTGTTTTTAAATTATTGGATACTTTATTTATCTACATTTCAGATCTTATTTATCCCTTTCCCCATTCCCATCCCCCAGAGACCCTTATCCCATCCTCCCTCCTCCTATTTCTATGAGGGTGTGCCACCCATTTCCAGCTCCCTGTCCATGAATTCCCCCTCTCTGGGGCATCCAGCCTTCAAGGGACCAAGGCCCTCCTCTCCTACTGATGCCGAACATGCCCATCCTCCTCTCCATATATAGCTAGAGACATGGGTCCCTCCATGTGTGTTCCGAGGTTAGCTATTTAAACCCTGAGAGCTCTGGTTGGTTGGTATTGCTGCTCTCCCCACGGGGCCACAAGCCCCTTCAACTCCTTCAGTCTTCTCTTTAACTCCTCCACTGGAGACCCTGTGATCAGTTTGATGGTTAGCTACGAGTATCTACCTCTGTATATGTCAAGCTCTAGTAGTGCCTCTCAGTAGACAAGTATATTAGCCTCCTGTAAGCATGCATTTCTGGACATCCACAACAGTGTTTGCATATGGTGATTGCATCTGTGAGGGATCTCCAGGTGGGGCAGTCTCTGGATGGTTCCTCCTGTCTCATATTTGCTCCTGTGAGTATTTTGTTACTCCTTCTAAGAAGGACTGAAGCACCCACACTTTGGTGGGTTTTCCCCCCTTAGGCTTCATGTGGTCTGTAAGTTGTTTTTTGGGTATTGTGAGATTTTGAGGTAATATCCACATATCAATGAGTGCATACCATGTGTGTTCTTTTGTGATTGGGTTGCCTCGGTATGATATTTTCTAGTTACATCCATTTGCCTACGAATTTCATGAGTTCATTGTTTTTAATAGCCAAGTAGTACTCCATTGTATAAATGTATCATGCAAATGTATATGTGTATATATGTTCAATATATACAAAGAACTCAAGATGTTAGACTCCAGAGAACCAAATAACCCTATTACAAAAATGGAGTACAGAGCTAAAGAAAGAATTTTTAACTGGGGCATATCAAATGGCCAAGAAGCCCCTAAAGAAATGTTCAATATTCTTAGTCATCAGGGAAATACAAATCAAAACAATCCTGAGATTTCACCTCACAGCAGTCAAAATGAGTAAGATCAAAAACTCAGGTGACAGCAGATGCTAGCAAGGATGTGGAAAAGGAGGAACACTCCTCCATTGTTGGTGAGATTGCAAGATGGTGCAACCACTCTGGAAATCAATCTGGTTGTTCTTCAGAAAATTGGACATAGTATTACCTGAGGATCCAGCTATACCACTCCTGGGCATATACCCAAAATATGCTTCAACATATAACAAGGACATATGCTCCACTATGTTCATAGCAGCCTTGTTTATAATAGCCAGAAGCTGGAAAGAACCCAGGTGTCCTTCAACAGAGGAATAAATACAGAAAATGTAGTACATTTACACAATAGAGTAATCTTTTGTCTTAGGGTGAAATGTTCTGCAGATATTTGCTAAACCCATTTGGCTTACAACTTCTGTTAGTTTTACTGTGTCTCTGGTTAGTTTCTGTTTACATAGTCTGTCCATTTTATAAGAGTGGAGTGTTGAAGTCTCTTACTATTATTGTGTGAGGCTCAATGTCTGCTTTGAGTGATGTTTCTTTTATAAATGTGGGTGCCCTAGCATTGGGAGCATAGATGTTCAGAATTGAGAGTTCATCTTAATGGATTCTTTCTTTGATGAGTATGTATTTTTCTTTTTGATCTTTTTTGATAACTTATGGTTGAAAGTCTATTTTATTGGATACTAGAAC
Source organism: Arvicanthis niloticus (assembly GCF_011762505.2). Classification (NCBI taxonomy): domain Eukaryota; kingdom Metazoa; phylum Chordata; class Mammalia; order Rodentia; family Muridae; genus Arvicanthis; species Arvicanthis niloticus. The sequence goes on along the minus strand of NC_047665.1, from coordinate 38,993,707 downwards.
TCCTACTCCTACTTATTTCTTGTGATTATTTGCTTGGAAATTGTTTTTCCAGCCTATTGCTTTGAGGTACTGGCTGTCTTTGTCACTGAAGTGTGTTTACTGTATTCAGTAAAATGCTGGGTCTTGTTTAGGTATCCAGTCAGTTAACTTATGTCTTCATTGTGGAGTTGAGTCCATTGATGTTGAGAGATCATAAGGGCCAATGATTGTTACTTCCTGTTATTTTGGTTATTAGAGGTTGAATTATTTTTGTGTGGTTCTCTTCTTTTAGGTTTGTTGTGAGAAGTCTAATTTCTTGCCCCTTTTATAGTAGGTCATGCCTACCTGGCTATTGCCAGGTAACTGTGGGGAGGAGCATATCTGGCTGTTGCCAGGTAACTCTGGGAGTGAGTTTAAACAGAATTCTAACATTCTACCTTTTTGGTTTAATTAAAAAAGAAAAGAATTAGAAAGAGAGGATGGTGAAGCAAGAATAGGGTCATCATGATATCTGGCTATTTTCTGCTGGCATTCGGGATGATGTGTCTCATGGGAACATAGAATAATAGGTATGGGGGATGTTTGTCCAGTTTTAAAAGAGTTGGCTGTTTCCTGCTATCCAGAGTCTGTGGAGCCATCTGAGGACAGGTCAGAAAGAACAGGTACAGTAGAAGCTTCTGTGTCTGTAACAAGAGATGGAGCATCTGGATGTTGCTACTCTAGAGCTGTTCTGGATGTACCTGGACTTCACAAGATGTAGGGAATAAGAATAAGTATGTTTGGGAAAAAGAATTTTTTTTCTTAAGATGTACAATTAAAACCCAGAGGAATCCCACCCTCTGGAATATATAGCAAGCGTGAACTTTAGGCAGATGTATTTATCTGGTTGGAGTCTATTGGGTCCATGAGAGGTAGATCTGAATGGGTTTCCTGTGGCTTATAAGTTTACAAAAAAGATCACAGCATGAGTTAACAACATCAACAGTCTTTAAGATGAATCTTTGTTGGATCACATACTGGAATGTTTTATTAGAGTTAATATTAAGACGGTGTCATAGCAAGAAGAGGAAATATGAAGCATTTAATCAATAGAAACTGAGTTTGTGCAATGAGGTAACAGATTATATCTGAGAAAGCCTAGTTGTCAATGTAGTCAGAAGTCTGAGAAAAAGTAAGCAATAATCTACCAGTTACTATTTAAAAAATGACAGAGTCCACTAGTCAACAGTTCTTGTGGTTTCTATTGTCTCTTGAGCAGAGTCAGTCTGGCTTTTAAGCTCAGAAGACACTGGGCTTTTTCTGTGGAATGAATACACATGACATGAGGAATGACTTAACTTGGTTTAGCCAAGTCATTTGACTCAGTGTATCCGGTTTTATCCACTGTGTTTTTCAGTGATTATCATATCACAATCTGGGCTGTACTTTGTAGGTGTGTCCACATCTTCTGAGACCATTTTGGGTCAATTGTTAAAGGCTTTGGGAATTCTGTCTGTCATAAATTTAATAATTAGAAAACTTCTGACAAGATTGAGAGCTATGTGAATTGGTTGTAACTGAATAGAATTTAATAGCAGTAGTAAAAATCCCTCAAGACAGGATAGGAAAGAATCTTAAGTAACTTTGACAGGTTGTTTAAGTAGAGAGAAACACATTTTTGCATTAGTAAAGAAATGTTTGGCTGGGACCAGAATAAGAAGCTGGCAGCAGTGGCATAATATCATGATAACAGAAAATGAGTTTGTCCAGGCTGGTTCAGGCCTGTGACACAAACTGCAAGCATCCAGGCTGTGAGAACAGGCCAGGGGTGTGGGAGCATGGATAGGTAAGCCTGTGGGCATAGAAAGACTTTTTCCGTTTATCCAACCCCTAGCAGTATACTTGAAGATCTCTTAAAATAATTATCAAATGGGAATTGAATCCAGACATTCAAAGACAACTTAGCAACCATTGTGTGATGGGGATGTTCCTGAACTATGTGTACAGGTGTCCTGTGTCCTGAGAATAGTTCAGTAACAGGTCAGTGTACAGCCACGCTAAAAATTTAGGTCATCTCTGGGCCAGAATGCTGAAGATTTGATGCCCCAACATTCGGTAGTATAGGGGCTTTTCAGGTGTTCAGCGGTCTCTATAAATTGGCTAAGTTTTAGAAGCTATGTTTAGTGCTTCCCATAACTTCAGTTAACTCAGTCATTCTGGATTTCTGACGGGGTTGAAGACCTATAGTCTCATAGCCAATCCTGGCTATTTACTTTGAGAGAAAAGGAAAAAAAAAAAGCCAGGATCAAAAGTAAGTGTTTTAGTTAGAAGAGATGACAGAGGTTCTGGTTAGTCAACAAAATGATGGACTGGGTATTAGGACTATCTTGTACCTCACTGGTACAATTAGGAATAAGTATGCTCTAATTGTATTTTGAGAGAAAAGTTTTACTTTAACAGGAAGAGTGATATGTAGGAGGAGCTAAGTGGGAAGGAGTATTGAGAGGAAGAGATAGAGTAAGGAGAGAAGATGAAGGAGAGGAGAAGCTAGGTGATGAGAGAGAGAAAAAGAGAGGGGGCATGGAGGCAGATGTTCACATGTCTCCACCAGTCAAAGATAGTTTTTATATCTAGGTTGGGTATTTGGTTACACTTCTGACTGAGCATTACCAAACTTATAAATCCTTTGATTAACATTTTAAAAAATTGTATAAAAGCAAAAAGGAAAGGGGGGCATGGGACAGGGGTTTTCTAGGGAGGGGAAATGGGGAAAGGGGATGGCATCTTAAATGTAAATAAAATATTAAATAAAATTTAAAAAAAATTCAGGTCATCATGTGAATAAACTAAGGGATATGGTGGTGGATTTCCTGGAAATTGCCAGAAAACAGTTCAACCTACTACCAGGAATTTAGAGTGGCTGCAAGAGCTTGAGCAATATATGAACTGCTTTTGAGAAGGGAAGTCACCCGAGGGTCTGGATGGGGCATTGCTAATGGTAGATGAGGCAGAGGCACCATGGATCAGGTGGCCCAGGTTGAGTCTGCACCACTGCAGGACATGGCTTCCCACTAGTAGTCAGAAGTCATGGCCCAGTGCCTCCTGCTGCAGGAGTCCGTGGTGGGCAGAGAAAAGGAAGCATGTTCCATATCACAGCAACATGCAGGCTAGTTATTCTTGTGGGTGACAACACTACTAGCACTCACTTTATAAGTCCTGGGCAAAGAGAGAGAGAGGGCCTCCCTCACGTGTGCCTCACATGCGTGCACAGCCAAGCCCTTCACGAGGGTGGTTGGGCAATGGGAAAGTAAGTCTTAGACAGGGTCCCTAAAAAGACACAGGGAGTAGGGCCAGACCCAGAGCAGAGCTAAGAAACAGAGGGGGGAGGGGAGCAAGCAGGGTCCCTGGCACAGCATGGGGCCACCCACCCCCCTTTTTCAGACAAACCGACTGAACTAGTGGATGCAGCAGGCAGCAAATGAGGGAGGAGGGGGAGAGACCTATGCTAAAGGTTGATAGCAGGTGGCACAAAAAAGACTGACCCATGGGCAAGACAGGTAGGGGCTAGGGACTAAAGCTCAAAGCTGGTACTTCTGAGAGAGCAGTTGGTCCAGGCCTGGCCCGGGGTTCTCAGCCATGAGAAAGAAACTGTCTCAAAGGGAAAGAGGAAAAGTCTCACCCAAGGGAATAAGTCCTAGAACCAGGATCAGGTTACTCTGACCAGTGGAAGATTGGGGCTTACTTGGGAGTTCTGGGCTAGAGAGTGTGGATCTCTTGTGGCAGCTGAGGTGGGATGCAAAGTTGTAGCGTTTGTGAGTCTGAGTCATGGCACCAATTATGTGTGAGATACAATGTGTACTTTAAGCTTGACTAAAATTTCTTTTATGAATGTGGGTCCCCTTACATTTGTAGCACAGATGTTCAGAACTGAGAGTTCATCTTGGTAGATATTTCCTTTGATGAGTATTCACCATGATCAAGTAGGCTTCATTCCAGGGATGAACGGATGGTTCAATATAAAGAAATCCATCAACATGATCCACTATATAAACAAACTCAAAGAAAAAAATAATCATCTCATTAGATGCTGAGAAAGCATTTGAGAAAATTCAACACCTCTTTATGGTAAAAGTCTTAGAAGGATCAGGAATTCAAGGCCCATACCTAACATAAAAAAAAGTAATATACAGCAAGCCATTAGCCAACATCAAACTAAATGGAGAGAAACTTGAAGCAATCCCACTAAAATCAAGGACTACCCAAGGATGCCTACTCTCCCTACCTATTCAATATAGTATGCAAAGTCCTAGCCAGAGCAATTAGGCAACAAAAGGCAGTCAAAGGGATACAAATTGGAAAGGAAGAAGTCAAAATTTCACTATTTGCAGATGATATGATAGTATACTTAAGTGACCCCAAAAATTCCACCAGAGAACTTCCAAACCTGATAAACAACTTCAGCAAAGTGGCTGGATATAAAATTAACTGAAACAAAATAGTAGATTTCCTCTATGCAAAGGATAAACAGCCTGAGGAAAAAAAATTAGGGAAACAACACCCTGCACAATAGAAACAAATAATATAAAATACCTTGGAGTGAACCTAACCAAGCAAGTGAAAGATCTGTATGACAAGAATTTTAAGTGTGTAAAGAAAAAAAATTAAAGATCTCAGAAGATGAAAAAGTCTTCCATGCTCATGAATTGTCAGGATTAATTTAGTAAAAATGGACATCTTGCTGAAAGTGATCTACAGATGTAATGCAATCCCCATCAAAATTCCAACTCACTTCTTTTTTTTTCTTTTTTTATTGGATATTATATTTCAGATTTTATCCCCTAGCCTCCCTTCCCCCCACCACCCAGGAACCTCCTATCCCATCCCCCCTCCTCATGCTTCTATGAGGATGTGCCCCCACCTACTACCTACCCCCACTGCCCCCTCCCCACCCTTACATTCCCCCCACTCTGTGTTCAGCCTTCATGGGACCAAGAATCTTCTCTGCCACGTATGCCTGAAAAGGCCATCCTCCCCTATATATACAGCTGGAGTCATGGGTCCTTCCCTATGTGCTCCCAGGCTGGTGGTGTAGACCCTGGGGAGCTCTGGTTGGATGGTATTGGTGCTCTTCTCATGGGGCCACACACCCTTTCTGCTCCTTCAGTCTTCTCTCTAACTTCTCCATTGGGAAATCCTTGATCAGATCAGTGGTTAGCTGTGAGCATCGTCCTCTGAATGTGTCAGCCTCGGCAGACCTCTAAGGAGACAGCTATATCAGGCTCTTGTCAGCATGCACTTCCTGACATCCACATCAGTTTCTACCTTTGGTGACTGTACCTGGGATGGAGACCCAGGTGAAATAGTCTCCAGATGGCCCCTCCTTCAGTTTCTGTTCCACACTTTGTTTCCATATTTGCTCCCTTGAGTATTTTTGTTACTCTTTCTAAGTAGGACTGAGACATCCACACTTGGTCTTTCTTCTTCATGAGCTTCCTGTGGTCTGTGTGTTGAGTCTCGGCTATTCCAAGCTTTTGGGCTAACATCTGCTTATCAGTGAGTAAATACCATGTGTGTTCTTTTGTGATTGGATTTACTCACTCAGGATAATAATTTCTAGTTCCATCCATTTACCTAATAATTTCTTGAATTCATTATTTTTAATAGCTGAGTAATAATCCATTGTGTAAATGTACCACATTTTTTTGTATCCATTCCTCTGTTGAAGGACATCTGGGTTCTTTCCAGCTTCTGGCTATTATAAATAAGGCTGCTATGAGCATAGTGGAGCATATGTCCTTGTTATCTCTTGAAGCATCTTCTGGGTATATGCCCAGGAGTGGTAAAGCTGGGTCCTCAGGTAATGCTATGTCCAATTTTCTGAGGAACCACCAGACTGATTTCCAGAGTGATTACACCAGCTTGCAATCCCACCAACAATGGAGGAGTGTTCCTCTTTCTCTACATACTTGCCAGCATCTACTATCACCTGAGTTTTTGATCTTAGCCATTCTGACTGGTGTGAGGTGGTATCTCAGGGTTGTTTTGATTTGCATTTAATTGATGACTAAGGATGTTGAGCATTTCTTAAGGTGCTTCTCAGCCATTCAAGTTTCTTCAGTTGAAAATTTTTTTGTTTAGCTCTGTACCCCATTGTTTAATAGGGTTATTTGGTTGTCTGGAGTATAATTTCTTGAGTTCTTTGTATATATTGGATATTAGCCCTATATCAGATGCAGAATTGGTAAAGATTTGTTCCCAAACTGTTGATTGCCATTTTGTTTTATTGACAATGTCTTTTGCCTTACAGAAGCTTTGCAATTTTATGAGGTCCCATTTGTCAATTCTTGATCGTAGAGCATAAGCCATTGGTGTTTTGTTCAGAAACTTTTCCCCTCTGACTAAGTATTTGAGGGTCTTCCCCACCTTCTCTTCTATTAGTTTCAGTGTATCTGGTTTTATGTGAAGGTACTTTATCCACTTGGACTTGAGCTTTGTACAAGGAGATAAGATTGGATTGATTTGCATCCTTCTACATGCTGACCTCCAATTGAACCAGCACCATTTGTTGAAAATGCTGTCCTTTTTCCACTGGATGGTTTTAGCTTCTTGTCAAAGATCAAATGATCATAGGTGTGTGGGTTCATTTCTGGATCTTCAATTCTATTCCATCGATCTTCCTGCCTGTCTCTGTTCCAATACCATGCAGTTTTTATCACTATTGCTCTGTAGTATAGTTTGAGGTCAGGAATGGTGATTCCCCCAGAAGTCCTTTTATTGTTGAGAATAGTTCTGGCTATCCTGGGTTTTTTGTTATTCCAAATGAATTTGCAAATTGCTCTTTCTATCTCTATGAAGAATTGATTTGGAATTTTGATGGGGATTGCATTGAATCGGTACACTGCTTTGGGCAAGATGGCCATTTTTACTAAGTTAATCCTGCCAATCCAGGAGCATGGGAGATATTTCCATCTTCTGAGATCTTCGATTTCTTTCTTCAGAGATTTGAAGTTCTTGTCATACAGATCTTTTACTTGCTTGGTTAGATTCACTCCAAGGTATTTTATATTATTTGTGACTATTATGAAGGGTGTCATTTCCCTAATTTTTTTCTCAGCCTGTTTATCCTTTGAGTAGAGGAAGGCTACTGATTTGTTTGAGTTGATTTTATATCCAGCCACTTTGCTGAAGTTGTTTATCAGCTTTAGGAGTTCTCTGGTGAAAGGTTTAGGATCACTTAAGTATACTATCATATCATCTGCAGATAGTGAAATTTTGATTTCTTCCTTTCCTATTTGTATCCCTTTGACTTCCTTTTGTTGTCTAATTGCTCTGGCTAGGACTTCCAGTACTATATTGAATACATAGGGTGAGAGTGGGCAGCCTTGTCTAGTCCCTGATGTTAGTGGGATTGCTTCAGGTTTCTCTCCTTTTAGTTTGATGTTGGCTAATGGCTTGCTGTATATTGCTTTTACTATGTTTAGGTATGGGCCTTGAATTCCTGATCTTTCCAAGACTTTTAACATAAAGGGATGTTGAATTTTGTCAAATGCTTTCTCAGCATCTAGTGAGATGATCATATGGTTTTTTTCTTTGAGTTTATTTATATAGTGGATTACATTGATGGATTTTTGAATATTGAACCATCCCTGCATTCCTGGGATAAACCTACTTGATCATGATGGATGAATGTTTTGATGTGTTCTTGGATTCAGTTTGCGAAAATTTTATTGAGTATTTTTGCATCAATATTCATAAGAGAGATTAGTCTGTTGTTCTGTTTCTTTGTTGGGTCTTTGTAAGTTTTAGGTATGAGTGTAATTGTAGCTTCATAGAATGAATTGGATAGTGTTCCTTCTGTTTCTATTCTGTCGAATAGTTTGAAGAGAATTGGTATTGGGTCTTCCTGGAAGGTCTGATAGAATTCTGCACTAAAACCATCTGGTCCTGGACCTTTTTTGGTGGGGAGACTTTTAATGACTGCTTCTATTTCTTTAGGGGTTATGGGACTGTTTAGATGGTTTATCTGCTCCTGATTTAATTTTGATACTTGGTATCTGTCTAGGAAATTTCCCATTTCATCCAGATTTTCCAATTTTGTTGAGTATAGGCCTTTGTAGTGTGATCTGATGATTTTTTTAATTTACTCAGTTTCTGTTGTTATGTCTCCCTTTTCAATTCTGATTTTATTAATGTGAATACTGTCTCTGTGCCCTTTGTTTGGTCTGGCTCAGAGTTTATCTATTTTGTTGATTTTCTCAAAGAACCACCTCCTGGTTTTGTTGATATTTTGTATAGTTCTTTCTGCTTCTACTTGGTTGATTTCAGCCCTGAGTTTGATTATTTCCTGCTATCTACTCCTCTTGGATATATTAGCTTCTTTTTGTTCTAAAGCTTTCAGGTGTGCTGTCAAGTTGTTAGTGTATGCTCTTTCCAGTTTCTTTTTGTGGGCACTTAGAGCTATGAGTTTTCCTCTTAGTACTGCATAGATGTTCAGAATTGAAAGTTTATCTTGGTACATTTTTCCTTTCATGAATATGAAGTGTCCTTCCTCATCTTTTTTGAGTACTTTTGGTTGAAAATCGATTTTATTTGATATTAGAATTGCTACTCCAGCTTGTTTCTTGAGACCATTCACTTGGAAGATTGTTTTCCAACCTTTCACTCTGAGGTAGTGTCTGTCTTTTTCACAGAGGTACATTTCCGGTATGCAGCAAAATGCTGGGTTGTGTTCATGTATCCAGTCTGATAGTCTATGTCTTTTTATTGGAGAGTTGAATCCATTGATATTAAGAGATATTAAGGAAAAATGAATGTTGTTTCCTGTTATTTTTGTTATTGAAGGTGGAATTATGTTTGTGTAGTTATCTTCTTTTGGGTTTTTTGGAAGATTACTTTCTTGATTTTTCTAGGTTATAATTTTCCTCCTTGTATTCGAGTTTTCTGCCAATTATCCTTTGAAGTGCTGTATTAGTGGTAAGATATTGTGTAAATTTGGTTTTGTCATGGAATATCTTGGTTTCTCCCTCAATATTGATTGAGAGTTTTGCTGGGTATAGTAGTCTGGGCTGGCACTTATGTTCTCTTAGTGTCTGTATGGTATCAGTCCAGGATCTTCTGGCTTTTATAGACTCTGGTGAGAATTCTGGTGTAATTGTTATAAGTCGCCTTTATATGTTACTTTACCTTTTCCTTTACTGCTTTTAGTATTTTTTCTTTGTTTTGTACATTTGATGTTTTGATTATTATGTGGTGGGAGGTATTTCTTTTCTGCTCTAGGCTATTTGGAGTTCTGTAGGCTTCTTGTATATTTATGGACATCTCTTTCTGTAGGTTAGGAAAGTTTTCCTCTATAATTTTGTGGAAGATATTTACTGGTCCTTTAAGTTGGGAGTCTTCACCCTCATCTATACCTATTATCCTTAGATTTGGCCTTCTCATTGTGTCCTGGATTTCCTAGATATTTTGGGTTAGTAGCTTTTTGCATTTTTCATTTTCTTTGACAGCTGTGTCAATGTTTTCCATGGTATCTTCTGCACATAAGATTCTCTCTTCTATCTCTTGTATTCTGTTGGTGATACTTGTGTCTATGACTCCTGATCTTTTTCCTAGGTTTTCTATCTCCAGGGTAGTCACTCTTTGTGATTTTTTTTTTTATTATTTCTACTTCCATTTTTAGATTTTGGGTGGTTTTGTTTCATTCCTTCACCTGTTTGGTTGTGTTTTCTTGCAATTATTTAAGGGATTTTTGTGTTTTCTCTTTCATGGCTTCTACCTGTCTACCTGTGTTCTCCTTAAATTCTGTGAGAGTGTTATTTATGTCCTTCTTAAAGTCCTCTATCATCATCATGAGAAGTGATTTTAATTTTGAATCTTGCTTTTTCAGTGTGATGGGGTGTTCAGGGCTTGCTATGATGGGAAAACTGAGTTCTGATGATGCCATGTAACTTTGGATTCTTTTGCTTACGTTCTTGCGCTTGCCTTTCACCATCTGGTTAACTCTAGTGCTGCCTGCACTCACTGTCTCTGACTGGAGCCTGCCTTTCCAGTTTTCTTGCTTGTGTCTGTACTCCTCAGGGTCCAGATGTCTCTATGATCTTTTAATCCTGAGCTCCAGTTGCTCTGAGTACAGTGGCTCCTCGAGGATGTCTCAGGATATGGTGTCTCCAAGGTGGCAGACCAGGTAGGTGTCTGCTTCTCTGGGTGCAGTGTCTCCTCTAGGGTATCCAGTGTCCACACAGGAACAGACCAGGCAGGTGTCTGTTCAAAGCAGCAGGCCCAGGCGACGGGCGGAAGGGGAGTCGTATTCCACAGGGATGGGGTTTGGGTGTCTGCTGGAACCTGAGCTGCCTGCACCCAGTTATGGGTCTGGGACGGGCTTAGGGCAGTGTGTGAGTGTTCTTACCTGCCGCTCTGGGTTTGGTGATCCCTCTAGGATGTCTCTGGGTCCAGTGTCCACACAGGAGCAGACCTGGCGGGTGTCTGCCGAAGGCAGCAGGCCCAAGTGAGGGGCAGAAGGGCTCCAACTCAATTCTTCATAGAGTTAGAAAGAGCAATTTGAAAATTCATTTGGAATAATCAAAAATGCAGAATTGTGAAAACTATTCTCAACAATAAAAGTGTTGGGAGCCCACTTTTAGCAGAAAGCGGCTATCAGCTTTGCAGCCATCTTGAGCCATATACCCTGACATGAGACTTGGATTACAATAGCCTACAACCACTGAACACACTCTGATAACATCTTGCTTTAGATACTCAGGACTTTCCTTGGGTGTGTGAGATTAAAAGTGTGTGACTTAGAGATCAGATCTAGAGACAAGACCTAAGGGCATGATTAAAGGTGTGACTTCGAGGCATGGCTTAGAAGTGAGACATATAAAGGCAAGAGGCAGACAGAAGAAAAGCAGAGAATCAGACACTTTAGAGAGAACAATTAGGACAGTACAACTCAGAACAATTTGGAGTAACAGAGATTCAGACACTAGGATACAATGGCCGCCAATCGTGGAGTGGAGAGGGCCCCAACATTTTTGGTACCCGAACAGGGACTCAGCTTGGGCCTCAACATTTTTGGTGCCTGAACGTGGGCCAGTGCAGGTCTCAACATGCCAGAAAATCTGAACTGACCTCAAGCTGTATTACAGAGCAATAGTGATAATAACTGCATGGTATTGGTGCAGTGACAGGGAAATAGATCAATGGAATAGCACTGAAGACCCAGAAATGAATCCACACACCTATGGTCACTTGATCTTTGACAAAGGAGGTAAAACCATTCAGTGGAAAAAAGAACATTTTTAACAAATGGTGCTGGTTCAACTGGCAGTCAACATCTAGAAGAACGCACATTGATTCATTCTTATCTCCTTGTACAAAGCTCAAGTTCAAGTGAATCAAGGACCTCCACATAAAACCAGATATACTGAAACTAATAAAAGGAAAATGGGGAAGAGCCTTGAACACACAGGCACAGTGAAAAATTTCCTGAAGAGAACACCAATGGCTTATGCTCTAAAATCAACAATAGACAAATGGGACCTCATAAAATTGCAAAGCTTCTGTAAGGCAAAAGACATTGTCAATAAAACAAAATGGCAACCAACAGATTGGAAACAAATCTTTACAAATTTTGCATCTCATAGAGGGCTAATATCCAATATATATATAAAGAACTCAAGATGTTAGACTCCAGAGAACCAAATAACCCTATTAAAAATTGAGGTACTCAGCTAAATAAAAAATTCTCAACTGACGAATATCAAATGGCTGAGAAGCACCTAAAGAAATGTTCATCATCATTAGTAATCAGAAAAATACAAACCAAAACAACCCTGAGATTCCACCTCACACCAGTCAGACTGGCTAAGATCAAAAACTCAGGTGATAGCTGATGCTGGCTAGGATGTGGAGAAAGAGGAACACTCCTTCATTGTTGGTGGGATTGCAAGCTGGTATTACTCTGAAAATCAATCTGGTGATTTCTCAGAAAACTGGACATAGTACTACCTGAGGACCCAGCTATACCACTCCTGGGCATATACCCAGAACTTTCTCCAACATGTAATAAGGACACATTCTCCATTATGTTCATAGCAGCCTTATTTATAATAGCCAGAAGGTGGATAGAACCCAGATGTCCTTCAACAGAGGAATGGATACAAAAAATGTGGCACATTTACACAATGGAGTACTACTCAGCTATTAAAAAACAATGAATTCATGAAATTCTTAGGCAAATGGCTGGAACTAGAAAATATCATCCAGAGTGAGGTAACCCAGTCACAAAAGAACACACATGGTAAATACTCACTGATAAGAGGATATTAACCCCAAAGCTCAGATTACCCAAGATACAATTCACTGACCATATGAAACTCAAGAAGAGGAAAAACTGAAATGTGGAGATTTTTTAAAATTTTTTAAAAGGGAGAGTAAAATACTCATGGGGTAGAAAGTGGGAGGGACTTGGAGGGAAGAAAGGAGGGTGAGGGTGAAAAATGAGGGCAGGATCAGGAATAAGGGAAGACTGGGATGATATACAGAGGGTCAGGAATTTGAACAAAGGTGTGTAGCAATGGGAAAAGGGGAACTGTGGGTAGTTACCAGAAAGTTCATGATGCCAGGAAAGCAAGAGTCTCCCAGGACCTAATAGGGATGAAATTAGATAAAATCCCAACAAAGGGAAGGGAGAACATGAAGTGATCATATCCAGAGATTAGGCAAGGCCCCCAAACTGAGAAAGTGGATAACATTTGAAATGTAAATAAATAAAATATCCAAAATAAATCAACTTCCTATCAATAATCCTGAGTTATTACTATTTACTATGTTCCATCTGGGCTGCTCTTAGCTCCAATTGGGCAGCACTCAGGGCCATGCTCTCTTGACCTTTAACCCATGGCAGCTTCTCCTTCCTCCTCCCTGCACCTTCTTTTTTGTGGTCCTCCTCTCCCCCCTAAATCCCATTTGTGTCTCTTCTGCCCACCTATTGGCTGTTGGCATCTTTGTTTTCCAATCAGAATTAACTTAGGGGCAGGGGTTACATGCAGTGCAGACTCCAGGTCTTGCCCTCTGCCTCCTGCCTTCCACACTTAGCATTATAATAGATAGTAAAAGACAAAACCTCAACACAATCCTCTGCTACTTGTGTGCTGGGAGCCCTGTGCCTGCCCATGTATGCACTTTGGTTGGTGGCTTAGTGTCTGGGATCTCCCAGGGGTCTAGGATAGTTGACACTGTTGGCCTTCCTTTGGGGTTGCCGTCCCTTTCAGTTTCTCTAACACCTTCATAAGGGCACTGGACCTCCGTCCAATGATTGGTTTTGAGTATGCACATTTGTCTCAGTCAGCTGCTTATAGAGCATATCAGAAGACAGCCATGCTAGGCTGCAAGAACATCATAGCATCAGTGATAGTGTCAGGGTTTGGTACCTGTCCATAGGATGGATCCCAACTTGAGTAGGTCACTGATCAGCCATTCCTTCAATCTTTGGTCAATTTTTGTCCTGAATTTCTTTTAGACAGGAACAATTCTGGGTCAAAAATTTGAAGGTGTGTTAGTATCCCCATTCCTCCACTGGGACCCTCAGTAACTACTGGAGGTGGTTTCTTCAGGTTCTATCTCCCCACTGTTGGGCATTTTGGCGAAGGTAACCCACATTTTGTCCTAGGAGCCTCCCACATGCCAGGCCTCTGGGATTTTCTAGAGGGTCCCCTACCCCTTTACCCTCACCTCCCACAGCTGAATATTTCCATTCATTCTCCTGGCCCTTTGGGTTTCTCTTTTGTCTCCTCCTATACCTGGTCCTGTCCCCCTTTTCCCTTCCCCAATTCCTCTTCCACCCATATTTCTCCCTCTCTCTGCCTCCCATGATGATTTTGTTCCCCCTTTTTAGTGAGATTGGGGCATTCTGTCTTGGGCCTTCCTTCTTGTTTAACTTCTTAGGGTCTGTGGGGTGTATTATGAATATTCTGTACAGTTTGGCTAGTATCCACTTATTGGTCAGTACATACTGTGCATGTCCTTTGGGGTCTGGTCTACCTCACTCAGTATGATATTTTTTAGCTTTACACATTTGCCTGCAAAGTTCATGATGTCGTTGTTGTTGTTGTTTTGGGGGTTTTGTTTTTGTTTTTGGGTTGGTTGGTTGGTTGGTTGGTTGGTTTTTTGGTTGTTGTTGTTGTTTTTTATTTTTTGTTTTTGTTTTTTCGAGACAGGGTTTCTCTGTATAGCCCTGGCTGTCCTGGAGCTCACTCTGTAGACCAGGCTGGCCTTGAACTCAGAAATCCGCCTGCTTCTGCCTCCCAAGTGCTGGGATTAAAGGCGTGCGCCACCACCGCCCGGCCTGTTTGTTTGTTTTTGATGTCCTTGTTTTTTGTTGTAGTTGTTTTGTTTTTTTATGTCCTTGTTTTTAATAGCCAAATAGTATTCAATTGCATAAATGAACTGCATTTTCTGTATCCATTCTTTGATTGAGGGACATCTGGGTTGCTTCCAGTTTTTGGCTATCACAAATTAGTCAGCTATGAACATAGTGGAGCATGTGTCCTTGTGGTATGGCAGAGCATCTTTTGGGTATATGTCCAGGAATGGTATAGCTGGATTTTCAGGAAGAACTATTTCCAATTTTCTGAGGCACCAGTATTGGTACTAAAACAGACAGGTTAATCAATGAAATAGAATTGAAGACCCAGAAATAAACCCACATACCTACAGATATGTGACCTTTGACAAAGAAGCCAAAACCATAAAGTGAAAAAAGAATGTATCTTCAACAAATGTGTTGGTCTAACTGGCAGTCTACATGTAAGAGAATGCAAATTGATCAATATTTATTATACTTCACAAAGTTAAAGTCCAAGTGGATCAAAGACTTTAACATAAAACAAGACAAACTGAATCTAATAGAAGAGAAAGTGGGAAATAGCATCGAACACATTGGCATAGGGTAAACTTTTCTGAACAGAACATCAGTGGCTCAGGCTCTAAGATTAAGACCAAAAAAATGATAAATAGGACTTCATAAAACTGAAAAGCTTCTGTAAGACAAAGGACATTGTCAATAGGACAAAAACGGCAACGTACAGGTAGAGAAAAGATCTTCACTAACCCTACTCGTGATAGAAAGCTAATATTCAAAATATATAAAGAACAAAAGGAATTAGAGTATAAAAAACAAAAAACAAATAGCCCAATTTTAAAAAATGGGGTAAAGAATTCTAAACAGAGAATTCTCAACAAAAGAGTTTCGAATGGCAGAGAAGCAGTTAAAGAAATGTTCAATATCTCTAGCCATAAGGGAATTATAAGTCAAAATGAACCTGAGATCCCACCTTCCACTTTCTGCCAATCATAATGGCTAAGATCAAAAACTCAAGTGACACACATGCTGTAGAGGATGTAGAGAAAGGAAAACTCCTACATAACATGTGGAATTGCAAAACATACCTTTAATCCAGATAATTTGAGCTGGGAAAACCCACCTTTAATCTGGGCCACACTTTCTGCTGAAAGCATGTAAGAAGGAAGAAGAAACCTTTGGTTCTTGCCTACTTGCTCTAATCTGGCTAGCAAGACCATTCATTCCTGGAATTAAAGCCTACTTTGGTATTTCAGGATACACTCAAGACTACCTGAGACATCCAGCCTTGTGGACTGAGAAACTAAAAGATTCTTGGACTTTCTGCTCACAGTCAACCATTGTTGGATGAGGTGTACTCCAGACTTATATCATTTTAATAAATCCACTTTATATAGTGGAATATATATATATATATATATATATATATATATATAGAGAGAGAGAGAGAGAGAGAGAGAGAAAGAGAGAGAGAGAGATTCATTGATTCTGTAAGTGCTGTTACTCTAAAGAGCCCTGACTAATATAAGAATTAAGTGCCAGCCTAGAGGAGCTTCAGGATCATGACTGACCTTAGGGTTAAAGTGAGTTGTAGAGAGGCAAGATATATGACCAAAAGTGCTGCAGAGGCAAGGTGCAAGACAAGGGCTCCAAACATGAATGCTTGGAGGGCTGCAGCAGTGACCAAACTGACTGAAGTCCAGTGTTAGTGAAGTGTTCTCAATATGTTTGTCCCTAAGCAAGTAGTCAAATGACAGGTTGGTGTAGACCACTGCTATCACAGTATTTTCTATCTTCCTCTTTATAGGGTCCAGTTGAGTAGTTTGTACTTTAGGTTGGTGTATTTAATAAGGTCTCAATCTGTTTTCTGAATATTTTTTAATGATGACCATACGGTTCTAATCTCTCAATAGATAGATGATAGATAGATAGATAGATAGATAGATAGATAGATAGATAGATAGATAATTACATTCTTGGCTTTAAGTATGTAGAGTGATTCTAGAAGGGCCATGTAGTGTCCACATATACAATGAAGTACATAGATATCCATCCTCTGAATTTTTACTTACTGTAGGGAGCCTCAGAGTCAGCTCACAACACCCCAAGACCAACTTCTCAGCAAAGAGATATTTTTTGTCCTAGAAGAACAAAGGGTAGGGATAATGGACAAAGACAGGACATAGCAGGAAAGTGGGGGGAAAGGAACAAGAGAGATGGGAGAAAAGATGTATGGAAGAGGGGGAAAGAGTGTTTATATCACAGGGACAAAAGACTGCTTTTGGATAGAGATATAGCACACAGGCAAATGGCAGTTTGTAAAGATTAACATCCCAGTGTTGGGATGAGGTGTTTTGTTTTAATTGAGCTTGTCAATTAGGTGAACCAAAGGGTACTTTTGAATACTTTGATAGGTGGTCCAGGGTGGTCAGCCTCAGAAAGAGGAAGTGGATGAATAAGAGAATAGACTTTGAGTACTAGCATTAAGACTGTAACCTAATGGTTTTTTACCAAGGCAGATAGAATATGGGAGAAGGGAAAGAGCTGCCAGAGCCCCTGTTTACTATGCTCAAGTCTAGAGTCCCTTCACTCACAATAGACCCAACTGTGCTTTTTAAGATAGCCTTTCTGAGCAATGTAATGTCCATAAGTGAGTACTTGACTCAATGCAGAGAAACTGATAGTTAGACACACCCCATTCTCAACAAGCCTCTGTTTTTCACATTAAATCCTGCCAAGAACATGAAAACCAGGCTAAGGTTGAGGAGAAAGCTTGAACACTTGTGTCCATGCTCCTGCTGGGCTCACCCCAAAGTCACCATTTGAACTGCCACACTTTGGTGCACATGATTCCTCAGTCATTTTAGATCCAGAGATTCACAGTGACCAACACTTAATGACATAGCTGACCTCTAAATTCTGCTGCATGAGACCCAGTATCTCTTATGCAATACTGGACATGACTGGCCTTGAAGTCCTGAAGGAGCCTTAGATGATTTACAAAATGACCTTTGTTTGCTATTTTCATAGTGATCCTATACAGCTACTTCCTCTACATGGCATTACCTCTTACCTTCTTTAAAATATCTACTCATTTATTTATTTTATGTTTATGTATATGTGTGTCTCCAAATGTTTGTCAGTGTACCACATGTATGCAGTGCCCGAAGAGGCCAGAAGAGAGCATCAGATACCCTAGAATTGAAGTTGCAGATGATTGTGAGTCAATAGTGATTGCAGAGAACTAGCCCAGGTCCTCTGCAAGTATAACCATGTCTCTTAACCACTGTGCATCCTCTCCAGTCTCTACCATTTATCATCTTGTGTTCCACGCCCCTCCGAGTCCCCTTCACCTGCAAAAGAGACACGTGAGGCAGTGTTCGGGTGGTTACTACAGCGAGGTTTTATTCTTGTATCAGTAGAAGCGGAAGACCCCAAGCCCGGGAAAGGCACTGCTATATGTACCCTAGAGTGGCGTGTTCACTTCTGATTGGCTGTTCACTCATCACCCCCTATTACGCCCCAGGATGGGCAGTGACTTTGGTGCGCTTTTTACTTTTGCACCTGCGCAGTTAGTTGTTTACTTGTGGGAGCACAGGATGCCCGCGCCATCTTGTAATGGCGAATCCGCGGCTCCTAACAGTCTTGGAATCCGCGGCTCCTAACAGTCTTGAAGCAGAATTGCTATGATTACTTACAGCATACCCTGACATGACATCTTCAGTGGAACCCTCCAGTGATAGCCAGGTCTCAGGAATAATACAGCTGTCTACTTACTAAAAACATTCTTTGTCTTTATTCCATCTTTAGTTAGATTCTCTTAGATGTACTCTAGCATGTTACTGAAGGAACATCAAATATTGATTGCTTCCCAAATGCAGATGCCAGGAAAGCATCTATACAAAAGAGCAGAGAATCTGCAAGAAAACACTACCTCTGCCGCCGTTCCTCCTCAGTGTGCTGGGTGGAGTTCTCTCTCTGTGTGATGCTAGGACAGCAAAGGCTTCACTGGTCATGAGGGTAACATAGATCCTGGGGAAGATGGTAGAATGGAAACACTCAGCTCTTGCTGGTATCTCCAGAATTCTGAAATAAAATATGAGACTCTCTTACTGAAAGGAAAGGTGTGTGGTAGGGAAAGGCACTGGTGTGTTACAGTAAAGAGTAGGTGATGAGAAGTCAGGTGGAAATCAGAAATTTACATTAAGTGCACAATGATGCACATGTCAAATTACAAAATAAGTTTTAAAAACCTGCTATAAGTTTTAGTAACAGGATCTTCTCTTTGCAGTGGGCAATGGTTGCTTCAAAACTTCACTAGGCAAATTGGACATACACAGTTTTATAATCACACATCCACATTTGTCAATCATATTTCAGATCTTCCTGTGATGTTGGTTATGGTGTAATTGGTATAATTTAAAATAAAATCCATTTCACTTTAAGATTTCAAATTTGTATATCTTATAATTAAGAATTATCATTTTATACAGCATCATCTTATTTTATTAACATAAATTCAGTACTATTAAATTTTTGACATAATTTCCAATAAGCTTTTCAGTATAAGAAAGGACATGAGGTCCAGCAAGAAGGCTCTGAGGGTAGAGGCACCTGATGCCTGGAACCCACATGTTAGGAGAAAACTGACAACTGAAAACTATCCTATATAATTTTGTATTTAGCATGTATGAGACTCTGCATTTACCTAAGCATCACATGTACACACCACACACAGACATAGATACACACACACACACACACACACACACACACACACACACAAACAACTCAGACAAATAGAAAGTGCAGAGGTGAAATTTGAATCCAGTATCTCTGGCTCCAATTTGGTCTAATTCATATCTGTTTTCAAACCACTATAGTGAAAAATAATTATCACTATAATAATAATGTGAATGTGGATAACTTATTGCATTTTAACATATGGAGTGAGATGTACATAAGAAAAAGAATTACATAGACAGTATTGACACTGAACAAATTGCCTTCTAAATATATTTACCTATTTTTATTCCTCTTCTATAAAAAAAGATATCTGTGTTTCTGGTGTGTTTTCCTGAGGACTCCAAAGCTCAGGAGAAAGTACAAGTTCTTCTAGAAAATTACTTGGTAATCTTGAACCCTAGTGCAACTTCCTCCCAGTATCTCTCCTTCACTCTCTGGGCTGTTTCATGTGGACATTGGCATAAGAGCAATATGAACCTTGTTTAATTACCTCCAATTTCCTGCCATGGATAATCTTTCCTCCTTATTCAATGACATTATCAAGTGACCTTCTAGCTGGAACTGCTAGAGAGATGATTAAGGAGTAAAGAAGACTTGTAGCTCTTGCAGAGAACCCTGGTTTTTCTCCCAGCATCCACATAGCAGCTAACTGTTATTGTCTCTAACTCCAGATCCAGGGATCTGCAGGTACTACATGCAAGTAGTGCACAGACATTTATGTAGGCAAAATATGCATCTATGCACATTTTTAAAAGTACATTTTTTTCTGCTCTCATGCAATACATCCTGACCCCAGCCTCCCCTCCTTCACTCCTTCTACTCCCTTCTACATCCTGTCATCCACAAATCCATTCCACCTCCATTTCCCTTCAGGAAAGAGCAGGCATCCCAGTGATACCAACCAAACCTAACATAAAAGATGCAGTAAGACTAGGCACAAACCCTTATATGAAGGCTAACTGATGCAACCCAGTAGAAGTAAAAGGGTCCCAAGAGCAGGCAAGAGTCAGAGACATCCTCACTGCCACTGCAAGGAGTCCCTTGAATGTCCCACATTAAACAACCATAGCATGTTTGCAGAGGACTTACCATGGATCCATGCAGGATCTATGACTGCTGCTTCAGTTTCTACAAGATCCTATGAGCCCCACTTATTTCTGTTGGCCTCATGTTCTTTCTTGGTGTCCTTGACTTCACTGGCTCCTACAATTCTTCTTCCTCCTCTTCAAGCTGGTAGAAAAAAAAATGAGATGATGAGATTTGCAGACAAACGGATAGAACTAGAAGACAATAATCCTGACTGAGATAGCCCAGACACAGAAAAACAAACAGGATACATAGTCAGTTATAAATGGATATTAGCTGTTAAGGATAATTAAACTGCTAATCAGAGGTCCAGAGACGCTACATAAAAAGGAGGGCTGTAATGTGGATGCATGAATCTCCCTGGGATGGAAAAAATATGAATTATTTTAAGAAGCAAAACTGACTAGCAAACAAAACTTCTAGTGCTGATGAAAAATCTAAATACAAAGTAATCCTAGAGGTTAATAGATGGTCCTTAGTCAGCAGAAGTGTCAGAGATGAAGGACTGTAACTGTCAAGCAACCTCTCCTTCTGAGGTCAAGACTTTATCTCTGGATCAACCATTTACTCATTCCACAAATAGTTATTAGCAAGTTCCTTGTGACAGGAAGCATTTCAGAGGTTCCAAATGAAAAACCTGAATAAATACCAAAGATAGCTTACTTCCTGGAGCATTCATTTCTCTTAACTGGGTTCTAAGCAATCTATATTTTTCTTAACTTCCTTATAATCACCTACTCAAGCACACAGACACACACATTAAATAAATAAATCTTTAAAGAGTCAAAAAATTACTTGAAGAGTGAAATATATAAGTGTTAATTTCTTTATCAACAAAAATACAGAGTAGTCACCAAAGGACAAGAATGTGCTTGATAATAGGCCTGTGATCATAATGTCTTTTGGTCTATTTCAGTTACTATAATTAAACACTTGATACAGGCTAACTATAAAGAAAATAAGTTTATTTTGCTCATTGGTCAGGGTCATGTTTCTCAACACTGGTTGTATAAGAACATAATAAGAATGTTAATTTGATGGCATGAAACCCAAATATATTCTGGACTGATAAAATAACTTTTAAATAGTAGTCATCAAAAAGAAAAAAACCCTCCAGAATAACCCTCAAAAACACACAGAGAAAAAAAAAGAATGCTGGTGAGGTTGACCAGTGGTTAAGTGGTTAAGAGTACTCATTACTCTTGTGGAGAACCTAAATTTGGTTCTTAGCAACCATGACAGATAGGTCACAACCTACTGCAACTCAAGTTCTAAACACTCCAATGGTCTACCTCTGGCATCAATGATCAACTACTCCCTATCCCCTACACACACACAAATACACACATAGACACATAAGACAGAAACTCATACACACACACATGCATATGTATTTATATATATGGATATATACATATATATTTAAATAAAGTTATGTAAATTGGGGAAATAATTCATCCCCCATGAACCAAAGACTATGTAATTAAAACCTCTATAATAGAGGCTGGAGATATGGTTACTGGGTTAAGAACACTTGCTGCTCATTCAGAGGGCTAAGGGTTATTACCCAGCACCCATATAGGACCTGACTACCATCTGTTATTCCACTTCCAGGAGATTCGAATCCCTCTTCTGCCCTTATCGGAAATACACACATGTGCTGCATAAACATACATGCAGGCAAAACACTAAATACATAAAGCTGAGTAATAAAATAAAATGTTCTCATTCCTATGGCTCTAAAAGGTGCTTTGTTTTAGGAAATTGTGGTTGTTCCATGGGCTACATGGTGTTTCTGCTCCATGAACACAACAGTACGTCCTTTGTCTGCTGGTAAAAAAGTTTTCCTGCAGAACTCCTCCAGATTGAAAATTGCTTGAAGGGCTCCCCTTGTGATATTTTCTTTTTTTTTTTATTGAACAACCTAGTCACTGCACTGTAAGCTTTAAACTATTTTATTTTTCTTTATATATCAAAGATAAAGACAAAATTTAGAAATATTCTCACCAAAATAACAAAGCAAGCATGGGAAAGCACTTCTTATTTGACCAAAGATAATTATTTGATTTTTCAAGTTCTATCTACCCTTATATATATAATGTACAGCTAAGTTTCTCTGCACATAGATTCCATAACCAATAGAGGTGGAAATCCTGCTTTCCTCAACAGCTGCCCTTTCATACACAGAAGAAGCATCTTCAGCTTCTATGTTGTTTCAGCTGCACTTACATGTATGGAGACACCATCACACAGGGCACAGAGGAGACAAGCGACCTCAAACTCATCTCCCAGACAAGCCAGTGCTGCTTTCTCTTCAAGAACCTCAGCTCTGCTCCCACATTTATTTACATTAGTTTGCATCCAGCATAGGCAGGGCTTCCTAGGCACCAGAATGAAAAATATATGGAAGAACGCAAGTTTTAGAAGTGTTGTGAAGTATTTATAAGAATTGTTTTTAGAAGAAGGTCAAAGTTAGGGTGGCATTGATATTTCAAGTTCCACATGATATTTAATGTATTTAACTTTAGAAATCAACAATCAGTTACAGTAAAGACATTCACTACTGATAGATACACGTAGACAAGAGACTCTAAACATGTCTTTATTCATGTCTGGGACTTGCTCAGGAAACAGAATCCCAGGGTGCTGAGCATCACGTATTTCACTCCTGTCTAATGAGGGATTTGAGAAGAAAATTTAAGGACTGTGTGTCAGAAGTTAGTCCCCAGCCAGGCCACAGCTTGGAACTTTCAGACAGTGAAAACAAGTCAGGAGATGTGGGAAGCTCAGTACACAGAACTTGGTTAGTTGTTCATTTTCTCACCTCACATCCTTCTTCTCGAAATAATTAAACTTTAATTAAGCTGGAAATAACTTCTGAGCAAAACAGATGTTGTAACTGTGGGAAAGAGGAAAGCTGTACTTCAGGGACTGAGGCCCTGCAGTGGCCTTCCTTGCCTCTGACACTGTGACAACATGAAACGTGAAGTCTGCAGTACCTGATGTCAGCCAAGAGCCCACAGAACCAGACAGTACAAATATGACCTGGCAAGTGTCACCTTCCCAGAGCTGCTCCAGAGCCTGTCTGCACCACAGAGGTCCAGGTGAGTACATGGAGGTAAGATCTTAGATCCCCTCAGCTGTGCCATGGGGAGATTTGCTAAAGCTGAAGTCTCTCTCTGACTAAGCCAGGGAGTAACTGAGAGGCTCTGTGACTCTTGAGTCCTCCAGTTTCCTTCTGATCCTGACAAGGCTGAACCATGAATCCAGAAAGATTATAGGAGATGAATTCCTCAAGATACAGAAATGGGACAGAAATGCCGAGGGATTGCTATTCATCCTCAGACTGGTGTCATGACAGAGGTCTATGTGGGTCTTTGCCTAAGTTATTTTTTTTAAAGAAATCAAGATGATAGAGAAGATTTTCAGATGTCTATCAGAAATTTGAGACAATAATATGCCCCTATAATTTCAGTACTGTAGAGTCAGAGGCAATATAATTACTGTTAGAGCTACCCTGGTTTACATAGGCAGATTTTCTCAGAAATAATAAGGCAAAACAAAACACAAATAAAAACTCTCCCTTTTTCTTTACCTCCAAGTTTGCCAGCATCATGACTTTAATAGTGTCATGAGTGTTCATAAAGTCTGTACTTTTTACTTTGGTGCATTTCTAGTCTTCAAATATTGGCACTTTTTTCTTTTACAATAACATCATAACTCCCAATGTAAAGGATTTCCTACTGTATCCATCCTTAAGATTTATTGATTCTATCATGTGATATACATACTCATCTTAACTACACACATTGTATGTCTAGCTGGAATGGAGAAATAAAAACCTATAAGAATACAGTAGTCATCCTGAGAAACCATCCTCTACAAGACCCACCCTGTGAACTCTACATCCCGAAGCAGTTCATCTTAACTTTATCCCAGCACTAAGCAGCCAAAGGTAGCAAGCATTTTGTTTTGTTTGCTTGTTTCATTTTTAGAAAACCAGGGTGGATGGTTGTAACCTACTTCAGCCTCTCGAAGATTAGACCCAAACAAGGATCATCCAGCTGTTTAAACAGAAATACATCCTGTCTTTTAAATTAATTTCCTATAGCAGTTCCCAAGACAATGTGAAAGATGAGTCACCGGTCCTATGACAGTCACCTTTAATAATCACCTATTAGAAGATCAGAACCTGTTCTCAAATATGATTTGAAGTTTGGAAAAAGGAAGAGAGAACTAGAAAAGTAGGAATCCCCAGAAAAGCAAGCATTAAACAAACAGAATAAGTCGATGTTTTATATCAGAATCTGAAGTGAATTGATAGCAGGGATTTTACAGAGTTCAATCACTGACTGAACAATTTTTATCTTAAATCTGTTGATGAATGCTGATGTGCTTGGTATTAATATCTGGAGCATATTTCATTATGTGCAGATATTTAGGACAGTATTGTGATTTTTAGGAAGCACTGAAACAGGCAATGCTTACTTCTTTGTCAGAGGAGCAGTTGAAAGGCAATGACTGACATTTCCAGAGTGAAGAGGCCACCTGGACTCGAAACTATAAACAAAGTTAACTTCCTGTAGGTCACCTGTGAGAGCATCAGGACCCAGACATTTAAATAATCCTGTGAGTTTAGCAGGAAGGAGAGCAGGGAACAGAGGCACTCTAGTACTCAGAACACACAAATCCATGGAGCCACTGAAGCATCTGGACTCCTCTTATTTTAGAAAAGGTGCTCAAAGATTACTATAAACCTCTAAGAAATGAAAATGGAGCTCCATAACATGAAGAATAACATCCTGCCAAGATCTAAGCTCTGGATTTACCTGGGACTGATGTAGAACAATGCAGCCTGCCTGACAAAAAAAAAAAAAAAAAAAAAAAAAAAAGTTCAGAGGAAAAGCAGGCTGAGAGCCAAATGTCATAATTGCTGTTCAAAAAGCCCCACAGAGTCAAATGCCAGCATGACCTCTTAGATGTTGGAATCCCTGTTCACAACAATAAGGTCCAAGTTACTGTATTGCCTGTAGCTGACACTGAGGACTCATAACTCAAAACCTTCACTCATCTCATGGCAGCACATAACACATCATTAGTCCAATATTTCTCCTGTTCACCTTATCATGGTCTCCTCATCCAGAGCTGCTCCTTACTCCCTTAGATGACCTGAGGTCACTCACTGGAGTCACAGATGCCCTGAAGTCATCCACTGGAAACACAGCTCTATGCTGCCCCTTCTTCTAGAAAGTACCATGGGGTTCTGCTAGACACCCACCCTGGCTGCCACCTGGGGTAATAGAGATTTTTTTTCAGCATAGTTTTGAAGATTCAGCTTTAACTGCAGGTCCCTGTCTGGAATGGTTATTCAATTTGACTTAACACTGAGCAATATGTTTAAAAAATAGCCAGTGAAAATTTATATACAGTGAAATCACAGAATGGTCAGTATAAAAACTTTAAATATTATGATGTAGAAATTGGAGTTATAAAGCTTTGTATCCAAATTCAAATCTAGAAATTGTTGTAGTGACAAAATGAAAATAAAAGGAAGCCTGGGACTTTGAGAATTGGAAGGGCAACATGATAAAATAGAGTAAGAAACAGGGAAGAAAATTTTTGTTGGAGACACTTGGAGTGCAATTCAGCTATGCTGAGAGTTAACAAGGATAGTTCAGGTACATAGACAGACAAACAGAAACACACACACACACACTTGAACAAGTCAATTTTTCTAGTGTAATGATAAAATATATCTTCTTTAAAACTTTAGGTTTTGAAAAACTGTTAACAAATTCAAAGCACACGCAACAACCCAGAGTCTGCAGAAAAAGAGGGGGAGATTCGGGGACCTCACCTGCAACATTGCATGTGTCTACCACAGCCTCTTGAGTAGCAGAAAATGCCAGTATGCAAATATGCTGTTCATATCCATGTCTAGAATTACTAATGCTTTTGTATAAAAGTCTGTGCATCCTGGATACATTTGTTTTAACCTAGGAAGTAAAAATGGTTTTAAAGTTCATTAACAAAATTATTTTCCCCTCCATGACTGTGCTTGGCATTCTGGGGAACATGTCCTTTTCTGTGAACTATATGTTCAGTTGGTGGGGAAGGCCTGAGAAGAAACCCATACACCTTATTCTCATCCACTTGGCTTTTACAAACATCATACTTCTTCTTGCAAAAAGATTGCCAAAGACAAAAGCAGCTTTTGGTTTGAGAAACTTCCTAGGTGACATAGGCTGTAAGATCCTCCTTTACCTGGAGAGGTTGGCCCGTGGCCTCTCCATCTGCACCAGCAGTCTCCTCACTGTGGTCCAGGCCATCATCATCACTCCCAGAGCATCTGGTTGGCAGAGACTCAGGCCAAAGTCTGCATGGCACATTCTTCCATTCTTCTCATTCTTTTGGATACTCAATGGTTTAATATGTGTGAACCTAATCCATTCGACTACAAATACAAGACTGAATGTATCACAGCTTAGGGGTGATGGGACTTATTGTTATTTTATGTTACCAAATCAGAAAATAAAATGGATTTTTCTTCCTCTCATGGTACTAAGAGATGCAGTGTTCCAAGGTACCATGGGAGGGGCCAGTGGCTACATGGTATTTCTTCTCCACAAGCATCACCAGCATGTCCTCTACCTTCAGAACTCCAAGCTTCTCTACAGAACTCCCCCTGAGCTGAGAGCTGCTCAAAGTGTCCTCCTTCTGATGCTCTGTTTTGTTTTCTTCTATTGGACAGATTGTGCCTTTTCTCTAATTTTAAGTATATCTTTAGTGGAAAATTTCTTGATAATAAACATTCAAGAGTTTCTGACCCTTGGTTATGCAACTTTTAGCCCCCTTGTGCTGATTCACAGGGATGGACTTTTGACTGGATTTTGGCATGGGCAGTGAAAAAAAACTGAGAAAATCTCTCTCACTTATTGTTCAATAAGTGTGAGAGAAAACTCTCAGTTCTTCAATATTGTGGGTAAGATCAAATCCCACAAAGAAGGTTAAGCTTCAATTTATTCTCAGACACTATTTTGGTGACTCAAGTCTTGAACTGAGAATTAATTATAAATTAACTCTGAAGAAAAAACACAAACATGCCCTCTTCCCCATATTAAATTCTTGACCAGGATCATGCCATATGCCAGTAAGTAGATCCTTCCCTTTCACCTGGGCACAAGTATGACTAGTAGTAGAGTGCCATAGACATTCATCAGAAAGTTTCTTGGCATCCAAATTTTAAAAAAAATGAAAAAGAACATGATTTAAATAAATTTGTGGTGTACAGAGATATACCTCCCCATTTGTAGACATTTGTACTCCATAGATACCTAAGTATGGTCCTCCTAAATATAGTGACTCATGCCTGTTATCACAGCACTCAGGTCATTGATTCAGAAGGATCACAAGTTAAAGTACAACACAAGCAATACAACGAGATCCTCTCAAAACCAGCAAAGCTCAAAATCATAAGTGCTTGTTGCAGTTAACAAGTGTTTGATAGTGTTACTGTTTGCTAGATATTTATAAGTACTTCAAAGTTCCTGTAGAGACACTTGCCACTGCCAAGCTGACTAATTTATTGGAACTTCAATGATAGGATAGTAGGATCGCATTTGATACCTGTAGCTGAGCCCCCTACTTAGTGCTTCCACTAATGTATTCAAGAAGTGCTTTGGTTAATGGCCTTCTTTGTTCTGTTAGTATAAAATCTTCATAAATTATTATCATATTGGAGGATGGCATTTAGGATAACCAAAATCTGTATTCTAAGGGCTGTGCTTTGTTCATATTTAGCACCCAAATAAACTTTTATCAAAAAATAAATAAACTCTGTAATCTTAGCAAATTACAGTAATATAGAAACCTCATTCTCCGTTTTGCTACTATTTTGAAAACAACTTTTAAGGTTTTTATGTTGGTATTAATTTATAGTCTATGCATAGTTTTTCTGCATTATGTCTGGGTAGCACATCCATTCCTGATGCCTGTAGAGTCTGGAAGATAGCATCACATGCCCTGTGACTGACTGAAATTAGAATTGTTCTAAACCAAAATGTGGTTGCTGTGAATTGAACCTGGGTCCTCTGGAAGATCAACTAATTCTCTTAACTACTAAGTCATCTCTCCAGCACTAAGAAAATAGTCATAATTGTGTTTTTTAAAACTTTTTTTTACTACTACCATAACTGGAACCATGAAGAAGAGTGGGGTAACTTTGACAATTTCATGGAGATATAGTCATGTTAGTTCAAGAAATTCCGTATCTCGTACCTAACTTGTGTTTGCTAAACATTAGTACCACAAGGTACACAGTAAAATTGCCTTTAATATTTCTATAGTTTTTATGTCTATTTTTAAATGTGTGCATATATATTATATTATGTACATGTGTATATGTGTATACATACATGTGTGTATGCATGTATATGTACATATACATGTATACATTCACATAGACATGTACATATATGAGAGATGTAATGTTGGAGCTCTTAGATGTGAAACAATAACAGTAAACTCCTGCCCTATCTTGAATTTGAAAATCAACTTAATCTCACAAAGATCAGTGACCCAGTTATTAACAAGGTTGAAGATATGTTTGAAGCTAGAGAAAACTTAAGAAGTGATTGCAGAATTCCTGAAACATTGCAGTATCCATGATAACCAGAATCTAAATTATTTCATTTCAGTCCATGATCAAATTTCTTTGCTGAAAGAGGTTACTACAGATTCCATGTTCACAGATTTCCCTAATCCCATGACAATACAGAGCAGAAAATTAGTCTCCTCCCTGCAACCCATATTAGAAAGCATCCATACATACAGAACAAATTCAGGTTTCCCTTAGATGTAAAGTATTGAAACTCCGACCTCTTGGTTGAGTGCAACCCAGCATCTCAAAGATACACTCTAGGCTATACCTATGAGATAATTTGACTGTGTTTCAACAAGAGACTATTTTAGACACCTCTGGGTGGTTCAGCTTCAATTATTGGAACATAAGTGGGAAAATATGCAGTTTAATGTAATATTAAAGCCTAAAATGACATTTAATATTAAAGCATAAAATCAGTTTGAGGCTCAAATATAATCCAGGAAATATTAAGGTTTTGAAACACAGACACACAAATTGGAAGGGAAAAGGCAACCCTAGAAGTCATTTTGTTCACCAAAGGAGAAGACAGCAGGAAAAACTGAATCAGTGTAGTGGTCCAATGAGATGCCTCAGCAAGGAAAGCACTTGCTGCCTAGCCTGGCAACCTAACTTCCATCCTGGAACCATATGGGAGAAAGTCAGAACCGGTTCCTGGGAATTGTCCTCCAGCCTCCACATTCACACCATGGCAAATGTGTATGCCCAAACATATATACATACATGCATATAAAATGAGTAAAATTTTTAAAGATATAATATTAGAGACAGAATGAAATTTGAAACACCTCTGCTTTCTTGAAACACTTGAAGCAGCAGGTTCCTAAAGTGTTACTGTATGTGTCATGGGTAAGAGACATGCATTTCTAAGTGTCTGTGCATAGGACGTGGGCAAAATACATCAGTTTAGCCCCTGGTGTTTGGAATTATAAGATGGGAATATGGCAGATTGAAATAAGAAAGGAAGGAAGAAACTAGAAAACAATTCTATTCAACAATGCTCTGAATGACCATTGTCAGGATAAACTATGATTTTCCAAATTTGGAGCCCAAAATATATGGTTATAGAATTTAGATATTTGTTCTGCAATGGTAATGTGTTGGTTTGAATGAGAATGGTCTCCATAGGCTTATATTTGAATGGTTAGTCATCAAAGAGGGACCAGAGGAAAGCAGTATTAGGGCCTCATTGGAGGAACTATGTCACCAAAGGTGCTCTTGGAGGTTTCAAAAGCCTACACTTGGCCCAGTCCTCTCTCTCTCTCTCTCTCTCTCTCTCTCTCTCTCTCTCTCTCTCTTTCCTCTCTCTCTCTTCCTCCCTCTCTCTCTCCCTCCCTCCCATTCCTTTCTCATTCTCCTCTCTCTCTCTCTCTCTCTCTCTCTCTCTCTCTCTCTCTCTCTCTCTCTCTCTCCTTTCCTCCCTCCCTCCCTCCCCCCCTCTCTCCCTCACTTTTTCTGTGTCTCTTCAGATCGGGATGTAACTCTCAGGTATGCTTCTTAATTTTCTTTGTGAAACAGCTATAGCCCTAATGCCAAAATCACACAAAGACCTAACAAAAAAGAAAATTGTAGATCAATAGCTCTAACGATTTAGTACATAACAAACCTTAACATTCTACCCAGGAAATGTTTGCATCTGACAAACACATTCAGCAAAGTAGCCAGATCCAAAACTAACATACAAAAATTAGGAGCCTTCCTGTATATAAAAGACAAACCTACTGAGAAAGAAATAAAAGAAACAGTACCTTTCACAATAGCCTTTTTAAAAGTCTTTGGATAACTCTAAGTAAGTAAACAAAACATTAAGATTGAAGAAATAAATTGAAGCAGACAGCAGAAGATGAAAAGTCTCTGCTGTGCTCATAGCTGTGCAGGAGAGCTTTATTGTGAACAATGGGTATCTCGCCAAAACCAGTTTACAGACTCAGTGCAGTCCTCACCCCCAACACATGCAATACAATTCTTTACGGAAATAGAAAAGAATAATCTTCAATTTTTATATGAATTTTTTTTTTAAATACCAATCCTGAGTAATAAAAACACAGAAGGACATATCACCTTCCCAAATTTCAAGTTATATTGCAGAGCTATAGCCATAAAATGAAAGTGGAATTGCTGTAAAAAAAAACAGACATGGTGATTTATAAAACTGAACTGAAGTCTCAGACATAAGTCTACACATCTATGGGTAACTGTTTTTTTTTTTTTTTTTTTTTTTGTTTTTTTTTTTTTTTTTGTAAAGGGA
Source organism: Arvicanthis niloticus (assembly GCF_011762505.2). NCBI lineage: Eukaryota > Metazoa > Chordata > Mammalia > Rodentia > Muridae > Arvicanthis > Arvicanthis niloticus. The sequence continues at coordinate 38,962,654 of NC_047665.1, read as the reverse complement.
ACAAAAAAATACAGACTGGAGATAAGATAGCATCTTCAAAAAATGATGCTAGTCTAACTGTACTGCTGCATGTAGAACAATGAAAATATATGTTTCAGATACACACACACACACACACACACACACACACACATTGCCCTGCAAAACTTCAATTCCACCTGTCCCTAAAGAAATTGCAGATGTGGCTCCTTGTTCACCAGTAGGTGGCAGAGAGGAGAGAGACTATGTCTAAGCTTGGTGTTCTGAACTATGTATGACATCTGAATGATTAGTAACCCAATATTTGTTGAAAGAAGTAAGCCTGAGACCATCACCAGTCTGGTGCCAGGGACCCAAACCAGAAGCTAGCATGAGACAACCACCACTCCAGTGCCAGGCAACCTCTGATGGGCTCCCAGGATGGGAAGCAAGTCAGATACTAGAAGAATCCCTTCCTGGACCCCTAGCCTTGGGTAGGTGTGAGTTCACGACAGACAGCAACTTGGGCTGGATGAGAGAGAACTGGGCCTAAGACAATCACCAGAATGGCACCATGGGCCAGGACAGGGAGCTAGCCTGAGATGAATACCAGTCCAGCACTGCCCAGGCCTGGGGGTGCAGGGCAAACCATAGTTGAGATGACCCCTCTGGCACCATAATGCATGAGCGGAGCATAGCACTCCTGAAAGCACTTTTAAAACAACCTATAGTCAGAGACCCTGAACTCTGGGTGCCACCAGGAGGAGCAAGTAAGAGGCAGAGAAAAAGAGGAGAAAGACAAACAGAAGCCTGTGGGCTCAGCAGCAGCAGCAGCAGCAGCAGCAGCAGCAGCAGCAGCAGCAGCAGCAGCAACAGCAACAGCAACAACAACAACAACAGCAGAACTAGAGACTTGAGTGTAGTGAGGAGCAGCCTGATGTTAGTAGCCAGTGATGCCACCTGGGACCATGGTGGAGTTCAGTGCTGGTACTTGCAACTAAGTCTAAATCCATTGACTTGCAGTTGCAGGGGCTGTTACCACCAACAGTCTGGCTGATGTCCCTTGTCTGAGCTGCTACTGGAGACATGTTGATGTCTGAGGGCTGTGCAGAACTGGCCCCACCCCTCACCTGGGCATCGTGGGAGAGCAGGCCTAGTGGTGTGGGAGCCAGAGAGATGACCTGGCCTCTAGCAGCAGTACTCAGGGAGAGGGCCCTGCACGCTTTGGAAGTTATTAGTGAGCCAGCTCCAAGGATGCACGTGTAGGAGAGCTGGTCCTACCTCTCATCTCCCTGTGGTGGCATGGACAAGGGAGAAACAGCCTCTTCCTCCCCTCTCCCCTCTCCACCTGGGCACATGGAAGACCTTGCCCTGGGGTCATGAGAGCATGAGAACTGGCTCAGCCCTTCACCAGCTGCAACACTAGGAAAAGCAGTCCCTGCACCTCATCTGGGCAGCACAGTAGAGCTCTACTGGGATGTGGAGGTTATGGGTGAGCTGGCCCAGAAGGCAGGAGTGTGGGACAGCTGGACATGTCTCTTGTCTGTTGAGTGGTGGTATCAACAAAGGAAAGATCCCTTCCCCTCCCTTTTGTCCTGGCCACCAGAGGCAGGAGAGAGTTGGCCATAACAGGGTCATAAGAGCAGAAGAGCTGTCCCTGCACCTCACATGCTGCAGCACACAGGAGAGCAGGCCCTGTATTATGCCCAGTTAGAGAGACCCCCAAAAGACCACCAGGAACCACAACTCTGATGCAAGCACACAAGAGTCTTTTATTTGAGTTCAGACTAAGGCCATAATTCTTCCTGCACAACCGGCTAGGAATGTGACCTTTGGGTCTAGGGGCTTAGGGCTTATATAAGGAAAATGGGCGAGGTGAGGCTTTCAAGTCTTGGCGTTACATGATTGATGGGTAAAGGAGTGTTAACTTTCAAACTGATAATGTTTGTTCAGACAGCAGAGACTATACATCTGGAAAGGAACATTTTTGACCAGGGAAGGAATAACTCACCTTGTTATCATGACCAGTTTTTTCTTGTTGTTATAAGCTGGCCACAGCTGTTATGTCTATTTTCAACTGTTGCATATACTCAGTGGTCTCTTTCCTAGAGCTCAAGGGTGGAGGCCGTATCACTCCAAGGACAGGAGACAGCAGCCTTCTGTTTCCTCCAAGGGAAAACAATAGCAGACTTTCTCAAGATTTCCCAAGGATAGAGAGGGCAAGATGGAATATGTTCTTCTGCTGCTTTTTCTCTCTTCACCTGCACGTCAGTTAGGAAGCAGAGTAGAGTTGGTTGTGGAGGTTGCAAGTAAGCCAGCCTCGAGGTCATTAGAGATGGAGAGCCAGAGTGCTCACCAGCTCAGATACATCTCAGACCCAGATCCAAGGCTTTGAATTGGCCCACGCCAACACCTACCCCATCAGTTAACTGCTGGAGTGCAGGAAGGGCCTTATTCTACATATCTAAAACTATAGGCTCTTTATGACACAGGGCAACAATAGGATATTCAGGGGTCCCAGTGAGGTTCCAGCATTGATAGAATAGCAAAAGCCAGAGGCCTCATACCAGAGCAACAAGTCATTGCAATGAACATTTGCAAGCAAAGAAGTATAGACAACAGGGAATACTACAGGACACACTGTGACACTCTACAGCTTCCACAACAAAATTAAATTTTTATCTGTATCCGAGGAGATTGCAAGCATAGAGAATGGGTACAAAGGGAGGGGAGATGACTGAGATCAGGGTGCATGATTGGAAGCTCACAAAGAACTAATAAACAGTTTTTAAAAACCTCAACTCAAATGATAAAGGATCTCAAAATCAGATCTGATACATTGAACCTAATAGGAGAGAATGCAGAGAATGCAAGAAATAGGTTTAAACCGATGGCACAGGAAAAGTCTTTCTAAACAGGAAACACATAGGACAGACTTTAAGACTAACAATTAATAAATGGAACCTCATAAAACTAAAAGGCTCTGTACAGCAAAGGACGCTACCATTCAGTCAAAGTGGCAAGCTATAGAGTAGCAAAAGTTCATTACCAATTATACCTCTAACAGTGGGTTAATTATAGATTATACATAGAATAAAAACAAATAAACAAACAAAAAACCTGAACATCAAGAAAACAAATAACTCAATTTAAAAATGGGATATAGATCTGAACAGACTTCTTAAAAGGTAAAACAAATGGACAAGAAACACTTGAAATGTTGAACACCCCTAGCCATTGTGGACATGTGAATTAAAATTACTATGTAATTTCACTTTACTCCAGTCAGAATGACCAAGAACAATGAAAAAAGTGTGTGCTAGTGAGGATTCCCAGAAAGGGAAACAAATGTTCATGGTTAATGTGAGTCCACACTTACAGAGTCACTACAGAGATCATTGTGGAACGTCCTCAGGAAATTCAGAATCAATCATCCTTAAGATCCAGGTAACTCAAGCATGAAAATATATCCAAAGTTCAAGTTACTAAAAAGGCACTTGCTTATCTGTGCTCATCGCTGCTCTACTCATAATAGCCAGAAATTGGAAACTGTCTAAATGTCTATCAGCTGATGAATGCATAATGAAAATGTGATGTTAGAATGGGATGTTATTCAACTCTTTAAAAAACGGAAATTGCGCAGAATTAGATGGAGTGGAAAACAATAATTTTGAGTGAGATAACCCAGACCAAAAAGGAAAATTAATACATGCTTTCTCTTATATATGGATGTTAGCTCTTAAGCTTTCACTCCATGTGCTATAATCTACATAACTACAGATGTCAGGTTCCTAGTGAGGGATCAGGAGAAAGAATGGGATTTACCAAGGAAAGGGAATTAGAATACAATGTTACTAGAATGGAACAAGAGCGAGGTGGGAATGAAGGATAAAGGAAACAACGGAGAGAGGGACAACTAATAGTAAAAAATTTTTTGGAAAGCCATATAGACTCCTACTACCATAAAAGTTTCCTGAAATATACATGTATATGAATGGAAGTAAGTCAGCATGTAATGGGGAAGAAATGTCCCAAGTAGACATTTTATACCGCTAAGTTAAACTTCCAGGACCAAGAATGGATAACATCTTCTTGAGTCAGTGACCAAAGGTGTGCTATGGATTTTCTTCCAAATGTCACAGGATACTGCCAAAGCTATTTTGTGTATTCTATGACTCAATGATAAGGCCCTTGCTGAGGGAGATATGTATGTCATCAAAGAAGAGAAGTCAAGATGGTTTTCAACTATAAGCTTCACCTCTACTGCCTAGCATTCAGAGTACTTAAAGGTAGTCTGCAAATCACGGGAAGAGAAGGGTAATCATCAGTAACATGCAGTGACAAACACTGCTCTCTACAACAGTGACCTGCCTGCAATAGATATATCTACAATAGCGACACAAACGTTATAGGAGTCACCAATCACTTTTCATTTGAATTTAAGGACTAGTTCAAAAGATTAAACCCATACTTGACACTACTAAAGTGGCTAGATATCTGAGACTATATAGGCCATCTGCCTAACAAAAAAAAATTTACTATTAGTCTACTTAAGGAAAAAAAAAGAAATTGCCGCCTAGTGAAATATTGTTATACCCATAGATCAGTGTTTGCTTCGACTTTCATCAGAGAAGCTTCTCCTTTCAGTTGATGAGAAGAAAAAGGATTGGTGTCAGCTGTACTAGAAGCTGGTGAACATTTTTACTGGTTGTCATGGTGGAGGCATGAAGTCCCCAAAATAGAACAAGGTAATTTAGTGAGGGGGATAAATGTTACTGAAGACCAGCTGCTTGATGAAGGGGATTATGCTGACTTACAAGAACTAGTGTGATCTGATGATGTTGTAATTGAACAATGTCTTGCTGCAGCTTTAAGAGTTTGAAATATTATTGAGGAACATGGGGGGAAAATCTACCTCATTTTCTAAAGTAATACAGAGTTCTGTAATAATTGGGTTCAACTGTAATTAGAACTATAGCAGAACCTGAAACCACACAGCCTTTGGTAGAAATCTTGGCATTTGAAAATGCAAATACTGAATGTAAGACAGCAATCAGACCATTGAAAGTACAAGGGGCCCCTATAGATGAACAGATGAGAGACAGAAACAACTGGTATTGGACCTTAGGAGCATAACATCAATATCATAGGACAAGTCATAGCTAGATGTCCCAAAATCAAAATGCCCAAAGCTATAATTGTGAATTTGATCATTTTCAATATATTTGTAAGGCTAGAAGACTCGGAGCTCAAAATAGAAGGTATATTGACTCTAACAAATATGATATTCATAGAAGACAATAAGTAGGATCTGGTTACTAAAACTCACAAAGGTTTCCATGGGTATTGTAGCAATTGTGGAAAGGGCAAACATTGGCCTAAAAATTGTCAGTCAAAGAGAAACATACAAGGTAATCTCTTACCACAGAGAAATGAACAGAGAGGCTATCAGCTTGAGGCCCCACAGCAAACAACAGAAGTCATTTTCCTTTGGTCAGCCAGGTGGTATGAAGCAGGTAAGAAAAGTGAAAGTAATCATTTCTGATCTTATACATGCTGCAGAAGGAAGCACAGCTCTAGAACTAACCACATATACCCCTTTTACATTATTCCCAAAAGTTGAATGTTATAAGTTAACCCCTGGTATTTATAGTCATTTATCTGCAGGGACAGTAGGGACAGAAGTGAACTAACTTCTCGAGGATTTATTGTGCATCCAAGTATAGTAGTAGGTAATGATGATAACCCAGAAATAAAAATCATGGCATATGTGAAAAAGGAGATGCAAATTGATGCAGGTAATAGAGTTTCTCAACTGTTGTGCTTTTTTTTTACATCAAGGGCAAGACCACTTCCCTAAAAGGAACAGTGTTTTGGGGGGAATATCAGAAAATGTATATTCTGACAAACATGGGTTCATAATCAGAGACAATTAAGGTACCAATGAATAGTGTTAACATAGAAAGTTTGGTGGATACAGGAGTTGATGTTAGTATACTTTCCCAAAGTCTTGGAATACAGATTGGCCACTTCAGAAGGTTTACACACAACTATAGGAACTGGTAAACTATCATGAATAAGACAAAATGTCTAATGGATTTTACCTGTGTGGAACCAGAAGGGCAAACAGAGTAATTGAGACCTTATGTGGCTGACATGCCCATAAATTTATTGGGAAAGGATCTTTTACAATTGACTACTCAAATTAATATTGCTGCAATTCCAGAGATAGCAAATGAGAAAATTAGAAGAGATATGGTAGATGTTCCTGGGGAGCCTGCTTGAGCACCAGCTTTCTCTGGATAGGCAGTGATGTGGTAAAGGTAGAGGGAGCAGTATTTGTGAATTTTTTGTGTGAGTGCAAAACTTGATTTTACAAAATAAAAGTTGCTTATTATTAATAATGTTTACCTTTTGTGACTCTAAGTTATTTTGAGCCCAGAAGCCACAGCCCTCTGGAGATTAACACAGACACTGCTCAGGTTCATTAAGCATTTGATACAATAATTTTTTTGTCATAAATTACTATGGTTTTGTCAAGAGACAAATCATCTGCCTTGTGTCTCATTAGTATTGAAGTTTTATAAAGATAAACCAGATAATATTTCATCTCCTGTCCTTGCACCTACAATAAATTGTTTTTTGTTTAAGTTTATAACATTTAGTTATTGGATAATATCCACAGCCAGTCCAGAAAGAATGTTTTCCCTGATCAAAAGTCTGTCTCAAGCCTGCTTTCTATCTTAGTGCAATTAGCCCGTGACACAGGAAGGTTTGCAGAGCCCTAATTGGAGCATTGGATTATAGATGGCTCAAAATCTACTTGTATAATACTAGGAATTCTATAGAATCATTACTAGGAATTATGAAATCATCAATTCGTCTACATAGCATTGCTTCAAGAGACTACATTTTCACTTATCTGCAGAAAATCTGCCAAATAGGGTGGATTAATGCCCAAGGATTATTATATTAATTTAATAATGACAAGAAATGCATATTAGCTGCAAGCATCGATCCTGAGTTGAGTTTTCTGAAAGCCTTGCAGTTTATAGTTATTCATCACAGACCGTGCAATATGATGTGTTACGTCCAGAACATCACTTGTATGCCTTTAGACTTTCCTAGATGGCTCCTGACAGATATAGGTGATTGAGAACAATCACAAGCTGTGCCCATTGTCTAAACACAGACCATTACAGGAGCTGACTTTCCAAATTTATAAAAGGGGCAACCACTGACATACCAATAGCCTGGCTTCTAAAAGGGTAATCAAACAGACCTGGATGGTAAGAGTAGTGGCCTATAATAAAAGAAAAATTGCAGGCACTTGAACTATTGGTAAAGGAGCAGCTGGAGGTCGAAAATATAGAAGAGTCTACTAGTCCATGGAATTTTTGTTACTGAGATCATGGCTGATAATAATAATTGACTTGAAAGACTGCTTTTTCACAATATCCTTTCATGAACAGGATAGGAAAAGGTTTGCTTTCTCTGTACCTACTTTGAATAATAGTCATCTAATAAAGAGATACCATTGGACAGTACTTCCACAAGGAATATTAAATAGTCCAACTTTAAACCAGTATTTTGTGCAATAACCATTGAAATAATTCATAAGCAATTCCCTCTTTCTATCATTTATCATTATATAGATGACATTCTGTTGGCTGATTCTGACAAATATTTTTAAGGTAACACAAAGAATTCTGCCATGGTGGGAGTTACAGATTCCTCCAGAAAAAAAATCAAAGAGGAGATTCACTTAGTTATTTGGGTTATAAAATAAATTTAAAAATGAACCACAAAATGTACAGATCTATACAGACCAATTCAAACCACTTAATGATTATCAAAAATTAATGGGAGATATTAGCTAGCTGAGGCCTACAATTGGATTAAGTATATATAAGTTAAGTAATTTCTTTCAAACATTACAAGGCGATTCAAATTAAGTCCAAAATGTCTAAGAATTGAAGCAGAAAAAAAGAGTTAATTCTTATAAAACAAAGCCTCTAAGATTCATATGTAGATCAAATTGATCCTAAACTTGCTTTTAATTTGGTCATTTTGCTTTCAATTTATACCCTTACTGGGATCTTTATGCAAAGAAAAGATAGTATTGTGGAATGGATTTAATTTCTGAGTTAATTATAAAAGGTAGTATAAGATTATGTCAATTGTCAGGAACAGATCCAGCCGAAATTATAGTATCTCCTACAAATGCTGAGATTATGTCATCTAGGGTGATCAATGAAGATTGAAATAGCTTGTAGTAACTACTTGTTATAATTAACAACAAATATCTGAAAAGCAAACATATACAGTTTATAAAAAGAACTAATTAGATTCTTCCATGTATCATAAGGAGGACACCAATTCTAGAGGCAATAACATTCTAAACAAATACAAATAAGATGGATATGGCAGATTATAAATCAAACAAAATAAACTAGGTGGTCAAAAATACATCAAAAATCAAAGTTATTTGCAATCCTTATGGTATTAGTAGACTATCCTAAATCTCTTAACATAATTACTGAGTCTTCATATACAGAAAAAATTGTTTTTCTTATAGAGACTGCTGAATTTGTGCCTGATAACTCAGAATTAACCTTATTTTTTATATCAGTGCAATAGGCCATCAGAATTAGAAGCCATCCATTATATATTACTCATATTTGATCTTATAGAGATTTTCCAGGTCCATTAGCTAAAGGAAATGATAAAATTAACCGATTACTAAGAGAAAATGTGTTAGAAGCCTCGAAATTTTATAAAAAACATCATACTAATAAGAGAGACATAAAAAATAAAAATTCCATCACTTGGCAACAAGGCAAAAAATAATTTTTAAAACTGTCTTACATGTTCTTTGTACAACCAAATTCTGTACCTGCTGGTAGTAACCATAGGGGTACAAAAAGAAATGACATCTGGCAGATGGATGTTTCTCATTTGGGGATATTTGGAAACCCATACCATTAACCCATACTCAGGGTTTCAATAGACAACTGCTATAAGTTCTGAATAGAGTGATAGTGTTATTACACACTTATTGGAAATACTGGAAATTATGGAGATACCTGTACAAATTAAAACCAACAATGTTTCCTCATGTGTACTCAATAAAATGAAAGAGTCCTTTACATACTACAATATAAAGCATGTTACTGGTATATCACACAATCCCACAGGACAAGCAGCTACAGAAAGAGCCAATTTTACCTTAAAAGAGATGCTTATTAAACAAAAATAGAGAGAAAAAACAAGAACAGATTAAATAATGCCTTATTAACTAAATTTTCTTAATGTTGGTGAAAAGGGAATAATAGCAGATCTGAGACACTGGGTTATCAATAAAGCTGAAGAACTATGCCAATGAATATACTATAAGAATATATTTACATTATACTGGAAACCTGCAGTAGTTTTAAGATAGGAATGTGGTTATGCTTATATATTTACAAGGAATGAGAAAATATGGTTACCAAGAAAACCTTTAAATATTAGATCTTACCAGGGAAAATCTCTTATCAGATGAGACATGAATATCTTCACAAAGCAAATAAGCTCAGGTGATTCTCACAGACTGTCTCAGTTACTGATTTCTCCAAAATAAGTATGCACAACATCTTCAGAAAGACTACCTAAATGATTGATCACAAAAAGACTGAACAACACATAGACTTGACAGACAACATATAAAATGGACCGATGACATACAGACTAGTCAGAAAACATCCAAATCTAAGCCTACAGATGATACTTTGGCATTGGTTCACCTTGCTTTCTTTCCTGATCTTCATTCGTTATGACATTAAAAAGATAAATATTCTAGCTGCTTCTTGCCACTTCAGCAGACTCCTACTAATCAGTGGAGCCTTGGAATTCTTCTGGATTGAACCGCTGATGATGATTTGTATTTGATGTTTTGCTAGTAAACTGAACTGCTGGCAACAAAGATTAGAATCACCCCAAAGAACTACTTCTAAACAGGTTCACATCCTCCTTGTTCTGTTAACTATCTTCTTCCCCTACCTTTGGTCAGTGGGCTATAAGAGAGGTTGAAACATTTAAGAACCCGTATTAAAGTATTTTTTGAAAAATATAAGCCTACATAAAATTATTATACAAATTGATTGATAATATTTTGCAACCAAACAAAAATAAATATTTACTATTATAAAGTAGAAATATGACATACCCATCTATTTGCAGGAGTCTTTGCCAGATGTGATAGAAATGTTATTTTAAAATAAGATACAAATATGTCTGTAATAATTCTAGAATGTTATGTTCAAAGATTATAAGTTAAATCTCAGTAAGTATTTTTCAGTATCTGATAATTAGAGCCATATTTTCTACCTAGCATCTTATTGTGTGACCTTATTGAAGAAATTTTCAATTAAGGTAGAATCAGATCCTTTTGTAGTTCTTTGGTGACAGAGAGATGGATGTTGTAGACAGAGCCAGAATACCAACAATGGGCAACTACAAACAAGCCTTGCATGTTTCAAGCTCAGTCATTTATCTATAATGAAAAAAGAGGAATCCTCACTTTTATCTACATGGTAACTATAGAATGATGTAAAATGAAACTATACTGTACATTCATTATCTGATTACCACAGAGTCTACAATCGATATCTCTGCAGAGAATCTTCATGCATCTAATATTTGTAACTAGTATCAATGGGTTCTATAGACTGAAATTGCATGAGACATATCATTTCAGAGAAAGGCATTTTGATTCTTTACCATTCTTTCACAATTACATGAATTCTTTTCTGTATATGTATGACTACAATGCTTTCAGGCAGCCTGAAATAGGCTTTTTGTACTTACATTATTGTGTTTAGGAAATATCTTAAAATGTATAACACTGATGAAATTTTCAAACAAGTCTACCTGTGGCAAAAGATCTAAAATAAGAATTCTCCATTAAAAAAGAGAAATAAGCTAGTGTAGAGATGATATTTAGAAATTGGTGCCCTGTCCGGCTTGTTCCCAGGCAGCCACGATGTTCCCACTGCTCCTCGGCTCTGAATGGGGCTCCAGCTAGCTAGATGTGAAGGCTTTGGCACCCATGAGATGCCAGCTCATGCACCCACAAAGCTCAGCTGAACCGCGGACAATATCTGCCATCCTCAGAGTACCCAGTAAAAATGAGACTCTTAAAGCTTAATGATTATCTGAAGGATTTATATATTTAGAAATGCTCAATTAACATGTTGCCCACACAATTAGAGTTGTTACCCAATATCTAACCTTTTGATAGAAGTTGCTACAACTTTTGACCCATCTGTGGTTTTCCCTGGCTGTTCCCTCTCCCTTCCCCTTCCTCTCTCTTCTTCTCCCAGCTCCACCTCCTCTTCTACTGCCTAATCACCAAGCTCCACTGTGAATACAATGTAGCAGAATAAATATCCTGCTACACACTAGTTCTTCTGATAAACTTTACCAAATTTATCTTCACACATCCTCCACCTAGCATCACAGTACTGCAGTTATACAATCTGCAGTTAAAACCACTGCTCCAGGGTGCCTCACTGGAGAAAGAGGTTTTGTTCTCTCTCTCTCTCTCTCTCTCTCTCTCTCTCTCTCTCTCTCTCTCTCTCTCTCTGTCTCTCTCTCTGTCTCTCTCTCTCTGTCTCTCTGTCTCTCTGTCTCTCTGTCTCTCTCTCTCTCTCTCTCTCTCTCACACACACACACACACACACACACACACACACACCAAGACTGTGAGTCATTAGTATTACTATCTAAGAATAAACACATGCTTAAATTTCTTTGGCGGGATTTTGTCTCATGACACTACTGAAAAAATTTCATCAAGTCAAGTTGAATAACCTTTCCGGACAGGACCCTACAATTAAAGCTGAATCATCAAAAAGTTATCTTGAGTAGGACTCCTGTGTGAAAATTTTATATAACTGCCAGCTTGTAGTCAATTAGAGTATCTAGCAGAACACTGGGTGCTTCTAGGAGAGTGGGTAAGAGAGAAATGGGATCCCACTGGACAACTTTAGGGCATCTGTGACCCCAGTGACTTAGGGCATCTAAGGGAATGTAGTGGTTTGAATATGCTTGGCCCAGGGAGTGGCACACTTAGGAGGTGTGGCCTTGTTGGAGTAGGTATGATCTTGTTGAAGGAAGTATGTCATTGTAGAGATGGACTTTGAGACCCTGCTCCTAGCCATGTAGGAGCCAGTCTTCTGTTGTTTATCTTTGGAGCAAGATGTAGAACTCTCAGTTCCTCCAGCACCATACTTGCCTGGACACTGCCATGCTTCCTGCCATGATGAAATGTGGTCGAAATGAACCTAGCCTTGTTACCAGGTTTGTGTCCAGGTGGCTTTCTCACTCTAGAGATGACAATTACTGCATTTCAACTTCTCCTCTGACAAAAGGGTAATTGTGTCTTCTACTATTGTACCCTAGAAATCATTATAGCATCATATATGTCTACATATAATGAAACATGCTACAGAGATTAATAGCAAATCCATAATCATTACTAGGTTTGGAATAATCATTAAATATTTACTTAGAGGTCAGAATCTATAGAAATCCCTATAATCTTTTAACCTCCATTCCTAATAGAAAACATTGAATTTGTTTGCTAAGTGTTTGTCTAGGAATTCCTATCTTTCTAACTCTCTTCTTTTCTCCAAACATTAAAGATCTGAGTCCTATTTGAGGTCAGCTTCTAGGACATCTCATAAGTGGTTTCTTTTTTCTAACTGAAGTGAAGAATCACAGGGAGGTAGAGATAACTCATTCTTGTGAAATGCTTTAGAAAACTAGTTTAAAAGACATGATTTCTATTTATACAGACAAGAATAACACATGGGTTTTATCATCCTAGGAGCCAAGGTACATTAGTGATATTTTCCATACCAATTAAAAATAAGATTATTGCTCTTTGTTGCTTATAGTATTGGGATAAAATTAAGATGAGCTGTTTCATGTTCACAACTTGAATCCTTCACAGAAGGATTTTTTCAAGACAGAAATGACAATTGTTAGCCTTCATTGTTTATATGTCCCCTTAAACACAATGATTAATTTTTACTTACAAGTGTCTATAACATTATGTTTTAGAATCAGAAAACTTTAACAAAAAACTGTCCAGCTCATCATAAACGTGCATAGGATGCAGCATCTGAAGGGGGTCTAGTAGACTGAGAATGGCAAACATGACTTTGTCCTTTCCCTATTCTCTCTTTCTTGTTAAAAAAACAAACAAACAAAAAAAACAAATCAAAACATTAGATTACAATTCTAAAGCTGGCCACCAAGGTCCATTCTTTTATTTGGCCACTTCCTCCTACTGAGGCTGACTACCAAGGTCCAGCTATCAAAATATTGAAGTCCAGCAATCATTGCCTCCCTTTGCCACTCTAATTAACCTTCCCAATCAAAATTAAACACCTCATCCCAACAAAGGATTTCCCTTTTTATCTTTATAAACAGTCATTTGACTATTGATGAAGTCTGTCTCCTCTCTAACCAGAGGCAGATCTTTGTAACTCCAGGTCAAATATCCCTTTCCACTTTCCTCTCCTTTGTTCCCTTCCCTTTTTCTCTGGTCTTCTGTCTCCTGGTTTTGTTTTTTATCACCAAACCTTTGTCCTTCTGGGACAAATACATTTCCTTTGAGCTAAGAACTTTGTCTTGTGTCAATATCAGTTCTTTCACCAATGAGCTGTTAAAGAAAACACTTGCCAGTATTTGAAATGTACCAAAAGAGAAAATTACAAATATTATAATCACTAATGATAATGATTAGTCAGAGTCAAACGTAGATGTATTTGGAGACTGAAAACCTAGTATTTTGTTTTTATTTCATCTTGCTGTTTCTGGGACAAGGTTGCAGGTTGGCCTATGGAACCCAGGTTGGCCTTCAACATGAAATCTTCCTGACCCATTTCCCTAGTGCTGATATCACAGAAATGCATTATCCTGCCTGTCTCAAAAGGTCTTTGCTTGCTTCACTAATTTCATGTGCATGTGCATTTTGTATACATGTATGTCTGTGTACCACACACATGTCTGGTGTCTATGAAGGCTAGAAGAAGACATCAGATCTTGTAGAACTATAAATTTAAATGATTGTGAGTTATAGTGTGAATGTGGTAGAGTATCAAGTGCTCTTAACCATTGAGTTGAGTCTCTAGACCCTAACTCAAAGTTTTGATACACTCTTAAATTTTTTCTGTATATTGATAACCTTTTAAAAAAAAAAAAAAAAAAAAAAAAAAAAAAAAAAAAAAAAAAAAAAAAGCAAGATGATAACCTTTGGCAAAGACCTACCAAGAGCTCTGTCATGACTCCAGCATGAGGATTGACAGCATTTCCTCGGCACTTCTGTCTCATTTTTGTGTCTTTAAGAATTTATTTCCTTTCATCTTCCTGGACCCAGGGACCAGACCTGTCAGGGTTAGAAGGAAAGTGAAGGACTCAAGGCTCACAGGGCTTCTTAACTACTCCACTGGTTAGAGAGAGACTTCAGCTTTAATGACTCTTTTCTGGCACCACTGAGGGGATGAAGATCTAATGTCCTTGTACTCATCTGGACCTCTGTGGTGCAGTCAGGCTCTGAAACAGCTCTGGGAAGGTTTGTGGGACTCTTGGCTGCCATCAGGTTCAGCTCACTTCAGGTTTCACGTTGTCACAGTGTCAGGGGGAAGGAAGACTACTGCAAGGCCTCAGTCCCTGAAGTACAGCTTCCTTCTCTCCTACAGTTACTACATTTGTTTTGCTCAGAAGTTATTTCCAGGTTAATTAGGGTTTAATTATCTTGAGAGGAAGGATGAGAGGTGAGAAAATAAACAACTAACCAAGTTTTTGTGTACTGAGCTTCCCATATCTCCAGTCTGAGTTTTACCTTCCCAACGTGTCAGGTTCTGAACTGGCAGGGGAGCAGCTTCTCATAGGCCCAGTCTCTTTCTTCTCTTTCTTAAACCTCTTGTTAGAGAGGAGTAGAATAAATGATGCTCAGCACTTGGGATTCTGCTCCTCACGCATGTCACAAACAGGATATATTTGTGATCCCTTATTTTACCTGTGTCTATCAATAGTGAAGGACTTTGCTGTCACTGATTTTTTTTCTTTCCTGTGCATTAATTATCTTATGGGACTTGAAATATCAATGTTCCTCTCCCATCTCTGGCCTTATTCCAAAAGAAATCTTTACTCACTGTAAAATTTCAAGGATACTTCTAAAACTTCTGTGTGCCCAAGAATTGTCTTATGTAGTTTTCATTCCAGTTCCTAGAGGACCTTCCTATGCCAAATGCAAAACTATGTAAAAAAAATTGTAGGCATGAGATTCGTAGTTATGAAATCATTGTTTTGTTCTTGAATAGAAAGTAACACTGGTTTGCCTTGGGAGATGAGTTCAAGGTCACTTGTCTTGCTCTGTGTTCTGCTTGATGGTCTCTCCATACATGCAGCTGACACATGACAGAAACTAAAAATGCTTCTCTGTGTATGAAAAAGCATCTTTTGAGAAAAACCAGGATTTTCATATTCTCTATTGAATGGGGAATTCAAGCACAGAGAAACTAACCTGTATGTTACCTATGGCAGGATAGGCAAAAGTTGAAAATAAAATAATTGACTACTGTGTAACAATTATTGACCTCTGTTGTCTTTGTTATCTAGTTAGATATTTTCAAAATATATTTCATCTTTGAAATATAAAGAAAGAAAAACAGTTTAAAGCTTGTAGCACTCTAACTGGTTTATTCAATAGAAAAGAAGAAAATATTAGGAAGAGAGCCCTTTATGCAGCTTCCATCTGGGAGGACTTCTGTAAAGAGATTTGGTCATCTGTAGACAGAGGGCACAGTGGTGGCATTCTTGGAGTAAAAATACCATGCAGCCAAAGGGCCATCTACAATATTCTAAAACAGGGCATTTCTCAAATTCATTATAATTTTAAAAAATCAGGTTTATTATGCAGGTTTTTGATACAAAAAATAATAATCATTATCACTTTTATTAATCTCTGGTGTATTCATATTACTTGTGTATTTTCTTTTCACATTTAAGTCCCTATATTGCTGGAGCATTCATTTCTTCTAAACAGAGACTCTTACCAACTCCATTATTTTTTAACATACATTTTATTTATTCATGTGTTTGTCAATGTCTTCATCAACAAACATAGATAATGGTCAACTGTGGGGCCATGAAAAGATAGCTTGGGTTTTGGTAGAAGCTCTGGCTGGAAATAGCCCAGAGACCCAACAGGTGTCCATACCTGTGAGGGATGGGCATCTGTTTCATCATGCTCCTAGAATCCAGGCACCTAACACGTGGCAAAGACCTCCATTGAACAGTGCCTTGCAGTAACCTAGGGCAATGCCCCTACCAACCCCTCCACAGGTAGAGGGTGTGACTATAGGCCTCAGGCCCTAGAGAGATTTCCACATTAATGAGATACCTAAAAGCCAGAGGGTGTAGCCAATTGTGTATTCCTGTCCCAGATCCTCTTCCCTCCCTATTTAAGTCAGGTCTGCCCTGACCTAAGTGGGGTGCATCCAGATTCAACTACCATCAATCATGAAAATAAAGCCTGTAAAACCCACAGATTTCCAAGTGTCTTTTGGGGGCCCGCCATAGGGGAACCGCAGAGAAGGTCTCAACTACAAAGCTGTGTCTAATCTCCCATGGAGAGCTTCTCTGTGTTCCACCACAGAGGCCTGCCTTTTCAAATAAGCTAGCTGAGCCTCTTAGCCAAGTGAGCACTTCCTGCCAGGCACAGTCGGGGCACCCCTTCCCTCTCTCCCTCTTTTCTCTCGGTGTGCAACTGGTTCTACCTGCACACCTACAGTCTATGTTTGTCAGCGGCATCTGGGAGCCCTGGATAGAGACCACCAGCCTCTGGGCCCACTCACAAGCCCTGCCCACCCCCCTGGAACTTCAGACTGAGATTCTCTCATGCCCTGGACTGAGCCCCACAACATCCCACAGCATGGAGGGAACTCAGTTAAATTCTAGCACTTCTGCCACTCTGAGCCATGACAGACATATGGGGATGACAACACCACACAACACTGCACAACAGATATCCATGCCCATGCCCACACATGAGCTATCATTCCCCGCAGCCAACAAAGGGAAAACAATGTGCTAGAGAATACGTCTATGACTCTAGTGTTTATTAGTCTACTTTTGTTATAACAACACTTGAGGAGTGCTGATTTCATAAAGACAAGAAGATTATCTAGCTAGTAGTTCAAGGACATGGTTCTCATCATTATCTGCATAAGGACTTAAGTACATTGCTCTTGATGACAGGAAACTAGTGAACGTTTTGAATTGAAAAAAAAATAGATTTTGAGTTGTAGTAATCTAGAAAACATACAAGACTCCAGAATAAAGGATAGAATCATTTGTCAAATATCTGCATGATTGCATTCACTATAACTTCCAAAAAAATTAAGGAAAGTGCATGTCATCAGAGCTGTGTGAAGCCTCTGGAGAGGCAAGTTCCTCCTCTTACAGTGCCAGGGCTTCAGCCTTTCCTTTCCATACGTGAGACTGACTCCTGGGCAAAAGTTAATTCTTTGGGTTTATTGTATCAATACTCTGATAGTTAAATAGAGAGGACAAATGTCTCTCTTTAAAATGACTGCTCTCCTGGCACCTCTTTCCTTGTTGGTCTCATGCTCATGGCTCCTGGAAGAGCCTATGGCAAATAGGAAGTACTTGGTAACTTCTCTGACATAACTACTGAAGCCTATTGTGGGGATACAAACATTGGCTATTCATTCTTTATTTAAAGACACCTAGATCACAGCAAGGGGAAAATTGTGTCTACTGTAGTGTACACTGCAAGTTTGCTAAGAGAACTCCAAGTACTCTCACAATACACACCAAATGATAGCTTAGGAGTAAATGGATTTGTTAACTTTTATTTTCTGTAAAAACCAGTACACACTGCATTAAAGAAATTTTGAAGGTTAGATATCACTTTTCCTTTTAAAGATGCATGAGAAAATAGAGATGATATACAATATTGATAGAAATGCTTCCTGAAGAACAGGTCTCTCATTCTGGTTCATGCTGTCCATTCAAAAGAAAGACTGTGGATACACCCTTTCAATACGAATTCTTTGGAGAAACAACCCAGCCATGTATCTACTTGGTAATACTCTGAAGGTGGTCTTTAATAAGTTAGACCTTATTAAAAGCCTACTTTGCCTTAGCAAAGAGCAGTATTTCAGAGACCCACAGCCCAGCCTTTTTAATGCTTTGCTCTGGAGATTTTTAACTGCTGGACCTGGGAGAGACCTGGGAAGTACTGTGCTTCCTTCTTGCCAGGTGCTTGTTTGTTACTTAGCTGCATAGAATTCCCTCAAGAACTGTTCAGGTGTTTCCATTTCTATTCCTGTAGGAACTATAGTGAGTTGATGGACAGCTTTGCTGAATGGGATGCACACACTATACTGATAGAAGACTCCAGAGGAAGTCTTCAGCACAGGGATCCTGGAGGACACTGGGTCATGGCACTTTCTGGACCATCCCTGTTCAGTGTTAACAATTTGTTAGTGAGGTACTTAATCATCAGTGTGCCCATGAGGCCCTATTTTGGACCTGACTCTCCAGATCTGTCATGCATCATTTGAGAGAGCCTGTTTGCCAGAGTTTCTCATGGTAATAAATTAAGATCTAACACGGTTAGAATTGTCCCACATTGTCCCCACTAGTTTCTTAGCAGATCTGGAATCTGGCAACATTAATCAATTAGAGAGCAACTTAATGACCAATATTATTTCGTGTGACCCTAGGTCTGTGAACTCTCTAGTGAATCTAGCGGGAAAAAAAAAAATCTGGCTTTAAAAAAAATCAGACACATTTTGCCCATGCCCATAAGTTCCTGCCACCCTTGTAAGTTCCAGGCAGTACATTGTAGGTCAAGGCTTTGCACCTGGGTTGGTTCCCAAGTTACTCTTTCTTAAGCCTGGATTAGCATATTTCCAGACCAAAGAATTAGGTGGTTTTGTTTTGTTACTTTTTTTTTTTTACATTTTATAAATGTTTTCCTGAATATATATATATATATATATATATATATATATATATATATATTCATGTATATTCACCATATATGTACCATATGGGTGCCTGGTGCATGGAGGCTGTGAGAAAGCATAGGATCTTTTAAAACCAGAGTTACAAGAGGTTAAGAAACGTGCTAGGTGCTAGGGACCTGACATGAGTCTTCTACCAGATTATCAAGTGCTTTTCTTTGCTAAACCATATCTCCAGCCCCAGTAGCAAGAATCATTATTCTTCTCATCCATATTGATAACCAGCATGGCTGAATTGAACCCAAATTTCCATAAGAATTTGTTCTCTGAATTTATTTGTTTCATAAGATTTCCTTCATCTAATTAACCTATTCATGTTCTCCACACCCTGTCTAGAGATGTAAGTATCAGTTTGTTATTTTAGTCTCTTTAATTCCTCTCAGACACTGCTTTTCTGTGGGAATGCATAGTTTATATCAAAGCTGTATACACTAATGTTAATTATGTATATCTTTTATTTTAAAAAATTCAAGAGAAAAATATAGGCAATAAACACTCTGAATAGAAATGTCAGTTGAGGAACTGATTCTGTGAGACCAAGGATGAATTAAAGATACAACCACACCACTGGTCAGGCTAATAACAGGGAGAAAAAACAAACAAACAAACAAACAAACAAACAAAAACAATTCAGAGAAAAAACGCAGAATGTACTGATTAGTAACTAGCTGTGTCCTCTACAGCCCTAGATAAACATAGCCCACCAGTAATAACTGCCTGAATGAGTGTGGACAATAAGTTTAAAGGCTAAGCAAAGTGTCCAATTAGATTTAAACAAGTTTTGCTGTTGCTAAAGTCTACCTATATGAAAGTATAAAAGGTATTTGCTTCAGAAATTCGGGGTCCTTCCTCCTGCGAGAATGAAGTGACCCCAACGCATCGAAATAAAATTCCTCTTGCATTTTGCAGCTATCTCTCATGTCCATGTGGTTCTCTCAGGGTGTCTCTGGTAAACTTAGGCTCTGCTCGCTAGAGTCTTAAAATTCCTCATTCTTGTCCCTTACCCAGTCTTTCCATAAAGACTGGAAACTCTGTGAACATTCTTGCGGTCTCTGGAAAAAAATGGCCCTTCTTTACAAGGATGCCATTAACAGAACTGGACATTGTTAAAATGTTTCAAATACACGAGTATCTCCAAAGCCCAAAAGGGCTGATACAGGGTTGTTTGTTTCTTTGTTTTGTGAGAGTTTCAACTCTTGACCAGGGTACTATTTTGTATTCCTGTTTTGGCTCAACTGCCAGGTGCTCTTTGGTACTCCTTCAATGACTGTTGAGATCTTTGCATTTCTCCTCAGGTGGGATGGGCAGTGACCTATTGGATAGCTTTGGATAGCTCTTTGCCACCTCTTGGCTACCAGAGAACTGCACACACAGAAAACACAGGAGCCTCCCTGAAAATTCTGCAGCAAAGATGACTGGAAGACTTGTGGTTAGTGTGTTTTTTGTACTCTCTGTGTCCTCTGGGTCCAGAGGCTGTGGAGCACTCGAGACCCAATACCCTATAACATGACAAAGCTGCAGTATATGGGCTTCAGCAAACACCTCACCTCCCTGCTTCTAACTCCTTTTCTCTATGTCTTCATGTGGTTACTTATAGCATTTTGTCTAAGCTCCGCCCCACAGTTACCTGGCAACAGCCAGGTATGCCTGACTCATTATAAAAAGGGCTGCTTGCCCCATCCTATCTCTCTTGCTCTCTTGCTCTTGCCTTCCTGCTCCCACTCCCTCCGCATTCCCCTCCCCACTCTCTCCACATGCTCATGGCCCGCCTCTACTTCTCTTTTCTCTCTCTCTCTCCCTCTATCTCTCCCCCTTCCCCTTCTGCCTTTGTCTGCCTCTACTACCCTCTTGACTCCCCTCCCCATGCCCTGAATAAACTCTATTCTATAAGGAGAAGGGATGCCTCATCATAGGCTCACTGAGGCACTCCCATCCTCCATACCTCACCACACCTCCATAGAACATATCACCCCTCTCTTTATCTTTTTATAAACACATCAAATACCATGTGCTTAAACAGCAGTCTTAAGGATGGAGCCCTAAAACCTGAGAACATGGCAGTGACACAGGTACAAGATGACCTAGCAAATGCCACCTTTTCTGTGTATGAGCTAATGAGTGAACTGATTGATGTAGGAGCCAGGTACTGTGTTACACTGTTCTTGAGCTATTTACAGACTACATGGCTCAGAACTGTCACTCCTGATTGGAGCTGGTTTTCTAAACCAAAATGGCAATCTCTGAAAGATAACATTTTGCCTGTGTTTTCTTATTTATTTTCTGACCACAATCAATGTCTTGAATGTGTTTGGAATTGTCATACAGTGTTTTCTTACCTGTTATTAAGTGATTGGTACCCAGCAATGCCTAGCATTTACTAGCTGTAATGAACTGGCTTTTCTTCCTGCTCATCTCCACTTTGTAAACAACCTTCAGATAAAGTATGCTTCCTGCAATCCTTCTAGTTCACTTGATCATTGGCTTAGAATAGCCTGTTGCACATAGTAAGTGCTTTGAAATAGGAAGAGGAGTCAGTGATCATGAAAATACAGTAGAAGGAATAAAAAGACAGGAAAAGTTCCAGGGATTCTTACAGGAGTAAAACTCTAGCACATGGAAAAAATTCCTAATTTCAAGTGACTGCATGCCCTCCCGTGTTTCCTGATGAAGCATGCAGCAAGCTAAACTGCATGATAGGAATGGTGAAATGGTGGGAGTGTGAGCATCCCTGACCACTTCCTAGAGCCTGTCTTCAATTATTTAGCACCAGTTTTCTGCAAAAATTAAATCTATTATCTTATCAAATTCATTGCTATGTGTCTTACTTATGATCTTACTGCTGTGAACAGATACCATGAGCAAGGCAAGTCTTATAAAAGACAACATTTAATTGGGGCTGGCTTACAGGTTCAGTCCATTATCATCAAGGTGGGAGCACGGCAGCACTAGGCAGGCATGATACAATCAGAGCTGAGAGTTCTACATCTTCATCTAAAGGCTATTAATGGAAGATACATTCCAAGCAGCTAGGGTGAGGGTCTTAAGCCCATACCCACAATGACACACCTACTAGAACAATGCCACACCCCCTAATAGTGACATGCTAGGCCAAGCGTATACAAACCATCACATTGTGATACATTAGAATAGTAAAGCATAGCCATTTCTCTGTATATAGCATTATATCATAAATACAGTGGTGTGAAAAATCCTATTTCTCAGGGGATACAGCAGGGCTGAGCAACACAGGTATCCCTTATGATCAGGACCAGGATGTTGAGAACAGCAAAATTAAATACTAACAATCCTTTAATATTTGGTGTTGTGAAATCATTTGTCACTGTGGAACCTATATATAACAGCAAAATTAAATACTAACAATCCTTTAATATTTGGTGTTGTGAAATCATTTGTCACTGTGGAACCTATATATATATATATATAAAGAGAAAATAAAATCTGCCAAATAAAAGATGAGAAAACAGTTCATGAGAGTGAGAACCCTCTGGATAGCTCAGATTTCTGGCCTGCAATTGATTGCAGATCTGGAGCTGTGAAGGTAGAGAACATGGACATGATGTTTGTACAGATGGAGAGCCATGGACCCACTGCTCCAGACCATCAGATCCTGGAAACTGACATCATGAAAAGCCATGAGAGAGAGAAACAGCCACTTAACTGTGTGTCTGGATGGCAGCATACAGCAATACCCAGTAAACATCCCAACTTCAGACCTGTTCATGCTACTGCCTGCTGTGATATAGTGCAGCAAGTTGGAGCTTATAAGGGAATTAAAGATCCAAAAGAGGAGAAAGGCAAGAATATATCTTGCAGTGTGTGGTTAGAGCTTTCTTCCCAGAGTGGTCCTGGGACTGATGGTGACAGCCTAGACCACTCTGAAAGACAGGTGGTGCAGATGGAGAGGCCACAGACAACCCTTTCTAGATGAATTATAGTTTAAAATTAGGGAGTTTCTGAAATAAAAAACCGTGGTCATATTTCTGACCCCTATGTAATAAATAACGATTATGTTTTTAAAAGGCAAGAGGATGAGAATAACATCTATGTGCTTATTCTCAGGACCCATGATGAAAGTCTACACATGCCTCACAAATAAGATGTTCTCTAAAAGCTCTAAGTCCAAAACATAAAATTATTCTCCAGTTGATGTCATTCCAAATCACCTTTATCCCCACAACTAGGACTCACATTTTGAGAAACACAACCAAGTATCGTTTATACCTGTGGAGAATCATTTTTTAGAGAAAAAACAGTATATTACATCCTGTACACAGTCATCCTTCAAGTAAATATTGACCTAGCAAAAATTGTAGCTCCTCTAAGAAGTATAATACTTGCTCAAATGGGGCTAATACCCTGGAAAATTTATGTCTCCAATCTGAGTTGACCTTGGTAGTAAGAAACACATTATTTATTTAGGTAGTATAGTGGGTATCATTTCTCCTTGCCATGAGTGGGAAGGTGATTAATTTTTGTTCCCTATATTCTCATACATGGGATCATATTAATGGTACCCCAACCCCAAAACACACACACACACACACACACACTCACACTACTAAGTGCTTTTACTGACTATTCACTAAGAACTTTTACCCAAGGAAACTTAACTTTTAACTTTGGCATTGTTTCTTTAGACTCCCAACAAGGCAACTTACCATTCTTTAGGTTAGTCAAACAGTTATTTTATCAGTCAGTAATGTTTCACACTATAAAAAACAAGAATCCAAATACCATCCCATGGTTGTGTAACGTTTCACATGCCATCCATTTTTTGTCTTCTCATTCTGTTTAGAGTTAAAAAGAGGACTAAAGTATAAATCATTTTGCTTCCTTTTTACAAATCACAAATAGTTTTACCAGAGGACCTAAGTCTATTCTCTTCCACCTTTTAGCATTCTCTGCTGCTCACCAAATTTATCTGAATCACTTTCAGCTTCTCCTGAGCAAGTGTAACACTGGCACTCACTGTGTGACAAGGGTACATGTGATATTCTCTTCCTGATATGATTCCAGCCATGAACTTTCATATCTCAGTACTGACAACAGGTCACACATGTGTCTCCTACAATTCGCCTGAAACCTCAGTACTGTACTCTCTGTTAGTCTGCTTATATCAGCACCCTGGTACTGAGAAGATCTGAGAGATGCTTTATTGTGCCAGTTACTTTGAATACATCCTGTTATGGAATGCTTTAAAAACAGCTTATGCATAACTCACTGAATGTTATGATTGTACTATCCTCTTGAAGAATATAGATCCACCACAAAAAAAAAAAAAACAAACAAACAAAAAAAAAAACAAACCAAAAAAAAAAAAAAAAAAAAAAAAAACAGTACTCTCCTGGTTCATAAATTCTCTTCGCTTTTTCCTAAGTGCTCTCTTAACATCTTTAGATGCTGAATCCCAAGCCCAAGTGGGTCCCTGAGGAGGTTTATAATGTAAAATTGTAGGTGAAGAGCCAGGAAGTGATGGCACACGCCTGTAATCCCAGCACTTGGGAGGCAGAGGCAGGTGGATTTCTGAGTTCGAGGCCAGCCTGGTCTACAGAGTGAGTTCCAGGACAGCCAAGGCTACACAGAGAAACCCTGTCTTGAAAAAACCAAAAAAAAAAAAAAAAAAAAAAAATGTAGGTGAAGAAGGATGGGTCTGGAGAAACTGAATATTAGTTGCAGAAACTTAGTGGCATTTTAGTGTGTTGTTGTTTTTCTTTCTCAGGATTTTGTCTTATTTTATCCAATCTTCTCTGACGTCCAGTGAGAAGTATAAACTATAACAACTCTATGCACCCTTCTGAGTCTAGACCATCCTTCTTGATGTTCTATTAAAAAGTATACATTTCCTATCTACCATTTGTTTAATTTTTAACAGTAAATTTAAAGTTTATTTTGTATATACCTGCATGTGTCTATGTGTGTCTCAGCATGCATGTGGAGGTCAGAGGACAGCATGTGCGAGTCAGTTTTCTTCTTCAGAGACAAATCAAGCTGTCTGGGTGTCAGCAGGTGCTTTTACTCACTGAGTCATCACTCCAGCCCCCTGACTATTCTTAATGTTGTACAACCTCTCCATCACTCAAGTTGAACACATCTTTTTTTATTCCTTTTGTGTGTTCTTACATCATTTTCTTTTGAATCAAATTGCATAGACTAACTTAGGTGTTGATTTATCTGGTCCTTTATGTCAAACACTTAGAAAGGGGCTTTAACATAAGAGCTATGAGAATAACATGAACAATAGATGGTACCTACAGACAAGTCACATTTACATCAGAAAGACAAGAAGATGGATGGATGGTAAAAGACCTGATCCTCTTGCAGAGAACTCTACTTTCTTACCCCACACCCACATCATAGGACTCAAGGAAGCTTGTAGCTCTAGATCCTTGGGTCCTAAAACTCTCTTCAGGCCTGTGTGAGCACCTGTACAAATGTGGCATACATTCACACAGACACATACACATAAATAAAAAGAAATATATTAGAAAAATAAGTTATTTTAATAGCAATATAATACACATCACTTACTTAAAAGTTCTGTATATATATTGACAAGCATGCAAAAATAAATGCCTATTCATGTTAAAGTATTTATAAGGGTTCTAGTCAGATATGACAGATAACTTTTAAAACATAAAGCATAACCCTATCACTAACTAAACTACAATATCATGTTCAATAATTATGTCAATATTTTTATCATTTGTCCATCAAATTATGAGAATCATTTCAATAACAATGAATGGATCCAATATAAGAAACTAAGCACTGAATTCTTCATTGAACTGAATGTAGAGGCAGATCCTTTTGCTGTTCTTTGGTGACACAGAGCTGCATGGTGCTGTGCAGAGCACCTGGCAGTAACAAAGGGCAGCTGCACACAAGCCCTGCTCGGCTTCAGTCACACTTATTGATTCATTTTGAAAAAGACAAATGCACATTTTAAAATCAACCTAGAAACTACAAAGAGATATAAAATAGAACTTTACTGTGTGCTTGTTATGTAGTTTATCCCATATCTGCAGCCTTTATTTCTACAGATAACCTTCAAATATATAACACCAATGAAATGTTTCAGGGCATTTAAGCACTGTGACTGGTGAATTGAGATTCTATTGACTAAACACATGTCATTCTTTCACAGTCTTGAAAACTATTATCTATGGATTGGTAATTACAGATACTTACAGACACTTTGAAGTAGCCTAAGATAGTCCCATGGTACTAACAAGTAGCAAGAATAACATAAGGTAAAAGAAGAAAAAATTTAGACTAACATGATTACCTCGGTATGAATTTTGATAAAATTTATAAACTTCATCTGCATGCTTCCCAACATGCTGGTAGCAAAACACATTTTACAAAGCCCAGTTAAAATGATTTTTTCAATGCTGGACAGATGGCTCAGGTGCTAAGAGCCATTGCTGAACATCCAGGGAACCCAGGTTCAATTCACAGCAAACACATATTGCTTCAGAACCATCTATCAAATCCAGTTTGTCACAGGGAATTTGATGATATCTTCCAGCCACTACAGGCCTCAGGCATGCAACTGCTACACAGTCAAACTATTCATGTAGTCAAACTATTCATACAGTAAATTAATACAAAAATCAAAATGTTAAAAATAATATCCTGTAAAAAGAGTAGCCAATGGAGAATGAAATTTGTAAATCATTGTAATTTGTTAAGATTATACTCAGTGCAAGGCTTCAGTCACCAAGATTATTGTTTGAGAAAAATACATACCTAAACTGCTGTGTGACATTTTGTCTTGCCCACAATATTGCAGAACAGAGAGTTTTTACTCACATGCTGAACATATAAATGAGACACATATTTTCTCAGTTTCTCCATCTGAACATGCCAACATTCAATCTGAAGCCCATCCCTGTGAATCAGCACAAGGGGGCTAAAAGTTGCATAACCAAGGGTCAAAAGTTCTCGAGTATTTTCCACAATGGTATTGTCACTTGAAGAGAGACTTAGAAACAGAGAAAAGGCACAATCTGTCCAGTAGAAGAAAACAAAACAGAGCATCAGAAGGAGGACACTTTGAGCAGCTCTCAGCTCAGGGGGAGTTCTGTAGAGAAGCTTGGAGTTCTGAAGGTAGAGGACATGCTGGTGATGCTTGCGGAGAAGAAATACCATGTAGCCACTGGCCCCTCCCATGACACCCTGAAACACTCCATCTCTTAGGACCATGAGAGGGAGAAAAATCCATTTTCTTTTCTGACTTGGTAACATAAAGTAACAATAGTTGTCATCAGTTTTAAGCTGTGATACATTCAGTCTTGTATTTGTAGAGGAATGGATTAGGTTCACACATATTAAACCATTGAGTATCCAAAAGAATGAGAAGAATGGAAGAATGTGCCATGCAGACTTTGGCCTGAGCCTTCTCCACCCAGTTGCTCTGGGACTGATGATGATGGCCTGGACCACAGTGAGGAGACTGCTGGTGCAGATGGACAGGCCACGGGCCACCCTTGTCAGGTAAACAATTATCTTACAGCCTAAGTTATCTAGGAAGTTTCTCAAACCAAAAACTACAATAGTCTTTGGCAATCCTTTTGTAAGAAGAATTAGAATGTTTGTAAAAACCAAGTGGATGAGAATAAGGTTTATGGGTTTCTTCTCAGGGCCTTCCCACCAACTGAATATATAATTAGGAGAAACTGACAAGTTCCCCAGAATGCCAAGCACAGTGATGAAGAGAAAAATTATTTTCTTAATAGACTTCAAAACCATTTCTTCCTTGTATACAGGAGGTAAATATATTTTAAAGAAAGCATCAGTAATGATAGACATGGATCTGAGCAACACATTTTGTATAATAGCATTTTCTGGTGTTCAAGAGGCAGTGATGGATGTATGTTGCAGAAGAGGTATCAGAAACTCCCGCCCCTCTTCCTGTGGACTCTGTGTTATTGTATGCTGACAGGTGTTTGGTAACTGGTGAAAATGTAAACTTTTAAAAGGAGATTTTAATTTTATAGCTGAACACTAGCAAAACAAACTTGGTGGTGGTGGTGGTGGTGGTGGTGTGTGTGTGTGTGTGTCTGTCTGTCTGTCTGTCTGTCTGTCTGCATTTATGCATTACCTTTGTCTCAGTATAGTTGAGTTGAACTCCAAGTTTCCCCAAACAAAATTTCTTCATGTTTTTCCAGCCAATTTCCAAAGTCTGAGGCTCATGCTGAACCTGTCTGCCTTCCCCACATCACACACAGACACTGGGAAACCCTGCTGCTCAACACCTGTAACTTCTCTTAGAGATAGTAACTTTACTGTCCACATCTCTCCTTTGTACAATATTCCTTTCTTATTTGAATCTTGAGTAGTACAACAATTTCTAGAATTACATTTGGCTTCAAAGCTTTATAACTTCAATTTCTACATCTTAAGATTTTAAACATTTTTATATTGATCATTCTGTGATTTCACTCCATACAATGGTTTGCTATATATATTTTTAAGGTAGTCCTTAGTGTAAAGTAAATAAAATAATCCTTTCAGATATGGCCCAGAAATTAAAGCTGAATCATCAAAAGATAGACTGACAAATTCTTGTAATCACCAGGTTGCAACCATATAAGCTCACACTTGTTATTTGTGAACCTGTGTTTTCCCCCAGGTTTATGTCCAGGTGGCTTCATGAATCTAAAAATCAGTTGCTGCCTTTCATCTGCTTCTCTACTGGATACTGGAAATCACAATACCACTCTAAATATCTGAATACAATGAATGATGCTCCAGACATTAATACCAAGCACATCAGCATTCATTAACAGATTTAAAATGAAAATTAAATGTTCAGTCAATGATTGGAATCTGTAAACATCCCTGCAACCAACTCACCCCAATGACAAATACTAATTTTTTGTTTGTCTAATGCTTCCTTTCCTAGGCATCCTCTTCCTTTTTCCTAACTTTAAATCATATATGACACTAGCCTCTTCTCTTTTAATAATTGATTCCTTCTACTGAAGTGGCCTGTCAGCAGAGGATCAGAGGTGATTCATCTCCCATATTATCTTCAGGAATGCTAGGAAATTATTTTAAAAGATAGGATGGACTTGTGTTTTGATAGATGGATGATACCATGTCTGGGTTTAGTCCCCAAGCCTTGAAAAGGTTACATCCATCTATCCTGGTTCACTAAAAAGAAGCAGACAAAAAACAAAAACAATTTATTGCTCTTTGCTGCTTAGCAGTGGGATAAAATTAAGATGAGATATTTCAGGATGTACTACTTCATAGCCTGGATCCTTAAAGCAGGACTTCTCAATATGGTAATGGTACCTGTTACTCTAGTGATTTATATGTCTACATACCCAGCAGGTATGCAGTAACTGAATTTGACATAGTATGCATAATATTATGTGATAGAATCCAGAGACTATTAGGATGGATACAGAAAGAAAAGTTTTAAATTAGAAATTCAATGTTACTATAAAGAAAACCTATGTCAATATATAAAGTGTGAAAATGTAGGAAAAGCAAAAACTGCAAATTTTACAAACACCAATGACACTGTTGAAGTCAAAAGCCTGGCAGGCATGGAGGCTAAAATATAAGTATTTTTGTTGGTTTATTTTTGTATTGTTTTTTTTTAGACAGAGTCTCCCTGTGTAAGCCAGGCTAGCATTGAATAATTATCTTGGTTCAGTCTCTCTAGAGCTGATATCATTATGCTTGTCTCAAATTTTTAATAGATGTCAAAAATCTTCTATATCTTACTGATTGCTTTAAAACAGGTAATGAGATAACCTCAGGCAAAGGCCCACCCAGAGCTGTATCCTATGCCAGCCTGAGGATGGACAGCAATGCCTCAGCATTTCTGTCCCATTTCCATATCTCTAGGAACTCACTCTATTGATCTTTCTGGGAAGGGACCAGACTTATCAGGATGAGGACAGTGAAGGACCCAAGGCTCACAAAACCTCTCAACTCAATGTCTGGCTTAGCTTAGTCAGAGAGAGAGGGGGAGGAGAGACAGAGAGAGAGAGAGAGAGAGAGAGAGAGAGAGAGAGAGAGAGAGAGATTTCAACATCAATGAATGACATAGCTGAAGGGATCTAAGACCTTACCTCCATGTTTTCAGCTAGACCTCTGTGGTGCAGACAGGATCTGGAGCAGCTCTGGGAAGGTGACACTTGCCAGGTCATATTTGTACTTTTTGGATCTGTGGGACTCTTAGCATCCATTTTGTCTGCAGACTTCAGGTTTCATATTGTCACAGTGTCAGGGGGAAGGAAGGCCACTACAGGACCTCAGTCCCCGAAGTATAGCTTCCCTCTCTCCCACAGTTACAGCATCTGTTTTGCTCAGAAGTTGTTTACAGCTTAATTGGGGTTTAATTATTTTGAGAGGAAAGATGTGAAGTGAGAAAATGAACAACTAACCAAGTTCTGTGTACTGAGCTACTCACATCTCCTGACTTATTTTCACCTTCCCAAAGTGACAGATTCTGAACTGGCAGGGGACCAGCTTTTTACAGACAGACTAAGTTTCTTCCTTCTCTTTCTTAAATTCCTTGTTAGACAGAAGTAGAATAAATGATGTGCAGCCCTGGGAATTCTGCTTCCTGCACAAGTCCCAAACATGGACCAGGATAAGCTTATTCTACCTGTGCCCATCAGTAGTGAAGGTCTTTGCTTTATCTGATTTTTCATTCCTGTACATTAAGTATCTTTTTGTGCTCTAAATATCAGTGTCCTCTCACCACCCCCAACCCCATCTTGGCCTTATTTCTAAAGTAATCTTTACTCATTATAACATCAAGTATACTTCCAAAACTTGTGTGTATTAAAGAATGGTCCTATGTACTTTTCATTCTGGTTCCTAGGAAGTTCCTCCTATCCCAGATACAAAGTGATGTAAATAAGTGTGCAGGCCTGAGATTAGAAGTGATAAAATTGTCATTTTGTTCTTGAAGAGAAAGCACTATTAGTTATCTTGAGAGATGAGTTCAAGATCACTTGTCTCCCTCTGTGCTCTGTGTGATGGTGTCTTCATACATCCAGGTGCAACTAACACATGACAAAAGCTGGAAATGCTTCTTCTGTATACAAGAGGACAGCTTCTGAGGAAACCGGGGTTTCTATACTCTCTACTGAATGGGGAATCCAAGTGCAGAGAAACTAAGTTATAGATTACATATGTCAGGGTTGATAAAAATTGAAAAATAAAATAATTATCTCTGGTGTAACAATGATTAACCTCTGTTGTCTTTATTTGTTTAGAAATTTTCTAAATATCTTGTTTACCTTTGAAATATAAAAACCAATAAAACAGTTTAAAGCTTGTAGTACTCTGATTGGTTTATTGAGTAAAACAGAAGAACATATCAGAAAGAGAGACATTCATGCAGCTTCCATTTGGGCTGAGTTCTGTAGACAGAATTAGTTGTCTGTAAACAGAGGACACACTGGTAGCATTCTTGGAGCAGAAATACCATGTAGCCACAGGGCCACAGGCATCTCTCAGAATCACTATAATAAAGGGTTGTTTGTTTGTTTGTTTGTTTGTTTTTGAGACAGGGTTTCTCTGTATAGCCCTGGCTGTCCTGGAACTCATTCTGTAGACCAAGCTGGCCTGGAACTCAGAAATCTGCCTGCCTCTGCCTCCCAAGGGCTGGGATTAAGGGCATGCACCACCACTGGCTGGCTAAAAGTTTTTTACTATGCAGCTTTCTGATAGAAATCACAATTATTTTCATTTTTATTAATATTTGATATATTCATACTACTGGTGTATTTTTTTAACATATTCATCCCTGTCTTGCTGGAGCATTCATTTCTTCTAAACCAAAACTCTTAACAACTCTCTTTAATTTTTAACCTCCTATTTTTCACTTAATCATGTGTTTGTTAATTTCTTTATCAACAAATATAGACAATGATCCAAAAAAAGAAAAGGAGTGTGCTAGAGAAAAAGTCTATAATCCTGGTGTTTATTAGTCTACATTTGTTATGACAACACTTGAGGAGAGTTAATTTCATAAAGAAAAAAAAGATTATTTAGCTTGTAGTTCAAGGACATGACTCTCACAATTATCTGTATGAGGACTTGAATAAGTATATTTCTCTAGGTGGCATGAAGCTAATGAACATTTTGAATTGAAAAGAAAATAGATGTTTGAGTAGTAGTAATCTAGAAAACATATGAGATTACAGAATAGCCCACAAAAGCGCCACAGAATAAAGGATAGAGTCGTTTGCCAAATACCTGTATGATTGCAGTCACATGATTTATTTTAATTCATTTATTTATTCATTTACATCTCAATATCAGCTCCCCCTTTCCTCCTAGTACCCCCTCATACACATCTTGCCCCATACATCCTTCCCCTTCTCCTTTGAGAATGGAAATCCCTCTCTGAATATCACCCCAGTCAAGTCACTTCAGGATGAGGTGCTTCCTCTCCCACTTAGGCCAGACAAGGTAGCCCAGTTAGGGTGACAGAACCCACAGGCAGTCAGCCAACACATTCATGGGTAGACCCCACTCCAGTTGTTGGAAGGCCCACATGAAGACTAAGCTTCACATCTGCTACATATGTGTCAACTGTCTAGGTCCACCCCATGCTCACTCTTTGGTTGGTGCTTCACTTTCTGGGAGGCCCCAAGATTCAGATTCGTTGACTCTGTTGGTCTTTCCATGGAATTCTTGTCCTCTTCAGGCCCCTCAATCCCTACCCCAACTCTTCCGTAAGATTCCATAAGCTTCATCACATGTTTGGCTGGGGGTGGGATCTCTACATCTCTTTCCATTGACTACAGGGTGAAACTTCTCAGAGGACAGCTATGCTAGGCTCCTGCCTGCAAGCATAACAGAGTATCATTAATAGCCTCAGGGATTGGTTCTTGCCTGTGGGATGGGTCTCAATTTGGACTAGTCATTGGTTGGCCATTTCATCCATCTCTGCTCTTTATCCCTGCACAGCTTATAGGCAGGAGACATTTTGGGTTAAAGGTTTTATGGGTGGGTTGCTGTCCTTATCCCTTCACTGAGAATTCTGCCTGATTCAAGAAAGTGGACATATCCTCCACACTGCGGAGTCTTGGATAGAGTCACCCCATAGACACCTTGGGACCATTTCCCCGCATCCTAGAGATTACTCCCACCACTACCAATTTCCATTTTCTCTGCTCTACAATCCCTACATCTGATCCTGTCTCCCCATCCCACTCTCCTCACAATCCTTTCTTCAATCCAGTTCTCTCCCTCTATCCACTCCAGATAGCTATTTTATTTCCCCTTCTGAAAAAAAACTATCCTCCCATCAGTCTTCTTTGTTAATTGGCTTCATTGGGTCTGTTGATTATATAGCACAGTTATCCTATATTTATTAAGCAGGCTAATACCTGCTTACAAATGAGTACATATCATGAATATATTTTTGGATCTGGGTTATCTTATTCAGGATGATGTTTTCTAGTTCCATCCATTTGCCTGAAAAAAATCATAGCGTCATTGTTTTTAATAACTGTGTAGTGTTCAATGTGTGAATGAACCACATTTACTTTATCCATTCTTAAGTTAAGGAACATATAGGTTTCCAGTTTCTGGTATTACAAATAAAGCTGCTATAAACATGATTCAGCAAGTGTCTTTGTGGTATGATGGAACATCTTTTGGGTATATGCCCAGGAAGTTGTAGCTGGGAGTTGAAGTAAAATTATTCCTAATTTTATGAGAAACTCCCAAATTGATTTCCAGAATAGTTGTACAAGTTTGCAGTCCCACCAGCAATGTAGGAATGTTACCCTTGTCAAAATGTGCTGTCCCTTAAGTTCTTGCTGTTAGCCATTTTTATGGGTATTGATAGAATCTGAGTCATTTTGATTTACATTTCCCTGATGACTAAGGACTTTGAACATTTCTTTAAGTTTTTCTTAGCCATTCAAAATTCCTCTGTTTGGGGTTGCTGGTGTCTAAATTCTTGAGTTCTTTATATATATTGGATATTATTCCCACTGTCAGATGTAGAGTTGGCGAAGATCTTTTCCCAACCTGTAAGTTGTTTTGTCCTATTGACAGTACCCTTTGTCTTATAGAAGCTTTTCAGTTGCATAAAGTCCCATCTATTAATTGTTTATCATAGAGCCTGAGCCATTGGTGTTCTCTTCAGGAAGTTGTCTCCTGTACCAATGAGTTCAAGAGTATCTCCCTCTTTCTTTTTTCCTTCTTCCTTTCTTTCTCTCTTTCTTTCTTTCTTTCTTTCTTTTTTCTTTTTTCTTTTTTTTTCTTTTTTCTTTTTTTTTCTTTCTTTTCTTTTTTTTTTTTTTTTGGCTTTTTGAGACAGGATTTCTCTGTGTAGCCCTGGCTGTCCTGGAACTCACTCTGTAGACTAGGCTGGCCTCGAACTCAGAAATCCTCCTGCCTCTCCCTCCCAAGTACTGGGTTAAAGGCGTGCACCACTACTGCCCGGCTTTATCTCCCACTTTCTACTCTACTAGATTTAATGTATCCAGTGGTATGTTGAGGTCTTTGATCCTCTTGGCCTTAAGTTTTGTTCAGGATGATAAACATGAATCTATTTGAATTCTTCTACATGCAGACTGTCAGTTACACCAAGACCATTTGTAGAAGATGCTCTCTCTTTTCCATTGTATGCTTTTGGCTTCTTTATCAAAATTCAAGTATCATTAGGTGTGCGCTTCATTTCTGGATCTTCAGTTAAATTCCATTGATCAACCTATTGGTTTCTATACCAACACCATGTAGTTTTTATTACTATTATTCTGTAGTATAGCTTGAAGTCAGGAATGGTTGATATCTCCCAAAGTTCTTTTATTGCTCAGAGTTGTTTAGCTATCCTGGGTTTTTCATTTTTTTCACAGAAACTGCAAGTTATTCTTTCAAGATTTTTAAGAATTGTGTTGGAATTTTGATGAGAATTTCATTGAATCTGTAGATTGCTTTGTAAAATGGCCATTTTCACTATGTTAATCCTATCAACCCATGAGCATGGATGATGTTTCTTTCTGATATCTATCTCAGTTTCTTTCTGCAGAAATAAGACGTTCTTGTCATACAGGTCTTTCACTTGCTTGGCTAGAGTTACACCAAAATATTTTATATTATTTATGGCTATTTTGAAGGGTGTTGTCTTCCTAAATTCTTTGTCAGCCTAATTATTGTTTGTATAAAGAAGGACTACTGATCTTCTGAGTTAATTTTGTGTGCAGCCACTTTGCTGAATGTGTTTATCAGTCATAGAAATTTTCTGGTAGAAATTTTGGGGTCACTCATGTATACTGTCATATCATCTGCAAATAGTGATACTTTGACTTCTTTCCAAATTGTTCCAATTTGTATCCTCTCAATCTCCTTTAGATGTCTTATTGTTCTGCCTAGAACTTAAAATACTATATTGAATACATAGGGTGACAGTGTGCAGCCTTGTCTTGTGCCTGGTTTTAGTGAAATTGCTTTAAGTTTCTCTACATTTAATTTGATGTTGGCTATTGACTTGCTGTATATTACCTATATTGTGTTTAGGCATGTGCTTTTTATCCTTGATCTGTCCAAGACTTTTAACATAAAGGGGTGTTGGATTTGGTCAATGTTTTTTTCAGTATCTAATGTTCCTGTGTTATCTTTTTTTTCTTTCAGATTGTTTATATTGTGATTACATAGATGGGTTATTATATATTGAACTACCCTGGAATGAAGCCAACTTGATCAGGATGGATTATGTCTTTGATGTGGTCTTGGATTTGGTTTTCAGGCACTTTATTATTTTTGCGTCACTGTTCATAAGGAAATTGGCCTGAAATCCTCTTTTTCTGTTGAGACTTTGTGCGGTTTAGGTATCAGGGTAACTGTAAACTCATAGAATCAGTTTGGCAATATTCCTTCTGTTTCTATTTTTGTGGACTAGTCTGAGGAATCTTTGCTCTTCTTTGAAAGTCTGGTATATTTCTGCCCTAAAACCATCTGGCCCTAGGCTTTTTGGGGGTTGTGAGACTTTAATGAGTGTTTCTATTTCCTTAGGGGTTATAGGACATCTATATAGTTTATGTGATCTTGATTTAACTTTGGTAATTGGCATCTATCTAGAAAATCATTAGTTTCATTTTGATTTTCCAATTTTGTGTAGTGCAGGCTTTTGAAGTAAGACCAAATGGTTATTTTAATTTTCTCCTGATCTTTTGTTATCTCTTTTTTTCCATTTCTAATTTTGTTAATTTGGATACTGTGTCTCTCTGCCTTTTAGTTAGCTTGGTTAAGGGTTTGTCTGTTTATTTGTTTTCTCAAAGAATGAGCTCCTGGTTTCCTTTGTATTGTTCTCTGTGTCTAACCGATTGATTTCAGCTTGAAGTTTGAATATCTCCTGACATCTACTCCTCTTGGAAGTTGTTGCTTCTTTTATTTTCTAGAGCTTTCAGGTGCAGTTTCAAATTATATGAGAACCCTTTAATTTCTTTATGGAGGCACTTAGTGTTATAAACCTTCCTCTTAGCACTGCTTTCATTGTGTCCCATAAGTTTGGGCATGTTGTCCTCTCATTTTCATTGAATTCTAGAAAGTATCTAATTTCTATCTTTATTTCTTCTCTGACATAATGATCATTGAGTAGTGAGTTGCTCACTTTCCATGAGTATGTAGGCTTTCTGTTGTTGAAGTCTCTCTTTAATCTATGGTGATCTGAGAAGATGCAAGGAGTAATTTCAATCATCTTTTGTCTGTTGAGGTTTGCATTGTGACCAATTATATGGTCAGTTTTGGAGAAGGTTCTGTAAGACTCTGAGAAGAAGGTATATTCTTTTGTGTTTGAGTGAAATGTTTGGTAGATACATATTAAGTCCATTTGAATCATAGCCTATGTAAGGTTTATTATTCCTGTTTAGTTTTGTCTTGTTGACCTGTCCATTGCTGAGAGTAAGGTGTTGAAGTCTCACACTATTAATGTGTGGTGTTTAGTATGTGATTTAGTATTTAGTGATGTTTCTTTTATGATTGGGGATGCCATTAAATTTGGAGATAGATGTTCAGATTTTAGATGTCCTCTTGAAACTTTCCTTTGAAGAGTATGAAGTGTCCTTACCCATCCATGTTTTTTGATGATTTTTGGTTGAAAGTCTAGGTTTTTAGATGTTAGAATGGCTACTTCAACTTGTTTCTTGGGTCTGTTTGCTTAGAAACCATTTTCCAGTCCTTTACTCTGAGGTAATATTTATGTTTGTTGTTGATATGTGTTTCTTGTATACTGTATAATGATGGATTCTGTTTATGTTATCCATTCTGTTAGCCAGTGACTTTTAATTGAGGAATTGAGTCCATTGATACTGAAAAATATTAAGGACCAACCATTGCTACTTCCTGTTATTTTGAAATTAATAGTGTGTGTGTGTGTGTGTGTGTGTGTGTGTGTATGTGTGTGTGTGTGTGTGTGTGTTTCTCTTCTATTGATCTGAATGGTGTGGAAATATTTTTTTCTGTTTTCTTGAGTGTAGTTAGTCTCATTGTGTTGGAATTTGCCTTCCAGTATCCTCTGGAGGGCTAAGTTAATGGAAAGTTATTGTTTAAATTTGGTTTAGTCATGAAATATCTTGGTTTCTCCATCTATAGTAATTGAAAGCTATACTGGGTATAGTTAGTAGTCTGTACTGATATATGTGTGCTCTTAGGGTCTGCAAGACCTCTGCCCAGGCCTTTCTAGCTATTAGAATCTTTGTTGAGAAGTCAAGTGTAGTTCTTATATGTCTGCCTTTATGTGTTACTTGGCCTTTTTCCTTGAAGCTTTTAATATTTCTTTGTTCTGTACATTTAGTGTTTTGATTATTATGTGGGTGGAGGAGCTTTCTTTTCTGGTCCAATCTGTTTTGTGTTTTTGAAGTTTCTTGTATATTTATAGGTGTCTGTTTCTTTATGTTAGGGAAGTTTTCTTTTAGGATGTTGTTGAAGATGTTTTCTGGGCCTTTGATGTGAGAATCTTCCTCTTCTATTCCTATTATTCTTAGGTTTGGCCTTTTCCTAACGTCTACTTCTATGCATGCTGATGTGTACTAATGTGCATGTGTACCACCTCACATATACATGTGCCTACCCACATGCAAGCAGATACACACAGATTCAAAACATAGAGACACATGAAAATTGAAACAAAAAATAATTTCCTTTACTTCTTTGAGGAAATTAGGAAGCAAATTGACAAAACAGATTTATTTATTGTTTGGCTAAACCAGGGAATGAAAGACTCCTCCTTCCTTCCCCTCTTCTCTGTAGCAATGTCACAGTTTTATAACAAAGAAAGAAAATGCATGAAAGGTGTGTCCATGTCATTAGAGCTGCATTATGCTTCTGTGGGGAGGTGATTTCCTCCTGTGACAGTGCCAGGGCTTCAGCCTTTCTCCTCCCAAGGTGTGGGACTGACTCCTAGGTAAATGTTAATTCCTTGAATTTCTTGTATCAGTACTCTGATAGTTAAATAGAGGGGACACATATTTCTCTTTAAAATATTTGCTCTCCCAACACTTCTTTCCCTGTTGGTCTCATGCTCATGACTCCTAGGAGAACCTATGGCCAAGTAGGAAGTATTCCAGTAACTTACTTAACATAATTATTGAAGCCTATTGTGGAGATCAAAACATAGACAACCATGTTCTTTATTTTAAAAGACCTAGTGCAGAGCAAGGGGAAAACTGTTTCTACAGTAGTGTACACTAGAATTTGCTAAGAGAATATTCAAGTGCTCTTACAATACCTGTTGGAAAAATAAATTCATTTTAAATACTACCAACCACTTCATTTTCAGGCTCCATTTAATCATGAGGAGAAACTAAATTCACAGTCCCAGACCCTAGAGAAGCTGAAAACTTCTCAATAGCTGAATAGCTTCTATTATAAGGAAACAGTTATCTGAGTCCAGACATCTAAAGGACAACTTATTTACCTTGCCACTACGGTCAAACTTAGATTATGTTCCCAGGCCCAGGAACCTACTCCTATCCTGATTGATGGAAACTTCCTTGTTCAATACTGTATGTCAAAATATGATTAGACAGTGCTACAACCCACCTAACTCCTTCTTGTTTCATGGTTTAATCCTTTACATATGCTGGGCAGTGTTTTTTCAGAGTTGTAGTTCAGTCTCTGAGTCTGTTCTATATCCCTGGTTAATCTGCATTGAGCTGGTATTAGAGTTCTGTTGTATTTCTACTGGATTTAAGCAAACCCCATAATAATAATCACAAAATGATACCTCAGGAATAAATGAATATGCTAATTTTTTATCTTATGAGAACTGTTACACAATGTGTGTTTAAGGTATATTTATTGAAGATTAGAAATGTATCAATTTTACTTTTTAAAATGCATGTGAAAATTTAGACAGTGATCTTAGTTGGGGTTTCTATTGTTGCAACAAAGTGCCATGACCAAAAAAGCAAGTTGGAGAGAAAAGGGTTTATTTGGCTTATATTTCCAGACCATAATCCATGATTGGAAGAAATAAGAACAGGAACTCAAGTAGAACAGGAACCTGGAGACAGGTGCTGATACAGAGGCTATGGAGGGGTGCTGCTTACTGGCTTGCTTCTGCTGGCTTGCTCAGCCTGCTTTCTTATAAAATTCAGGACCACTACACCAGGATGGCACCACTCAGTGGGCTTGGCCCTTCTCCATTAATCACCAATAGAGAAAATGTTCTACAGCTAGATCTCATGAAGGCATTTCCTCAACTGAGGCTTCTTTCTTTCTGATGACTCTAGCTTGTGTCATGTTAACACAAAAAAGAATCCCGTGCAAAAATGTACAGATCTGGATAGAGATGCTAGGTGAAGAAGAGATTGCTTATTCTGGTTCATACTGTTCACTCATAAGAAAGACTATAGATACATCCTATACATAAAAATTCTTTGGAAAAATAACTATCCATTTTAGCCATACATCTACTTGGTTATACTCTGAAGGTGGTCTTTAACCTAGTTAGAGAATATTTAAAACCTTAGCTAAGAGCAGTATTTCAGAGACACACAGCCCGGCCTTTCTCTTGCTTTGCTCTGGAGAATATCAACTCCTAGACCTGAAAGAGACCTGGAAAGGACTGTCCTTTCCTGCCAGTTTCTTGTTCGTTATTCAGCTGCAGGGAGTTCCCTCAAGAACTATTCAGGTGTTTTCACTTCTCTTCTAGTAGGAGCTGTAATGAGTTGATGGACAGTATTGTCCAATGCAATGCATATACTATATTGACAGAGGCTCCAGGGGAAGGCTGGAGCACAGTGATCCTGAAAGAAACAAGGTCATAGCTCTTTCTGGACTGTCTTTGTCCTCCTGTGCCCAAGTCTGTGAGTTCTCAACAACACCAATATCCTTCCAATTGGCAAGGCCTCACTCCTTGGATTTCACCAAGATGATCTTCTGTGCATCCTCAGTACCCAGGTCTCCTAGTCCACAGCTAAGCAGAAAAGATAGAGCCTGGAATTTCAAGCCAAGTGTCTTAACAAACACCAGATGTTCAGTATCAGCCATTGTGAGTGACAAATCCTGAGAGGTAGAAGTTCTAGTATTAACAATCTATTAGTGAGGTCTTTAAGCATCAGTGTGCTGGTGAGGTCCTTTTCTGGAGCATGCGTGCTCTCTGTCAGAGGCCAGCCCAGGTGGGTCTTCTTTTTTGCTTGGTTCTCCTTGAGGCAGCAGAGCGGGGTGATTGTTGGCAGTGGTAAGACTTAGTCTTATTTGAAATTTAGGGTTGCTGTATAAATAATAAAACATTTTCCTACCTCAATTCTGAGTCACATATGCTGAGGCACTATGACCTGCCTTCAGAGATTCTATAAGGAGAGATACTGTTTAGCATTTCATTTTAAAACAGCAGAAGATTAAGTA
Source organism: Arvicanthis niloticus (assembly GCF_011762505.2). Lineage (NCBI taxonomy): Eukaryota > Metazoa > Chordata > Mammalia > Rodentia > Muridae > Arvicanthis > Arvicanthis niloticus. The sequence continues at coordinate 38,921,726 of NC_047665.1, read as the reverse complement.
AAGTAGCTTTTGCTCTCTCTTCATAGGATTGTGTGGCTCTTTTACCTTGTTAGAAGTCTCGGGAAGAAAAGGGAACACTTTGAAGAGGGATTTGGGTGTTTATTTCTAAATTGTAAAAAGTTTCCTATTACAGCTCTTTAAGAAAAAAACAGGAAACAGGCTTGTAAGAAAAGGGGGATAAGGAAACTAGAAAAAAGAGGATACGTGGGATCTAAGAAAAGCAGGATAAGGACTGCTAAGAACAGAGAGATAAGGAGAATAATGCTAAGAAAAGTGGGAACAAAGAGAATTGCTAAGAAAGAGAAATTTGTCCTCAGCACTTTTACATCTTTCAGAATACATGATCACATGGTAAAAATTTGGCACAGGTTTACACATAAATTCAAATCATAAAATAAGCAAGAAGTTTTCAACAAAGAATGTTTACATGCATGTCCATGAGGAGTAATTATCTGACTAATCACTCATTATCTGTCACAGCTCCACAGGTTCATGGAAAGTTAAAAATTATAACTAAGTTATTAGTGAAATTTTATATAAATAAATCCAGTAAACAATCTATCTTCTGTCCTACCACCTATTATAAATCATTAGTTCCCCTTTTAGGACCTTTGGTTAATGGTTTTACAATCTTATAGAATATGCTCCGAGTAATAGAATAACTGCTTAGTATCTCAGAAGCAATTAACTGGTGACACTCAGGAACTGGCAGAGTTCTCATTCCAGTTTTGACTATCAGAAAGGAACTAATAGCAGTCCCACTATAAAAGAGCTTAATAAATACTGACATAATTTTAAGAATTCTTATAGAATCATCATTAAGAATTAAAAAACCATCTATTTGTCTATATAGCATTACTACAAAAAAAATACACCTTTGTAGTTCTGAAGAGATCTTCTCATAAGAGTGGGATAATACCTGGTGATTATTAAATATATTTAATGGTACCAGGACAAGCATATTAATAGCAGGAATCTATCCTGAAATTAATTTCTCTTGGGCCTTGCCTATTAGAGAAAATCTGTGTTGGAAATTTAATCCAAGGCAGACAATCTCAGGAAGATCACCTGCTACTTATTAGCTTGTCCTATGTTGGCTCCTGACGGCTGTCCAGGCCTGAGATGGCATCATTTGAGAAAGCTTATTTGCCAGAGCTTCCCATGGTGATTAATTAAGATCTGACATGGTTAGAATTGTCCACATTATTGTCTTATGGAATCTGGCAATATCAATCAGTTGGTGGCAAAGTCTGCTGAGTTGTGATGACATCACTTGTCTCAGTATCATCTCCACTCTGCTGTGCGAGCCACCCCAGAAAATGGTGATGTCCTCACCTCTACCTACCCTATCTTGTTCTCCTTCTCTGGCTTTTGAGAGGAAATCAGCATTTTTCCCAGTGCTAATGAGAAGCCACAAGTCACATGATAATGATGGTGGAATGGGAAGTTGGTAAAAATCCATTTCCGGCCTTCCTAGAAACCCTGAACTAGCCTTAGGTGGTTTTGTACTAGTCTGATTTATTAATGCAAATACTTATAATGCTTAACTGATTTAAAGCTTGGCCATATTAGAATATCAGGGCAAAGTATGATGAGATTGAAAATGTTGGAAATGCCCAGGCAGGTTAATCACCAGGCCAAGGCCTGGGCTATTAATTGGTATCCAGGACAGCTAATGGTATATAGCAAAGCTACATGTCCTCCACATAGTCTCCAAAATATTAAGGGAAATAAATGATAGTGTGTATCTTAAGCTCAGGGAAGAATATAATCCTAGCATTTCTCAGTGAAAACTCTAGGATTTAGCAACAGGGACATCTCTGCTCATCAGGACAAAGGGGCTGAGAACAGCATAACCAAGTACTAGATATGTTTTAATATTTAGTATAATGGAATCATGAGTCACCATGGAACCTGTATAAAAAGAGAAAATGAAGTCTCCCCAATAAAAGAAAAGAAAACAGCTCATGAGAATAACAACACTTTGTGCAGCTTTGATCTCTGGACTGAAACTCTTTATAAATCTGCAGCTATGAAGATAGAGGACATGCTTGTGATGTTTATACAGTTGAAAAGAAATGTATCCACTGCTCCAGCCCATGAGACTCTGGAAGATGAGATCACGAACAGCCATGAGCAAGAGGAAAAGCCACTTAACTACTTGCCTGGATGGCAGCATATAGCAATACCCAATGTACCCAGTAACTTCAGATCTGTTCATGCCACTGCTTGTTGTTATATAGTACAACAAGTTGGAACTTGTCAGAATATTAAGGATCCAAAAGAAGAAGACATAGGTAAGAACTTGCCACGAGGTCTGGGGTTTGAGCTTTTTCCAAATGGATGTCCTGAGACCGATGGTGACAGCCTGGACCATACTGAGGTGACAGGTGGTGCAGATAGAAAGGCCCCGTGCCAACCTTGCCAGATAAACCACAGCTTTACATCCAATGTCTCCTAGGAAGTTTCTGAAGTAAAACACTGTGGCTACATCTCTGATCCCCGTGCTACAAAGAATGATCATATTAGAAAATACCAAGTGGATGAGAATAAGGTTGATAGGCTTTTTCTCAGTCTGGAAGGCAGAAGTGTACACAAGTCTCACAAACATTATGATATTGCCCACAATTCCAGAACCAGTAAGAGAAAGGAAGGCTATTGTCTGGATAATGTTATTCCAGTTCATCTTTCCACTTCATACATGGCACTGGGAAAAAGTCATTTGAAAACATATGTAAGATTTTTCTCTGTTTATGCCTATGGGGGAGGGGATGTTTTCAAGGATATAAACACATACAGTTCTTTCTTTAATGATTCCTGACCAGATACTTGGGTTTCGTTGTTGTTCATTTGTTTCACTTTGTATTTTTTTATTTACATGGAAATGATAATAGCTATAATCAGGAATAGACTTGATAGTTTCCTGCTTTTCACGACGATCATTCATCCCTCACATCCATATGATCATGAAATTCCCAGACAAAATACTGACATCATTTTGTCAGTATTCATATCAACACAGTCCTGAGTGTGCTCCTTTCTTTTCCCTCATGTCACCCAATATGACCTCAGGCTACTGGGCTATGTTTTTGCTTCATCTCTGATCCTCTTCTCCACTGATGCAACCATCACTAAATGATGTCGAACTAATAAAACACTTGCAGCTTCTCCAGAAAATTGTTCTTGGCCAAATGGATTCATCTCTCCCAGAATATTATATAATATACTCTACTTCTAATATCCTTTTTCTATAATTGGCACAAAAGCTAGTATTTTTTAGGAATTAGGGAGCAAAACCTAGTCCTCTCACATCAAGGTAGCAGTAAGTCTAATGAAATTTTCTACATGTGTCAAATCTCATTGAAAGTGATTTAATTTTCCTCCCACCTACCTTGTTCTCCCTGTCTGTTTCTACTGAGGATTCTGCTCCAAACAAAACACCAGGGAAACATTTTCTAGCTCATGCACTGGCCTTATAAATTCTAACCAAAGATACATTTAGCTGATTATGTGTTTTAAGGTTTATTGAATGTAATGATTCCTCAGTCAGAAATGCACCAACTCATGAATAAGTTCTCCCTAATATTCAACATTAATACGTAAAAACTTATCAATTGTATCCTGTTTAATGTTTATTCTTATATATTATGTTTAAGTTAAGATAATCCTTTAGGGGCTGGGGATATGGCACAGTACATAAAAGTATTGCTGTACAAGTGTTAGGACCTAATTTATGATGACCAGCACCCAAAAAAGTGCTGGTCAAAGAAGTGCAGGGTGGTAACCCCAGTGTGGATGGTAAGGGGTTTGGTGTGGAGGGAAGCAGTTTCTTGGAACCCACTGGCTTTCCAGCCTAGCAGATTCAAAAAGCACTATGTTCAGAGAAAGGCCCTAACTGAATATTTAAAGCAACTGAAACAGATAGCAATGCTGTCTCTCTTCTGCTTACACATATATATGTGCAAGATTAAATGTACATACATGCATGTAAACTCCCCTTAACACAGCACATATAATCTTTTTGAAGCAGAAAACTCTTCCATTTGCTTCACATCTAACAAAACACTCAGAAACATGTCAACCTTAACTGACTTTCTCCTTCATAATTACTGTCCTTTTCTTATCAAAGTTATTTCTGAATTACCTTTAGCCCAGTCCCTGCCTCAAATATAACTTTGGTGCTTACCTTGCCACAGGATTACACACATATACCCTGGTTGATCTTTGCCACATCACCATGAGTCATGTCTACCTACTATCCATCTTTCATATATCAGCTTTCTTTGACCTCTGGGCTATTTGTCTATATATCTGCTTCCCTCCTCCCTAGATAGTGAGCATGCCTCGGAGAAACTGCTTTTGTTTGCAGAGTTTCAGTGATTTACATTGCTGCTAATGCATACTCAAAAATAGTGTTTGAATATGTTCTTAAATGAGGCTCTTCTCAAAATCTCACACTAAACACAGAGGAAAGCTGGCAACCAACTTGCGTAGACACTTGAGGGAGTCTTTTTTTTTTTTTTTTTTTTGTGATATATGAAAACAGAATAACTTGAAAAAGTCAACTTAGTTTGGGTGACACATTTGGCAAATGACTTCCAGGCTTCCACCAATCTTGTGAAGGGCATGTATAAGTCCTTAATAAATTAAGCTTTAATTTTACTTTTAATATCTTTGTATTAATTAGTTTATAATTTGACGACGTTTTCAGTTACTGCTCTGTTCTTAGAGCCACCAATATTAGAATTTGTAATAACAAAGTAGTCCTTGCTTTTCTTAGCAAGGCCTCAACTAAAAGAACTATAAGTTTAATGTCTATTAATACATATCTAATACAGAGATGCTAATTGTATATTTTAATAGCTTTCACAGGTTTTCACCTCCAGCATGTAAGAATAAATTTTGTCTGTATGAATCTAATAAAGTCAAGGTTTCCTGTAACAAAAAAAAAAAAAAAAAAAAAAAAAAAAAAAAGAATAAAGAAACGTGGGAGTAGGCTACAACTATACCAAATGCTTGAGAAGTCCACGAACGTTACGAGTATAAAGTTCAGGGTGTAGAGAAGATGCCTCAGTTTGAAAAATGTTTCAAGAACAGGCTTGAGGACCCAAGTTTCATGCCCATAACCTTGATATAAATGCAAGATATAAAAATTATGCTTTTAATTTTAGCACTGGGGATGCAGAGACAGGAAGATCTCTAGAAGTCTTTAGCCAGCCAGGGGAGAAACTGAGCTTCACACACCTGGAATTGACGTCTAGTATACACACACACATACACACACACACACACACACACACACACACACACACACACATTCATGTATAAAGTTCTGTATGCACAAGAGTGTTCTTTACAATCAGCCACTACAAACCCAGCTCCCTCAGTTTCTACATGTATCACATCAATTATGTTATTTAGCTTTCTCATGCATGTCCAGTGTTCTCATCTGTAAGCTAGGAATGGTGCTTTGTCCCAAGCAAGCATGCTGTGAGGTGTCAAGAAATTGAATTAGTTTTAGTATAGAAATCATTTTCTCTCTTCTTACCTGTCTTCAGGTACATTCTCCCAATACTGTACAATCACACACTGTATTATAGTTTGGAAAGTTCAGAAAAAGTGCATTCAGAATCAGAAAGCAAGCGAAACCTATCCACAACAGACTAAAGAACATAAGAAATAGGATACACAGCTCAGATCAAATTTTTAATTCTGTTGAGGGTCAGATGTGTAAGGCTTTGGAGAAAGTGAGTCTTCCTTCACACCCAGACTGAAATACCATCAGGCCCCTGTGTCCTGTCCCTGTCTGTCCCATATAATGAGCAGTTCTGGTATGGTGCACCACAAACTTCTGCAAACATTCCCTAATCCAGGTCCTGGATGACAGCTGGGAAGTGATAAACTGTTTTCTTTCTACATCCTGATTCCTTTTGCACAGTGACAGATGACTGAGACCCTCCTTTTTCCTACCTAGAGCCTCCTACTTCACAGCTCTCCTTCCAAAGTCAAAGGCAGCCTCAATCCACAGCTACAAGTCAGCACTCACCTGCTCAGTCTGTGCAGGGCTCAGGGTGGGTGTCCTCCCAGCACAGCCAGACCCTGTTTATGATTCCTTAGTCCCCATGTTCATAGCAGCTCATACTGCTGTAGGAATTTGGCTTCACCAGGGGAAAAGGGCTCCTTCTGCCCATCTCCATCCCCAAGGCCAGCCCTCTCCCTGATTCCCTGACATTTGGTGATCTAAAATCATTATTATTGTAATTACAGAGCCTGTGGGTAATGAGACAGGGACTGACAGTAAGCAGTGACTTCAGCGTGCTGGTATCTCAGACTGTCCCAGTTCTTTTCTCTTCTCCTTTTATGCTAAAGCTAGGAACTGATTTCAAAGAAACATTGTAGAGCCCAAGGGAATGAATTTCTAAATGTTTTCAAGTTTCAAATGTTTTCAATACCTATAATAAAAGATGACCAAGTGCTGGTGTCATAGCTAATCACTGATTCCTGGAGGTGACATGTCTCAGTTACTCAAGTTAATGCTTTTGTATGGAACATGAGCATATGGATTTAGGTCATGGGTGATGTTTCTTGGAATAGATACCTGTCTCTCCATTGTTGAGTGGGTATATATATATACGGTTGTTGTTACCTCCATGTGTCAGGTTGTGGGCCAGCTGAACAATATTAGTTTTCAGTCTAGGGCCTGCATGGTGTTGATACGTGAATGGGGTATCAGGCATTGTCTCAGCTCAGCTAGGGCAGGTGTAACTTAAGGCAAAAACTAGAAGAAAACTTTCTACAGTATAGAAGAAACTTCTGGCCAAGTTCACAAGTCTATGGAGGGCCCACTAGATTTTATAGATTGTACTTGGTTGGCAGGGGCTTGGATCACAGTGAGTGTGGGTGGTGTTATGGGACAGGGTATAGGATACAACAACTATAAGTGGAGGTGGGTAAGTTGTAGGCCACATGGGGTTCATTATCTGAAGTCCAGGACACAAGATCCTATACAGTCTCAGACCTTAAGTACAGCACAGGCTATTTAGAGGATAAACTGGGTCTGGGATTCCTACCAGGAACTGAAGCTGGTCAGCCCTGTACCAGCCATGTGGGTGGGTGGCTGATATCTAGACAAACATGCAGACTGGCTCTCCAACTTTCTAGCTAGACTACTAGATTAGAATTCAGTTCTCCAATAGCTATGCAGTAGAAGAAGTGGCTGATAGCTGAGCAGCTGAGTGAATTCTGGGGTTTAGTTATTTTAACAGAAGAAAGTTCTGTGAGAATGTAAACACATTTCTTTGCCTAGTGATCTTCATGTCTCTGGTTGCCTGTTAACCTTTCTAAAATACCAAAACAGCAAATCAGAAACATACTTACTGTCTTAGTCAGGATTTCTATTCCTGCACAAAGCATCATGACCAAGAAGCAAGTTGGAGAGGAAAGGACTTATTCAGCTTACACTTCCACATTGCTGTTCATCACCAAAGAAAGTCAGGGCTGGAACTCAAGCAGGTCAGGAAGTAGGAGCTGATGCAGAGGCCATGGAGGGTTGTTACTTACTGACTTGCTTCCCCTGGCTTGCCCAGCTTACTTTCTTATAAAATCCAAGACTACCAGCCCAGGGATGGCACCACCCACAATGGGCCCTCCCCCCTTGATCACTAATTGAGAAAATTCCTTAGAGCTGGATCTCATGGTGGCATTTCCTCAGCTTAAGCTCCTTTCTCTGTGATAACTCCAGCTTGTGTCAAGTTGGCACACAAAACCAGCCAGTACTCTTACACAACAGAGTAAGCCACACTTTCCTTTTTCAGGTCCTTCCTTTTATCTGGAGACATCACAACATTGGATAGTCTGCTTCTGAGCATATCCCAACTGAACACCCAAGCAGGATAAGACGTTGCTGTACCGAGGCACATTCCAATCCAGGGTCTGCCTTATGACTCCTTAATTTGTTCCAAGACCACATGGCTTCCCCTTTAAGAGATGCTTCTGTCCTAGCACAAAGGTATTCTTGTTCCATAGAAGGTCTCTTGATATTCAAAGTGTGTGAAACATGCATATATTTTGCTATTTTTATACCCAATTTTGTTTGAGGAAATCCAGGCACAGTGAGATTAAGTTATCCAATTACACTTTCAAGGATAAGTACAAATAAAATTTTAAAAATTACATGGTTGACCAAAGGTGTGGTTTAGTCTCCATTTTGTCTAAAGATATTTTCTCTAGAAATCATATAATCTACGTTTGTTTCTTTTACTTTCAAGATGAGTGGAAATAGCTCTAAAAGCTAAGCCATGATCTTGACATTTTAAAACCCAGGGACAGTTTTCTCATATCTCTGAATTCTTCTTTTGACTCATATTCATTGAAGAAGATAGTGTTGTATCTCCCTGGGCCTGTGGAGGTAGAGGTGTGCATCCTTTCTGGGCACCTGGCTTCATGTACTAATGAAACATAAAGAAATTAGGTGTTTGTTTATCTACCTGCTTTGATGAGAGTCATTTGATTAATCATTTGGTCTGTCTGTTTAAAATGGCAAAGAATCATAGCCCCATTTCAGAGTTTTGTGAAGGAAACAGTTGCAAATTGTCTTACTGTTCTACTGTTGTGAAGATATACCCTGACTAAGGGAACTTATAAGAGAGCGTGGAGCTGGAGTAGTAGCTGATAGTTTACACCCTGATCAGCAATCAGAGCAGAAAGAAATACAGAGGCTGAATCTGGTATGGGTTTTTAAAACCTCAAAGCTCACTTCCAGTGGCACACTTCTTCCAACAAGGCCATACCTCCTAATCCTTCCTAAACAAATCCACCAACCAGGAAAAGTACAGTCAAATATTTGTCCCTATGGGAGCCATTCTCATTCATACCACTATATGAGGTAATAGTCAAGACATGTTTTAAATTTATGCTTAGGTAAGACATGGTGGCTTATGCAGATGACCACATGTACATTCTTGAGGATGGAGCCCTATGACTCAGAGTTGCCAATTGGTCTCCATAGAGGGTTTGGGTGGGGCTAAACTGTGTGGATTTTCCTGTACATCTGATAAATCTATGAGATCAATGCAACTGCCTTATGAACTTAACCCAGTCCTACAACTAATTAATCAGCCCATGGTTTCCATTTAGACACTTCTTTATGCAGTAAAAAGGATGTTCAATGAAGCCAGCTCTTTGAACCACTTTCCCTACCCCTGATTGCCTTAAAACAAAGGTCACTTTTATCAAAAATGAATTTGCCAATATATTTTTCTAAAAGTTGAAATAATTATGAAGTATATGTTAAAATAATGAATTCACAAGAGATTTTAATGTTGATGGCTGCAATTAAACAAGTAGTTCTGATTTCTTTTAATAGTTGGCCATTAGGAAGCATGAATTTTTTAAATCAAACCTTAATTACTAATATTAACACTCAGATCACAATTTATACATTAGTTATATTTTATATAATTTTATGTGCATATATGTGTTTCAGAATGGTAATAAAAGGGTTAAAGAGGTTCCAAGAGTTCAAGGCTCTTAAAGAAAGAGAAGTCAGAAAAAGCTGATGCAGATGAGAGTACCAGCAGTTTTTGAATAAAATAGAAAGGAGAGTGAGGATTGGAGATTGTGGTGGCTGTTCTTGGTTGTCAAATTGACTACATCTGGAATTAACTAATCGCCTAAATAGAGGGTATAATCTTGATGAATTTTTGTTTAATTGAAGTAGAAAGATCTACTTCAAATCCAGATCATTGAGGTGGGAAGATTTGGATTTAATCCAGATCTTTTGAGCACTGAAAAGAAATACCTTTAATCCAGATGTTTAGGTAGCAAAACACACATTTATTTATTTATTTATTTATATCCAAAATGTTGTCTCATCATATGACTCTCCCCCACTCTGAGTTTTTCACCCTTGCCTCTTCACCTCTGAGAGGGTACACAGCCTTGAGCAAACCCCTTCCCTGGGGCATCAAGTCTCTACAGCATTAGGTAATCCTCTCCCACTGAGTCCACACAAGGCAGTCCTGTTGTTAAAAGTATTTAAAATTCCACTCCAGGGTTTCTAACCCTCCTTTGGTTACTGAGTTCCTGGCTAAAACACACACACACACACACACACACACACACACACACACACACACTCACAGCCGTTATATTTTCACCTAGAACTCTGTGGTGCAGTCAGACTCTGGAGCAGCTCTAGGAAGATGACACTTGCCAGGTCATATTTGTACTGTCTATATCTGTGGGGCTCTTGGCTGCCATCAGGTACTGCAGACTTCAGGTTTCATGTTGTCTCAGTATCAGGGGGAAGGAAGGCCACTACAGGGCCTCAGTTCCTGAAGTACTGCTTCCCTCTCTTCCACAGTTTCAGCATCTGTTTTGCTCAGAAGTTATTTCCAGCTTAATTAGGGTTTAATTATTTTGAGAGGAAGGCTGTGAAGTGAGACAGTGAACAACTAACCAAGTTCTGTGTACTGAGCCTCCCACATCTCCAGAGGACCTCTGTATACTCATTTAGGCCCTGTGCTTGCTGCTTCAGTCTCTGTGACCTCACATGCTTCTTGCTTAATTGATTCACAGGGCCTTGTTCTCTGGCTGTCCTCTATCTTCTTACAATTTCTGCCTCTTCTTCCAAAAGATCCCCTGTGCTGTGAGTGTAGGATTTGATGTAGACTTCCCAGATAGACTTCCTTTCTGCCTAATATCTGACTGTGGGTCTCTATATCTGTTCCTGCTGCTGGAGGAAGCTTTTCTGATGAAGACTGGATAACACACTGATCTATGAACATAGAAGAGTATCATGAGAGGTCATTTTATTGGTATATTTTATAAGACCAGTAATGTTTGATTTTGCCCTAGGTCTGTGGGCTCTCTAGTCTCTGATTTTTGCTTATGCAAGCAGTTTTGGGTATAAGTTCCTTCTCATAGAGTGGAGCCTTAAGTAAAATCAGACATTGGTTGGCTAGTCCCATAACTTCTGCCCTACCTGTCTGTGCCCTGACATATTTTTTCAGGCAGGACAGATTTAAGGTCAAAGGTTTTATGATTGAGTTGGCATCCATGTTTCTGTTTCTGAAGCCTGCCAGAGTACCTTCCTACATCAGTTTAAAGTGGGAGTGAAGTCACCATGTAGATACCAGCTTAGTGTCTCCATGTTCAATGAGTTGTGTGGGTGTTGTCATTGCTAATGGAGCCCTGATATCGGTTTTCAGAGCTTTACCCTTTTTCTTAGCAAAGGGTCCCTTTTTCTTGCTGGGTTTGGGGGAAATTTTTGTGGCACACCCTTGGCACACAACTGAATACAGTCTAGTCTGAGCACAGGAAACCTCACCTGGCTACAAGGGATGGCCAGTTCACACTGAGTATTCCCCATTATTAAAAGTCCTCATTAGGATCACCTTCATAGATCTCAGAAAGTTACCACTGCTCTGGATTTTCAAATACTATCCAATACTACCCAATTTCAGCCATCTCTCCCACATTCTCTTCCTCCACCCTATTTCTCCCTCAACCTCATACTCCTGTTCCTGTCACCTCATGCTTCCAGTCCATTTATAAATGTCTTTTTAAAGATTTATTTATTATATAAATAAATAAATAAATAAATAAATAAATAAATATGCAGGCCTATATGCTTGCATGCCAGAAAAGAACAGTAGATCTCATTATAGATGGTTGTAAACCACCATGAAGTATTTGGGAATTGAACTCGGGTCCTCTGGAAAAACAGCTAGTGCTCTTAACCTCTGAGCCATTTCTCCTGTAAAATCTACTAACCTTGTTCCACCAAGGAAGATCAATGTTTTTTTTCTAGACTACTCCCTTCTCCTAGACTCACTAAGTCTACAGGTTATAGCTGGTTGTTTTATTCAAAGGCTAATATCAACTTATACTGAATACATATTGTGTTTATCTTTCTGGGTTTGTGTTACCCAGACAGTTTTACTTGCAGTTATTAGTTGCAAGAAGTTATTGATCTGGTTCCAGGCCTCTGGCTTCTGCTACACTATCAACACAAGCTCTTCATGGGGACTCCTCTCAGGAATCCTATTGTTGTCCTGTGTCATGGATATTCTGCAGTTTTGGATCTACATGGCCAGCACCATAGGGTGCCCATGTAGTTTGTAGATGATATAGATACCGATGTAGGCATACTCAAAGCCCTGGATTTGGGCCTGGATTGTTCAGCCTGTCAGCTATCCTGTGCCTCTGCCAAAGCCCTTGGGACCTACTCTCCCAAGGTCACTCACTGGGGGCCAGCTTACTTGTGCCCACACCACTGTCCAGTTGAGATACAGGGACACTCTAGCAAGTGCTGCAGCCAGTACAGGGTGAGCTCTGTTCTTCCCGCAGAAATCAGCACAGCCCCAACTGGGAGCCAAGACCAGGGATGATCATTGAGATGCCCTTCTTTTAATTTCTTCTTTTTGTTTTTAGGGGATTTTATTTGGTTTTGGTTACTTTTTTTGGCAGATATAATCAGTCGACTCTTTTGCAAGTGTGCCCTTTTCTGGACAGTGATTTGTCTGTAGATGGAAAGAGGCAATTCTTGCCTAGTGGCTGACTCACCACAATTGGAATAACTCCAAAGATGCTCAGTGTCTTCTTAGAATCCAAGACAGGAAGCTATCAAGAGCAGACAGGTCTCTAATCAAAATGAACATTAATACAGAAATGTTTGTAACGTCAATTCTGTGGATTTCTGCTGTTTTGAAAACCAACTATCCATGTAAGGTAATCTGGACTGTTGTCTGTTAACTCCACTCAGCTATCTCTAAATAAAACATAGAAAACACCCTAACAATAAACTCCAAGCCATGAATTTACTAGCAGGTAATCTTACTGAGATGACTCTGCCTTGAATTAAAAAAAAAAAAATTCTATGATGGACTTCCTTTGTGAGGCAAAGCCAAGGAGAAATTAATTTTAGAATATATTCCTGCTATTAATATGCTTTTCCTGGTATCATTAAATATATTTAACAAGCACTAGGTATTAGCCTACCCTTTTGATCATATCTATGCAGAACTCCAAAGACATACTTTGTTGTAGTGATGCTATATAGACAAATAGATGACTTACTAATTGTTTTTGATGGTCCTATAAGAATTCCTAAAATTATATCAGTATTTATTATGCTCTTTTGTAGCGGAACTACTATTAGCTCTCTCTGATAATCAAAACTACAGTGAGAACTCTACCAGTCCCCAAGTGTCACCAGTTAATTGTTTCTAAGATAATAAGCAGGTATTCTACTACTCAAAGCACATACCAAAATGTTATAAAACTATTAACCAAAGGCCATCAAAAGGAAACTGATGATTTATTATAGGTGCTAAGATAGAAGATAAAATATTGACTAGGTTTATCTACACAAAACTTCACTAATAACTTAGTTATGGTTTTTAATTCTCCATGAACCTGTGGAGCTGAAACAGGTGATGAAAATATTTAGCCAGATAAGTACTCCTAATGGATATGCATGTAAACATTCTCTGTCGTAAACGTCTTACTTTATTTATGATTTGAATTTATGTGTAAACTTGTGATGAACTTTTTACCATGTGATGATGTATTCTGAAAGATAAGTGCTGAGGACAAAGAGAAGATACAGAACTGAGTTGAGAACTTTTTAGACAGAACAATTTTTCAGCAGATATGAACAGAACTCTTTAGAACAGAATTGAGAATAATTTTTTAGCCAGGACACAAAACATTATAGACAGAACTGAACTCAAGACTTAAAAGTAAAGGCATAGCACTTGGAGAAAAGACATTTAGAGTGAGAGCATTATTGTGACCTCAGAGCAGGAGGAGAGAGCAAGATTAGAAGGCAGATGCAGAGTGGAATAACTTACAAACTGTAAGGTATCATAAAAACTAATAGAGCAATGTGCAAAATGCAGAGAAAAAGAGGAAAACAGAAGAAGCTGCAGAGAGAGCCAAAGGAGCAGGCAGGCTTCTCCTTATTGTGGAATAGAACAGGTCTTTTCTTAATAACAAGCCAGGCTTAATCTCATTAAAAGGAAAAAAATCTTTCATTCTACAGACTTGGGTTTGATTCATTTAGCAATAAAAGGATAGAAGCTTTTCCTTTCTCTAGGCAGTAAAGACTGGAACTCATTTTTCACCCAGAATGAGTGAATTCTTTGGCATTGGTGCTTGGTCTTTTGCTCCAAATGGATATGTAAGCATGGATGTGTGTGTGTGTGTGTGTGTGTGTGTGTGTGTGTGTGTGTGTGTGTGTGTGTGTGTATGTATGTATGTAATTATGAGAATGTATACAAGCTGGGCCAAACTGGTGTGAATGAATGTATAAATATACATATGTTAATCTGTATATGAATTTATATGAGTTTATGCACATTAGCTTATGTAAAAGTTTTTCCTTCTGCAAGCCTGATTTTCTTCTGGTTCAGTAGAAGTTTATTGCTCCAAACTTGCCTCTAGCCTGACAAGCAAGAGACATCTGGACAAAAGGGAAAATTGATCCTTTACTTAATACACTGCTGTTTTACAGTGAGGCGCTAAATGCCAAAGACTGAAGTTTCTGGCCTCAAAGGGACTCAGGCAGATCAGTTACAGTAGCAAAATGACTTAGACTTATATAAGTAAATATTATACAGCAACCCTAAATATCTCCTAAGACCAAATCTTTTTCTTTTTTTCTTTTTTTTTTTTTTTTTTTTTTTTTGGTTTTTCGAGACAGGGTTTCCAGGGTTTCTCTGTGTAGCCCTGGCTGTCCTGGAACTCACTCTGTAGACCAGGCTGGCCTTGAACTCAGAAATCCGCCTGCCTCTGCCTCCCAAGTGCTGGGATTAAAGGTGTGCTCCACCACCACCCGGCTTTAAGACCAAACCTTACCCCATATTTTCTAAGACTAAGTCTTTCCCCTGGTTGCACGCTTCCTCCTATGCTTCCTCAAGTAGAACCAAATAAGAAAGTAGACCCACTGGAGCAGGGACCCAGCATTTGAATATTCTGTGTGTTCATTTTCATTAAATTCTGGAAAGTCTTTAATGTTTTTTATTTTTGCCTTAACCCATTTTTCATTCAGTAGAAAGCTGTTTAATTTACTTGAGTTTGTAAGATTTTGTTCTTACTGTTGGTTTTGATATCAAGCTTTAATATGTGGAGGTCTGTCAGGATACAAGGAATTATTTCAATGTTCTTGTATCTGTTATGACTTGCTTTGTGTCTCAGTATATGGTCAATTTTAGAAAACTTCCTATAAGGTGCTGAGAAGGAACTTTTTTCGTGTTTGGGTGAAATAGTCTGTCAATATCTAACCAGTCCTTTTGTTTTATAATATCTGTTAGCTCTGTTTAGTTTGTGTCTACATGAACAGTTCATTGGTGATAGTGGGATAGTGAAGTCTACCACTACATGTGTGTAAGAGCAATGCGTTCCTTAAGCTGTAATAGTGCTTTGTTTACAAATGCAGCCACACTTAATATTAGGCATCGATGTTAAAATTGAAATGTCTTCTTGGTGGATTTTTTCACTTTGATGAATATGTATTGTCTTTACCATCACTTTTTATTAATTTTGACTCAAATTCTATTTTTTAGATTTAAAATAGATACACCAGCTTGCTTGTTAGGTCTGGCTCTTAGAGTCTCCATTGGGAAGCAATGTATCATTCTGATAGGCCTGTCTTTATATGTTACTTGTTCTTTTTTTCTTGCATATTCAAACCTTCTTTGTTCTATACTTTCAGTGTTTTGATTATTATGTGCATATTGGATGTTCTTTTGTAGTCCAATCTATTTTATTGTTTGTAGGTTTCTCCTACCATTATAGGTATCTTCTTCTATAGGATAGAAACATTTTCTTCTATAATTTTTTAAAAATTATTTTCTGGTCTTTGATCTGGAATTCTTTTCCTCCCTTTACTCCTATTGTTCTTTTTTTTTTCTTTTTTTCTTATTGGATATTTTATTTACATTTCAGATGCTATCCCCTTTCCCCATTTCCACCCATAGAAAACCCCTATCCCATGTCCCCTTTTCCTTTTTTTTTTTTATACACTTTTTAAGGTGTTAATCAAAGGCTTTATAAGGTTGGTAATGCTCAATCAGAAGTGTAACCCAATACCCAACCTAGATATATCAACTATCTTTGACTGGTGGAAACACGAGAACATCTGCCTCAATATCCACCCCTCTCTTTCTCACTCTTTCTCTCTCTCATCACCTAGCTTCTCCTCTCCTTTTCCTCCTCCTCTCCTTACTCCTTCTCTTCCTCTTGGTACTCCTCCCACATTAGCTCCTCCTACATATCACCCTTCCTGTTAAAATGAAACTTTTCTCTCAAAATATAATTACAGCATAATTATGCCAATTTGTACCAGTGGGGTACAAGATAATCCTAATGCCCAGTCCATAATTTTGTTGACTAACCAGAACCTCTGTCATCTCTCCTATCTAAAACATTTAGTTCTGATCCTGGCTTTTTCCTTGGCTTTAGAATGAATGTCAGCTGAAAACCATCCACTCAAATCTTTTCTCTCAAGGTAAATAGCCAGGATTGGCTATGAAACTATAAGTTTTCAATCATGTCAGAAATCCAGAATGGCTGAGTTAACTATAATTGTGGGAAGCACAAAGCATAGCTTCTAAAACTTAGCCAATTTGTAGAGACCTCTGAACACATGTACACTCCCTATATTACAAAACGTTGAAGCATCTGATCTTCAGCCTTCTGGCCCAGGATCATCTGACAGATCTTAGTGCTGCAGAATTATTAAGGGTTGATCACTCTGTCTAGGCAGATATAATCAGTCGACTATTCTGCAAGTGTGTCCTTTTCTGGACAGTAATTTGTCTGTAGATGAAAAAAGGCAATTCTTGCCTAGTGGCTGTCTCACCATGACTGGAATAACTCCAAAGATGCTCAATTTCTTCTTAGAATTCAATACAGGAAGCTGTCAGGAGCAGACAGGTCTCTAATCAAAATGAACATTAATACAGACATGTTTGTAACATCGATTCTGTAGGCTTCTGACGTTTTGAAAACCAACTATCCATGTAAGGTAATCTGGACTGTTGTCTGTTAACTCCACTCAGCTATTTCTAAATAAAACATAGAAAACACCCTAACAATAAACTCCAAGCCATGAATTTGCTATAGTCCCTTAACTCACAGGCTAACCATCTCAAATCTGTTTAAAAAAGTTAAAGAAGGACTGGGTCTAAGCCTTGTATTCCTAAATGTGTTATACAGATACAATGCCTATGAGAGTATCAATATTCATCTCACTTTTATATCAATAAGAAGCTTGTACCAATGAAAACCTTAAATTTAAAATCAAAGTAAATTTGTGCCATTTAAGAAATTATAACTTCATCTTGATAATTATACAGATTTCTACCAATAGGTTATGGCTATGCAATAAATCCTAGCTAATCCTCCCTATTCCCACAAAACCATTACTTTTCCCTAGAAAGACAGCCCAATATTAACCACCTCAGTCCTCAAGCCCAGGGAATAGAGGTGCCGACTCTTCATTTTCTTCAAGCTGATAATGGGTGTTGAGATATTAGAAGAGGGGTGGGGGAAAGAGTAAATTGATAAGCCTCTGATGCTGTGTCTTCACTGCATCCAGATGGAATTCCAGGACCTCAGAGGTTTGAGCAGTTCTGCTCAGCTTGCTAGATGAGTAGATACACCAAGGCTGTATATTCTGCAATATACAGTTCTCAAAACAAATTTTAGTATCAAGATAATTTTTTTAGAGGGATGACATTTTATTAAAGATGTTGGTTCTAACAGCTTTTCTTTTTTCCCCTCTTTTATTGGATATAATATTTACATTTCAAATTTTATCCCCTTACCCCATTCCCCCCACCACACAGGAACCCCTTATCCCATCCCCCCTCCTCCTGCTTCTATGAGGGTGTGCACCCACCTAGCCCCCACTCCCACCTCCCCACCCACAGATTCCCCCACACACTGAATTCAGATTCAGTGTTCAGCCTTCATGTGACCAAAGATCTCCTCTCCCAACTATGCCTAACAAGGCCATCCTCCCCTACATATACAGCTGGAGCCATGTGTTCCTCCATATGTGCTCCTAGGCTGGTGGTTTAGACCGTGGGGAGCTCTGGCTGGTTGGTATTGTTGCTCTCCTCATGGGGCCACCAACCCTTTAGGCTCCTTCAGTTTACTCTCTAACTTCTCCATTGGGAACCTTTGATCAGATTAATGGTTAGCTGTGAGTATCTCCCTCTGGGTATGTCAGACTCTGGGGGACCTCTAAGGAGACAGCCTTATCAGGCTGCTGTCAGCATGCACTTCCTGACATCCTTATCAGAGTCTATTTTTGGTAACTCACATGGGATGAATACTCACGTGGAATGGTCTCCATACAACCTCTCCTTCAGTTTCTGTCCCATACTTTGTCTCCATATTTGCTCCCTTGGGTATTTAGTTACTCCTTCTAAGTAAGACCTAGGCATCCACACTTGTTCTTCCTTCTTCATGAGCTTCATGTGGTCTCTTAGTTGAATCTTTGTTGTTTCAAACTTTTGGGCTAATATCCACTTATCAGTGAGTAAATACCATGTGTGTTCTTTTGTGATTGGGTTACCTCACTCAGGATGATATTTTATAGTTCCATCTATTTACCTCAGAATTTCTCGAATTCATTATTTTTAATAGCTGAGTAATATTCCATTGTGTAAATGTACCACATTTTTTTGTATCCATTCCTCTGTTGAAGGGCATCTGGGTTCTTTCCAGCTTCTGGCTATTATAAATAAGGCTGCTATGAACATAGTGGAGCATGTGTCTTTGTTATATGTCAGAGCATTTTCTGGGTATATGCTCAGGAGTGGTTTAGCTGGGTCCTCAGGTAGTGCTATGTCAAATTTTCTGAGGAACTGCCAGACTGACTTTCAGAGTGGTTGTACCAGCTCGAAACCCCACCAACAATGGAGGAGTGTTCCTCTTTCTCCACATCCTCGCCAGCATCTACTGTCACCTGAATTTTTTGATCGTAGCCATTCTGACTGGTGTGAGGTGGTATCTCAGGGTTGTTTTGATTTGCATTTCCCTGATAACTAAGGATGTTGAGCATTTCTTAAGGTGCTTCTCAGCCATTCAAGTTTCTTCAGTTGAAAATTCTTTGTTTAGTTCTGTACCCCATTTTTAATGGGGTTATTTTGTTGTCTGGCATCTAATTTCTTGAGTTCTTTGTATATATTCGAATATTAGCCCTCTATCAGATCTAGGATTTGTTAAGATCTTTTCCCAGTCTGTTGGTTGCTGTTTTGTCATATTGACAATGTCCTTTGCTTTGCAATTTGATGAGGTCCCATTTGTAGATTCTTGATCTTAGAGCATAAGCCACTGGTGTTCTGTTCAGGAACTTTTCCCCTGTGACTAGGTATTTGTTGGTCTTCCCCACCTTCTCTTCTATTAGTTTCAGTGTATCTGGTTTTATGTGAAGGTACTTTATCCACTTGGATTTGAGCTTTGTACAAGGGGATAAGAACGGATTAATTTGCATTCTTCTACATCCTGACCTCCAGTTGAGCCAGCACCATTTGTTGAAAATGCTGACCTTTTTCCACTGGATGGTTTTAGCTCCCTTGTCAAAGATCAAGTGACCATAGGTGTGTGGGTTCATTTCTGGGTCTTCAGTTCTATTCCATTGATCTTCCTGCCTGTCTCTGTACCAATACCATGCAATTTTTATCACTACTGCTCTGTAGTACAGTTTGAGGTCAGGGATGGTGATTCCCCCAGAAGTTCTTTTATTGTTGAGAATAGTTCTCGCTATCCTGGGTTTTTTGTTATTCCAAATGAATTTGTAAATTGCTCTTTCTATCTCTATGAAGAATTGATTTGGAATTTTGGTCGGGGTTGCATTGAATCTGTAGATTGCTTTTGCCAAGATGGCCATTTTTACTAAGTTAATCCTGCCAATCCTTGAGCATGGGAGATCTTTCCATCTTCTGAAATCTTCTTCAATTTCTTTCTTCAGAGACTTGAAGTTCTTGTCATACAGATCTTTCACTTGCTTGGTTAGATTCACTCCACGATATTTTATTTTATTTGTGGCTATTGTGAAGGGTGTCATTTCCCTAATTTCTTTCTCAGCCTGTTTATCCTTTGAGTAGAGGAAGGCTACTGATTTGTTTGAGTTGATTTTATATCCAGCCACTTTGCTAAAGTTGTTTATCAGGTTTAGGAGTTCTCTGGTGGAAGTTTTAGGTTCACTTAAGTATAGTATCATATTATCTGCAAATAGTGAAATTTTGACTTCTTCCTTTCCTATTTGTAGCTTTTTTACTTCCTTTTGTTGTCTAATTGCTCTGCCTAGGACTTCCAGTACTATATTGAATAGGTAAGGTGAAAGTGGGCAGCCTTATCTAGTCCGTGATCTTAGTGGGATTGCTTCAAGTTTCTCTCCATTTAGTTTGATGTTGGCTACTGGCTTGCTGTATATTGCTTTTCACTCCTATTGTTCTTAGTTTTAGTATTTTCCCAGTGTCCTATATTTTCTGGGTGTTTTGTGTCATGAGCTTTTTCGATATAACATTTTCTTTGGCCAATGTATTCATTTCTTCTACTGTATCTTTAATGCCTGAGATTATCTCTTCCATGTCTGTTATTCCATTGGTGACACTTTCCATTGTACATCTTGTTCAAATTTCTAAATTTTTCATTTCAGAGTTGCCTCAGTTTGTTCTTTCTTTATTGATTTTATTTTTATTTTCAGGTCTTGAACACTTCTTATTCATTTCCTTCATCTGTTTGTTTGTATTGTCTTGCATTCTTTTAGTGAATTTATTCACTTTCTGCAAATTTTTGTGGGTTTTTCTATATTTCTTTAGGTCCTCTTTATGTACCTCCATTATCTTCATATACATGTTTTAAGTTTTTTTCTTGTGCTTTAGCTATGTTGGGATATTAGGTATCTGTTTGGGGGATAATTATAAATCTAGGTGCTGATTTCTGTAATTATCTTTATTATTTTGTTCTTGATTTCTGTTATTTCTTTGCATTTTTGGAGAGTGTGATGGCTATGTGTTGCCTATTTGCCTGTCCTGCTCAGATGGTCTGTTCACAGGGAATACCTTCTGGTGTTAGGGGTTGGGATACTGGGAAGAGTTGGGGGTAAGAAGGTTGAAGGGGAAGATATTTGTGATTCTTTGTGGATGGTGTTAGAAAGAAAAGAGAGATTATACTACAAAACTTCATAACTGTTTTCTGGTGCACATAGTTTTGCTCTAAATACTATCTGGGACTCAATTGGTCCCATGCTTTCCATGTCCCTGAAAAAAAATTCTGAACAGCTGCAATACTAATGACTATGGTTAAACTTTGTTTTTTTAAGTTTGTGGTTGACTTATCTCTGCCCCATAACCAATGTTATGCACTATCAAGCAGACATATGCTCAAGTGTCTTTCCTCTGTTTCATGACTCTGTATGATGTCCTATTCCAGAGTTGGATGGGCTGTAGCAGTAAATCTGTGGTCGCTTGAATAGGTATGGTCCCCATAGCTTATCTGTTTGAATGTGTGGCCCACAGGGAGTGACACACTTAGGAGGTGTGGCCTTTTGGAGCAAGTATGTCACTGTGAGGGCAGGCTTTGAGGTCTCCTATGCTCATGCTATGCCCAGTGGTACACACAGTCTCTTTCAGCTGACTGCAAATAAAGATGCAGAACTCTCAGCTCCTCCAGGACCTTGTTTGCTTGTATGCTGCCATGCTGGACTAAACTTGAAACTCTAAGCTAGCCCAAATTAAACGTTGTCCTTTTTAAGAGTTTCTGTGATCATGGTGTCTCTTCACAGAAATAAAAATCAAACTAAGACAAGGTCTTTGCATGTCTATTAACCTTTGTAGAGCTGGATTTATGGAAAAATATTGTGTAGATTTGGTTTTGTCATGGAATAGCTTGGTTTCTTCATCTATGGTAATTGAGAGTTTTGATGAGTATAGTAGCCTGGGCTGGCATTTGTATTCTTTTAGGGTGTGTATAGCAACTGTCCAGGATCTTCTGGCTTTCATAGTCTCTGATGAGATGTCTGGTGTAATTCTGATAGATCTGCCTTTATATGTTACTTGACCATTTCCCCTTATTGCTTTTAATATTTTTCTTTGTTTTGTGCATTTGTTAAACAAATGACTATTATGTGACAAGAGGAATTTCTTCTCTGGTCCAGTCTATATGGAGTTCTGTAGTCTTCTTGTATATTTACAGGTATCTGATTCTTTAGGGTAGGGAAGTTTTCTTCTATAATTTTGTTAAAGATATGTACTGGCCCTTTAAGTTGGGAATCTTTGCTCTCTTCTATACCTATCATCCTTAGATTTGGTCTTCTCATTCTGTCCTGGATTTCCTGAATGTGTTGGGTTAGGAGTTTTTTGCATTTTGCATTTTCTTTGACTGTTGTGTCAATGTCTTCTATGTTATCTTCTTTACCTGAGAATCTCTCTTCTATCTCTTGTATTCTGTTAGTGATGCTTGCATCTATGACTCCTGATTTCTTTCCTAGGACTTCTATCGCCAGGGTTGTCTCCCATTATGATTTTTTGTTGATTCTATTCCCATTTTTAGCTTATGTTCTTTCCCTTGCCTCTTGCCATCTGGATTTATCTGGTGTTAGCTGGTCTTGCTGTCTCTGACTATGCCTTTTCTCTCCTGTACTCCTAGGAGACCAGTTCGCTCTGGAATAAATTTGGGTATGGAGAGCTATGGCACAAGGCCAGCTCTGTTTCACAGACAGAAACCTGAAAAATCCTGTCCCTGCTGTTCCTTGGTTCCTGTGTCCTGATGACTCTGGGCTGATCCCTCTTAGACTAGGAATTTAAGCAGAAGTGGTGGTCTTACCTGTGCTCACAGTTGTGCCAGCACTCCTGAAAGACCAGATATCTCCCAGTGGTATTTGTGTATGGAGTCCTGTGGCACAGGATCAGCTCCACGTGCAGATGGAAACTGGAAGGAATCTGTTTCTTATACTTTTAAAATGCATAGAAATAGATCTGAAAGCTAAGCAATGATCTTGATAGCTTATTACCCGAGGACAGATTTTTTAAAACTCTGAATTTCTTGTTGACTTATATTCAGTAAAAAACATGGTGCCCTGTCTCCCAGAGCCTGTAGGAGTGAAGGTGTGTGTCTTTTTTTTTTTTTTTGGGGGGGGGGGGGCACCTGGCTTCTAGTATAAATGAGGCATTAGGAAATGAGGTGTTTGTCTACTTATTTTGATGAGGGTCATTTGATTAGTCATCTGGTTTTTCAAAGTTGAAATTTCAGGTTTCTTTGGAGACTCAGTTGTCATGTGATGTTTTTTGGGAAACTGTCTTATGAGAGAATGTTTTGCTGAGGCAGACCATTGAGAGGATGTTTTGCTCAGAACAGGCACATGATGTTTTTCTAGAAGCAGCCTTGAAAGAAGGGCATGTGATGTTTGCTACAGTAGATGCTTGAAAAAACATGTGATATTCGCAAAGGGTATAAATATAGCCTGTCAGACAGTAGACAATGATATGTGGCATTGGTTCACCTTACCACTCTTTGCTGGTCTTCACTGGGCATTGTTGATGCTAGTCTTTGTTGATGATGCTGTGGCATTTGTTCATCTTAACTTCTTCACTGATCTTCATTTGTTGTAACTTTGTAGACAGAAATAAATCAAAGAACTTCTGATATTCTGGTGGCTTCTGGCTGCTTCTGCAGACTCTGGACACTTGGCAGAGACTTGCAGTTTCTTCTGGATCCAACTTCCACTGGTGATTCTTAAATAGTGTTTCTGAGTGGATCAAGCTACCCATTACTCACTTATGTGAACTAGACTGCTGATATTGTGACAATGAAGAACAGGTCCACATCCCCTTTTCCCTGTTAAACTTTACTTTCTGATATATCTCCTGGATGGAGGGCTAGGAGGGAGTTTAAAGCATTTACAAAGGCTTATTAAAGTAGGCTTTGGAAAAATCTAAGCCTACAAACTCCTATTACATTTTTTAATAGTTTAAAATGACAAAGAATCCAAGGCTTCAGAGTTTTATGAGAGAAGTAGTTAAGGTATTTTAGTTACTATTCCACTGTTGTAAAGAGATACCATGACCTATACAGGAAGGCATGGAATTGGAGTGGAGCTTAAGTCATGAACATCAGCAGGGCAGACAGAAATATAGAAATTGGCTCTGCTGTGGGTTTTAAAACCTCAAAGCCTTTTCCCAGTGACACATCTCTTCAACAAGGCCACACCTCTAATCCTTCTTTAACAGTCCACCAACTGGGTAAAAGACATTCAGACATATGTGCCTATGGGAGCCATTCTCATTCAAACCACTATATAAGGTAATAGTCAAGAGATGTTTTAAGTTTATGCTTAGGTTTTTCAGCCTGAAGAAAAAGGAAGACATGTGGGCTTATGCAGATGACCACATTTGCATTCTTGAGGATGGAGCTGTAGAGTGAAAAATTATAAAGGCCATTTTATGAAATATGTGTAGATTTTTAGGCTTACAGAAAGTGGAACTGAAAATGAGATTTCAGGCCTTCACATTCTAGGTGAAGGACTCTTGCTAGATTACATTCCTCAAGCCTCTCCCACCTATGGGTGGGAGAGGCCCAAGGCAGGAAGACACATTCCTGACCACAGATAAAAGATGCTGCCACATAGGTGGGGCTATAGCCGGAAGATAGCTAATCTGAAATAGTTGGGAAATGGCAGGATAGGACACAATAACATGGTAAAAACCACATTCTTGAGAAGAATGAGTGTGCAGAGTGATTTTCACATGACTCTAGATCATTTGGGCTAGATTCTCTGAAATGTTCCACTGTTCTTGGTTACCCCTCCCTTGGTCTTCCCAGTGCTATGTTCAAAATTTGTAAAACAACCAATCATGTGTAAGCGCGCGAAAATGCAACCATTCATGTGTAAGCGCTCAAAAATGCCTTCCTTTCCCCACACCATGCTATAAAAGACCCTTTAACCCACCACTCTGGGCCAAAACCTTGCTCTTGGAGCTAAAGAGCTTATAGTTTTGACCACCGACTTACTTCCCTAATAAAGCCTCTGCTGATTGCATCCAGATATGGTCTCTTGTGATCTTTGGGTGGTCATGATCTGAGACTTGAGGAAGGGTCTCCCGAGTATGGGGGTGTTCCGAGCCCCTTCCGAGTCCCCTTCGCCTGCGAAAGAAACACGTGAGGCAGTGTTTGGGTGGTTACTACAACGAGGCTTTATTCTTGTATCAGCAGAAGCAGAAGACCCCAAGCCCGGGAAAGGCACTGCTATATGTACCCTAGAGTGGTGTGTTCACTTCTGATTGGCTGTTCACTCATCACCCCAGATTACGCCCCGGGATGGGCAGTGAGTGGCTTGGCGCGCTTTTGCCTTTTGCACATGCGCAGTTAGTTGTTTACTTGTGGGAGCACAGGATGCCCGAGCCATCTTGTAATGGTGAATGTTGTCACACTCACCGCGGCTCCTAACATCTCCCCCTATCAATTTTATTAAGATGGAACAGCCTTTTGCCTATCAAGCATGGCACCAACTCAGTGAGGGAAAGCAGAGGCCTGATCCCCTGTGCAAAATGAGATATTATAATGGGTTTCTTCTCTTGTCGTCGTGCAATGAGTAATACTTCCCATACCCATCTCGATGCCTTTTTGTCGGGGAAAGGGAGCCTCCACTCTGGAGCGCCCGGCGGCCGTTCATGCGTGGCGAGGAGGTTTTGGCATCAAACCTTTGTGCAGTCAGGCATACTTTTGGGAAATCTATCCACACTCCTGGAACATTCCCTGTCAAGTACCCACTCGCAAACACCTCTAAATATTCAGGTACCACAGTTATTCAGGCAAGGGCTGGCTAGACTTAGACCTCTCATCGACCCAGTGCAATGGGCTGAACTCTTGGGGTGCATCGACTGTGGGTCTCAGTCATCAGCTACTTTCTTAGCCTAGATAGCCAAATTTCAGGGGAAGATCCTTGCTAAAGGCTATGAGTGCTTGGGCGATAGTGACCTTGTCACGTTTTTGTTGGGCTCTGAGCTTTCAGACCAACCATAACATGAACACTAATCCACAACATAGGGCTGCATCAAACAGGCCTATCCCCACCCTTTAAGAAAGAAAAAAAAGGCAGAGTTAAGCCAAGAAGTAAAATCGCCAGGGGTAACGAGGTCCACTCGTGTTCCATTTAGGCTCAAAATCCGAATCTGCAATCGCTGCTGCATCTGGTCCAGCTCCCTAGTCCAATTCCCTTGTAAATAAGCAGAAAGATTATGGCTTTGAATAATTGTATCATTCATAAATCCCAGAGGTGTAATACATAGATGTGGGGTTGCTGACACGCAGCTCATTTGAATCACATCTGTGAGTTGTTCTACATGGGCTTGGAGCAAATCAACTCTCTGATTGACCAACAGAATGTCTGATGCCAAGTGTGCATCCAGTCTCTGTAGAGTGGTCAAAGCCTCAGAAGTCTTTTCTGAAATTTGATTAACAACAGTAGCTGCTGTAACTTGATTAGCCAAGGCTATGCCAGCTGTCACAGCTGCAGCTGCAGAGATGGTAATAGCAGTGATAATGGCTGCAGTTATATCAAAATCTCTCTTCTGTCGAAATAAAGTCAAGGTCCCAGACATCTGAATGGGGAAAGGGATCCATAGTGGTATACTGGCTATTAGGGCCTGCTTATAGACAAGAGCAGACCAGCACTGGGACATAAAGCAAGTTACATTGGTAAAAGTATTAAAGGAGTTGTTGGATAGGATGAAAAGAAATGGAGGATACACACAAACTGGAATGATGCATTACAGTTAAGGGTATAGGAGAATTTCTGTTTAGCAGAAGTGGTGCCTTTTAAGAAAGCAAGGGCATAGGTTTTGGAAAAGCAGATAGGATAGCCATCTAAATTCACTGTATATACTAGGAACCCAATTTAGGAGAGTCCAAATGAGAACTGAGAGCGTCTGCAGATGAATCCTTCGGGGGGTCATTTTCAGGAACCGTAAGCCGCCGTGTCAGTCTCTCTGGCAGCCAAAATGGGTTGTCTTTTTCCTGTGGAAAAACACAAACCGCTCCCCTGGATCTTATTAAAATAGGATCCAGGCCTTTCCATTGACCAGTCAAAACATCTTTCCATTTTATCATTTCTTTTGGCCTAGTTGGTTCCAGGCAATGGCGATCAGCTGCCGTGTTGCCCTGACTGTCCAAATTCAAAAAGTTGAGAGTAAAAAGTGTCAGAGAAACAGTAACCCATGGCACTGTGGGCAGAGCTTCCTCAACTTCTCTTTTTTGTTTTATCAAATAAGTTTTAAGGGTACGATGAGCACACTCAATGATGCCCTATCCCTGAGGGTTGTAAGGAAGACCCCTCAGGTGTGTCACCTCCATTTGGCGACAAAATTGTTGAAATTTTTGAGAAGTGTAGGCTGGTCCATTGTCCGTTTTAAGGATTTTAGGCTTTCCCCAGGCACTCCAAGCCTCAAGACAATGTTGAATAACATGGGCCGCCTTTTCTCTGGTCAATGGAGAGGTGAACATAACTCCAGAACAGGTATCAATGGAGACATGCAAATATTGTAATTTGCCAAAGGATGGGATGTGAGTAACATCCATTTGCCAGATCTGTAATGGCCTAATTCCCCGAGGGTTAATTCCGGTATGGGGAACAGGTAGGAATTGACAGCAGTTTTGGCATTAAGTCACGATATCTCTGGCCTCCTTTCTAGAGATGTTAAACTGACACTGTAGTGTCTCAGCTGTCACATGAAACCTTTTATGAAAGGCTTTAGCCAAATCTAATTTTGGCGAAAGGGCAATTGTAATCAACTTTGTGGCTCGATCTGCCAGGTCATTTCCACGGGACATAGGTCCCGGTAAGCCTGAGTGAGCCCTAATATGAGTTATAAAAACAGGGAATCTTTGCTTAGCCAGGGTAAGCTGAATCTTTTGAAAAACTTCTACAAGTCTGCTAGATGTCTTAATTAACCCAGCAACTTCTAATGCTTTTACTGCATTAACCACATAGAAGGAATCTGAAACAATATTTAAGGGACCTGGAAAGATTTCCAGAACCTCTGACACTACTAAGCACTCCACAATTTGAGGTGAGGTTTCATGGTATTGTTTGGATGTAACCTTATCATTAACCACATAGGCACCCACTCCTGTTTTTGACCCATCCGTATAAACTACCATTCCATCTGGGAGTGGCTCCTGAGACACAATATGTGGAAATATGATAGCTTGAGTTAAGGCAAATTGTAAGATGGGATGCTTAGGATAATGATTATCTATTTGACCATTGAAGGAAGTAACCAGCACTGCCCAAACATCAGAGGTCGCCATTAATATTTGGAATTGATGGGCAGTATAAGGCACTATCAAAACCTTAGGCTCCCTTCCAAAATGAGTAATGGCTGCTTTTAGTCCACGAAGGGCAAGCTGAGTGATAGAATCTGGATACCTTTCAATAATCTTTGCGGGAGAAGCATTGGGATGGATCCATAACAAAGGCCCTTCTTGCCATAATACAGAGGTGGGTAAGCATCTAGTTTTGAAAACACATAAATCAAAGGTTTTGGTTTCATCTATGTGTTTCAACTGGGCATCTTGTAAAGCATTTTCTACTGCTTGTAGAGCAAGGCTCGCAGCCGGTGTTAAGGCCCTCGGTGAGGAAATATTAGCATCCCCTTCCAAAATATTAAATAAAGGTTCCAGCTCGGCCGAGGGAATTTTTAAAAATGGTCTTAAGCAATTTATATCACCTAGTAATTTCTGAAAATCATTCAAAGTATGTAAATTGTCTCTATGAATCTCCAATTTCTGAGGAATTATCTTTTCTGGATAGATAACCGTCCCTAAAAAGGAGCCAATTTCTGAAAATTGAACTTTCTCAGTAGCAACATGCAGACCTCACTGTTCCAAGGTGTTTAATAATAAGGGGTATGAGGTCTGTAAAGTACTTAAATCCTTATGACACATAATAATGTCATCTGTGTAATGGGCCAGCAGCAGAGAGGGAAATTGTCTCTTAATTGGCTCGAGGGCCATTTGTATATACAGCTGACAATATAGTGGGGCTGTTGGCCATGCCCTGAGGCAGAACTTTCCACTGATATCTTTTATCAGGTTCAAAATGATTAATAGTAGGTAGTGTAAATGCAAATCTTGGTCTATCTTGTGAACACAAAGGAATTGAGAAAAAACAATCTTTAATATCTATAATTATGATTTTCCACTGCTTAGGCAAGTCAGAGTGTAAAGGCAAGCCTTGTTGCACAGAGCCAAATAGTCGCATCTGTGCATTGACGGCTCTTAAATCATGTAAAAGTCTCCACTTTCCGGATTTCTTTTTAATGACAAATATGGGTGTATTCCAGGGAGAGGTAGAAGGTTCTAGATGACCGAGCTGCACTTGTTCTTTAATTAGTTTTGTAGCAGCTTCCAATTTTTCAGAGGATAGGGACCACTGAGGAACCCACACGGTCTCCTCTGTGAGCCAGGGTATGGGCATAGAACCCTCAATGGCAATTAGGGAAAACCCAGGCCTTGTCTTCCTGTCTTTGATTCTTGTGAGACAGGATCTAACCTTCCTTGTTCGTTCCTGCCAAGACCCTTCCCTTCTTTGAATCCCATGCTCTTTATAATGTTTATAGATTGTGCGGAGTACTCACTGGTCAGAACTAGCCCTAGGTCTTGTAAGATGTCTCTTTCCCAGAGATTGACAGGGAGAGGAAGCACATAAGGTATAAAACTTCCTGTTTGACCTTCTGGTGCCTGCCAAGTCAACGAGCGAGAACTGAATGCGGGGCTGGCCTCATATCCCAATCCTTGTAGGGAGTGGGACGATCATTTTACAGGCCATGCCTTAGGCCACTAATTAGAAGAAATAATACTTTTATCTGCTCCCGAGTCCAGAATTCCAGTAAAATTCTTCCCCTCTATTGCTAGCTGTAAGGTGGGTCTAGTTTCAAGGTCAACCACCAGATGAGCGAAGTCAGTTCCTGAGGAACCAAGCCCGTGAGCACCTCTAAGCTTCTCGGTGGATGGAAAACAATCATGCAAGCTTGGAAGACAACCAATTGAGCAATCCTGTCCCCAGGGGAGATGGAGAATACGCCTTGTGGGCTAAAACAGAGAACTTGAAGTTCTCTGGTATAATCCTGATCTATTATACTGGGGTGTACCACAAGTCCTTTTAAAGTAAGAGAGGAGCAGCCTAAAATAAGGTCTACACTTCCCCCTGGCAGGGGGCCTCTATAATCAACTGGGATTGGCTGCACCCCCATGTGTGGCATTAGTAGGACTCGGGAGGTGGAATGGAGGTCCACTCCTGGGGAACCCCTTGTGGCTCTGCAGCGAAAAGAGTCCCCTGAGTGTTCAGCAGTGTTCCATATCTTTTGGGGCCCTGGGATCTTGGGCCCATATATCCGTTTTTTGAAAATTTTTCTTCCTTAATGGCTGAGGGATTTGGAGGGAGAATCTGACCTCTTATACTCTCTAACAGAGCGGCAATCCCGAGCCAGATGATAGCCCTTTCCACACCTGGTGCACAGTTTTCATGGTATTTGATTATTTGGGCACTCTTTCTTCATATGTCCCACCTTCCCACAGGCAAAGCATCAGGCCATATATTTTGAAGAGAATTTTCCACGATTCTGACCTTTAAGGAGGACTGCAGCCATTTCTAAGTTTGCTGCTGCAAGTCCGGCATTAGTAAGGGGACCTCCCAAGCCGTGACAGACTCTTAACCAGTCTTGTAGCCCCTTGGCTCTCCGAGGAGCAATGGCTGCATGGCATTCAGCTGTGGCATTTTCAAAGATCATCTGTTCAATTAATGGCATTGCTTGCTCTGGTTCCCCAAAGATTCTGCCAGCTGCCTCAGTCATGCGGGCCACAAAGTCAGAGAAGGACTCACTGGTCCCCTGAGTTATTTTGGACAAATAATGATTACTGCCTTCCTTCCTAGGGAGAGACTTCCATGCCTTTATTGCAGCTGATGCTATCTGTGAGAAGACCTGCCAGGGATGAGCGGTCTGGTCGTTCTCGTGTACGCCAACTCCAGCCAGCATGTCAAAAGTCCATAATTGTTGTCCCTCAGTGCTTGTATTAATCCTGGCTTGTGCTTGTAGTGCCTCCTGCCACAAGGCCTTCCACTCTAGGTATTGGCCCATATTGTTAAGTATCGCCTTCACTGTGTCCTGCCAGTCTCCTGGCGTCATAGCAGCTGTACTTAACCTCTCCACTTGGGATAAGGTAAAATTAGCCCCAATTCCATATGCATGTACTGCCTCAGCTAATTCTTTGACCTGCCTATACTCTACTGGGGCATGAACACGGGTGCCTTCTGCCCCTTCAAAGACCGGAAATGCCAGCTGTAGCTGTCTCCAATCTCCTGGGATGAGAAATGAATTAGAGACGCTGCCCAGGGCATAGGCCGGAGGTAAGGGCGGGGCCGAGGGACTCGAGGTCTTTCTTAGTCTTATCTCAGAACGGTTATTTTTTGCATAGGCGGCTGCCTCCTGCTCTAGGCTTTCTTCTTCGGAGCTGCTAAGGTCTATGGGGGCAAGCTCCTTAATGGGGCATGGGGGGGGGGGTCCTTTTGACCTCTACTCTTTCTTCACCAGCTGGTGAAGGGTCCTTAACCTTAATAGGCCCTGCAGTGGCCCCTGTTCCTTTTGAGTACTCTTTTCTTTGGCCAGGCTCCTTGGCCTGTCTCTGTTGCCTAGGCTTTTTTGCCTGCTTCTCCTTTCCAGGCTCTTTGGCCTTATCTCTTTCCCCAGGCTCCTTGGCCTGATGCCGGCTAACACGCTCTGTTTCTGATACCCTGGAGTGGACCTCTCCTGAAACCTCTTGACTTGCACTAAAAGTTGTGCTGCGAGCTGGATCCCCACAACACAAATAAGCCAAAAGCAAAAGTAACACAAGCAAGAGGCCAACTAGTGCAGCGGAGGCAATGGGTAAAAATCCGCCCGCAATGAAGGCTTCCACCCCAAACATACCTCTCAGAGACGTACCTCGACCCTGTAGTCTTTTAATCCCCCCCCCCGAATCTTGGGGGGGGTCTCCGCAGCGCCTTGAAATTCCCGGGTTTCGGCACCAGATGTTCCACACACATTCTGAGTCCCCTTCGCCCGCGAAAGAGACACTTGAGGCAGTGTTCGGGTGGTTACTACAACGAGGCTTTATTCTTATCTCAGCAGAAGTGGAAGACCCCAAGCCCGGGAAAGGCACTGCTATATGTACCCTAGAGTGGTGTGTTCACTTCTGATTGGCTGTTCACTCATCACCCCATATTACGCCCCGGGATGGGCAGTGGCTTGGAGCGCTTTTGCCTTTTGCACCTGCGCAGTTAGTTGTTTACTTGTGGGAGCACAGGATGCCCGAGCCATCTTGTAATGGTGAATGTTGTCACGCTCACCGCGGCTCCTAACATGGGGGTCTTCAGAGCCCTATGAATCAGAATTGCTAATTGATTTTCATAGCAGTTCTAGGTGGGGCTAAACTATATGAATATTCCTGTACAGCTGATAAATCTATAACATCATTTTGTCTGCCTTATCCACTTAACCCAGTCCTATAACAAATTAAACAGCCTGAGGTTTCCATTTATACCTTTCTTCATGCTATAGAAAGAATGTTTAATGAAGCCAGTTCTTTGAATCATTTTTGTTGAAAATAAATTTGACAATATTTTTTTCAAAAGTTGAAATAATTATAAAGCATATGTTAAAATAATAACTTAAAATGTCTATCACTGTTGATGGCTGCAATTTGGCAAGTAGTCCTGATTTCTTTTTTGATAGTTGGCCATTAGGAAACATGGATTCTTTAATTAAACTTTAATTACTAATATTAACTTTCAGATCATGCATTACACATCACAGTTATTATATCTTATATAATTACAAATGCATATATATGTTTTAGAATGGCTACAAAAGAAATTCCAAGAGTTCAATGAACATATAAAAAAGAAAGCAGTGAATGAGCTAATGAAAATGAGAGTTTCTGCAGTGTTTTCATAAGATAGTAAGGAGACTGAGGATCAGAGACTATGAGGCTGTTCTGGGTTGACAACTTAACATCTAGAATTAACTAAACCCCCAAATATAGGGCATTCAGGAAAGAGATTTTTGTTTCATTTGAAAGCAGAAAGATCTTCAAATCCCAAGGTTTGAGGTAGGAAGACTTGTATTTAATCCAGACAATTTGGGCTGGGAAAACCCACCTCTAAACTGAGCCACACTTTTGGTTGAGTATATATAACAAGGAAGAAAGAATATTTGCCCCTTGCCTGCCTGCTTTAATTTTGCTAGCAAGACCATTCTTTCCTGGCATTAAAGCCAACTTCTTTGGCATTTCATCATATACTAAATACAAGCTGAGACATCCAACCTTGTGGACTGAGAAACTACTGGATTCTTGAATTTTCCCCTCCCAGCTAGCCATTGTTGAATGAGGTGGACTACAGCCTGTAAATCATTCTAATAAATCCACTTTATATATTTCTAGAGAGAGACTCATTGATTCTATAAGTGCTGCTACTCTAGAGAACCCTGAGTAATATATGAATTAGATGCCAGCCTTATGGAGTTTCAGGGTGGTGACTGACTTTAGAACTAAAGTGAGTTATAGAGGCAAGGTATAGGACCAGCAGGGCTGCAGAGGCAAGAATGCTTGGAGGGTTACACCAACAGCAGTGACCAAACTGACTGAAGTCTAGTGTTAGTGAAGAGTTCTCTACATGTTTGTCCCTAAACACATGCAGCAAGTGGTCAGATGACAGGTTGTTGTTACCATTGCTATCACATTATATGCTGTCTTCTTCTTTATAGGGTCCAGGTAAGGAGTTTGTATTCTTCTTGGCTTGGTGTA
Organism: Arvicanthis niloticus; assembly: GCF_011762505.2. Classification (NCBI taxonomy): domain Eukaryota; kingdom Metazoa; phylum Chordata; class Mammalia; order Rodentia; family Muridae; genus Arvicanthis; species Arvicanthis niloticus. The sequence goes on along the minus strand of NC_047665.1, from coordinate 38,887,868 downwards.
TTCAGTAAGTTATAAGCCTCATTTTCTAAATGTTTTTAATGTGATCATATGGTCCTAATTTCCTTTAAATATATAAGTAGTACTTTTTTTTACTTTAAGTCTCTTAGGGTGATTCTAGAAGTCATTATAATTTCTCTATTTGATTAATTTTTCAAAGGCAGTTTCCACAGTCTCCATGTTCTCTGTCCCACCAGTCTAAAAGCTTGAGGCAAGGCAGCTTGTCTAATCTGGGATATAGGCAAGCAAAGGTGGGTCAAGAAGCCCAATAAAGCTTCCCTGTCACCATTGTCAGGTCATTTAGCAAGCTCACAGTCAGAATCATTCTTTGTCCCAGAATCAGCATGTCTCACCAATCACTCTGGCAGCTACCATGCTCCTTCAGCATCCTGCAGAACAAAACACAAACGTGCCCTCTTCCTCATATTAATACCTGATTGAGATCATGCCATATACCAGTAAGTGGATCCTTCCATTTCATCTAGGGGTAAGTATGTCGAGTTATAGGGTGCCATTACCACTCAGCAGAGAGTTTCTTTAAAATAAAAAGAGTATGATTTAAATAAATTTGTGGCATATGGGGATATAATTCCCCCTTTGCTATTTTATGATGGTATTGTTTTAAAGTTTCATGGGCCCTTTCTACAATACCTTGTCTTTGAGGATTATAAAGAATCCCAGTAATATGGGTAACATTAAATTGTTGACAGAAAGTCTCAAATGTTTGACTGCAATAGCCAGTTCCATTATCTGTTTTAATCTGATTTGGAACGCTCAGATAAATAACATACGCAATGAATTTCTAGTTGCTTCTCCTGTTAAAGCAGTTGCAAAAAGAAAACCTGAGAAGGTATCAATAGTCACATGTACATATTTTAATTTTGCAAAATCAGAAATATGACTAACATCTACTTGCCATGATTGATTGGGTATGAGTCAGAGAATTAACACCATTATTTGGTACAGGAAGAAATTGAGGAAATTCAGGACAAATCTTTACAATTTAATTTGCACACTTTCTAGAAATACCAAATTGTTGTCTCAATCTATTCCTATTTTGATGGTGTAGAGAATAAGATTGTTTGTCTAATTGTTCCTGTGTAAGGCTTATAATCTGTCTGGTATTCAAACCTGCTGTGGCATTGCCATCACTAAGGAGTCTGAGCAATCCAGTATGAGCTCTTAAATATCCTATGAAGTAAAGAACAGTACATTCCCTTAAATTAAGTAGTATTTGCATAAATAATTGCAATTTTTGAAAATTAGCAGCATTTTATAAAAGGGTTTCAAGCTATTGCAAACCAAGAGCTGTATACTGGCTATCAGTATATAAATTAAAAGTTTGATTCTTCAACATTTCAAAAACAGTGGCTACAGCACATAATTCAATTATTTATACTAAAGCAGGGAGAAACTCAAGAAAAGAAACATGTGACTCAATTACATATGCTGCTTTCCCATTTGATGAGCCATCTGTAAATACAGAAAGCACATTCTCTACTCTTTGTATGTGCAAATTTACAGTAAATACAAAAGCATGCATAGAAGCAAATTGTAACAACTTGTCTCTTGGAAAATAATTATCAATTTTGTCTGAAAAGTTTTCACATGCAATAGGTCAAATATCAGTATCCTGCAATAACCAATTTAATTGCTGTTTGGAATAAGGAATACATATTTCATCAAGTTCTTTCCCAAAATATTTTTGATTCTAACCTACAATTCTGTATTAACACAGCAACAGCTTCAGAACAGTTTTAACAGGGTGTTAAAACTTTCTTTGGAGGTGAAGAAAGATGAATCAACATTACTGGTCCCTTTTGCCAAAGAACTGCTGTGGGTACATGAGAAGTAGCAAGAACCAAACAGCCAACAATTGATCATAGTCTGTATAATGTATCTGTTGTTGACTAATGCTTCCTCTACTTTCTGCAAAGCTATTTATCCTCATCAGTTAATTGTTGAGGGGAATTAGGATTTGCATCCCCCTTGAGAATATCAAACAGAGGCTTAAGTCCTCCTGTGGTGAGCTTAAAATGAGGTCTTAACCAATTAACATCTCCTAACAGCTTTGAAAATTATTTAAAGTAAGTAAACTATCTTTTCTTATTTGAATTTTCTGTACCACAATTTGTTTAGTATGTAACTAGTGATGCAAATATTGAAAAGGATATTGTCTTTGAATCTTTTCTGGAACAACTATTCCCCAAAATTTTAAAGCTCGTTGTATAAAAGCAGAGGCTTGTGGTAAAACTCCTTCAGAGGGGTCAGCTAATAAAATATCCATATAATGAATAATATACACTGAAGGATTAAAAGTCCTATCTTCTTGAATTGAAGCAGCAACAAATTTTTTATATAATGTAGGGCTATTTGACATTCCCTGAGACAAAACTTTCCAATAATATTGCTTCATGTGTTCTTTAAAATTACAAGCAGACATGCTAAATGCAAACTTTTACAATCATGAAGATGCAAAGAAAGATTATAAAAACAACTTTTAAATCTATAATGACTATATACATATTTTTAGGAATGGCAATTTGAGTAGGTAACCCAGGTTGTAATGCTCCCATAAGTTCCATAGTTCCACTAACTTTTCATAAATTTTGCAATAATCTCTAATTGTCTGACTTTTTTTCCTAATTATAAATATGGGTGAATTAAAATCTTAAGCTTGTGATTGAATTTTAAACTGCAGCTAGTGGAACATTGACCATTTAACTATAACTTTTCAGTTTCTTTTGCAAAATTAGAGCATAACCACAATTTTGGAAAGCAAAACCAATTTTTAACAATATAAACAATATGAACATTCTCTCTAAAATCAATACCAAGTGCATTACTTTCATGTTATAAAGTTTGTCTGACAGTTCTTATATATGAATTCATGATGGTGCTGCTTTTAATACCCTATTATTTTCAATCCCATCTTTTATAAGTCTGGTTTCTAAGACACAAATTACATAACATATTATCTCAATTTAGGGGTATCTTTAAAGACCTGTTTCCTAGGTTGGCTCATGCGAGTATCATTGTCTAGAATGATTCCAACCAGGTTACCAGTTTAAAGCCAACTTTCTGTTACCAATATTACAAATTTTTAATCAGACCCAAGAACTTATAAGCCAATAAGACTTGGTTATAATAACTTATAACCAAGGCATGCAAAACATATTTATACAGTTAAAACCTATCAGAAACAAACATGAAGTAAGTGGCCACACACATATTTAGACTAGACAAATTTTTCTTACTTTTTTTAGCTGTAATTTCAAGAGAGGAGTACTTTGTCACCTGTTGAACAGCAATAAATACAGTGACAGAGATTTTTCTAGAACACCCATCAGCTCCCTTATCATACATAGATGCTGAGAAGCTGCTGGCCCCTTTAAGACAGCTTGTGCAAATAATCAGGCCCTTGCAGGGCTTCTTCAGTTGTACTGTAAGAACTAAATGTGAATCTAGAGTTGTATAAATTTGTTCCTTTTGCAATTTCACTTTATTATATATGTGAATGTATGTGTATGTGGGCAACTGTGTGCCACAGGATGTATGTAGAAGTCAGAGGGCAACTTTGGAACTGTGTTCTTGTAAGAACTAAATGTGAGACTTTCAGGTCACAGAATTCACTGCTCCAGTATGCATTCTGCATTCTGGGAGGAGTACATTATTCCTGAGTCAGAGGATACTTGCTGGATTAACATTCAGAAGAGGAAGGGAGAGGCTGATTAACATTCCTCAGACCACAGGGAAGAGAACCCACCTGCAAGAGAGGAAGGCCCAGAGCACAGAGACACATTGCAGGATGGGAGGTGGTCAGGAAGAAAGTTATGTGTGAATCTGAGTCATCTATAGACCGGACCTGAGAAGGTAAGCCTTTGGGGTTCTTTGTGGTTACCCTCCTGTACTCTGTATAAAAACTGCTCCCAGGTTTTGTTCGGGGCTCTCTTGCTAGCATGCGAGAGAGCCTTAGTGCACCAGTATCATTAACCCTCATGTTGTTGCAGCAAATCCTCTGTGTGTGATTCTGGGGGAGCGCATCCCCTCGTTTAAATCTTAGAATCCAACATTCCAACAGTACTAAACTCCTAGCTACAGGGGCAGGACCAACTTACTAGTTTTTGCTGTGCAAATTGAGACTACAGTTTTTTTGTTGGTTTTTTTGTTTTGTTTTTTGAGTTTTGTTTTTGGGTTTTTTTTTTTTTTTTTTTTTTTTGAAATGAGTTAAAACTAAATAAAGGGGTGAATGATTAGCAGATAAAATTTTAACTATTTTTTCTTTTGAACATGAAACACAAAACAAGAAAATGAAAATACAACCAATAAACTGACAGACATGGACAGATTGGTGCACCAAGGATAAACAACAGACAGAGAGGGAAAAGAACTAAATTTGTCACTAAAGAAACCCAGATATCCTACCTAAGACAACCAGAACCAGAATTAAGCATTTCTCTAGTAGAAGCCAGAGAGTAATCAGGATGTCTCCCAGACCTGTGTCTGTCCCTAGGAGAGCTCTGAAACAGCTTATATTCATTTTCCTTGTCTTTTGCCAAAGCGTCCTGGATTCATTCTCTCTCTCTCTCTCTCTCTCTCTCTCTCTCTCTCTCTCTCTCTCTCTCTCTCTCTCGTCCAGGGTCTGAACTATCTATAATCAGGGTCTAAAGACTAAAAGCATCTATGAGAAATATCTTCACTTCTCTAGATTTTAGCACAACTCTAAATACATACACAAAAAGCATTCTACCATTATCTTGTCTCTTTTTATAAGGTTTATTTACTGCTGGCTCAAATCATCTTTATTTTCCTTTGCAATTTATTTTTATTTGTTCAGGCTCTTTTTCCCGTGGTGTCCTTCACTGTATCAGCCATACTTGAGCTCCAACATTGAGGTGCCATATAACCAAGCCAGCTCAGTCAGTCAACAGGGTCTCAAGGGAGGGAGGGAGGATTGAAAAGAAAAAGATAATTAGACAACAATATAACATGACTCCAGCCAGTTCAGAGGCTGAAGCAGTTTCTTTTTTCCCAGTCAGCTTTTATACCATTCTAGATACTTGTAGAGAATAGGGTCAGTTCTTAGATCAAAGACAAAGTAATCAAACAAGGTAGTAATAAACAAAACCCCCTGGTCACTGTTTCTAGGGGTTTATCAAGATGACCAAGATAAAAGAAATGCCACACATTCCTAGGCTGAGTTTACCTTGATCTTTGTATTAGCCCAAAAGTAAATAGTCTTATCTGAGCCTACTTTGAGCCCAAAGACAAGCACTTGCCAAATTTCTAGAAGCAGCCCCAAAAGCTCTCCACACAATACTAGACCTAAGTGGCCTTGGAGTCCTGAAGGAGCCTCAGAAGAGTAACAAAATGACCCTAGTTTGCTCTTTTCATAGCAGGTCTTGTACAGCTATTTCCTCAACACAGCATGACCCTTTATCTTCTTTTATAAAAAATAATCCATTTGTTTATTTATTTTTTGTTTATGTGTGTATGCCCAAGTGTATGTATGTATGTGCACTACCACATGCATATAGTGCTTGAAGGGGCCAGAAGAGAGCATCAGATTCCCTGAAACTGAAGTTAGAGATAACTGTGAGTCACCTTGTGGATGCAGAGAACCAGCACAGGTCCTCTGGAAGTCCAGCTGTTACTCTTAACCACTGAGCATTCTCTCCAGTCCCTGCTATTAATCTTTTTGAAGCAGAATTGCTATGATGGTCTACAGCATACCCTGGCCTGACATCATGACATGAACCCTCTTGTGACAGCCAGGCCTCAGGAATAATCCAGCTATTTATTTACCTATTGAAAAGGTCTGTTGTGTTTATTCCATTTTTAGTCATATTCCCCCATTGGTATCTAAAAAATTCTGAAATAAGACATGACACTCTCTTACTGAAAGGAGAGGTGTCTGGTAGGGAAAGGCACTGGTGTTTTACAGTAGAGAGTAGGTGATAAGAGGTCAAGTGGAATTCAAAAATACTCACCTTTAGATTTCTAGTAAGAAAGCATGGACTCTAGCATCAAGTACTCTGGTGAGCCTTAGCTTACTGGAGACCCCCTGAGTGAACCACACAGAGCCAGGAATCAATGCAAAAAGCAAGAGGAATTTATTGTTCCAATGCATTGGGGTCATCCTACACCAAAGGTGAAGTGGCACCACTTGAAGCTCATTCAGTGAGCTTTGTATACAGTTTTCAGGGCAGCAGCCATTAGACACAATGTGATTAGCAGAACAGTGTGACTTTTAAACTGATTGGTCTTTAGGCAATGAGGTGTCAAGGACTTCCCTTGTCTGTAGGTGGCCAACGATCCTGTCCTTCAGAATGTGTCCCCACCCGAAGATCAGTTCCTCCCATCTCCCAAGGATCTGAGGAATGTTAATTAGCCTCTCTCTTCTGGAGGGGTAAGTGTTCCATGACCTTTGCAAAGTTCCTGAGCTGACCTCTTCAGTACAAGACAGAATGGTATAAAGGGGAGAATTTTCTGCCTCCTGTGAGGCTTCAATCAAGACAAAACCTTTACCAGATAGTATATTATGGCACTGTGCAAAGCAGAGTTTAATCCAGGGAATTCTGATCCTCACAACAGACACAGAAGAACGTGTTTCCAACATTTCTTGATTTTCTGGTCCTCCTAACAGGACTCATCCTAAAAGAGACTTTGCAGTCTAACAATGAAGACCAGAAGGTGCTGTATTTTGTATCTCCAAGTCCCAGTGAATGTCCCCCTCCACTGTTTAAAAATAGAAAATAGAAAACCCTGTTTTTTCTCTGCAGTCAATCTCTCTGTGCTAATTATGTTTCAGAAAGTCAAGTGGGAGAAAATAAAGTGTGTATTTTTTTCTCACCATAAGTGACAAACTGTATACATATCTTACAAACACTAGGATCTTCCCTAGGATTAATTCATGGTTCAATAATAGAACAGAGGGTTATTGTTCTAATGAAACCAAAACTTTACAAAACACTTGAAGGAATAAGAGAAACAAACTACAGACAATATATGAAGAAAAAGCTTTAAAATAAATAAATAGAGATTTATATTTAAAAAGTTTTAAAATAAATAGAGATTAACACTGCCCTTTTGCCTCAGGGCAAATTTAAAAAATTTAATTTGCTCCTGACAGCTTCCTGTCATGGATTCTAAGAAGAAATTGAGCATCCTTGGAGATACTCCAGTTGTGCGGTGACAGCCACTAGGCAAGAATTGCCTCTCTCCATCTACAGACAAATTACTGTCCAGAAAAGGACACACATGCAGAATAGTCGACTGATTATATCTGCCTAGACAGAGTAATCAGCCCTTAATAATCCTGCATCACTAAGGTCTGTCAGATGATTCTGGGCCAGAAGACTGAAGATTTGATGCTCCAACGTTCGGTAGTATAGGGGCTTTTCAGGTGTTCAGTGGTCTCTATAAATTGGCTAAGTTTTAGAAGCTATGCTTAGTGCTTCCCATAACTTCAGTTAACTCAGTCATTCTGGATTTCTGATGGGGTTGAAGACCTATAGTCTCATAACCAATCCTGGCTATTTACTTTGAGAGAAAAGATCTGAGTAGATGGTTTTCAGCTAACATTCATTCTAAAGCCAAAAAGCCAGGATCAAAAGTAAGTGTTTTAGTTAGAAGAGATGACAGACGTTCTGGTTAGTCAACAGAATGATGGACTGGGTATTAGGACTATCTTGTACCTCACTGGTACAATTAGGAATAAGTATGCTCTAATAGTATTTTGAGAGAAAAGTTCTACTTTAACAGGAAGAGTGATATGTAGGAGGAGCTAAGTGGGAAGGAGTACTGAGAGGAAGAGATGGAACAAGGAGAGAAGATGAAGAAGAGGAAAAGCTAGGTGATGAGAGAGAGAAGGAGAGAGGGGGCATGGAGGCAGATGTTCACATGTCTCCACCAGTCAAAGATAGTTTTTATATCTAGGTTAGGTATTGGGTTACGCTTCTGATTGAGCATTACTAAACTTATAGATCCTTTGATTAACATTTTAAAAAAATCGTATAAAAACAAAAAGGAAAGGAGGGCATGGGACAGGGGTGTTCTAGGGAGGGGAAATGTGGAAAGGGGATGGCATCTTAAATGTAAATAAAATATAAAATAAAAATAAATGAAAAAACGTTTTAAAATAAATAGAGATTAACACTGTCCTTTTGCCTCAGGGCAAATTAAAAAAATTAATTTTATATGTGTATTTACCCTTGAAATTATGTGGGCCTACTCTGTCAACCCAGAATACAATATTCCATTCCAACGCAAGGATGAAGGCAATAAAAGGCCTTACTTATTTACAGCCCAAGCATGTATCATGCATTAGGTGTTGGGAGTACCTTTGGGTTTAAAGGATACAGTGGCTTAGGACAGAATTTGAGCTGGACAATGGAGGTCCATCTACCTTGGAGATACCATTTATTTAACAAAGAAAGAAGAAAAGTATTGTATGATCTATTATGACTTAGATTGTGTCCAGATGTAGCAAAGATATCTTGTGTGCTCTGGTGTGTTTTTAAGACATGCTCAAAAAGTAGAGTGTAGAGTGTTGGATATGATTTATCATGTCCTCCATAGAAAGAAGGACTTGAGAAAGAACAGATCTCTTTCAGTATCAGAAGCAGGCCTCTATTCTGACTCATACATGAACATGGGGACTCTAGACATAGAAGGTTGGTTGTTGTTCATTTTGTCACTTCATATGTTTCTATCATACAATGAAAATGTAATTAATCCAGAGGTAACTCTGGAGGCAAACAATTAAGGAGGGAGAGGGAAAGTCATCCTTTAGGGACTGTGCATCTGCAGAGGGTTTCCTTCTTCCTGACATGGTGATGAGTTAACAACATCTTGAGGATACTTTATGGTGACAAGGGCTCTGCAAACACCTAAGGTACAAATGTGACCTGGGAAGGCTCACTTGCTAGAAGACCCAGAGCCTGCCTGCCCCTGATCACTGTGGTGAGTAATGTTTCAGTTTCTTTCACTTTCATGTGCATTTTGATTAAAGACACATGTTCCTCTCTTTGACTAAGCTAAGGTGTAGAGGAGAGGTGCTGAGCCTGGTTACCTCCACTCTTCTTCTGACTCTTCAAGGTCAGAGTAACTGGGGCCAGTTCCAGGAGACCGGATTCCAGAAAGCACAGGTACATCACTCCCTGTGTTTAGGGTCTGCTATGAGAGAGTTCTGGGTGAATCTTTGCCTGATGCTCCCTCTTTTCTTCCAATAACTAGAACTAGATAGAAGCTTTTGTTTTCTGTGGAAAACATCTATTTTTCTCTAAAGTTCACTTGTCTTATAAAAACGTCAGTATTATAACTTTAATCCACCCATTTCACTTTTGGAAAATTTCTACATTTTCAGTGCCAACAACTTTATCTGTTAGTTTAGGGTTGGTGCTCTTTTATTTGTAAGTTTCCTTCCTGAATCTACTCTTAAGCTTTCCATCCTGACCTGGGATATTCTACTGAACTTGTAAGGCAGTAGCACTATTGTATTTCCAGGTGGTGGTAAAAACTGCTCAGATCTACAAAGATAAAAAATTAAGCTTGGCATAATTGTACATCCCAGCACTAGGGAGGCAAAATTAGGTGGAGGGTGCTTTCTTCCTCTGAAATTATTCATTTCAGTCAGGAAAAATTATACATCACTTATTTACTGTCCAAAGTGAGATCACTAAAATTGGTGGACAAGAACAGAGGGCTGGAAAGTAGCAGGCAAAGACAAATAGACAGACATGAAAACAGACAACAGACAGACTGAAAAGCATTGAATAGAATTGACAAGTCTGTCAAGACACTGAGAGGCACTGAGTGTCAACACTTTTACTACATTCTAATTGCTGATAAACACTTGGTGTTTATTCCAGGTTTGTTAGTTTTCACTGCTATGGTTGCCATTAAAGCTACTGCCTGTTTGATTACTTGCTAGGAATCCATGCAGTGATCTCTAGAATGCAATGGCTCAGTTTCAGATGCTCCTATTCTTCAGGGAGATAAAAGTCAATAACTGATACTCCTAGAGGACTGAGGTCACCTGCTAAGTACCTGGGTCCAAGCCTAGTCTATGCAGTTCTTGTTGTCAGAGACCTTCAGGACAGAGATCTACACAAATCGTTTTTAGATTTTTGGTTTTGGGGTTTTGGAGACAGGGTATCTCTGTGTAGCCTTGGCTGTCTTGGAGATAGCTCTATAGACCAGCTGGCCTTGAACTTTGCCTTCTGTCTCTGCCCCCTGAGTGCTGGGTTTAAAGCCATGCATTGCCACTGCCAGGCTTGCAATTTTTAGTATTTAATATGAAGGAAGGGCAGAAGGATTGTAGATTTGCATTTGAAGAATATAAACATGCACAAATCCCAAAGTTTGAATCAAGCATTCTGACCTTTTTGTTTGTAGAAAGTGCCCATAATTTCACATGAATCCCTACTTAAGGAGACTAAAGCTCTTAAATTAGAGGAATCCAATCCTATCTCAGCCTGAACTGATAACCGTCTGCACAGGTCACAGTTCCACTCTAATGGAACCTGTGTTGAAAAAGGCAGGGATAAAACAGCTGCACATCTAGAACTGCTCCAGTCCCTTAGAGGCCCCAAGGCCTTGAGTGCTCTCCTGAACACCCTCCATGGCAGCAGCATCCCAGCGCTCCTATAGTGCACCCTCCCTGGGGGCAGCCTGCTGCTCCTGACATTTTTTTCTTCTTCAAAAGACTTGTTCCAGTGGGTGAATGGGTTGAGGAGCACCATCATAGATGCAAAGGGGGGCGGGTGAGGAGGGATGGGATTGGGGTTGGTGGAGGGGTAACCAAGAAGTGGGATATCATTTGAAATGTAAATGAATAAATGGTTAATATAAGAAAAAGTGACCCGACCCGTGGGTCTAGTTATTTCGTGTGGGCGAGGAGGACCGCAACCTGAAAGAATTTATGGGCAAGACACGGGAAAGGACTCAAGGAAGCAAATGCTTGTCAAGAGTCATATATTTGGGCGCAAAGTGCTTATTTATAATACATTTTGCAAAGGGAGGGGTAAGAGGGATCCAGGTGATGGGAAAGTATAGAATCTTCTTGGCCTGTGCCCTGAAACAATGGTGGTCTAACTGCTTTACTCAAAAGATATGGTACACTGCTTTGAGTCTATAAGTCTATCTGTAACTGTCAAGCCAGACCTTGTGGTTGCTAGGGGGATGAAGCTGCAGGGGACATTGTGCAGGTGGGGAGAAGTAGGGGGTGAGGGTAAGAGGCGAGGGTCCTGGCTTCTGACAAAAAAGAAAAAAAAAAAAAAGGTTTGTTCCAAGTACTTGAAAATGGAGAACATTGTTCCTAGTTTCTAACCAATTTACTGCTTCTTACAGAAAGTGTTCAGTTGGTTTGCTTGTATGTTGATTGGATTGTGTATTCAGGGTGGCAGTTTGCAGCTGCTAGGTGATGTCATGACACCCAGAGCAGTTTTCAGGTAACTTTACAGCTGTTTTATGCCTGCCTTTCCCCAGCCTGTACCATTAGAGTGGTAAGGCTGCAATTGATGCAGGCTGATTTCAGTTGATGCTGGGACAGGGTCTGCCTCATGTAGATGCTGTGTTCTGAGATGCTTTCCCCGTGCTTTCCTTTGTGCATTTCCCAGGGCTCAGTTCCTGCATCATGGTTTCTAACAGTTTCACATTTTGTGTGTGACATATAAGGAGTGTGTATGTAGTTTCTGTCCTCTATCTGAGGCTACGTTTTCTACATTTTTAGCTGAGGCTGCCTGGTTTGTATTTAGATTCTTTCTCTTATCCCATTGATCTACAGCTGGTTTTCTGGGAAGATCTTGTTTTTATTGCTAATGTAATTTGAAACTAGGTTATGTGATAGTTACAGCTTACCTCATTTATGGTCCCTGTTTCTTTGTAGATTTTTGTTTTTTTTTTTCTTTTATTTGTTTTTATATCTCTATATGCATTTTAGAACATATTTTCTAGCTCTGTGAATAATGTTATGAATACTAGACTGGCCTCTAATTCACCATCTTCTGGCCTTGGATGCCTGAGTGTTAGCATCACAGGTGTTCCTCCCACACCAGGGAAGGCATTGGTGTCTTGACATGGAGCACATTGGAAATGGACAGTGACTTCTGCAGTGACACAGGTCCTGCTGCACCATGAACTTTGGGAGGACTTCCTGTCTGCTGAGGTTCCACCATAGAGGTCTTCTACCTCTGAGATTAGGTTGACTTAGTTTGCCATCTGGATCTAAGGTTTACTTGCCTTGCTGTTCTCTCTGAAACCAGGAGGAATGATTTGTTGAAGAAAATGCATTTGTTCAATATTGGCCCTGAAAGAAATAGAGGAAAAGAAGACATTCTGTCTCATATCTCCACATCTTTGTCCTTTGTCCTCAAGGGTTGAGAAGGACTCTGACAAGACACAACTTTGTAACAGTAACATACTGGACTGGAAATATCTCTCTCTCTCTCTCTCTCTCTCTCTCTCTCTCTCTCTCTCTCTCTCTCTCTCTCTCTCTCCAGAGTGCATATTCCCCATCTTCAAAAGTAGATCAGGGTGGCTCACACCTGTTATTCCTGCACTCTAAGTCAGAGGAAGAAGGATGGTTGTAAATTCAAGGCCAATCTGGGTGAGAAAGATCTGTCTTAAGAAACAAAACAAAAAGATCAAGACTTACCTCAGATGTGGTGGGATGTTACTGGGTTGGCACATACATTTTCCTTTATGCAAACACACGAATCCCCTGCAACTCAATTCAATGGAGCTGAACAGAGATCAACATCATATAAACCATACTTTAGAATTTAGAATAGCTAGTGAAAGGAAAACATGGATCAAAAAATTAGGGGGGAAGTTTGGGGGGGGGAATTCAGAAGAAAAACAAAGAAAACAGTTTCCCATGCAACATTACACATTTCTTTCTTTGGCTAGTTCTGGTTTGTTTGTTTGTTTGTTTGTTTGTTTTAGTTTAATGTAAATATTGTGAGTATTTTTGGTTTTTTATCTGGTACTATAAAATAGATATTGATTTCTGAACACTGATTATTTATTCTGTGGCTTTCTGAAGTTATTCATCACATCTGAGACAGTATACTAGTATAGTGTTTATTGTATTTTAAGTATAGGTTGTCATCTTTCTGTATCTTTCTTTTGCTTATTATCTGGCTAAGGCACAAAGCACTAAAAAGAAGAAGGTAGGATACCAAGGGTGTCAATCAGAGAATACAAAGAATAATTGTGTGAAAATAACACACTACCCCTATCATTGTATACAGTTTATATGTGTTGTTAATAACCAAACATTCAATCATGGCTGGTTTGGGCTCATTCATCTGTAACTAGTGGGTCTAATCTAGAAGTTTATACTTTGACTGGATATTGAGGAACTACAAAAGACCAGTGAATATTTCTAAGTAGTAAAATTGCTACGATGGTATCTAGCTACAAGGCTTGATCCTGAGTCTGAACCCTCACTGAGATTAAAAGAAAATGAAATTTATATATGCATATATATATATATATATATATATATATATATATATATGGAGAGAATTACTTTCAGTCTGTCTCCATATTGCCCCATAGTGGACCTAAAATTTACAGAAATTATGCAAGAAAAGTTAGGAACTAGGTACATATGTAGTGATAGACCTCAGCTTCCGGAGCTAAGATTTGCCTGTCTCCTGGAACCAGGGCCCAGGGCTTTGGGGGTTGACCACATCCACTCTCAGTATGATAGTTCCAGTAAAAGGCTAAGCCTATTGAAGATAACTTTAAAATCTTAAGTTGTGTGTCTCATTGTACAATCATAGAATCAATTTTGGTTTTCAATAGGTATTTGTGAAAATATTGGAGTCTAAACATCTAATATACAATGACATGAAAGAAACATAGCTTCTTCAAATTGAAAGCCATAATGATATGCTTGGCAAATAAGAGGTGCTGTAGATCTCAAAATGTGGTTAACTTGAGAGGTGTTTCAATATGTTGAAACAAGAGAACTTTCACAGATGTTTGTATATGCCATGTGGTACAGGTTTACAAGTTAGCATGAACACATGATTTACAGAATAGGATTATAAGGATGTGATAGAATGAAATATAAAATGCTTAGAGAAATACTAGTTGGGGTCATTGGTTTTAAGGCAGCCATGCTGAGATATATCAATATTTGTACAACTAGATTTAATTTCATAGTGTAAGTTAAAAAATATAGCTACAAAATTTAGATGTTTGAAAATAAGTCTTTATGATAGCATTTGAGTCTATATAGCAAAACCCACAGAGAGAGCCACAGAAGAAAGTTCAGGTTCAATAAATCTGAATAATAATATGTATAAAATCACCTTATCCTCAAGAACCATAACATCATTTAAAAGATATTTACCTTTTACCTATCATGATTTCTTGATGATTTCTTCCAAAAGGTATTTCCTGGATCAAGTACTCCTGCCTCAGATCTAAGGATGGTTTTAGACCCTGTCAAGGGCACAGTCTTCCTCTCTCTCACTGGACTGGGCACCATCGGGAACAGCTTAGTTTTTGTGAGTTACATGCACATGTTCCAAAGCACTGAGAAGAAACCTATACACCTAATTCTTGCTCACTTGGCACTTACAAATATCTTAATGCTACTTTCAAAAGGGATGCTAAAGATAATAGAAGGCTTTAATTTTGAAAACCTCTTAAATGACACCAGTTGTAAAGTTGTTGTTTATCTGGCAAGAGTGTCCCGGGGCCTCTCCATCTGCACCAGCAGTGTCCTCACTGTGGTCCAAGCCATCACCATCAGTCCCAGACACTCCATGTGGCAGAGGCTCAACCTAAAGACTCCACAGCACATTCTTTTCTCACTGCTCTGCCTGTGGATACTCAATTCCTTGATCAGCATGAACTTACCATATTACATTAAAAATGTCAATAGTGTGAACATAACACAGGTTAAAAACAGTGGCAATTATTGCTATTTTCTGCCAGAAAGCTGGATAACAAGATGGACTTTCCTCACCCTCATGGTCCTGAGAGATGCAGTATTTCAGGGTGCCATGGGAGGGGCCAGTGGCTACATGGTATTTCTTCTCCACAAGCATCACCAGCATGTCCTCTACCTTCAGAACTCCAAGCTTCTCTACCGAACTCCCCCTGAGCTGAGAGCTGCTCAAAGTGTCCTCCTTCTGATGTTGTGTTTTCTTTCCTTTTATTGGGCAGATTGTTTTATTTCTTTATTCTTAACATTTACCATAGAAAATTATTCCACAATACTATATGTTCCAGAATTTTTAACCATTGGTTATGCAGTTCTTAGCCCTTTTATACTTATTCATAGAGATGGACATCTAATTAAATGTTGTCACACTCAGTAAGAGAGATCAGATATTGATAAATGTTCATTGATCCTTCAAGCATGCAGATTAGAAAAATTGATAATTTTGTTTAGGTGCCATAATACAGGATTTACTAAGAATATTTACATCTGGTGGATATTACTCACCAAATAGTGACAGTGCTTAGTTGATAATGAAGCTAAGAAAAAGACAAAGCTTCAACTGTATGTTTCTTTATCTTGCCATCCTTCATGAAATAGCTGATACTCTTTTGTATCTATAAAAAAATCCCTCATGATCACCACTTCTGGTAGCAGAGGGAGTCATGGCAGCACACCATCAATACATGTTAGAGACAGTATATATGTATCACAGTGAATTCAATTGAATTATGCTGTTAACAGGTTAGCAATTACAATAAAAATAATTGTGTAACATTTACTTTTGAGAAACAAACAACAAAGAAATTCTGAACAACTACTTTCAGAGTCACACTTTGATCTAAAAGTTTCGGTTTTAAATTCCATCTTTCAGATATAATTGTTAATGTTTATTTTGTTTCAGTCGTAGTTTGAGTGTTTGAGAGGGTCTTTGTAAATAGTCTGACTGGCT